>NC_140592.1:462838834-463511474 GCF_964204655.1 Triturus cristatus | reverse complement strand
GCTTAAGAATGCAATGACGCAGGGTAGAAAGAGAGGGTGTAATAATATATTTTATTTGTGGTGAAAGAGATTGGGGTTGTTGGTGCAGGAAGCTGTAGTAATACCGCCTACTTGCGGAGGAGACCGGATTGTGTGGCCCAGGATGTTTTTTGTAGGTGAGATATAGGGTAGCATAAGTTATTGAAGGATATACTTTCCCCTTATCCTCTTGTCATTAAAGTGCTTTAAATGGGCAGGTACTCACATGGACGGAGTACCTACATTTCTTTAAGTTTAAAGGGAGAATACCTGCACTTCACAGAGGGTTTCAATACTTTTAATGGAAGAGTGGCGGTCCTTCTCAGTAGCACACAGGTACTATGAGGCAATGAGTACCTACACTTCTTCAATTCCATTTCAACGAGTGCTTGTCAAAGGCCTTAGAACTCCACAGGGTCGCGTGTGGTAACGGGTAAAGGCCATATCATCTTGGGGACGGCTGGTCTGGACTGTTCCATTCCCCCAATAGTGGATGTTTGCAGGCGGGAGGGGCAATATACAATAAAAATGTATTTTCCCTCGGATGCAACTTGCTGGGTTTGCCTTGTGAAATATTTTTCTTTTTTAAACTAATCCAGTGATAGGACTACTCCCAATTCGGATATTTTGTATTTGATTTTGTGATGGTCAAGTCGATAATGAGTGTATATTGTTCACATTGGTTCTTATGTGGTGACTGCAAATACAAATAATCGACCCTCTTTATGAGAGACGCAGAAACTCTGGTTTGGAAATTCTGCAGCGCAAGCGCCAGGTATGGGAATTCTGTGGTGCAGAGCTCGTGGGCCTTTCTGCGTTCTCTACTCTGTAATCCGGGCTACTGTAAATCCAGGGCTTAAATTGAGCTGGTGGTTGCAGGTTGCAGATGTTGCACGCTGTTCCCTGGGCTCAGGCAATCTTTTTTAAAGCCGATCAGTCCTGCGACGCGCTGCTTCAGTAAGGCTGCATTCTGCCTCCATTCATTTTAAAACTGTATTAGTTTTGGTGTTTACGCTGCTCACATGAGGGAATTGACAGGGGGGAGAAATTGATTTTTATGTTTAAAACTGTGGGAATTTTTTATTACTAATTGTGGAACTTGCCTTTTCGATCGTGCCTTGGTCACGGGGCGTTCGCCTGGGACACGCTCTTCTGGCATTTTTAGCGGCCATCTTGAGTGCGACGCGCGTTTTTCGCGGTCAGCACTCTAGATGTTGCACGCTGTTCCCTCGGCTCAGCCATGCCCTTTAAGTAGACTGCCTGACAGGAAGCGCAGCGGACGAGCGCATCGGGCGCGCCGACAGCGCGCCGAAGGCGCGCTAAAGGCAAGCCTGTCTGCACCCGTCAGCGCACTGTCAGGGCATAGGGCATGTCACTCTGCCCGTTCTTCCTCTGAGGTTACCAGTCCCTTGATTTATGCGGCTGATATGCTCAAATCCTTCCAGCCTCCCCGTTGCCCTAGGGAAAAAATCTGCTCTAATCTCCCCTCCTTTGATTATGTATGCGGCGGATGCGCGTTTCGCTTTACCACAGAGCGCGTTTTAACAGATTCGGGTGCTGCTCCTTTCAGCCCCGGTTCCATTAGCGCCTGTCTTATCAATGCTAGATCCGTGAAAAAGCACTATTTGGATGTGTTTGACCTGATTATTGATAATAATCTGGATATCCTGTTTGTTACTGAGACTTGGCTTGATGCCACATCAAATCCTCTAGTTAATATGGCTACACCTATAGGATTTAAAGTCCATCGATTGGATCGTGGTATAGGCAGAGGTGGCGGTGTGGCCATCTGGTACAGGGAAAATTGGACCTTCCGAAGTGAAATTTCCACTCTCTGGGGTACCTGCGAGGCATTGCATTTCAGCTTGCAACTCTCAGCCCACTTCACCCTTGGTGGCTCTTTAATTTACCGACCCCCTGGCTCAGCTGTGAACTTCTTAGCCCTTTGCAGTGAGGCGTTAGCTGAGCGAGCTTTGAGATTCTCGAAATATATTTTTCTTGGGGATGTCAATATCCACCTCGATTGCAGTAAAGAGGTAAATTCAGTTGCTTTTCTTGACCCTTTACATCTTGCAAACTTATCCCAAATGGTCGTATTCCCTACTCACCAGGGTGGTCACACGCTTGATATGATTTGTACTAACTTCCCCACTTCTGTCTTGAAGCCGCGCCCTGTGTCATGGTCAGATCATTTCCCCATCTTTTTCTCCTGGGCATTGCATGAAGTTTGGAGACCAACCAGTTGTTACCGGCCGCCTCTTTCATTGAAGATGGCTTCCACCCAGCTTAGCCTCGCGCTTGCTGCGTCTCGACCCACTTTTGGCTCAGCTCTAGAGGCTAATCTTATCCAATTCAATGAGTGGATCACAGGTGCTGTCGCTTCAGTCTCGGCAGCTGGCCAACCCAGGCTGAGAAGAGAGTCCCCTTCTAAACCCTGGTTTACCCCTTTGTTACGGAGTCTTAAACACAACTGCAAAGTTGCAGAAAGGGCCTGGCGTTCCCGTGGCTATCTGCTCCACGACAAAGTGCTTCTTAGATCTGAGCAAAAACACTATTATAGAGCAATTGGGGAGAACAAGGGCCTGTACTTCACTACGCGTATTGAACGAGCCAATAACAACGCCAAGGAGATCTTTGCCATAGTGCAGTCTTTCCTTGCCCCGAGTGCTCAGGTAGCTGTAGCCCCTACATCGGACACCTGGTGCAACACCCTGGCTTCTTTTTTCAAGGACAAGATCATCAGTATCCAGGAGACATTTCGGCCTCTGATGAAGTCACCCAGCACTGAGCTGGTTTCCACCCTGCCTAAGATCTCTCCACTCTCCCGCTTCTCTGATTTTTGTCCTATTGAGTTAGTCGACTCTCTTAAAATCCTTAAAGCCCTCAAGTCTGGCTCTCCGCATGATCCGTGTGCCGCCAGATTACTTTCCGATCTGGCAGACACCCTCAACCCCGAGGTCAACTATTTGGTCAACCAATCGCTTAGGGAAGCTCTTGTTCCCTCGGCATGGAAACATGCTCTAATTCTGCCACTTCTTAAAAAGCCCTCCCTTGATCCTCTGCTCCTAGAGAACTATCATCCTATTTCACTCCTGCCTAGTTTGGCCAAAGTGTGTGAGAAGGCAGTCACGTCTCAACTGACTAACCATGTTGAGGTGGCTGGCGTGCTTCATTCTGCGCAGTCTGGATTCCGGGCCTCCTACAGTACCGAATCCGCTCTGCTGGAGATCTCGGAGTCGATTTGCGAGTGTCTGGACGCCGGCGGGAGAGCGGCACTTATACTGCTGGATCTCTCGGCGGCGTTCGACACGGTGCCCCACGCCAAGCTCCTCGACCACCTCTTGGACATTGGAGTGTCTGGGAATGCGTTGCTCTGGATCAGGTCTTTTTTGGAGGGTAGGCTGCAGCAGGTCTGGCTCCCTCCGTGCGCTTCGGTTCCCCTGAATGTCACCACGGGGGTTCCACAGGGGTCGTCACTTAGCCCTCTGCTTTTCAATATCTATGTGACTCCACTGGTTTTCCTGGCGGAGTCCCTGGGGGCTAAAGTGATGGCCTACGCCGACGATACCCAACTGCTGTTTACTTGGAGCAAAGCAGATGACTCGGTGGTTAAACCTCATCAGTGTCTGTCCTCGGTATTTCAGTGGTTGGCCAATGCACAGCTAAAATGCAACGAGGCTAAGTCGGAAGTTCTGCTGTTCGGCTCTTTTCCCTCTGAGTTTAGAACAAGACTCTGGCCCTTGGGCTTTCCATGCCCCCCAGCGATCATTTGATCCGTTAAAAACCTCGGTGTTTGGTTTGATGATAACCTGAACTTTGCCTCGCATATAAAAAAACTTGCTGGCACATGCTTTGGGCTTTTGCGGAGTCTTAGGAAGTTTCTCCCCTTGCTCCCAGACAGGGCTAGAGAAACGGTTGCTTTTATCCCGCTTAGACTATGCCAATGCCCTCCTGGTAGGGAGCCCTGGTTACCTTGTAACGAAATTACAGGTGGTTCAGAATTCAGCAGCTAGACTTCTGGGCGGACTGTCCTCCCGGCAAAGTGCCCGGGACCAACTGCGGGCACTTCACTGGCTCCCTGTTCAGTCAAGTCTTAAATTTAAAATGCTGTCAATTGTACAAAAAGCCCTTTATGGTCTTGGCCCCAAGTATCTTCAGGTCAGATTCTCCTTTTACATCCCTAGGAGACAGCTGAGGTCTTCCTCACTACTGCTCATGCAGACCCCTAAATTTGAGCTGGCCCGCTTGGGGGGCAATTCCTTCGCCCGTAGAGCTTGCCTTGCCTGGAACGCTCTTCCCCTGTCCTTGAGGGCCATTCGTGATCCTCTCTTGTTCAGGAAATCCCTGAAGACCTTGCTGTTTTGATGAATTTCGTGGGATGGTTGCCTTTTTCTGTTGTTAGCACCGGGACACTCCCGAGTATCTGTGCGCTCAATAAATTAAAATACCATAACATAACAAAATAACATAACAGGTGGGGCCCATCGGCACTCACTGTTGAGGACCGATTTTTCCTCATCACACTTTGATCCAGAGCAAGAGAGAAAAAATACAAAAGGGGAAACATGAAGGAAAAGAAAGACAAAAAAAACATTGAAAAAGGGCGAAAGCATGGATGAAAAATAACTTGTAAGAGTGAAATACAGAGGTAGGGAGTGTCTGGTGGTGGATGGAAGAGGCATGAGATGGAATCAAGACTACGCAGGCTCGGTATTCAGCACCCCGAACCTTTGGTAGCATCCACGCGGACTACTGAGCAAAGCCTAAGGCGCGGCTTTTTTTCTTTTACATATCAAGTTATGCATAAATCAATTCATTAGGATCAATGTGCCTCAAGAAGAAGATTGCGTGCTTGGTCTTTTCCCAGTCAGGTGATCTAGCCAGGTTCACAATCTATTTTCTTGGTGGCCGTCAGCGACGTAACCAGTGCTTAACTTGTCATATAATAAGGTTCCTTTTCATCCCTGCTTTCTCCCTTTATCACTCTTTTTCCATTTTTTTCTGCCTCCTTTGTTTCCCCTTGTGTGTTCTTCCCTTTGTTGCTCTGGGTGAAAGTCTGATGTGGAAAAATAAGTACCGGTCCCCAAAAATAATACCGGTCCCCAAAAATAAGTGCCGGGACCCAAATATAAGTACCGTTGGGCCCTACCTGCAAACACTGGCCGAAATTGAGCACCGGCTGTAACATGATAGTGAAAATCAAAGTTTGTTTTAATTCTATGTAAACCAAATGCAGGAATTGATACAAATGTATTTTTTTATCAAAACAAAACTTAGCACTCCAAGAAAAGCCTATGCAAAATAGCGAACTCTCGGTTAGGTATTATGATGCTACATAGCACCTCTACACAAATTATCACTGCCCAGCGCTATTTATGCAATCCGGCCCCAGAAGAGGATGATACTGTGATGTGCATAGGATTATATGGATGGACAGTTTGACCTCAGCAGTGTGCAGCTACGATGAATTTCAATTGCTCTGGAATAGGCCTGCAACGAATTTCGCCTTTTAATCATCAATCCCATATTGTCGCCACTTGAAAGCGAGACTTAGCGTCCATGAAGGTATGCATACACAATGCAGCAGAGCTCTCAAGCATGTAACCACTGCCCTGCCTGGTCACGTCCACTTGCAACAGCAGAGCAAAGGAAAACATTCCGAGCCACTGCATTCCAACCTAAAGCACTACATTCGATAAGCACAGTACTATACATTTGCCGCATGTTTTGCAAGAGACTGCCTATATAATTCTGGAATGTAGACTACTGCCCTACGCTTTTACACAGAAGCTTTCACTCAGGTTATTTGAGGGCCCTTTCTGTGGGGCAAGTGGACACAGCAAGTAAAAGGCAGTGAGATGGCCACCCAAGTGAGTCCATTGTAGAAAAAACATATAGGGTGAGCGGTCAGGTCTCAACGTGCAATTTGGACTTTTTAAGATAATTGTTCAAAAATATAATAACATCACGGTTATTTGATCTCCATTTGCCCTCTCCCAGACAGGAGCGGAGGATGCATTAGCCCTTTTTTAGGGGGTGGTAGGTGACAGCACCCCCAGTACCTAGGATGGACTATACAGCTCCTACCTGCACCATAGGGACTACTACCCATGGCGCAGCTCCTCATAGGGGCTGTCTGGTGCTTGACAATTTCTTCCCTTCCTTCTTGTTCGCATGTCTTTGAAACAGATTTTCAGTGAATCGACAAAGTGATTATTTTTGGTCTCATCTGCTTTTTGTTTTAGCGGTGTGTTGTCAAAGACCAATTGTCTACAGTACAATGTGCAGCGCGGACTTTGGGTCAGTCCCTTACTCATGATTGGGTGGATTTCTTGTCTTTCTCAGTTCCTTCCTTATTATTTAATGGCATTCTCCAATATTCTTGTGCTTTTCCCATGCCCAAAACATATCTTCTTTACATCTATTCTGATTGGATGACTTGTATGCACACCTCGTGTAAGGGGACTACTTTTTTAGTTCTCTGTCAGTACTATTCAAGTGCAGCACTTTCCTCTCTCTCCCATTTGTTCACAAAAATCTTCACTTACCCCATGCTTATCCATTGCAGTCTCACCATCCCCAACCCCTGCTTCATTATATGTTTATGTTTATTACCACCTTGTGGTCTAACAGCTGCACACTCATGCCTATTTGTTCCAAATTTGTTGTTCACAGCCCACTCTTCCTAAGCCATTTTTTTTTCCTGCAAGGGCCTGGCAACTGCCCACTGCGTCCAAGCAACTTGCTTCTATTGCTTTGTGCTCCTGCTCATTTAATTTACCATTCTAATATGGCCATTGACCACGCTTGAACAGTAAATTAACAAGCATTGGCAAAGCAAATAGGTCTCGCCTATGAGAGCTATTTGCAATTTTTTGTGGCCACACTGTGTAGCAGCATGGATGCTTTGCAGTAAGGCTAAAATTAATTTTAAAAAGAGCTGTGATGCAGCCACTGCTAATGTGCGTTCTTAAAAAGTGCATTAGCACTGGATGCATCATAGTCCTTCTGTAAATTATTACTTTTAGCCATGCTGAACAGCAGCCACACTGCTATGCGGCATGGCTAGAAATCTTTGCAAAATCCTGCAGAGCCCATGCTGTACAGCATGAACAAAAGGCAAGGGAAGAGCCAATAGTCTCAAAGGTGGAACCTATTTTCTTTGCCAATGCTTGTTAGGTCTTGGCACAATCTCCTTGTGATTCTGGGCACATCAGTTAATCTCCCCATGTGTGAAAAAGAAAAAAAAGATGACATTTTGCAAGAAATCCTATCACATAAATAAAGAAATTGCACCCATTTCCATGTGTTAGTGAAGATAACATCTGTTGTCACAATAAACATCCATTTCAAAGGAGAAAAAGGCTTCTTTAAAATGCATATGACATAGTAAAACATAGCTACAAATGGCAAGAGATTGAACAAGGACAACACTGAAGAAGAAAAAAAAGCAGTACTTCAATTACAGTGCCATCAATGGAAGGACAGCAATCAAGCTGAAGCAGTCAGTACTTGGTCTATGCTCCAGCTGAAATAATGGAATGGAAGCCAGCAAGCGCTGGCCAAATAGAAGGCAGCAAAGAAGAGAGAAATTAAGTCAACACATTTTAGGCAATGGGAGGCCTGCAAGCCCCTCATTGTATACAATATCTCTTGCAAGCGATAGCACATTGCATGCATTGTTGCAAACGAGAACTAAAGATGGTCTCTGCAACATGACATATGTATGTGTATGTGCACTTGTAGTCACCATCTTGAAATAATTAAAAACATATGTCCACCACTTGTGAGAATGCACGCATGCTTGCGTTTGCATATGTTGTAAGGCAAAGGCAGCACTTTAATACACGATACCAATAAGTCCAAAAGCCATTTTAGAGCAGTGCAAAAACAAAAAAAGTATATATGCACAGGAGCTCAAAACAGAATAGTGCTGGCAAACCAAGTAAGCCAGCCTTCACCAGTTACTGGTGAGACCTATCAGCTTTGAAAATGCTTGTTTTTACAGTGTCTTTGCTTCAGTTGCTTGGTGTGTAATGTATTATTTGGGGTGGATGGAAGGCAAAACTTCTATTTCTCAAGTAGGCAGAAGCCTCACAAGTCAGAAGAGTAGAAGAGGCACTGGTTGCTCCTGATACAACTGAGGGTGTGTGGAGTCACCAATTCAGGCTGTTGTGGGCAAAAGGAAGACGAGAATGCCAAGCCGCTCTGCTCCTCCCTCTGGAGCTGTCGCTAAGCATGTTTGGCTGCAGTGGCATTACGCAAAATGAAGGGACCCCTGGCCCAATGTGAAGAGCAGCCCCTGAGCCTCCTCTATCTCACATTTATTCATTGGCCGAGGGACTCCTACAGGTATGGGGGAACTATGCACCGCAGCGGCCACAGAGGTCTGCGTTAACCCCCTGCCTGGCTGCAAAAACAGCAGATTCACTCATTACAGGCCACACATTACCTTTTAGTAATTGGGCTGATAGGTCTGGGCTGGGCATATAAGGCAAAGGGAAACCCCGAGAAAACTGAGGACATAGTTTAGGGGAAGTTGAATGAAGGGGCCATTGGTTAACGCATCTGCTAAATATTCATGCTAAATAGAACACATACAGTTTTCTTGATGCATTTAAAATTTGCCCCAGTCCTCCAGAGGACTGTCAGACTTGCTCGCTATACTTCATACACTAGAGCCCCCAATGAGGTACATTTTCACGGCTGCTTTTAGCACCAGGCGGCCAGTGCTAAAAGTCTTGGGGGCATATTATCAAGGGTCAATTTAAAAGCCAAAAAAGCGGCGATAATTTCATCTCCCTATTTACAATGCGGCGCTAACATGCATTAACGCATGTTAGCAGCCGTTTTTGTAACGCATCTCATTCCAGCGATGAACATAACTAATGAGATGAAAAGTAGGCGTGCTGTCAAAGTTGCAACATGTAAGAGAGCGCTAACACAACAGCGCTGTATTAACAAGATTTGCGAGGCGATATTGAAACTCGCGCTAACCGCGGGTATCGCCTGATCCTTTTGTCTCCTCAAAACCTGACTTAAGCATGTAGTGTATGGGAGGTGGATTGGCAGGTTAAATCCACACTCCCATATTTACAAGCTCATCATTTTCGCTCACAAGTTATCGCTGTTTTTCACATGATATTGGCGCTTTTCACCGCTATCGCTGGATTTCCTATCGCCTTTGGGAAACGCGTTGGTAATACCGCGCTAACTCGGCGAAGAAATCCAGCGATAGGAAAAACATCGAAACGCGCACTTTGTGATCATTATCGCAATTTGTTGCTGATATGCCCCGTAATTTTGTGCTCCAGATCATCTGGTCACTGTCACAGTGGAGCATGTGGAGTACACATGAGAGGGGAGTTCCTTGAGGGAAATCTGTACAAGTAAGAGGACCATAATGAATATCAGCATGGGGTGTGGTATGATCATATGCCTGGTGCTAGGAAGTAGAGTGATGGAAGCCTTTAGAACGCCACCTAGTGGTAGTAACAAATTACTACAAAATGCCTAAAAATCTACCTTCTTCGCTGAAAATCCTTGCCCCTTTACTTTCATGAGGTTGAATCAAAACCTTTTCAGCTTCAAGCACAAATAAGAACTGTATGAGTCAACATACAGCCCCGGCCTACCCCTACACTCAACCTACTCTGAGGCTTGGAAATATTTCCTCACTCATTAATTTGCTGTTATCTGCCAACAATAAGAAAGTGGGAGGGGAAGAAGGTAGACGATTGCAGACTGTAAAAGACGAAATCTGAGTGAAAAAACGTGTTTTTCCCCACATCAGTCGTCCGCACGTGCATCATAATGTAACTGTTTTTGCGTTTCAATTTCTCAGCTAGTGCAATTTTCAAGTCAGTCTGTCCGGGGTTTGTCAAACATTTTACACAACATCAGACGTGCCAAATCACACTGTGCCACGGTGTGCCATACGATATGGGGCCCTTTGCGCAGTCTGATGTTGAAGGGCCAATTTCACATGGGCACAAAAAATGAGCTAGAAACCCATTGCAGAGCGGGTTTCCAGCTTGTGTCTTGAGGCCATGTCCAGCTGATGTGCATTGAGGTGGCCAATGTCCCCTAGAAATCAGTTACAGGCTTAGAACAAATTTTGTTTGTTTGATTTTTGGTGGAGGCTCGGGTGAGGGGAAGGGGGGGTAGAAGTGCCCCAGACTGCCTCAGCCCTGCCCCTTCCAAGGACTCACCCCTCCAGGCCCCTCCCCTCCTAGTACACTACATAAATCCATAGCCAACGACAGTGCTTTGCGGTCACAGTAAAAGTCTCAGTTCTGCACCTAAGTGTATGGATCTGTGTTAAAGTGTGAATTCTGGGCCGTGATATAGCCAAATGATAATGTGTTTTTTATGACATGCTTTGTGCGGGTTGCAAAGGAAACTCTTTTGGTTCTGAAATGCATGGTGAAAGCTGAGTGCTGATAGTACACCTAAGTTCAAACAAGCATTGGTAAAGCCAATAGATTTGAACTTGGCAAGTTGGTGTTGCAGTGTCTTGTGGTATTTTATGACGGAACCCTTTTAGCTCCTAACGGGCTCCATAGAGCTGTGACGTAGGTGTCAGAGCGCAATGCCATGAAAGCTAATTGAGAATGTTGGATTTGCAGTTACAGTCAGCAGAATAAAGATGTGTAATACCAAGCTCCATGTGTGGCGTAGTCATTGGCAGGTACCCAGGCTGGAAAGACGTTACAGGTGTGATGGTTATATTTTTTTATTTTCTATTGGAAACGCATAGCAGGCAGTTGTACAAAGAACAACCATGGAAAGCCTGTTTTTAATTTCAGCGTACATCACAGGAAAATATGATACTTATTAGCAGAATGAAAACGTACTATTGGCTTTGAATTACTATAACTTGAAAGCATAGTTTTGATACACTAGGATGACAAAAAAGAAAATGGAATGGAAAGAAGAAAACACATTTGCAAAGTAAAGTATTTCCCAAGCAGCCTTGGCACTGAAGCAGATGTGCACATGATCAGGTGAAATGTTGTCACCTCAGAGTGCAAGACAGGCAATGACTGAAGTGGGCTTGCCCTTTGCCGCATGCTGTATGATGTGGTCAGAGAAAACAAAAGAGTGAATGACTCTTGAACAGAACCATGAATGAAGAGCACTAACCCACAGCGTCTCTATGTATGTATTTTCTGTTTTTGAATTTTTCTTGTTACATGTGGCCCACAAGACAGCTACCGGTGTGTCCAGGTCAGACCTTAAAAGAAGGGGGATGTAGAATCAGTGTTGACTTCCACCATGGAGCTTCAGACTTAGGCCGCAGTTATGAGTTGGATGGAGAAATTTATCCTTGAGAGATACTTATCTGTTCAATTAAAAAAAATTCCAGGTGCAGGAACTCGTCAGATAAAACCAAACTCTTTTAACAGGAGGAACATGTGTGTGTAAATAGACCTGAAACGGTTAACTGCATGAGGTCATGAAGTCGATCGGTCCAATTCAAGAGGGTAAACTTAGACACTTGGTCTAAACTTAGACCAAACAGCTGAGTTTATGACTTTGGGAATTCAAAAAGGGCATTCATGAGTTCTATCTTTATGTTCACACTCGAGCCAGATCCCCACCCTGAGTGTGGACATGAAATAGTACTCGTAAATGCCCTTTGAGAATTCCCATAGTCGTAAACTTAAAGGTTTGGACTAAATTTAGAGCAAACATCTAAGTTTACCTCTGTGAATCAGGCCCATTAATTTCACGTCCAGCATGTTATTTCCCATTCCAGCCCCAACAACTCATGATGGCCAAAATCTGGTGTGGAGGTACCACCTGGAAATCAGTATCTCTATGTCTCAATGTGAAAGTTAGTTTATTTCTGTCCCAGTGAACATTTGAGAGTTTCTCTCTCTTATTATCAACGTTCACATCTTCCTGTTCCAAAGTTCTAGTGCCAATGGTTCCCCTGGATCATTGTCCTTGTGATCCCTGACCCAGTGACAGTATATTTATTGTTCTAGTTTTAGTGTGTTCCTGACTCAGTGTTCAAGTGTTAATTGCTCCCATAAACTTGCTTATCCTAAATGTATAAGGCACCCTCCCTTGGTATTTGTATGTGTGCCTCTAATCCACAATATGTGACTCTCTCTCCCGTGTATCTCTCCTTGTCAGTTACACTGACTTCCATGTTTTTTCAGCACAGAAATATGTTGGCGGTATCCCATGTTCACGCCATGCTGTTCCGGGATGTGTGTCTCCCAGTGCTTGGCCATTACCTGTGCATGTTTCCCTTAATAGGTTCAGATGGACAACATTACAGTGTAATTCCTTCCTGTGCCACAAGCAGGTGCTCCCATTGTAAGAGCCAGTCTATTTCCTGTCCCAGTGTCAGTGTACATCATACCCTATTTATGAGACACTTCCTCAGTGCATGAATTGTTGCTCGAGGGCCGGAGACTTCCAATTCGTAAATAATTGTCTCCTTGGTCCAGTGCCAGTGTGTTCTAGCATCAGTGTTAGCAGTACTAGTCAATATCTAAAAAATAAATAAATAAATGCCAGGGCCCAAGGCTTTTTGTAGGAACCCCCCTCTGGTGCTGCCCAGTGCCAGGATTCCTGATGACCAGGATGCTCTGTCTTGATTCCACCTCTTGCCTCCTTCTTCCACCACCCTTCACTTCTTGTCTTTTTATCTCCCTCCTGCAAGTTATTTTTCATTGTTACTTTTTCCCTTTGTCCCATATTTCTCTCCCTCCTGTTTTCCTCCTTCTTGCTCCCTCAGATGCATTGATCTGGGTAAAAGTCTGATGCAGAAAAATAAATTCCAGACCCCAAAGATGAGCTCTGATGCTCACCATCTGCAACTACCTGTACGAATGAAGCACTGCACGTGACTCCATGTTATCATGACATAACATTCTACTTCTGGGCTTTCCTTTAGCATCCTATTAAATTGTGGGAGTTGTACTCCTGGTTCAAGTCCACTAAACCAACTGGGCTAACACACCTGAATCTGCTGGTTTGAAAGTGGAGAGCCCAGAGCAGGAACATGGCCTTGCCTGATAATGATATTTAGAAACCAACAGCAGAATAGGGCCACAGTTGTTTTTTTAATAATTATAGGTATTGGTTTTAAACTAGTGGCTTGTACAGGCTTCGTATCACCAATTTTATAACGACATCTTCACTTATACGTGATAATGTTTCATATTGTCCAATGATCATCCTGAGACAATCCTAACTATACTCAAATAGCAAACTATTTCAAATGGCAAACTCTATCCTTCTGGTTTCTAATCCCTTGATCCCACAAATCCAACCCATTAGTATCCCTTAGATCACAATCAATCCAAAGTTTGCTGGAGGTCCACATACCGGCTCTTGGTGTCATATCACCGCATCAGGTCCACCCATTGCCTCAACATCCATACCAGGCACAAACCCAGTGGCGGCTGAAATCTATGGATACAGGGTGAAGGCGTGCGAGCGCAGATATTACAAAATAAAGCTTACCTGGACCAACGTCCTCCCCTATGGACCTCTTTCTATGAACAGTATGCTGCAGTGTGGTGCTGCTCTCAAGCTGTGAAAGCAGTACCCTGATTGGAGGGAGCGGTCTTACTCTGTGCTCCCCAGCGCCCTAAAGGCCTGCACTTACTCTACCCCAGTCTTAAGACAAATTTAGAGACTGTCCACATATCATCCAGTATTAATGAATCCCTTTAAAAAAAAATGTAATTGTTTATTGGCATTTCACAATTATACATATTGTGATATATCCTGGAACAACAGTGTCAGCGTACAGAATATAACTTCCATTTGATTATTTACACTCTGGTTTGTTCCCCGGCCATTCTATTTTGTAGTCCCAAAACTTCTGTCTTCTAACATTTCCATCCATTATATACCTTTTGTTTCCCATCATACAGTTAGCTAATTTTAAACATAACAAACCATAAACAGGATCCCACCTTAACGCCTTTCTATCCCCTTCCCTTCAGTGCCGGTCTGGAGCCCCAACCAATGCTTAATTTGAGCCGGAGCTTCCCGGTGCTCAGCACCGGCACCTAATCCTCAGCACCGGTGCTTGTAGCAGCAATTAAGGACACACTCACTTTCAGGGCACATAATTTCCCCCAGAATCACAGGATGTTGAGCCATGCCGAGACCCGAACCTGGTTCCCCAGCTCCGAAATCGGCAGCTCTAGCCATTAGGCCAAATCTTCTCCTTTATAATAAGTGGCGGGGCTCTAGTCAGGAGACAATTTGCACCAGCACATTTCTCCTGGCAGCTCTGCCTCCTGAGGAGAGCCCCGGCACTTTTTATTTTACAATTTAACCACTGGCCCCAACCCCTTACAATTTGGTTCATTTTGATCTGGATTGTTAAATTTCTAATGTGTATCACAGTTTGCCTTGTGTAATTACGGGCATTCTCTTCCTGAGTATTAATGAACACTTTATCTCTGCTTTTTCTGCCTCCAGCTTCCTCCAGAACATCCATTCCCACTTGGGGCTACATTAATAATAGAAAAATCCGATCTCCACCTCCAAGAATCCATAGTGCTGTTTGCTGAAAAGCCTGGACTTGATGTTTAGGTCTCTTTTTCGCTGGTTCTATTTTTGATCTGCAGCTGTGGGCCAAGAAGGCCATTAGTGGGATCCTTAATGCAATAATTGAAGCCAGAGAACTCTGCCAAAATGTGACTTGTTAATCCATTTTGAGAACTTGTTTAAATATCATGTACTCAACAATGAGGAAGTTGCCAGGTGTCTATGTTCAGCCCATGTCTGATACGGGTTCAGGCTTCTGCAGGATGGTGAGGAGAACCGCCCGCCAAACAACACACACAGGGCTGGAAACTGAGGGGATTATTTATGAACCCTTGCAACACTTGTGCGCCGCCGGTGCGTCACTTTTTGTGACGCACTGCGCGGTAAAAGATGCGCCACGTTGCGCCCTATTTACAAAGTGATGCATCTAGGCAGATGCGTCACTTTGTAAACACCGGCGCCACATTATACCTGCGCCAGGTATAAATGTACTCAGGGTGGGCGATACCCCGCAAAAAGCCTTGTAGAAGTGGCGCATTGAAATCTATAAGATTTCAGTGCGCCAGTTCTAGTACGCTACTGCGTCACTATCTTACACCTACCTCATGGCAGGCGTAAGACTGAAGCAGGCTCTTTCACATGGGGCTTGCCTCACGTGAAAGGAACATTGCTGGAGTTGCGTCACGCTTCCGACACCACTCCAGCAATGCATCAGTTTTGTGCTGACAGACACGTCCGTAATACCAACTTATTTGTCATTCCTTGTGACATGATGCGTCATACAGTTAATATGACGCATCAATGGTGTCGCAAGGATGGCGCACAGAGAAGTGTCACATCGCTGCTTTGTTGCAGCGATGAAGCACTTCTCATAATTAAGGCCATGAGTCCGTACTCAGAAGTGAGGCTAAGCTAGGCTGGCTGTCTCACAGATTTTGTGAGATCAGATGTGGTTTGGGACGATCTAATCTCTGATTGGGTAAGAGACCCCACTCAGGGTTCCAAGGTCCATGCGTGAGTAGCTCATTCAGTCCAGGTCTTTTCTTTGCATTCTGGGATTGGTCTGGATGGGCTAGCCACAGATGGACCGAGAAAACATGGGAGGTCTGTGCCCACAAGTTCCAAAGTTATATTCAGATATGTGTGGTCCTCATTTGGGTCAGAAAGAAGACCTGCCCTTTCATGCTGCCGCTTTAACATAGGGCTGGGTTGAGCCTTTTACTGTAATGCCAATTGCCAAAGCACTGTGGTTAGCTATAGGTTTATTTTGCAGACCAGCCAACTTCAGCTCACATGGTGCAGCGGGGTATCACACGATATTGGTTCTTTCACACAGTCACGCGATGTGGAGCCGATATCACACAGTGTCAGACAATGTGAGTTGGAGACCACTGAACAGAGCTTTTCCAACTCCCATTGTGTGTAGGGCTCAGAATTTAATGCAACCACAACACAGACCTCTCAGATTTTCCTGGTCGAGGAATGGAGTCAAGGATTTGTTATTTTTGTACTTTTTGTTGCATTCTAGTATTTTAGCAGCGTTGATCTCATTATAAATGATGGGCTTCTTGTAGCACAATGCAAAGAAGACACCATGTCTGGATTATCTACTGGCCCATGAAGGTACGAAACATGTAATATCAATTAATATAGCTTTGATCAGGGCTGACTTCAGGGCACTCAGCTTTCCCAACTGTCACAGGTGAGTGGGTCACCCAGGCCAGGCCAGGCTTTGCTTTGTGGTACTTGTGGAACTGAGGTGAGAAAAACAGATATCCAGGGACCAGATTGGAATGAAAAAAACGTGGGGCGGAAAAAAAAATCACTCATGTAATTAGGAAAAGTGTGCTCTCATAGCAAGGCGATTTTCATTAATTACATGCATGCAGCAACATGCTTGCATCTATTACAGCAAGGAGCAGGGGCACACCTGCTGCATACTAACTATTTTGATGCCTCAGCAAGTGTCACCTATTGAGTTGAAACCCATGCTTACTATTAGGCAAGCAGCACATGCCTGTGTAGAATAAAACTAGGTGTATCGCCTAGCTCGAAGCTGTCTAAAGACTGTGTTGCATTTGACGATCTGGGGCCATATTACACAGAGTGCCTCGAGGGGCAATGTGCATTTGCGCCCATTTTGCCCGCCCCTAGGGCATTTTTGGTACTATAGAAGGGGCCGCAGAAGCATGTGCTGCCCCTTCTGTCATACCGATAACTTTGTCGCAGATAAAGCGCCAGCACTATCTGCAAGGGGCATTCTCTCAGTTGCATGGGGTGTACCCCATGTAAATGAGGGATTCACTTTGCCTCTGCGCCTGCACCGAATTACAGTACCACTCGTTTTGTACAATTTTATTTAGGTTTTACAAATGGTGACCGCTAAAAAAGTGCGCCACCCAAAAGCCAGCCCAAGGTGGCACACTGTCAGTGCGCTACCTGAGAGCAGCTCTCTGCAGGGGGTAAGGGGAGTCCTTTGGACCCCCCAGACATCCCCTTGCAAGTGAGCGCAGTAACTGACTGCACCCGTCTGGAAGGGGATCTCTAATCCCCCTTCAATGTGCAGGCGGGTTGCTGCCTGTACAGTGAAACACAGAGCAGCTGCTTCAAAGGCACTCCGTATTTCACTTGAATGCGCTGCCCCCAAGGAAGCACGAGTTCGCAGCTGCGCTGGGGGAAGCGCATTCTATATAAGAGGGCTCACTTTCTCTGTTTGCGCCCAGCGCACCTATTTTAAGGTGAGCCAGACTCAAACAAGGAAAGTGCACCTTAATACATAATATGGCCACTAATGTGTTCTGGGAGTTGTAGTCAGGGGTTCTTTCAATTGAATCAATTGGACTGACACACCTGATGGCAATGATTTGCAACAGAAAAGACAAGAACCGCAGACATGATTTCCTGAAGACACAGAGCTTTGTATCATCGACATTAAATCCAACACTGGTTCCAGAAGGCATGTATTACTTCCACATATGCTTCGAAGACAGGCATCGCAATCAGTGGATTGAATCTTCATTCAGAACCGCAGGTATTGGGCCCAAGCATTCCACCACCCAAAGCCCATTGTTCTCAAGTGGTCAGGCGAAGTGGGAGCCCTATGGTCAGTTCTACATTTTATGCCTTGTCTCTGTGTACGCTGGATTTTGTAGCCCACATTTACATCACGAAAAGCAAAATACAAGTCCCAGAATTCAAAGCACTATTGGCTATAAAAAAAGACTTGCTGGAGGTGTCACATATGATACCAGAAAGAGGAAGGTGTCCCAAAATACCCTTTAGGCCTGACACATAACAAAAATGCTTTAATATCTTGTTTGTTCACCAGCGGTATTATCCTTACAAACGACGTAACACATATTTATTAACATTACAAAACTTTATGTTTTTATATTTCTTTTTCCAAACTATGATAAAGTGCTTACATTTTACCAACAACTGTTTCAGAAACACCTCACAATTCTTCAAAGCCCTGAAAGATTTCGAATGCCTCCTGCTAACCTACCCACTATTCCGTCAAATCACGCACCAATATCACGTCACCTATGAGCATTGTTTACAGGTAAGAGCGGTGGTGCCGGGTTGGGTGGGGATTCGACAGACGACCTCTAGGGAAAATTAAATAAATAATTAATTTTCCCTCATCGTCATCTGTTGAAATCCCTCCACCCCACCAAGCCCCACTGCCCCACCACTCTTACCTGCACGGGCCGCTGCTGATTTTTTATCAAGCTATTTACCATCACAACTGTTAATCTACATTCACTCAACTTGATGTCATCAATACAGGTATCTCTTAATTTAGTTGACGCAGCATTTGGGCTAATAATTTCTTCGATGATCCTGCTTCAGGACTTAGCATACTCTTCTTCTTCTTTCATACTTTATAGGTATAAATGAGATAGGCCTACAATTAAATAACTGTCTTTAAGGTTATCACTCTTTCCAACTGTTTAAAATGTATCTCAGTATCATTCTTTTGACAGCCTACTTACTTCATGACATTCCCAGCAAGCAAATTATATCTCTTTTAATTACTTAGCAGTGAAGGCGTCTCTTCCAATAATTTAATTTAGGGGTTGCCGATATAGGTACAGTGGTCTACGGGGTTGCATTGTATTTTACACTTAATTACAGTGCCCCACTGCGCAAAAAGGGAAAATCAAATTACAATAATGCATCATTATTGTCATTTTATTTTTCCTATTGCATGCATCCTGTGTGCAGTGTGGGGCGGGGCTGGCTGGGCAGGGGGACGAGTGGTTTGCAATCCCAAAGCGCGCTTGAACTGTTTGGCCGGCCCTCCCCGGCTGACCAAACATCTCATGCGCACTTAGCATGATCCGACCAGGCTGCATTACACAGCATGGTAGGAACACGCACAGGCTCCCTGTTTGAGTTTGAGCGCCGATCCACGGCGCTCAAACCAAACCCAACGCTGCATTAAAGCGCTGTGATTGGCTCAGGGGAGCATGTGTGCCGAGTGCTTTCTGCTGCCGGCCAGACTGCAGGAAGTAAGTGGACGCAGGTGAGGCAGCGGCCGGCCAGCCGTTCTGAGGTAAGTTTTTGTTGTTGTTAATTAACTCCCCCCCCCGCCGTCCCACCTCCCCCATCCGATAGCAGCCGCTACTGGTCAATTAATTTCATTACAGGGGGCGAAATTGAGTCGAAACAATTCCAGGCTTCACCAGACAGCATTTTAGGTCAGTAGTAATCCCACCACAGGAGCATGGCGAAAGGTTTGACACATGACATTGAGTCGCTTTGCAGCTATGGTCGGACTTTTGGTTTGGTTACCTGAGACTGCCAGAGCTCAGCAGCAGAGAAGTGTTCATGGAGGTAGGACTCCGCCATCTCAAACCTCTCCAGATGAATGAGACTGCCTCTAGTGTACAACTATAGTTATTGCATCAAAGTAAGAACCAAAAAAGGTATGACAGCTAAAAGCACAGTAATTGGTCAAATCAAGCACGGACCAGCTGGGCACCGGAAATGACAGTATCCAGCAGGTTAATTACTTTAAATAACCCTAATAAAGAGAGGAAGAGGCCTACGCTGAGATCCTGAAACAGCAACCAGGCATATGCTTTGCACTAAATAGAAAATACTCATGCAAGAGAGTTAGATGCTATGTTACTGTTTAAACCATCCCGGTAATGTGTTTCTGCACAGCTGACATAATGCTTCCACTGGCGTTAAATATGATGTATACAAAATAGCATCTGTCCCACAACAAGTAACTGATCAAGTGTTGAATCAAGACCATGATGATAGAATGCGTGGCGTTGTGGAATATACCTATTTAAAGTTCTGGAGTGGCACCTTACAAATCCACTACCTCACCTCATATTTCTACGTACAGCGTTAACTGTATGTCCATTTCCAATTATCACTGATGATCAGGTCTATTACCGCCCTACATGCCAACATTTTAGAAGAGAAAAGTGGGAGATTTAAAAAATAATCCAGGGAATGCATTTCTCCTGTTGACTTCTATTGAGGTCTGAATCTGGTCTATTGTCATGTATAGGACTTGTAAGTCTACTGATGCCGGAGATTTGGAATCAGAAATGCAAATAATAATATAATATATGGATAAAGCACTATGGCAGGCAGACAGAGTGTGACAAAAGTGTTGGCAGTGCCCTGCAGGATCAGGTTACTGACGGTGCATACTCCCAATCAATCAATCAATCAATCAATCATAGTATTTATAAAGCGCACTACATACCCGTGAGGGTCTCAAGGCGCTGGAGGGGGGCGGGGGGGGACGCTGTTCAAACAGCCAGGTCTTTAGAAGTCTCCTGAAGGTTAGGAGGTCTTCAGTCTGCCGCAGGTGGATGGGGAGGGTGTTCCATGTCTTGGCGGTGAGGTGGGAGAATGATCTGCCGCCGGCGGTCACTCTTCGGATGCGGGGGACGGTGGCGAGGGCGCGGTCTGTGGAGCGGAGCTGGCGGGTGGGGGTGTAGAGGCCAGTCATACAAAACCAGTCCCTGTTGGCAGACGCCCGCCGAGGAATTGGGCTTTCGCATTCAGGAATCAGGAGGCGGGAGACCAGCCTTGAAAGCGGTAGTCTCCCGCCTGAATCGGGAGGGTTGGCATGTATGGCTGTAATGGTGTTTGTGCCGTTCATGGTCTACGCATAATCTAAAGGGCTTTGGTTCACCCTCCTTCAGCCATTTTCTTCTTTGGCTTAGGTACCTTCAGTCACTGGTTTGGGTTAATTTCAATTACATTTTGGATTAGCCCACAGTTTCTTTTTTAAATCTCTTCCTGTTTCTATTTGTTGTTTAGGATATTTACTTCCTCATCCATATCAATGCATTAGGGGCTATTTTACATCTGAAAAGTGCACTGTGCTATCACATATTTAATAATTTTTCTCATCAATGCATTCTAGATCAGAAGCAATGCTTTTTTAAATCACTTTGCACTGCAGCAGAACATTGGCTTTCCCAGTACTAGTTGTTTTTTAGCCGTTGCCATTCGTAAAACCTAAGTTAAGTTGTACAAGACGAGGGGTTCTGTATCTAATATCAACAGTAAATGAATTTATGGGCCACAGCAAAAGTGAAAAAGGAAACCTAGTATATAGCTAGTGTTTGGGTATTAACAAAAATTAATTAGACAACACTGCAAAGTGTTTTTACAGGAAATTAAACTATATAAAGAAGTAGGCATCCTGAGACATTCAGTGTGGCCACCAGAAACAGGAGAAGGTTAACATTCCAGCCACTAAGTTGCCTATTGGGTGCCAGCAACCATAAACTGGAAAGGATCCACCTGGTTTAACAGGGTGGCAGCCAACCAAAGGGTAGGGAGTGAAAAGCAGACTAAGAGTAGGGAATGAAAAAAATACAAGAAAATATTGATAATTTTCCATGTCAAGAATAGATCAGTTCTCTTTTTTTGTTTTGTAGCTTTGATGCACTGTTTGTTGGCTTTAGTTCAAGGGTTTGTTCGTATGCTTTTATCATAGACCCTCATATGTTCAGTTACCTGAGAACATGTCTTTCACATGCAGCATGTGATAAATGGATGTCTCATCAGGACAGGGGCCACTCCTCAGCGAATGGTAAATCCCTTCACTCACATCTCTTGAATGCTAAATTCATACAATCCAGTTCAATAAACAAGGGATTGCCACACGGTCATCTAACAATGTTCCTGCAATCAACCCAATAGCCAAGATTCACATATTGGGCACAACACAGTCTTAGGGATGGACAAGAAGACAAGACCTGAAACAAGTCATCATAGGATCAAGAAGACCCCAGACCCACATGTTCTGAACACAACTACAAGGTCAATAGGATGCAGATGTGCACTATGCAAATGTTGATATCATAACCTAATTATACATCCAGATAGATCAAAGCACATATAATTGTGCATAGAGAAAACTGATGATAAACAAGTGCATAGCAACAAGTGTACGGATAATGAATGTGAGTGACAACACGACTAAGCATGCCCGCGATACCCCTGAATATTGAAGATGACAGGGGTCCTTTTAAATTGACTTTAAAAAAAGCAGGGCAGCATGAGTAGCACTGACACAGAAGTGCAGGCCCTGCTAGAGCCTAAGTGCTCCTTCCTAAGCAACCATCACAGCATGAGATGTGGATAGAGCACAAAAGTAGAGGCACTAGTCGTGTAGAAGCAGGGGCTTCTCCCTTACAGGGGCATAACTGAGGACCCTGCAAACCCCAGGGTGCAGGAGTGCCCCCCCCCCAACTCTGCAAGCCCATTTAGCCCAAGGCCACTGAATATCTGTGAGGTATAGAAGACTCAGGGGCACCTCTTAACATTCTGCAGGGGGTCCTCATCAGTTTGCGTTACCCCACTGACCCCAAGGTGCTCCAGCCTGCTCGTACAGAAGAAACCTGGAGGACAGTTGGGTTGTGAACCCCGCGCTGCAGAAGCTATGGCGGGAAGAGGGCATGCCATTGGAGTGGATGGGTTTGTAAACTGGAGCCTACTTAAATACTGAGTAGCTGTCTATGATCTTCTTTGTTCTCCTTACAACATCTCAATAAATAAGTCATGGATACAGTGATCAAGCTGAGGCTGAGCCAAGGGTTGCTAAATGAGCCAAGTACAGGGATGGAGACAAAGAGAGAGAAGTTATAAAAATTGGCAGAAAGAAAAGCTATAGGGTCAAATAGAAAGAAGGAGTCGGAGACAGAAAGGTAAGAAAGAACAGGTAAGGATGGGGGAAAAGTAAAAAAATGGGTAAATAGAAAGGTGGAAGAAGAAAGAAGGAAAGAAAGAATGAAAGAAAGAAAGAATACGAGGTAGGTGAAAGAAAGGGTTTAAGGAAGTAAGAGTGACATTAAGGAAGGAAAGGTGAAAAGAAGGAAGGGCTGAAATGGCAGACAGAAGGACAAAAAGAAGGTCGGAAGGAAATGTTCAAGGATGGATGGTGGAAGGGTGAAAAGATGGAAAGATTAAAGGCTAAAAACATTGGAAGGGGCAAAGATGAATAGATGGAAAGGTGAAAGGATGGATGAAAGAATGGACAGATGCAAGGATGGAGGCAGGGTCTAAGAACGGATGGATGGATGGATCAATCGATCAATGGGCAGGTCGATGGATAAATCGATGTATTGGAGGATGAATCAGTGAAAAAATGGAAGGAGAGTGGCTACATGCTTGGACAGATAAATAGATGAATGGGCAGAGGGTAGAAAGTATAAATGGATTACTGTATGGTCTGATGATTAAGGATGGATGGAAGAAATCTGCGAAAAAACTGGATGGTTGATTGGCTAGCTAGATGGATCAAGTGGTGGAAAGGATAGATGAATAGAGATATGAAAAGAAAGATGGAAGGACAAAATTGTGGTCAAATGAGCAGATGAATGGGTGAAATGACGACTGAATGGGTGAATGGATGAATGGGTGACAAAATGGATGAATAAGTAAATGGGAAAATGGATAAAAAGGTAAAATTGTGGATGAATGTGAATGGTGAAAGAACGAATGGGTGGAGGAAGGATGGGATGTATGTGTGTATGGATGGATGAATGGATTGATGATTGGTATAGGGGTGGGAGTGGGAGTGGATGAAAGGATGGGTGAAAATATGGTTGGAAGAAAGAATGGAAGAATGAAGGGACTCTTCAAGGGAATGTCAGACGTGCTTATATATGTTTATTGCCATTAGAGACACACTTCATCATGGGAGGTGAATTCGAGACTATAACCTGTATTGACTGTAACGGAAACACGTACTGGCTGAAATAAATAGATTAGAGCATCTCACAATACAGCAGCAGGCAGGACTTTAACTGGTTGAGTGCTCATGACGAGCTGAGTTCGTCATGAGTCACAGTGGAGCTGTGCTCATAACGAGCTGAGCTCGTCATAACGGCCACGGCCCGCCCAAGCGCGATTAATTACCCGCCTGTGCGGGAGAATTAATCAGTGGGCGGGGTCGTGACAAGCTCAGCTCGTCATAAGCACAGCTCCACTGTGAGTCATGACGAGCTGAGCTCGTCACGAGCACAGCGGCGCCGCGGCCCCCCCACCCCCGCACCGCGGGGGATTTACCCCCACAGGGAAGGGATTAAAGTGGGATGAAAAAAATGGAGAGTGTCTTAAAGGGGTCTGGCCTAAGATGAGTAGCTGGGAATCCTTTCCAAGGGTGTGGAATATATAATTGAAGCGGGGCTTAATACATGTACAATTCTGTGTTCTGTTGCCACTCGACCAGTATTTTGGTGCCAATCTGTGAGCTTTCATCTAAGACAAGCCACATGGCAATGGACATGCATCCATAACAAGCCAAATTTATGGAATTTGCCAATGCTTATTCTCAGAATCGGATAAATAAGTAACATCAATGATTTTGTTTTAAATAATTAGAATTGAAAAAATGTTTCGATTTTAAAAATGTGAGTGAATTAGACATTAGAATGTCTGTGCAAGGGGCGGTAATCTTCACAGTGTGTCACACAATCCCGTTCTTGCAGTCGCACCACTTTCATTTGTCTCTCTGTTAGATACCTATGACCACCTCTTTCTGAAATCTTTCACTTGCACTTCACTTCGCTCTCTCTTTCCTCTTCAGCAACTGATTTTCACCCTCTCCTGCATGTGTCTCCTTGCTTCTCCTTCACTTCACGATTCCCTTCACACACAATGCTTCCACTCACCTGTAAGCATCGCCTTTCCTTTTACTTTCGTACTGTCAATATTTCGACAGCTGTGTATCACCTTCTCGCACTTTGCAAATTGCATAGAATCATGATTCCAGTTGGCACACAAGACCATTGCTCTGTGTGATCTGCAGAGAGGCCAAGTATTGGATGAATAGGTAAGGTGATCCTTCGATGATCCACTGAGGGGCCCTGTGGTGAACTATCACTGCCTTTAGCCTCAACTTCTCAGCAGTGAATATCGGCTGGTAATAAACACCCACCTCAGTGCTTAATTTGAGCCTGTGGTTTCCGATGCTCAGCACAGACACTTAATCAACAATGGTGATTGAACACCAGTTAAGGACACGTTCATTTTTGGTAGCAGTGGTGTAACGAAAGTTGAGGGGGCCCCTCGGCCACGCATTCAGAGGGGCCCCCGCTCGGATTTAATCCGAGCTATTGGCCCTGAGTACTGTGCTAAGGGGGCCCCCTGCAGCTCGGGCCCCCCCCCCGCACCACGGGGGATGCGGGGGCCTGTGTTATGCCCCTGTTTGGTAGGGACAGGGAGATTACGTGATTCACCCAGAAACACAGGATGTAGAGATAAGCCTGACATTCGAACCTGGTTCCTCAGCTCCGAAGTCAGAAGCTCTGGCCATTAGGCCACATCCTCTACCCACTTGATGGGTTTCATGGTTAGTAGTTAGTTCTGTGTTAGGCAACGCTAACAGGAGAAATGGGCTAGTGGAAGCTTCCTTCTGACGAGAGGCCCGGCACATATTTTTTACAAATTAACCACTGACCCACCCACAACCTGAGCTTGCAAAGACCTCTAGGATCACTCACAGTAAGCTTTATAGAAGAACAATATGATGCACTAAAAAAGCTACAAAACTTAACATCGTTCAACAATCAAGCACGCTTAGGGAATGCAAGATTAAGTAACACATGTCAAATGTAATCAGGAACTATAAAACTGACATGGATGACCTGAACAGTTTTTAGAGTCATGCTTTACCCGACCAGTGTTTTATGCATGTAAAGTTCAGGACATCATTATAGGGCCTGATGAGGAGCAGTTTCAATGTCCGCCTTTATTATTTATCAGGTCTGAGACCCAGATGGACTTGATCCACCTAAAGATCAGGGGGCATATGTATGAAACAACATTTTAGTCGCAAACGCTGCGAATTGCAAAAAACAGCGCTTCCGACTAAAATTTAGCAATTTCATATGTATGACACACATTCCCAGTGCAAAATAAGAAATCGCTAAATTAGCTATTTCTTAGGCTGCGAAACTCCAAAATTGCGATAAAGCTTGAGATTTCTTAAATTGCGATATTCTCAATTTGCGAAAATCGCAAAAAGGATATCTCAAAATAAGAAATCGCAAGCAAAAGTATGAAAAACTCGCTAATTGCAAAATCACGAAATTCGCTAATTAAGAAATGGCAATTAACACCAAGTGCATGCAGGTGGTAAACAGGTGCAAGGTACGTAAACCACCCCACAATGCAACAGAAACTTCCACAATGGCAGCACTGTTTGTGATAGCCAGGAGGCTGCGTATTCGGGCTCTTGCACAGAGGAGAATGAGACAGGAACATATATTCAGGCTGCGCATCACTCTGTTCCAGCACACTGAAGAGGACATCCATGACAAGTACAGGCTGCACCCACAGACAATATTGGACCTGATTGAGGAGCTGAAACCCTATTTGGAACACCCTACACGCAGGACACAAACAATTCCCACACATGTGCAGGTCCTGTGCTCCCTGCACCTCCTGGCGTCAGGGAGTTTTCAAGGGGTCATAGCGGAGGTTTGTGGGGTGTCACAGAGTGCACTTTTGCGCTTTTTCCATGCCTTCCTCTGATGCAATGCTACAGAGGCTAGCACATCACATATACTTCCCCACCACCCAACAGGCATTACAGCAAACAAAACTTCTACCAGATTGCACGTTTCCCCCACGTCATTGGCTGCATCGATGGGACCCATGTGGCCATCACACCCCCATCAGCAACTGAATATGTCTACAGAAACCGTAAATGCCAGTCAGTCAAAACTTTTATTTCGGTAAAATACCATAAAAAGACATAAATACATAAATACTTTAAAAAACATGATTAAATCACAATGAATAGAGTGAGATCGATTAAAACATTAAAACAGTTCTATAGGACAAGCACAATAAAAACAAGAACTATTCCGCGAAACGGGAGAAAAGTTAAGATTGATCCAGGGCCAATGATATACACATATACCTCAAAGAACTAAGATGATGATATATGTAGTGCTGAATCAGGGGGCTGAGTAGCAAGAGACAAAAATTTGGACCTAACAAACCACATTGAGAGGAGGAATTTGGCCATTGCAAACACTACCAAAGGGGTGGTGTCATATTTCAGAATTCTAAGCACCTCCTTGTAGTCCCTAAGGCCCCTAGACTTGCATTGCTGGATAATCCATTTTTTCCGTGCAATAGTATATAAGGGGCAAAAGAGAACAACATGCAACTCTGATTCGCGGGTATCAGAGCATAGGGGGCAAGAACTAACGGGGTTTACAACGTTAGACCATCTATAGGTAAAATCTCTCAGTGGAAGGGAACCGTGTCTAAGCTGTATGTAGAGTTTCTTAGCCAGGGGAGGTTGGATCGCGTCTAAGAAGACTTCAAATTGGGGACTACACTTAATATCCAAAAAAGTATCAGTGAGCCTACCCAGGGAGGACTGGAGTAGAATACCCTTCCTAAAAGATTTCAGAACCTCCCTCAATGAGTTCTTCGAAAGTGTACAGCAGGACACTTCCGGGGCAGACCATAGATTCCCCATCCCAATTAGGTTGCAAAGGTTCTTTATGTGGGCAAGCCAGGGGATCTTATCCGAATTACCCCTTGCCAAAATGTCACCGAGATCGAGCCTATAGCTTTCCAACTCGGGCGTTGACCAAAGACGCCTCCAGAACTGAAGAGGACGATTCAGGGCAATCTCTTCTATGGGAATCAAACCTAAATCCCATCTCAGAGGGATTAATGGGGTGCTGACAGGTAGTTTCAGCAAACTCCTGATAAAGGAATTCTCAATAGATGAGAGGGAGGCGGGGGTGGAGTATCCCCATAATTCAGCACCATAAAGTGCTCCTCCTCTGGCTTGTGATTTATAAATTTCCAGCGGGGGGCCCAGAGGTTTACACGAAGAGTTGTTAAACACCTTCAGGATACCCCCCACTGATTGGGCTAGTCTCAATTTTGCCTTTGCCAAATGGGAACCCCAATTCATTTTGTCGTTAAGGGTCACCCCCAAATAGTCAAACGTGGCGACCCTATCCAGCTCAACCTCTCCCAGTTTGGGGTGGGGGCAATTACGCGAATTAGAACCAAACACCATAAATTTGGTCTTAGAGAGGTTCAGTTCCAGATCCCTGATTTTGCAAAAAGAGCAGAAGGCCTCTAATGTACGCTGAATGCCCATATAAGATTGAGATAGCAAAAGCGTATCATCAGCGAACATCAGGGCCGGGACCTTACGACCCGCCAAAACAGGGGAGTCCAGGTTAGCGGAGCGCAAAAGAAACTCTATCAGCCCATTGATAAAGAGGGAGAAAAGGGTGGGGGCCAGGACACAGCCCTGCCTCACACCCTTCTCTACCGGAAATGGCCTTGAGAGTTCCCCATCTCTCCCATATCTCACCCTTGCATAGGTGCCTAGGTGGAGTCGTTTGAATAGGTGGCAAAGATAGGGGGGGGCACCCATCTCTAGCAAAATGGCCCAGAGTTTTTCCCTTTGCACCATATCAAAAGCGGACCGAAGGTCCACAAAGATCAGATACAAATTACCGGCGCCCATGCTGACTGTTTTCCAATAGATCAAAAGTAATCTAAATAGTTGATCAATGGTAGAAACCTTAGCTCGGAACCCCGCCTGTAGGGAGGTTAGAACATGTTGATCCTCCATCCAGAATTGCAGTCTGGATAATAGGACTCGAGCAAACAGCTTCTGAATTACATCAATCAGGCTTATGGGGCGGTAGTTGGCTGGGTCCAGTGGGGAAGATTTTTTGTGGATGGGAATAATTTCTGCACCCAACCAAGTGTCCGGGATTCTAAGGCCCTGCAAAATAGCATTAAAATATACACATATATAAGGTGCCCACATTTTTACATCACTTCGGTAGAGATCACCGGGGATCTTATCGAGCCCCGGAGCTTTCCCTGCCGAAAGGGAATTGAGGGCCAATTCAATCTCTGGGATGGAAAAAAGGCTAGACTCAATTTCTGCCTGGCTCAACAGGTCCATTGCAGTATCAATCTGTGTGAGGCCTACATCGTTACTAACCAGAGGGTTACAGGCCGAGAAGAGGGGTTGGAAATGGGCGAGCCAGACCTCCTCACTAAGATTAGGAATTAGTGCTGGGGTACTGGCTACCGAGCCCGAACGAACAATATTCCAGAACGCCCTCGAGTCACGGTCTGCTAGAGCTTGGAGTAAATTTTGCCACCTTAGATCCTCCCACTCGGCTTTAGCTTCCCTGATCAGGTCTTTGTAGGTGGCCCTGGCTGCCCGAATACTGGACAAGGTACCCTCTTTTACTTCTACTAGCAGGGCAGACTTAGCCCGCCTGCAGGTACCATTGAACCAGCGCTCGGGCCTAAGAGGCCTTGATTTTGAGGCCGTGGGTTTATAGAAAAAACTGGCCAAACTACCTAGGAAATCCGTATGGATAGTCTGGAGTTCGGAAAAACAAGACTGCGGAATAACCCCAGCGGGACTCAGAAGATGGAAAACTGCTTCCAGGGAGCAGGTCACGGCACTATATACATCAGCCAGCTTTAGATCATCAGACGCCACCCTTTCCCACCCTTTCCCACCTAATCCGTCTGCCACCTGCCACTAGGACCAAATTCTCACTTTGTAATGGAGATTGGGACCTAGAAGATTCACTACCACCTAGATTGTTAATCAATTCCAGAGACAGTAGGTTGTGATCGCTGTCGGCCCGTGGGATGATAGAAAAAGAGGCCAAATGGCCCCAGAATTCTACGTTCACCAAAACATAATCGATTGACGAACAGCACCCAGCTCTGTTAAAGGTGAAGGACCCCGGGACATCCGGGCAGAGTCTGCCATTGCAGGCCCGCAAGGAGTGTGCAATGGTAAGCCTATTAATCTCAAGGGCAAGGGGGGAGAGACGTTTAGCCGGGTGGGAAATAAGATCAGGGATTAGATAGATTTCGTCCACCTCACAGGAGGGGGAAGGGATCCCTGGAAGGGGTTCGAAGTGGCAATTAAAATCGGCTCCAATTAGTTTATGGGACGCCTGTGGTAGAGAGTGTAGAACATTTTCCAGGGCGCCCAGAATCGACAAACCTAACTGGACCGGCTGTGGGCGCAAGTACACATTTATAACTGCTAGTTAGTAGCTAGCGGGAAAGGATAGTAGGAGGCATAGAATATCAGGGGACTTTGAATCCAATGACTTTACTGAGCACCCCAGGTGAGATGCAACCCAAACAACTAACCCCCCTGAGGGTCTCCCTCGGAACCCCTGAACTGCTGGGGCTGCAAAAGATGCATATCCCACCCTCCGTGGTATAGACCGCAGCCAGGTTTCTTGAAATATACAGATGTCATATTTGTCCATTAACTCTCCCCACTCGGGATCAGAGAGTTTGGACTCTAAACCGGCCACGTTCCAGGACCCAACTAATGGTTTCCGGTGAGGTATACAGAGTGAGCAGTCAACCGGAGGGATGGGAAAGGGGGGGCTGTGGGAAGCTGAATGCACAGGGGGGTTCGGCTCTAGAGAACCCACCAGAGCGCTGGGGGACAGAGACGATGGAGAGGGGGGCCCAGGGCCACTCACCACTCCCGGGGCAACCAGGGGCACCAACGTCCATGTATCATAAACATCCTCATCCTGGCTCCCCCCCACGGGCATAAGCTCTCCCTTACAAGGACTCGAATGTAGTGGTCAATCCACCGCATTTAGTGCACCATAACGGTTTTCAACCGGGATGTTAAAGTGCAAATTGTGTGGGGCGTGGTGGAAATAAGGTAAATCAGCTGAGACCAAAGTGTTGGAAATGGAATAGAAGTACCCCAAATGAAAAGCCTCAATAGCACCCCTTCTATAGAGCCCTCCCTGCATCAAAATGTGATCTACTACTCTGGGGTCCCTAAAATTAATCAGGACGCAGTCCCCCCCTATGTCTTTTGAGCGGGTCCCTAGCCAGTTAACCCTCCGAACGTGCAGGATCTCCCCTCTCCCTACTCCCTTTAGTGGTCTATTTTTAGACAGCCAGTGGATGACTTTATTTTTTAGTTCAAGATAGGATTCCCCCCTTCCATTCATAACCGAAGGAACTCCTGTAAGGACGATCACATAAGGGGCTGCCTCCGGGGGAAGCTGGACCAGAAGATGAGGATCCTCCGAGCTCCGGAGGGGTCGGTCCCCCCCCTCAGGTAGGCGGGAACCGACCCCGTCTGTAATCCGAGAAACTAAGTCCCTGCAGTGAGTAGGCTGCTCATGTGTTGGAACGACAATAGGGACTCGGGGCACAGTCAGGGGCAAATGAGGACCAGCGTTGTGAGAAGGGGCAATTGTATGCACCATAGAGGGCTGGCCCAGATCCGTGTGCACCTGCATCAGGGATAAAGGTGACTCAGTTTGGGGGATAGAATTAGTTAGATTTACTTTGGAACTAGCACCCTCCGAACTGCCCGAATTGACCTTAGGGTCCTGGGTAGGCTGCATCTTCCCAAATCCTTTGGAGTTAACTAAGGAAACCAACCTGTCCATTTTAGATGACAGGGATTTAGCCAGAAGGTTTAGAGATTGGTCTATGTGTGACTGGAGCTCAATTAATAGGGTGGTCGCCCAGGTCGGAGGGATAGAAGTAGGGGGGTGATAGTGGATCGGGGCCGAAGAGGGAGAGCTATCTGGAGCAGGGGCTGATAAGAGTCTCCTTTTTCTTAGTTTTTGTTTTTTTTGTTTTTTCCTTGTCTTAACCTGTTTTGTAGGGGCCACAATAGACACAAAGGAAGATGTTGATAACCCTTCTTCCACTAGAGCTGGCTCATCTATTTGGGCCTGAGCGCACGGTAGTTGTGTAAATGAGGGCAGCATAGAAGACATAGCATCAGGATCCACCTGGTATGATGAAAAGTCAGACAAACCATCTAGAGGGGGGGGCCATATTGAATGCCGGTGTAATCGACAGCCGTTTTTCTGTATTTTCAATGGCTGAAGCCACCACCCCGATTGTCTTTTGCAGCATCTTGTCTATTGCTGTAAGACTAGGGATCTGAGAAACAGAGTTCGCTAGCTGTCTGGTCATCGGACGACTAGCTGTAGGTTTGGAGTGCTTCCCCATGATTCTAGAGTGTCCACAACACAAGCAATGGAAACTTATGGGACAAATCAGTAAAAACCAACAGTAAAAGGAAGACACTCTAATCGAAAAAGAATGACTGACTATAAAGAGTAAAATGAAATAACCAAAAGAAATCAAACACTACTGATCCGAGGAGGAAAGCTTAGAGGGGCGGCCCAGCCCGGCCTCCTCCGGCCCCGGACGGCCACAGACGGTCCCGCCCTTGTCCCGGGCTTCTCCCGGCGCCGCCCGCGCGCGGTCCCGCGATGCGGAGGGCGGAGTTGTTTTTGAGGCGCCGTTCGGGCGCGAAATGCCGCTTCCGGGATCGCAGGCAGAGGGCAAAGGAGCCTGGCGGATGTAGTTTCGGTGTACCCGTCTCGGTACTAGCGCCACAGACACCACCAGCGCGGCGAGAGGAGAAGAGTCACGGAGCCGCCTGCCCTCACAGCCAGCAGGTAGGGATAACACCTCCAACAAGTGTCCGCTAGTGCTTCAGGAAACCCGCGATGCGGAGGGCGGAGTTGTTTTTGAGGCGCCGTTCGGGCGCGAAATGCCGCTTCCGGGATCGCAGGCAGAGGGCAAAGGAGCCTGGGGGATGTAGTTTCGGTGTACCCGTCTCGGTACTAGCGCCACAGACACCACCAGCGCGGCGAGAGGAGAAGAGTCACGGAGCCGCCTGCCCTCACAGCCAGCAGGTAGGGATAACACCTCCAACAAGTGTCCGCTAGTGCTTCAGGAAACCCGCGATGCGGAGGGCGGAGTTGTTTTTGAGGCGCCGTTCGGGCGCGAAATGCCGCTTCCGGGATCGCAGGCAGAGGGCAAAGGAGCCTGGGGGATGTAGTTTCGGTGTACCCGTCTCGGTACTAGCGCCACAGACACCACCAGCGCGGCGAGAGGAGAAGAGTCACGGAGCCGCCTGCCCTCACAGCCAGCAGGTAGGGATAACACCTCCAACAAGTGTCCGCTAGTGCTTCAGGAAACCCGCGATGCGGAGGGCGGAGTTGTTTTTGAGGCGCCGTTCGGGCGCGAAATGCCGCTTCCGGGATCGCAGGCAGAGGGCAAAGGAGCCTGGGGGATGTAGTTTCGGTGTACCCGTCTCGGTACTAGCGCCACAGACACCACCAGCGCGGCGAGAGGAGAAGAGTCACGGAGCCGCCTGCCCTCACAGCCAGCAGGTAGGGATAACACCTCCAACAAGTGTCCGCTAGTGCTTCAGGAAACCCGCGATGCGGAGGGCGGAGTTGTTTTTGAGGCGCCGTTCGGGCGCGAAATGCCGCTTCCGGGATCGCAGGCAGAGGGCAAAGGAGCCTGGGGGATGTAGTTTCGGTGTACCCGTCTCGGTACTAGCGCCACAGACACCACCAGCGCGGCGAGAGGAGAAGAGTCACGGAGCCGCCTGCCCTCACAGCCAGCAGGTAGGGATAACACCTCCAACAAGTGTCCGCTAGTGCTTCAGGAAACCCCCGTAAATGCTACCATTCCCTCAATATACAGATTGTGTGCAACGCAAAGTATATCATCAATGACATTGTACCCAAATACCCTGGCAGTACACATGACTCTTTCATCTTTAGACACAGTGGAATACACAGACGTCTGAGTGCTGGAGAGTTTGGGGAGGGATACCTGCTAGGTAAATACATGGCACACATCCATACATCCACTACATCACTGGAGGGTGGGGACAGTGACTTACCTATTGTGTGTATCCCTGTAGGTGACAGTGCCTATGCAGTGCGGGACTTCATCCTGACCCCGTATCTGGATCCAGCAAATGCAAGTGAGAGGAGATACAACAGGGCACACAGATCTACACGCTGTGTCATTGAGCGTACGTTTGGAATCCTAAAGAGCCGGTTCCGGTGCCTGCATAAAAGTGAAGGCACACTGCAATACAGCCCTGAGACCTGCTGTAAAATCGTGGCAAGCTGTGCAATGCTCCATAACATGGCTATGAGGAAAGGCACCACAATTGATGTGACCGATACAGACACATCGGATGACGATTGCCCTGCTCCCCCTGGCAGACCAGCATCAGGAGTCGGGGCAGCTGCTGGACGCCAGAGACGGACTGCGATCACACAAAACTACTTTTAGGTGAGTAATGATGACATGAGACAAAAAATTATTCTAATGTGTGCTGTGTTTATTCACACTTCACAATCATTAAGTGTTGCTATACCCAGCACATGTTATGCACACAGTGCAGGTACGGCACGGTTACATCACCCTTTTTGCTAAATTGTCACAGTTCACCTCCTTCGGTGATGCATTGGTGGTGTTTGGCGTCCAGGCTGAGTGCCCTCCGTGGTGTTCCTGGGTCCTGCACCCTGTCTGGAACTGCGCCGTCTTGCTCCAGGCAATGTAGGAGTGATGCTGCTCCTACTGCAGGTTTCCTCACTCTTGCCAGAGGCCATGAGAGCGGTGCCACCTGAGTTGGCTGTCTGCATCTGCTCCACTGCACTGGTTACCTGTGCTAGCCCTCTTGCTATGTCCTGACAGCAGTGCGACATTTCCACCTGCCTGGTGATGCTTCTACGTGTCAGGTTGCTGGTGGTGGTGCAGAGGCGGTTCACAGCCTTAGTATACGTGTACAGTCGTGCAATGGCACGTCGGGCAGCCCTGTCACTGGCGTCTTGGTTGTGCCTCAGAGTGTCACAGAGTTCATGTATGGCCCCTGCCATGGCCATGATGCCCTCCCCCAAGTATCGCTGATTTCTGTTGAGACTGCATAGCTGCCTATTTATTGAGCGCAATGATTTACATTGCAGGCGCTGTGCCTGCAGCATGCTGGGCTCCAGCCCAGAAAATATGGTGTCCTCCGCTTCAGTGGCAGTGCTGCTCCTGGGCCTTGACCTGCGTCTTTCCAGGGCTGGAATGCTCGGCCTTGGTGTGTCCTGACTCGGCATGTGTGACACACCCTGACTCCCCTCTCTTCTGTCACTGTCCTCCCCTGTGGCCTGTATGTCATCCTCAAATGGAGGCAGTGGGGGCACATGTGTGCGCTTCCTGCGCAGGATTGGTGTGTGCTCCGTATCATCACTGGAGTCCCCATCGTCATGATTCTCCTCAGGATGTTCTGGCTCCTCTCCCTCTGCACTGTCATCATGTGCCCTGGATTGTGCTGTGGATGTAAAGGGGACTACATGAGTTTGTGTCTTTATCTGCAATTTGCACTCAATAAAGTTTCTACAATTTGTCTCGGCTAACTTCTGACCCTGTATCATTCACTTATCCCCAACTCACATGTTGCATTAGATTTCCTATGTCTCATGGACACACTGTCAGACATATTACTACAAGTTCCATAATGCATTGCTGGGTGTGCTGCAAGACTTGGACTGGAATGAAATTTTTTGTGTATATTTTGCGCATTTGGGGAAGTGTGCATGGGATGGGGATCAGTGCAGATTGATTTGGCATGCATCTTACCTTGGCTGCTGGATGCAGGGTCGGAGCTGTCAATGTCAGCCACACCACCGACGCTCTCAGGCAGGAGAGTGGACTCAACAAGCTCCTCGTGGGGTGTTGGCTGTGCTGCTGTGGATGGTCCTCCCCCGGCCTTGTTTGCATCCTTTAGTCTGGCTGCCACCCTCTCCTTCGACCTCTGCCGCATATTGTACCATCGCTTGCGCAATTCCTCGATAGTGCGATTCGTCACTCCCACAGCATTCACCTTCTGTTGAATATCCAGCCAGATTTTGCGTTTCCTCACTTCTGGGACTCGCAGTGCCTTTTTCCCAAATAGGAGCTCATGGCTGCAAACCATCTCCTCTATGAGGACCTCCTGCTCCTTGTCAGAGAACTTGTGCTTTCTCTTTCTCTTCTCTGCCTCCTTGCCCTCATGTTGCTTGTGGGACTCCATTTGGGTTTGTTCTCTCCTGGGATGCCTCCTCACACTCTCCAAACAGCCTCTGGGTGTGGCTCAGGTAAGCAGGTGCAGGAAATCACTCCCACTTCCTGGTTGTGATGTCATCAGGCTGCACCTGTATTGCAGATTCCGGTTTTTGCGATTTCTTAATTTGCGAATTTCGCAATTAAGGAATCGCAAATGATGTTTCTGAGACTTTTTTACGATTATTAAGAAATCGCTAATCATTTGCCATTTTTTTTTTTACATACCGATTTGCGAATCTCAAATTGCAAATCGCAAAATATCGCAATTTGAGATTCGCAAACCGGGACTTTCATACAAATGCCCCCAGGCTGCATGAGTACATCAGAGTGATTTTGATTAGAAAATTGGGCATATTTACAAAAAAAAATTGGCGTGCAGAGCTGCTCCAAAATCAGCAGCGCAGCACTAAGAAATTTTTTCAGCACAGGGATGCGCAGTACTCCCAAGAATACAGTGCACCCCTGTGTTTCCCCTAGCGCTGGCTCAAAAAAAGCTGCCTAGCCCAGTGAAGCCACCCTGCTGCCATGTTGCAAGGGTGCCGCCGCTGCTGGGGCGATTGTTTATGTGCAGGAATAGACACCTTGCTGAACATGAATAATCATTCATGGCGATTTGCTCTTTCTATGTGTACTGCGGAATGAGGCACACATAGAAAAAAATACAGAGGAGAAATCAATGATTTCTCTTTGTATTGCCATTCTGAAGCCTGGTAATCCATGTTGTTAGAGTGGTTCTATTTTTTTCGCTGCCTCAGCTTGTTAATCTGGGGCTGTGTCAAAAAGCAATGGGCGTTGCAGTGGCGCGCCCATAGCAACACCAGTTACATGCCCCTTTGCCGCAGTGGACTGTGGCTGAAAGGGCCATATTTACAAGGTGGGTTTAAGCCATGTTTGAAAGGGCCATATTTACAAGGGGGCTTTATGCCATGTTAAGTGGCTTAGTACCACATTGTAAATATTGGAAAGGGCGCTACGCCACCAGAGCGTCAAAAAAAGCGATAATCCAGTGGCATTAGGGGCTTGTACATATACCCCAATACCACCGGCCACATTGCGACAAGAGAGGCATATGCCTAACAAGGGCAACAGCTCAGAGACAGAGAAACTGGGGAAGAGAGTAACACATAAAAGCATAGAAAGCTAGGATGGGCTAGAAATGCAACAACACGAGCAGACCGCTTCAAGGCATACTGCTTACAGATGGCGGAGCCCCTGCTCTGCAGCTATGACCTGCTGTAGTCACAGAACGAACTACTTCCGCCGAGAGGCTCAGGTAATCAGAAGCAGGGCTGGGAGAGGGCGGCTTCTTCAGATCTTCACTCTCCCAGGCCCCCCTCTCAGAGACAGGGGTGCGCCCTGCCCAAACGTGGGCCGTAGCCGTTCCCAACAGCGTCTGCTCTGGGTTACCGTTAATGTACAGCAAGCCCCGTCTTCTTTTCCCATGTGGCTCGTTACCTGTGGGCCAGATGATGAGACAGCTCAGTGGGTTTGAGCACCTGCTGCAGGGTTCCGTGAGCGATCTGCAAAGGACATGTTCAAACGCTGGCTGGCGGACTCAGACTTTCTGGAGTGTCAATGAGTTTAACAATGCCATTACTAACACCCCTTGTTTACTGTTCTGTGTTAGCAGGAACTGTATGAATATATACTGTTTTTTTAGTAGTGCCTGCTTTAAATGGCCTTGAGTGTCAAATGTCTTTTTATCCAAGGAGAATTGGGAAGTGAGAGTCAACTGACACACAGAACACATCTTCCTATTGCTGTAAAAGTCTAAATTCTAATTCCCCAAAATTATATAAATACATCTTAAGATGGCTATCAAAGGTAATATCACTTAATGTTTGGAGGTATTTATATGGTCAGCATTGACCTAAAAGATAATGAGCCCCTCCAGTCCACCTCACCACCGCATATACTCACAGTAACAAGCATTGGCAAAGCTAGTAGGTCTGGCGTTGGCAGTACTTAATTTGCAAAGTAGTAAGTGCCAAGGCCCTGACCAGGAGGCCACTTCAGCTTGCACCACCCATCGCCTCATCATCACTGCCAATAACGGTACCATAACAAATACTAACCATTTCTATCGCCTGCAAGTGCGACAGTTCAGATTATTCCAGGTCCCCAAAGCTAAAGGAATGGCTGGGGAAGCAGGTATTAGTATTTTTTAAAGTATATTGTATTCATAAACAACCATTGTTCTGCTCATCTGTAAATTAAATGAGCAGTGCCATCATGTGGCAGGAATAATAAGTGCAGTGATGACAATTAAGTGCTGGTGCTGAGCACCGGAAACCACTGGCTAAAATGAAGCACTGGGCATTGGCTGCCAGTTGTTGGATTTCTCAACGTTTTGTCATGCGTTTGGTAAAACTTTATTGTTGGGAAGCTGCCTGGCCTCCATCAATCTAAAAAAAAAAAAGCATTGACTAAAGCAAAATACTTTTGGGGTCTTAAAAATTGCACAACACCATAGTAGCCCCTGTCATTTCAGGGAACTACTTTGCTAGTGAATGTGTTCCTTTTGAAATGGCAGAATGCCATTATCCCCTGTTAACTAAGTCATAGCTTTTTTTTTGATAAACAAGTTTTTATTGTTTTGTGCAACAAAAACAGTGAGCCTTTCAGACCAACAATATACAGTAGTCCCATCTGGGAATCATTCCCCCTCTCAGCCCCCCCCCCCCCGGACCACCCCCCCCCGCCCCCACCCCGCCCCACCAGATCACACTACATTTCCTAACCATTTCCCCCACACCCTACGATATTTTTTGTGGCAGCCCCGAGCTTGGTAAAGAGTCCGCTCTTGCGCCGCACACCAGTCCACTCCCGCGCTCCACCTGGTCAGACTGGGCGGCTGCGGCTGTTTCCAGGCTGCCGCAATGTCCCGCTTTGCCACCATTAGCGCTGTCATAAGGAACAATTTTTCAGCGCGGGTGCCGTCCAGGCCATCAGTGATACCCAATAGGATATGTTTAGGGTCGTGTGGCACCTCCCACCCCAGGACATCCGTCAAGTCAGTTTCAATGCTACGCCAGTACCCCTCCAGTTCCGGGCCTGACCATACCATATGGATGAAGTCGGCCTGGTCAAAGCCACAGCGAGGGCAGGCTGCGTCGGTGGAAAGACCCGCACGGCGCATGCAAGTCATAGCTTTTAATAAACTATTGTCCTATTATCTATACAGTGGTGGGTGCAATAAAATGTGAATGACACTGCAACAAACCAGTAGATAAATAAGTAACTATACACATAATTTCTGTAAAATCAAAAGGTCTAACGTCAGACCCATAAAAAATACTTTTCTGTGTCAAAAGAAAGTTTGAAATTGCTGCATGGCAGTTAAGTAACTCCCCAAACATATTATCCTTTCAGTCATCCCCAATACTGGATGAGACTTACAAAGCACATGTAATGCTGCTTTTAGTGAAGAGGCCAGAAATTCTTCCAGATCCCAAAACTGCATGAGCAGTCACATATGAAAAAGGAGAACTATCTGTTCATGACCAAGTTTCAGTCCAGCAAAGACTTCCAGACCTGGAGTAGTGCCCAGTAATAGGTACAGTATGAAGGTGATCAAGTTTCTCAACTTTAGGTACAATGCCAACTTTGGACTCTAAGGACAGATTCCTAACAAGGCCTTGATTCGAAGGAGGTAGTACAACTTTTACCCAAGTCCTATTAGCCAACAATATTGCATGAGTAGCAGAAGCAGCAGCTCCTTCACCAGGATCCCTAATGACATCCAAGGTATGGGGTGGGGAATTTGTGGATTTTGCTGTTGTATAATTCTGAGTAACTCTGCAAGAAATACTTAAAAAATGCAAAACTAGAATTTAGCACTATATTTTCGCACAAAATGCATTCTTGTGTCCCTTTTAGATGCAGGGACACATTTAATGAGACAAAAGTACAAATAACACAAGTGCACCAAACAACACATACTCGCGATTTGTTTGTTCACATTGTTCCTGTACTCCATCACTAAAATTTGTCTGTAAACCGAGTATAACGACACCATGTTGAGCAATGGCAGAAATTCAGGAAATTTATGTAGCAACCTTGATGCATATTGTGAAAAACGGGGTTGCTGGTTGACCGGGGTGTGAGCCTTGGTCAAGCAGCAACCACAATCCTTGTCAGGGTGAGGCACTAGCCAATCCTAAATTAACCTGTGCTTAACCCTCTAGTAGTTTGGCATAGAGCAGTTGGGCTTAACTTAGAGCCAATGTGTAATGGATTTGTGCAACACTTCAAATAGTAATAAAGTGAAAACAACACACCATGTCAGAACAATAGAGCTTTCATTAATAAACAAAACAAAATCAAAGTGACAAAAATCCAATCAGTAGAACCATTGATATTCAATTTGAAAGGTTTTTGTGAAAATTGAACTAAAAAGCACAAAGCGTAAACTGTGGGTATCTACTCGCGCCAGACCAGGACAAAGTCACAAGTTCCAGCCGATCGCAATGGAGCGCGGGTTGGCTACAGGGATCCAGTTAGGTCTGCTGAACCTGAATCCTGGTTTGCGGAGAGTTGCAAAGATCCACGTGGAAGATGCGATGTGCAGCTGAAGCGATGCGTCAGGTCCGATATGCAGCAAGGCTACAATGCAAGGGCCTGTTGTCGTCGAGGATACAGCACACAATCAGGTTGATGCATCAGTTCCGATGGGCTGCGAGGCGGTGTTTTGGAGTCTGGCGTTGTGTCTGCCATTAAACAGGGATGCAAGGACGTGTGCTGAGGATGTGTTGCGCAACAGCAGTTCTGAAGGAGTTGCGGGCTGTGGCGGCGATGCAGATCTTTGCAACAGGTCTGCACAGCTGCAGAGACGCATCAGTTTTGCTCAGTGTTGCGAATCCCAGATGAGGAGATGTGTCAGTTCTGCTAGATCCGCAGAGATTTACAGAGCACCCTCTTCCAAGGGTCTACGACTGGGGTGCCACCCCTTGACAGTTTAGACTCATAGATGGCAGATTCAAGGTGCAGGTGCAAGGTTGTTGAAAGCTTGTTATGTCTCTGAGGCTTCAGATAAGGGGGCCGGCCAACAAGCCCTTGGAGTCACTCTGGGTTCTGGGTTCAAGAGGTGCAGGTCCAGTCCTTCTCACCCAGACATGAGGGCAGCAGACAGCAAGTCAGCAGCAGTTCTTCAGAGTGGCAGTCATTTCAGTAGCACAGCAGCCCTTTTTCCTGGCAGACTATCTATAGGTCCAGAAGTGTACTGAAGTGTTGGTGTCTGAGGTCCAGTATTTATATCCAGTTGTGCCTGAGAAGTGGGTAGAAACTTCCAGAGACATGCCTTTGAAGTGCACAGGTGCTCTGCCTTCCTGACTCTTGTTCCAGACTAACTCCAGGGGTTATGCACACCTTTATGTGGAGACAGAACACAGCTTATTCAAGTGTAAGTGGGGCTGGACCCATTTCCTCACTCCCATCCTGCCAGTGATGGTCCATTCCGTCACACCTAAGCTCCACATTGTGTGTGACTTTCTAGGAGGAGTACACCAAGCCAAACTGTCAACTACCCCCAGTCATGTGACCCAGAGGAAGGCTGAAGGCACCAAATGGCTGAGAAAAGAAAGGGAAACATTCTAAAAGTGGCATTTTCAAAATTGTACTTCACCAAAAGTTAGGGTCTTAAATTACAATTCCTGTGGCATCAAACATGAACTGGTCACCTATTCCCCCTTTAGAAATTACACTTATAAGATGTAATAAGGTAACTCCAATGTTATCCTATTTGAGAGGTAGGCCTTGCAGTAGTGAAAAACAAATGTAGACTTTTATTTGCTACCAGAATATGTAAAACTTAAAGGTGTATGTCCTACTTTTTAAATACATTGCACCCTGACCCCTGGGCTGTCCAAGGCTAACTCTAGGTGTGACATAGATATTAAAAAGGAAGGTTTGGGCCTTGCAAATGGTTTACTTTGCCAGGTCAACATGGCAGTTTAAAACTGCATATATACAGGCTTCGAGGGCAGGCTTGATAAATCTTTAAAGTGCTACTTAAGCTGATGGCACAAACAGTGCTGCAGGCCAACTAGTAGCATTTAATTTACAGGCCCTGGGCACGGGTCGTGCTACTTTACTGGAGTTTTACAAGTAAATGAAATATGTCAATTGGGTATATGCTAATCTAACATGTTTTAAGGAGACAGCACAAGCACTTTACACTAGTTAGCAGAAGAGTCCTAAGGCCAACAAAAAAGAATTCAGCAAAAATAGGATGAGTGAAGGCAAAAAGTTTGGGGAAGACCCTGCAGAAAGTGCCTAGTCCAACACAAATATCAGGGAAAAATCACAGACTTTGGCCCATTTCTCACCCTTACCTGTACCAGGCGCGCAACACCCATTGGGCTCACCGGGCTTCAGCCCCCCCCCCCCCCCCGTCGTGTGTGTCAGCCCGGCTGAGACAGCCTCGCCGGCTGGTGTCCATCTAATTGCAGCCGGACCCGAGTACTTCACAGGTCTTTAAAAGACCATTTACTCGTTAATGAGGCTTTTGTTGTGTTTTCACCCCTTCTTACAGCCACTCTGCCTATGGCTCGAAGACTTAGCCCCCCCCGAAATTTTTTTCAGCCCCCCCCCAAATTTGGCTCTAGTTGCCCGCCTGACCTGTACAACAATCTTTCATTTGCAGCAGCGGAGGAAGGTGAGTCTGCAACCTACAGAAAGTAAACTGGGAACTTTGAAACATGTTTAATTTCCATTTCTGTTTCTCCAGTTAAGGACCTCTTATACCAAGGGTAGCAAAGGCAGTCTTTACTTCTGAATACCCCTTATCAATGTCCATGACTATCAGTGGCGTAACGAAAGTTTAAGGAGCCCCCTGCAATGTACACCGAGGGGCCCCTGCTCCGGATTTAATCCGGAGTGCTCAGGCCCGATTACTGTGCTGAGGGGGCCCCCTGCAGGTCATGGGGGATGCGGGGGGCCTGTGTTAGGCCCCTGATGACTATAATCTGTACTAATATAGTTCTTTACGTATATTGAAACAATTGAAAATACTAGAACTCCAGGGTCCTTATTATACATAGGAAGCACTGTTCCTGTGTGCGCCACGGATGACCTTTCAAAGGGTACACCTGGAGCAGACAGGGATAGTGGGCAGGAACGGCCTAGCATTTGCCAAGGGTGCAGTGCATTCAGTGAAACATGGAGCAGCTGATTCAAAGCGGCTCCGTGTTTCACAGTGCAAGCAGCCGCGGTCGGTAGTAGGAGTTCCTGCAGGGCGGTGACGTGGGGAGGGGGAGGAGCGGGGTGGGGGGATAGTAAACTATGGATTACGGAGGTTTACCGGTAAGTAAACATATAAATTAATAAAACGAATTTCGTTGCCTGCACTGCATCCTCAAATGCGATGCAGTGCACGCAACGAAATTCGTTTTATTAATTTATATGTTTACTTACCGGTAAACCTCCGTAATCCATAGTTTACTATTCCCCCACCCCGCTCCTCCACCTCCCCACGTCACCGCCCTGCAGTAACTCCTACTACCGACCGCGGCTGAGTGCAAGTGGTAAACTGCCTGCACTTTAAACAGGGGACAGAGATCTCCCTGCAGACGGGTGCTCTCGCCTTCAGGGGGGCCATGGGACCTCCTTTAGGCCTTCCAGAGGGCTGCCTTCAGGGTGTGCAATGTCAGTGTACCTTGGTCCTTTTTGTGAATCCCTATTAGTTTTACCTGCACGGACCGCTGCTGGCAACAAGGCACAGAGGCAAAGTGAGTTGCTCATTTGCATTGGGACACGCCCCATGCAAATGAGGGAATGCACTCTCACAAAAGCGTAAACCTGACTGGAGGTTACTATTTGTCCGCATGCCAATACTATCCCTAATTATTTTAACTACCTTTAATACAAATGCCGTTTCTGCCAATTTATCTAGATAGATAGAAGTGTAAAACTGTACAATTTGGCTACACTGTGTAATATATCTGAGAACCGTCCACCTCTCCCAGAATGATTATCTATGTTGAGATTCCTTGTGTCACTTCCTTGTTTGGTGCAGTAATCAGTCAAACAATTAATCAGAGTTGGTAAAGCGCGGGGGCGGAGGGTTGGGGGGCGGTATTTGCAGGAGTGGATATTTGCACCTTACCTGCTAGAATGTTCGCCAGTCTCTACTCGGGATTGTTACAGGCAAAAACGGACTTTACAAACCTCTATTCACAAGGTTTCCTCAGTCTCTGACGAACCGCATACAAGCCAAGAATATACACATATATTTCAATTCTAACATATGTCTACGTCAGCTGAACTACAGGGCCCCTGGCGGCTCCGTGCACCGCCGAGGGCGGCTCCGCAGGTGCACACGCCACTCTGCCAAGGAATGCATGGCAGGCCTGTGCCAACCTGTCGCTCAGGAGGGAGAGCTCTTTTCACACCGTCCTTCACATCAGCAAGAGATGGGGAAATTCAGGGTCGATCACAGGACGAGGAAAAAGCATCCTTCATGTCGATGTAGGCCTCAGAAATGTGCGCCTGGCTCCTGGCCCGACAGGTATTTGAGCGCGGGGGTGATGGAACTGAAAAGTAAACTACAACACCTGTGAGCCAAGGAAAGGTATTGTGCTCTCTTGGGATGGGATTGTGGTTCAGGCTTATACCCAAGCTTACAGGAATTATGTGGCAGGGGAGGATCAAACTATGCTGTAGAGTTGACAAAATTATGCGGCAAGAAAAGCAAAAATATATGGTGTAAACCGGCACATTTTGTGTTCGCATTACTTTATTTTTCATTTTTACTAAGTTTTAACACTGGCTGGGCAAAGGTTTCCCCTTATTGGTACTAGTTTCATGCTTAAATACAGTAATAAGCAACAGAAAGGGTCAACATTTGCAAACAGCCTTTGACTACATGTGTCACAGTTGGGCATAGTGACAGCAGAATGGAGAAGCGTGGCATTAAGCAAACATTGTTACGTCACACTTCTCCATTCTGAAAACGCTGGGATGTGCCGTAGTCACAAGAATGCTTTCCCTAGTGCTGGCACTGAGTTCAGCTGCCTAGCGCCAACGCAGCCACCCTTGCACTAGGGTGCCTGCGTTGGGGTAAGATTGTTTCTGTGCAGGAAGGTCTTCCTTCCTGCACATAAACAATCTTTGAATGCCGTTTTGTAACTTATGTTAATTTATGTTATGTTATTGGTTTTTGTAACGCGCACGGCTGCTCAGGAGTGTCCCGGCGCGGAAGCCAACAGGAAGCGGAGCGAAATGAGAAGAGCGCAGCTTAGTCAAAGAGCAAAGTCTTTAGATGCTTCTTAAATAGTCTGAGGTCCTGAATAATGCGCAGTTCAAAAGGGAGGGTATTCCTGGCTACCGCAACCTTAAAGGATAAGGAGCTGCCCCCCATGAGGGCCCAGCGAAAGCGGGGGACCACCACTAAGTGCTGTGCAGCTGAGCGCAGTTGTCTCTTAGGCTCATAAAAACGGAAACATCTTCTGAGGTAAGGAAGCCCCGAACCATGCAGCACTCCATGGGTGAGGATGAGAGCCTTGAACTGAACACGGCTGGCCACCGGGAGCCAATGTAGGTCCCGAAGGTGTTGTTTCATGCTAGATCTACCGGTAATGCCCAGCAAAACTCTAGCAGACGCATTTTGAATTGTTTTTAGTTTTTTCAGCTGATTGCCCGGCAAGCCAATGTACAATGCATTGGCGTAATCAATGCGCGACAGGATAAGAGCTCGTGTCACCGTCTCCTTCGCAGGTCTAGGAAGCAAAGGTAGACACTTTCCAAGAGATTTCAAAATGCCGAAGCACATCCCAGCAAGTCTCTTTCTCTGAGGGGAGAACCGAAGGTCCTCGCTGAACCACACCCCCAGATTCTTAACTGGATTGCCGATAGATTTAGGCATGGAATACTCAGTAGGCCAGATCGACTCCCTAAAATGTGGGGGGAAAGAGCCATACAGAAGTATCTCTGACTTGTCCTCATTGCACTTGAGTTTGTGAAAGTGCAAGCCATTTGAAAACGGCGGAGAGGCAGTTTTTAGCTTGATCTGGGGACAAGTCATTTTCCTTCCAAGTAAAAAGAAGCTGAGCATCATCAGCATAGGCTATGATCTTCGCTCCCAGTTCTTCTGCTAAGTAGATCAGGGGCGTCACATAAAGATTAAAAAGGAGAGGACTCAAGGTAGAGCCATGTGGAACGCCCGTGGATACCCTTCTGAGGGCCGAAGAAAATGAAGGTATCCATACCTGCTGAGTTCGATCCTCCAGAAATGATTTAATCCAGCCCCAAGCTAAACTGGAAATGCCAAGGGTCGAGAGACAGCAGAGTAATTGCTGGTGAGGCACCGTATCGAATGCGGCGGAGAGGTCCAACAAAATGAGGGCTGGTCTACCACCAGCGTCCAGGCACTCCTTAATCGCCTCCGATATTTCGACCAAGGCCGTCTCCGTACTATACGTAGCCCTAAATACCAATTGAGCCGGGTGGAGGGAACCAGATGCCTCCACGAAGGTGGCCAGCTGCTTATAAACAGCTTTTTCGCACACCTTTGCCACAGCTGGGAGGAGAGATACAGGTTGATAGCTGGCTGGTATGTTGGGCTCAAGGGAGGGCTTTTTTAATATGGGTAGCAGTTTGGCCTGCTTCCACTCAAGCGGAACTGTGGCAGTCTGAAGTGACATGTTTATGATGGTATTGACTTCTGAATTAACCACCTCGGCCGCTGCTGCTAGCAATCTTGCTGGGCAGGGGTCCGCCGGGGATCCAGATTTCAAGGATTCCAAGATCGATAAAGAGTCAAGCAGGCTAATAGGAGAGAACCCTACCAGGGGGGACACCTGAAAATTGGACCCAATACCATTACCATAGGAAACTAATTCCTGGCCAGGTGAGCTAGACCCAAAGTTTTCCTGAATCGCTTCAATCTTATCGTTAAAAAAACTGTACAGCCTTTCACACCAAGCCACAGAAGCTGGTAGGGCACTGCGCTCAGCTTCTGGGGTCAAAAAGCTCTGCACAATAGAGAAAATGTCCTTCTAATTGTTTTTGGACAAGGCAATCCGTTCCGTGTAGTAGCTGCTTTTGGCCTTCCTAATTGCAGCATAGTAGTCTCTCTGGGCCTTCCTCAGCGCAGTTTTGGCTAGGGGGCAGTGTGCCAATCTCCAGCTACATTCTAGTTTTTACAAAGTTGTTTTATCTCCTTGAGCTTGCTGGTATACCAGGGTTTTGAAGGGGCATGTCTAACTCGTTTGTTGGCGAGAGACAGAGATAAGTATCCCACTGCCTGAGAGATCCAATTACCGAAGCTCTCTAGAACTCCCTCCAAATTTGTAGCCTCTGAGGGACGAGTATCTGCCAGAACCCTACTCAGACCCGAAGGGTCAATTCTTGGAGATGGTCTACTTTGGAGATGGTCCTTAGTAAAGTGCGGTATCTCAATAGTCCAAGAAAATTGGATCAGATAGTGATCCGACCAGGATGTTTGAATGGGTTCTTTGATGCTAAGAGGAAATTGGTGCTAATCAGGTCTAAAATGTGCCCACCACTATGGGATGGATCATTAATCCATTGGGTGAGTTGGGCCAGATTAAGCGAGTCCCGTAGGTCCCTTGTATCGCTTGCCTCACCTCAATTCCAGTGAATATTAAAATCCCCAAGAAGGAGAAATTTTGAGAAGCGCAGAGCCCTGGGGACAATTACCTTATCCAAGGCTTTCAAAAAGGCTCCCGCAGGGCCGGGGGGTCTGTACACCATTGTGCTACCCAGTGTAAAGTGAGGCAATATGACGATGGAAAAATTGAGTACCTCACCATCACCAATCGCTTGGGACTCTTCTCGGGTGAAAACCCACGCCTCTCTCACCACCACCGCTATTCCACCACCTCTTCCCACTTTGCGGTCTACCCTGGCTATTTTATACCCCCTAGGTATGGCCAATTTCAATAACTGGGTTAGAAAACTCATTAAGCCATGTTTCTGTCACAAAGAGTAGATCTAGCTGCTAATCTGACAGACGCTCAAATATATCGGAAGCGTGTTTCACTAGCGAGCGGGAATTAATTAAAGCCGCCCGAATGCAGTGTCGTTCCTGAGTGGTTATAGGGGGAACAGTGGGTTGAAAGCCAATTCCCAAATCAGTACAAAAGCTAAAGTTGCAGATAGCGCAATTCCTGTGAATATTGTCAGGAACCTCCAAATGATGTTCACACTTACCCCGGAGAGAATCTAATGCTAATAGATCATCGCGGCTATAGGATCGGCGGCACACTTGCAGCGGTGGTTCGAGCAGGCAGCGTGGCTGGCGCTGGCCGCTTCCAGAGCGCTGACGGGCGTAGACGGGCTTGCTTCAGGTGCGCCTTCAGCGCCAGTGATGTGCCCGCTGCTCTCGTCCGCTGCACTTATCATTATGGGAATCTCCCTGAACAACTAGAGCACGACCAACCCAAAATGGTGCCCAGAAGTGTCGACCCCAGTTGGAGCCGTGATGCGTGGTGAGTGGAGCAATGCGGTATTTTGTTTGAGTCAGAAACGTTTTGTCGATATAATTAAAAGCAAATCAGAACATTTTTAAAAACAATTTCCTTCTGTAGATCATATTTACAGAGGAATGGAGAGGCGTGGCATTGAGCAAACATTGCTAACACCATGCTTCTCCATTCTGAAAACGCAGGGATGTGCCTTATTCACAAGAACGCGGTGCACCCCTGTGTTTCCCCTAGCGCTGGCACTGAGTTCAGCTGCCTAGCGCCAACAAAGGCACCCTCGCACCATAGTGGTAGCGTAATGCAGCACACATAGAAGTTGCAAAACAGCATTTTTTTAAATGATTGTTTATGTGCAGGAATGGGGACCTGCCTGCACATAAACAATCATAGGCAATTCGCTGTTTCTACGTGTGCTGCTCAAGGCAGCATACATGGAAACAGCAAAAACTAGGAGAAATAAAGCATTTCTACTCATTTCGCCTGTTTAAGACCAGGTTTTCCCTGGTCCTAATTTTGTCGCTGCCTCCTATTTACGCTGCACTTGTAAATAGGGGGCATCGTCAAAATCGATGGGTGTTGCGGTGCACAACACCCATTGCCCTACCCTACAGTGTGAAAGGGGGCCTTATTGATAAGGCATTGTTAAGCCCCATTAAGTGGTTTAACGCTGCCTTGTAAATAAGGCGAGGCCCCTATCGCCATAGTGGCTTGTAAATATGCCCCTATGTGTGCTGCTTAATGCAGCACACATAGAAGTCGCAAAACTGCATTTTTTAAATGATTGTTACTGTGCAGGAAGGGGGACCTTAATACACATAACAATCATAGGCAATTTGCTGTTTCTATGTGTGCTGCACAAGGCAGCACACATGGAAACAGCAAAAACAAGGAGAAATAAAGCCCTCTCCTGGCTTCACCTGTTTAAGACCAGGTTTTCCCTGGTCTTAATTTTGGCGCTGCCTCCTAGTTACACCACCCTTGTAAATAGGGGGCAGCATCAAAATCAATGGGTGTGGCAGTGGAACACTCACCGCAACACCCATTGCCCTCCCCTTTCACAGTAAATACAGCCTGAAAGCGGGCCTTATTTACAAGGCAGCGATATGCCACAATAAGTGGTTTAACACTGTCTTGTAAAAAAGGCGAGGCCTCTATTGCCATCACAACATCACTGAAAGTGACACTATGGTGGCAATAGGGGCTTGTAAATATGCTCCTGTGTTTTTCAGTAACTTTCGACCTGTTTGAGCTAGTATCATTTATGTCTGAAAATCTGTGGATTATTCAGCAGATGAGGTATTATGTGGCAAATTCATCTGGTCTATAAAGCGTGAAAACGCTGCGGCTGCAAAATTGCATAATTCCAGTGGCCCTACCTATAATTCAAATGCCTATAAGAGGTAATACCTCTTTTGATACTGTGGACTGATAAAACTGAACTGTGATTCTTGTTGTACAATTTTGCGATATAATTTGTTTTACGGACTAGCCGCATAATTAATAAATGATACAAAGATATAGTCTTTTTTAATAACATGAATGTTTTTTTATTTGTCTTCTCTGATCATATTTGAAAAGCATTGCTTTGTGTTCACCCATTGATGCACTTTATTTGTTAGCTTTCTAGGGCCAGATTGTCTTCTGACACAGAGGACTTGTTAGTATATTTTCTGACGAGGGAATATATAGAATAACCCATTTCTTGTTTAACATGATAGTTGCATATTTATGCATCTTTGAGAAAAAATGTTAAAGAAAAATTCTTTTAATTTCTAAAGAAAATGGAGTACCCCTTGTTCTCGGTGAAAACACCCCAGAACATTGGCAACAGCCTCAGCAAGCATTTTTTGGGGGAAGAGGAGGGAGGTTGGGGGCGGGGCGGGGTTCAAAAGGGCCTTGTAGGTACTTCTCGGCACGAGAGTCCTCGCCCCCTATTCACAAGGTGAGATTGTTCTTCAAGTTGGCAGCATGGTCCAGACACTGCTCCCCACTCACTCACACCCACATCATTTGTCCCCCTACTCACAATAGGAACATTCCCCCCAAGCCCAGGTCTCCACTTAGACATCACTCTCCACCTTCAATTGCTCACTGCGGTCCTCACCGTTCTCTGCCCCACTAGCTGCATCCCCATTCCTTTCGGAAGACTCTGGGTGTGCATTGGTTCCCTGATTCTCCAGCATGTCTCCCCAAAAGGATACAGTTCAAATCCTTGTGCCTGGCCTATAAGGCCATCAAGACATGGCTATACCCCTGCTAATCATCCTCGCAGAATCTCCTTGCATCCAATTTCAGCGCCAAGACGCCTTCGGGCATGCGTGCGCTCTACAAATATAAAAATCAAATCAATCATATCTCCAGATCACGCTCTGCATCTTCATCCACTCTCACTTTTTCAGCCTGCATTCCGCAGCCACCGTCCACTCCCTGAGGTCCACCCCTTCTGTTCGGGGACGGTGGCATAGGTTTAGCCCAGTGTACTGCGATAAGTCTCCTCAACAGTACCAGACCGAGCAAGGCAAAGCAAACCTCATCTTTCTCCCCTTAGCTGGGGCTGGTAGCAATCCCAGCAAGTAGTACCACATCTCTTTCTCCACCCGGCTGCACACCCCCCTGCACAGACAGTCCACCACCTCAGCCCAGTAGTCCCCTAATCTGCGGCAGTCCTATGCCATATATATGAAGTGTGCCAGAGTCCCACCGTACCTAGGGCACCCTTTAGGTCTAGTTGGGGAAATCCTGTGTATAAGTGTGGTGTGAGGTAGGCGCAATTTAGGTAGAAAACTATGTGAGCTTAAACCGTGCATTACTAGCTGTATCCCAGACCTGAAGTCACACAGGTTTCCACTTCCCATCTGTAAGTTGGTCTTCCAGCGCATCATTCCATCCCATACAAACCCTCTCCATGTCCACCCGTCTGTCCCCTTTCAGTGATGCATACACGCATGAGATTAGGCCCTTGTCAGAACCCATGTCCAGTATCGTGGTGAGCATGCTGGACTTCACCTGCTCAGCCGGGAAATCCATCCATTTTTCTCAGACCGTAGTGGACAATTTAGCGTACTGCAGAAACTGGCCAGGCCGTAACTGAAACAAGTCGGCGGTCTCAGCCATTGTAAGGAACAGCCCACTCTGATATATGTCTCCCACGTATTGGCATCCACCCACCATTGGGACATGTCCATCAGTAAGAACATACTGTGAAAGGACCGCATCCACCAGAGTGGGAGCAGCTTTACGTAAGGGGGGTCTCCGTAGTCCACACTTGACTGCCAACTCCCAAACCTTGCCCACTTGTCACACTATGTAAGAGGTCTCCATCAGATGTCTGGGGAGATCGCTCTCCTCCACCAGCCCAGACAAGAGACATTTCTCTATTTGCTGTCCTTGGCACACCAAAGCACTGCATGCTGGAGCTGCCAAGCCACGTAGTACAGTTTGAGATTTGGGCGGCCTAGGCCAGCCTCATCAGTGTCTAGTTTTGGGATCTGGAGCCTAACCCTGCTTTTTCATCCTGCCCAGACCAGTAGACTATCAAGGATCAAAAAGGTGGATCTTGGAATGTCACAGAAAGAATTTTGACGGGTGTACAAGCAGCGGGAAGGAGGACCATCTTGATGAGGGCTACCCTGCACATGACCGAGAGTGGAAGCGTTTCCCAGAACCCCACTGAGGCGTGTAGTCCGGTGATCACCTGGTCCATATGAAGATCATATTGGAGTTTTTCTGTGTGAGCAGTCTGCACCCCCTGATACCGGAAGCATGACACCTCTCAGGGTAATCCCGTTTTAGGGGGGTCGCCCATCAGCCATCTATCCAGACAACCTAGGGGGAATATGATCGTTTTCGGTTTTTTAACACACAGACCTGATGCCTGCCCAAATTCCTCCATGATCCCTAGCAGCATGCGCACCGAGCGATCCAGGATGCTGAGGCAGACAAGAGTGTTGTCTGCATACATCGAAACCACATGGACAGAGTCCCCGTTCTGGATAGGCCAGTCCCCCAGATCCCACCAGATCCCCTCCACCAGTGGCTTCATCTCCAGTGTGAAGAGCAGTGGGGACAGCAGGCAGCCCTGTCTCATGCCCCTCTGCAACTGAATGGGCCCCAACACAATGTTTTCTGTCAGCAGTCTGGCGGTGCGGCTCATGTAAAAAAGGAGAAACCAGGAAAGAAATCCCTCCCCTATCCCCATGCGCCAATGTACCTCCCAGAGATACTGCTAGCTCAGGGTATCGAATGCCTTCTCGATATTAAGTGCCACCAGACTTTCACATCTGTCTCCTGCACCATCTGCATCATGTGAGAAAGGCGTTGAAGATTCATGTGCGTTCTGTGCTCCAGTATGAGTCCACATTGGCCCTCTGCAACCAAACCTCTCACCACGTCCCTCAGCCATGTTGCCAATACCCTGGAGAGTAGTTTTGTATTGACTCCCAGCATTGAAAGTGGGTGGTACGGCCCCGGGTCTTTCAGCTCCTTATTGGGCCTGGGGATCATAACTGTAAGTGCATCTCGCATGGCAGGTGGAAACTCGTCTTTCCACCATGCCTTGTGGAGCATCTCCTACTGGTGAGGGGCAAAAAACACAGGAGTAGGTCCGGTAATATTCCACCGGGAGACCGTCCGGGCCCAGGCACTTTCCACTTGACATATAATGGAGGCCAGTTGTCACCTCTTCTGAGTTTAGTTCTCCCTCTAACATTTCTTGCTGGGATATATTGAGCACTGGGGGTGCTACCCGGTTCAGAAACTTCCCTATAGTCTCCATCTCCCCGTGACCTGTCCCCCATAAACCTCTATCATGTGATCCCTCAGCAGTGCATTGATACCCACCTAGATAGACACCCTAATCCCATCAGTGTAGATCGAAGATGATATTAGTGGAGGGGCGCACCCTCCGGAGCAACCAGGCCAACATGTGACCCAATGTATCCCCTTCTCTGCGTAGCCGCTGTCTGTTTTCCTTCCGGGTGTGACAGTGAAACTTATCCCAGAGCTCCTCCACTTTACACTGCGCCTCGAGGCACTCTCTGCCTATGTTTCCGATCTCCAGCACTGCAGAAGACACAGTGCCCATCCCCCCTTAGTGAGATCCCACTCTAGTGTCTGTCTAATGCCCCCAACTCTCGAAAGGCATTGCCCACATACCACCTCCTTCAGAGCTCCCCATTCCATACCACAGAATACCAAAGCCTGCAATGTCTCAGGATGAAGTTGCCACAGCTGACCCACAGTCCTCTCCCCGCGCAGCCCATACTCCAATAGCAGTGGAACGCCATCTAATAACAAGCATTGGCATAGCCAATAGGTCTCGCCTTTGGGATCTTATACATTTTTTTTTATGCTTTACATTATAGTGGGTGGAAGCTTTAACATATGTATAGGGCATATTATAGAACTACATTGAGAAGTACTTATTTAAATTGTGTTTTTTGAACAACTAAACTGCAGGGTACATATGAACAATACTAATAATAGGGTACCAAATTAAACTGGCAGAGAATTTAACAGAAGGATTAGGATGCTATAAACACATGGCAACAGCAGCTAGTATAACATGGATAAGAAGTAAGTTCTTCTGTATACATATATGAGCGGAATGCTTTTTCAAATTAAATTGCATACTACAAACATATTTCTTCACTAATAAAGCAAATTTATGCACTTTAAGCAACAACTAAACTCATGTCTTGGTAACCCGCTCACATCAGGGTTATTTTGGTTCCACCTCACATGCTTAGATTCTTTGCGGACCCAATTTATGTTCCCTGAAGTCAGTGTGCATTTTGTGTTCGTATATATAAGGGCCTGCCATGGATTAAATACGATAGAGTGTATTCAAAAAGTCGCAAAACACATTTTTTTACCTTTTTGCACATTTTGCTGCAGAGCGAAAAGCTAACCTTTGGCCTGTTTCTGCTACTGTTTAAATACCACCACAAACAACAACGTTCTTTTTAAAAGAAGACTAGGTCATAATTTCGGTATTTTTTTAACTCCACAAACAGGAAACATGTGTACTGAAGAGATCTGTGTGCACGCAGCAGCCACAGGTACGAATAAAAGCAGACTCTGACTTTCATCCTTCCCACTGTTCAAAAAGCATTAGCGCATTACCATTACGTTAGGTAATAATAACAAAATGTAATGTTATAATACAAAAAACTAACAGCTTGTAAAAAGTGGTATGTAAATAGAACATTTTATTTTCAAGAGTGATTCCCAAACAGAGGCTGAGGGCCACGCCTCTGCTTGGCTCCAACTGTACCTTAGCATAGTCGCACACAAGAACACTTAGCAACATTTATTTCATCTTGCACCTATAAATAAACCTCACTTGCAGAAAACAGGTTTCCATTCCAAACTATTGCAATAAAATAACTATATAAAAAAAAGAGTGATTTTCATGCGTATCCGGAGGGTTGTTTATGCTCTCAACATTTTACATTTAGCATGCCCTGAAAAGTGCACACAGAAAGAAATGGAAAGGGAAAAACGTATGAACAAGCAAACACGAATGAGCAACATGAATAGTTGTGTATACAAACAGAGAGCGCAAGACACGGACAGTGAGAGAGGGACAGGTATAGATAGATACGCAAGCATACACAGGGATACACAGAGATAAAGCAAAACAAGGGCAATGAGAAAGGCTATACAAATAACTGAACAGAGACAGTAAAAGAAGGACATATGCACAGAAACAAAGAAACAGAGGCACGTTGCATTATCGTCACGGGATTACCACTGGCCTTTACAACATAGCCAAAAAGACACTTGGGGGCACCCGCTGTTCAACACAACAGTTCCATACACAAGTGTTGAATAGTATATATAACAACGCGTTCAAACATATATACAAAACAATTCACTGTCAGCCAATGCAGTGAGACATGTTTTAATGCAAGGATTTTAAAGCTCACAACAACACAATTTTAAGTCACTCAAAACAGAGTTCATCAAAGTGCCCCAAAAATAACTTTACCGCTCTGTTACATAGACTGTATGTCTCTGCTCTGTTAGTGGTAAGAAATAGGAAAAAAAAACGTGAACACGCAGCAGCGAAACTGAAAGACAGATGGCGCCCTGCACGCTGCTGCTTACTCCGCAAGGTGGATGCTGTGGGAGGAAACATTTGCTTAAAAAAGGAAACTGAAAGACACCACACTAATTAAAAACAGATGGCGCCCTGCGCACTGCTGCTCACTCCCGCAAGGTGAATGCCGTGGGAGGAAACATTTGCTTAAAAAGGTGGGACATGTACCCGCCTTTGGCCAATTGCATCCTTTCTTTTTGGATGATGCACGCAAAGGCAAATACAATTAATGCAAAACAAAAAGCCACACGCACAAGTTTCAGAAAAGTCCTGATTGATTCCAAGAGGTCATCTTCTAGAGCAGCGCATGCGCGCTGCACTAGGCTCGACCTACAAAACGAGCTTGATAACTAACGTTATGGATACACCCTGCTCGGTCCCCAGGAATCTGTCTAACCGACTATGCCAGGGTGAAACATGGGGATTCCATGTCTGTCGGTCAAAATTTGCTCCAAATGTTACTGCAGCCCATCCTCCCCATCACATTTGCCAGTTTGGCTGTCATGTGCGATTTAGTACCTTCCCTGGCTGGGGGGCGGAGGCGGGTTGTCTAAATTTGCCGTCCAGTACGCAATTAAAGTCGCCTGCCCAAAGAATTAGCATTGGGAGCACATACATTAAGCAGACACACTTCCACCCCATCAAGGGTTCCATATGCAAGTACAAACCGCCCTTTTATAACTGTCTTGAAGCTGCGGACCCGAAATGGAAACTGTGTTGCCATCTGGATGGACACTCCTCTGGCATAACTCGAGTATGTGGAGGAGAGTTGCACCCTCCACTTTTTTTGGGAACTTCTGAACCTCTCCCTCTAGTAGGTGCATCTCCTGCAATATAGCAATTTGTTTCCCCATTCTGTGAAAGTAGGCATTAACTCCATAGTGTTTAACGAATGTGATAAGGCCCTCACATGATAAGTTATCATTCGTATGGGCACGTCACCCCACCTGATTGTCCCAGGACGTGTGCCCCCCCCCCCCACTCCAGACGGGGCAGCACCTCGGAGCAAATACATGGTGCGACCCCCAATAAACCACATGCTGCAGAAAACAAAAAAGATACCAATAAAGAAACCCAAGTCTATTAATCCCTATAGCTCCCCCCCAAATTGTGTCTTCTCAGTCAAGAAATCAACCCCCCTGTACTCTGTATGAACCTCAAAGCATTACTCACTCCAACTCTATTGTGGGGTGAGCCAATCCCCGGGAGTGACTAGTGTACTCAAGCAAAGGAACGCCAGGCAGACCGCAGCCCCTCCTCCCACCTTACACCCCTGCAATCATACTCGTACAAGCGCTTAACCAATGGACGAAACCAACACACTGAACAATAATAATACAAAACAAGATGGGGATGGGATTCCGCACCCGTCCGCCACCAGCAAGTCGCAGTTCTCACATGTTATACTTGTCCTAGCAGAAGGCAATGCAACAGTTCAATTAAAGTCCACACAGAAAGCGCAATTCTATTCAATCCTTACCCCCACCAGGGCACAGCCCTCAGCGGGTTCACAATGGTTCAGAAAGAGGAGAAATAAAGTGGGGAGGAGGACTCCCTCCACCACAGAAGTCAGTTGTGGTCTGGGCCTTCAGCGGCTGCTACTCACCCTGTCATCTGTTTGTGTACAGGTAGGGGCAGGCAGCCCAGCTCTGCCCCTAGTCAGATACCGCTGTTCAGCCGCGGTTGTTGTGAGGATCTCACCTCTCGCTTCGATCATCCCAGGGCGCCGCCATTTTTATTGCTCTGCACCAGAACTCGGTGCAGCCACTATCCGAGTGGCCGCCCTATAGAAACCACCTCACCAGCCTAGGGTGACCAACTGGCATGGTTCAAATTCAGGATGGTCAGTGTAAAGCTTCAGAACTAAGGGTCAAAAGTCAGGAAAAAAATCCAGGACAAGAGGTCAAAATTCAGGACGAAACGTCGGACAAAATGTAAGTTTTACAGACACATGAGAAATGGTCACGCAATAGTATATCAGCCCATCCATATCCAAACATATTCAACCATTTGCAAACCTATACATCATGTATTCTTCCTTCCATCATTTCACTCATCCATCCCTCCATCCACCCTTTCACTCATCCATCCATTATCCATCCATCCAACCACTCACTCATCCTTCCAGCTATTTACCCTTTCACCCATCCAGGCATCCTTTCAGTTACTCATCCATCCACCCATTCACTCATCCTTCCACCCATTCAGTCATCCATCCATCCTCCGTTTCTCTCTCTATCGACCCTTTCACTTAGCCATTCTTCCTTCCATCCACCCACCCACCCATCTATTCATGAATACATCCATTCACCCTATCACTCATCCATCCATCCTTTCTCTCATCCACCTATCCTTTCTCTCATCCATCTATCCTTTCACTCCTTCACTCATCTATCCATCATGTTATCCATCTCACTCATTCATCCATCCTTATATCCACCCTTTCTCTCATCCGCCCATCTATTCACCCTTTCACTTATCAATTCATCGAGCCAGCCATCATTTCACTCATCCATCCACCCATTCACTCGCCCATCATCCATCCTCCCACTCATCCATCCACCCTTTTACCCATTAATCTACCCTTCCACCAATACATCCATCTATTTACCTTTTATCTCATGCACCCTTCCCCTCACTGATCCATCCTTTCTCTCATTATCCATCCATTCACCCTTTCATTCATCCATTCACCCTTTCGTTCATCCATTCACCCTTTCATTAGTCTATCCAGCCATTCACTTACTCACTCGCCCACCTTTTTATATTAATTAAACTGAGCCTTTGTCTGCAGAGTTGCAGACAGAAGGGGCCCATCAAGAATTTCACCCTTTCTGTATCTCCTAAAGCAAGGGTTTGGGGGAGGGTTCACTATGCCCCTGCACATAGGCATTCTGAAAAAGTGACAATCATGAGTCATACGTGATGCACAGTGCCAGGACGTGAGGCGACTGTGACATGGTGTTGTTTCCAGGGCTTTAAGTTGGATGACAAAACTGGGGGGTCTCTCCAAAGGGGGTGTTCCATGTAATTAAGGGCGTGGCTTAAAACACCTAAGCTAGAAATCTGTGCTAAGTATAGTGTACCGCCCGACTGGTATTTTGCCTCTCCTGTAATTGTATTCAGATATATTACACACCAAGTACCATTACACCTACAACAAGCCAGAACTATTGGCTTTGTCAATGGTTGTTAGTTGCATAAAATAAAAAAGCAGCAACCATGGCTTTGTTGAATATGATATTGAAAATGCATCAGTTATAAAATGATGAGACTGTGAAAGAACTCTAGCCCCTTCTTTTTAACTTCTTTCACCAGCTTCTTTTCATGAATTGGATTCTCACCTAGCAGCATTGGCGTTTTTGCATATTACTCCCATCTGACAGAATGCCCTGCCCTAGACTGTGGCAGGAGGAGGCTTACCACATGCTGTCACACCCCAAAACTGGCCTATTGTCATTCTGTGAGTGGCAATCAGCTGCATACAGAATGACAATGGGCATGGTGGGGCTGCTCTTGTGCTCAGAGGATGAGTGCGAGGCGGCCCCATCAGGCAGTTGCGGCTTCATGCGGAGGAACAGTGCTATTCCCAGCAATGCCCAAAATTACGGACAAAAGGCGTCCGTAAAAGGGATCCTCACAGTCAACAGACCTGAGGTACAAATTACGGACGGTCCGTGAAATTTACGGACGGTTGGTCACCCTACTCCAGCCCCGCAGCATCCACCTCTGGTGTCGACACGTCTCCAGGCCTCCAGGCTCCAGCACAGTGTAGGGCCCACCTCGCTGTAACAACTCACTCGGAGGATCAGGCTGGGTCTGGAGGGCAAAATAGAGCATCCCCACGTGCCCTGTCTTGGATTCTGCCACTGCTGGGGCAATATTGCTTATAGTCGTGGCAGGATGTTGCAAGATAGTGTCAGCGGGTCAGGAGCTGCCGTTTAGAGCTGTCAGTCAGCCATTTTGCCATCCGCGCCCCCATGTGGCAGGGTTGATAAAAGTATGCGGCAGAAAAGCAGCAGCGGTCACCATAAACAAAGGGTGGTGGGGTGGGTTGGGTCATGTGGGAGGCATGACGCGGATGCGGAGTTAGAAATCCAATATAAAAAAAACCCTTACCTTTTGCCACCAGCCGCCTCCAGCGTCGTGTCTTGTCGCGCCACCTCTCTTCTTCTTGCCTGGTCCCAGCAGCCCCTGGAACAGACTCCCTGTCCAATCCCCATGCTGCAGAGCAGCACAGAGATTGGTCTGAACAGGCAGAAAAGACACCCTGCTCAAACCAGGGAGTCTGTGGGGTTTCTCCGGCCCTGCTGCTTAATGCAGCAGGGCTGGAGAACACCTAAGTGCGCATGGGTGTTTTGTTCGTCCTGAGACGGCCGGCCAAACACACATGAGCACTCAGGGAGTGGAGTGCACATAGCAAGAACATCATTTTATTTTGCATTTGCTGGCTCTGAGCCAGGCACTGAGGTAAAGCTCCTCTGCCATTGCGGAGGAGCAGCCACTGAGAAAAAGTCCAATTAAGTGGCATAATGTGGCACATTTGTGACAGTATTATTGCAATCATTCTTTTTTACAACATCTAGCAAATGCTCCACCTCATTAGTAACAGTTTAACACTCAAATAAAGAAATAGGCACTTGCAATGTGGCCAGTAGACTTTTAAAAAGGGTCTTCCACTGTGCATCAAGACGTGTTGCTGCGTTTTTAGTAACTTTGATCCGTTTGTGCTAGGAACATTTTTTGCTGGTAACATCTGCAAATTATGCATCAGATGATGGATTATGTGGCACTGGAGGCGAATACATAAACATGTGGTGAGCACCACATCCCCAGAATCGCATAATTCCATTGGCCCTGGCTATGGTACAGTTATTTGTATAGAAGCAGAGGTTGGCACCGAATTTAAGCTCTTACTACTGCCAGGCTTCCCTGTTCTGGCTCTGTGGGTTCTTGCTCCTTATGTGTCTGCAATGACCTCCTGAGGGTTAATCTTTAAATGTATGTATGGTTCCGAAATTTTATTTAGCACCACTAGTTTGACATCAAACATACACTCTGCACATAATAGCTGGTCAGAATAGACAATGTGCACTGTCCTTCCAGTGTCCCTTTGAATAGCATTTTGACCACTCAAATGCCAACCTCTGTGAAGTCAGGTCATGAGCGACACAGTGCTGGTGATTGGATGAATCTGCATAGATCTCAAAGGAACTGGCCATTTGAATGAATAGCCAGAGTATTTATTTATTTGATTTTATCTGGTGTAGAGATGTGAGACTGAGGGGCAAACCTGTCCCTTATTCTGTGTTTAATTGGAAAAAGTGCAGGGCACAATTGTTTGTCTTGAGAGCCCACTGCTGGCACCGTCAAATGCCGAGGATGCCTGGTCTTGTTTCCACCTCAGGCTTCTAACTTCCACCACTCTACACTTACCTTGTCTTGATCTCTCTCTTGAAGGTTCTTTTAATTCCCACTTTCTCCCTTTATCGCTGTCTGTTTTTCTACCTTTCTCTACCTCCTTTCTCCCTTTTCAGCCCTTTACTGTCTCTCTTGCTCAGAATCAAAGTATGATCATGAAAACATAGTCCCAGTTCCCAAAAATGAGTGCCAGTGCCCACCACCTGCAAGCACCAGCACAATTTAAGCACCGTCTCTGTATGGACCCGAACATCTGGAATACCTTGTGTTTAATATCAATGGCATCAACTTTACAGCTTTCTGGAAGGAAGTAAAAAAATATTATATATCCTTTTTTCCTGTGGGAGTTGCTATTGTGTGCTTCGCACATTCGGGGGCTCAGCACTTTGCAAATATACAAAAAATAGAATTTCTTTTCAGGTTGTGAAGGGATTCCATCTGCCATGAATACATTTCCTTATGTCTTGGTGCTGGGGTGTCCACTGAATTCACACTTCTCAGCGTTGGCCTACAGCCCTGCCTCCCAGGGAGCTTGGCATTGATCAGCTCTTTGTAATACTGCTGCCAGATGCCAAACACTAGACTCTCGCTGCTGTAACTGAAACATTACAGCACATAGCCAGAGGCTTACGAAACTCATGGTGCGCATAATTCCCTTATTTGCATTCTCCATCAACACAAACATATGCTTGAAGGAAAGCTAACACAATCAGTGGCGGTTGGTGACTTTAAAAAACAGTGGGGCGCAACATACATTAAAACAAACATACATTCATTATAACATTACAGTACATAAAAAATTACAAGCAAGAAGAATAAAAGTTTCACTTATCTTCTCCTCCCTGGCTCCAGTCTCCTCCAAGCGCGAGGTGACGTCGGAGAGCCAACTACCTTACCCAATCCAGACCCTGCTCTCATGGTGCATGAGTGAAGCGTCTGGATTGGCAGGAGCCGAGTGCCTCAGCACTCCAAAAGGCACTGGAGGCCTGTGCCTGCTCTCCAACCCAGCTGTCCTAACACAGCTGGCTGGGAGAGTTTGATATGCGCATGTTGGTTTGGCCGTAGCAAGGTAGCCGGCCAAAACAACATGTGCAATTCACACTGAAGGGGCCACTCCTCATTGCTGCAAATCATTCAGCAGCAATGACGCATTAGCCCTGCCCTCATACTCCGTTCGGCAAGAGGTCAAAATAAAATGGTACTAAAATCATTAATTACCAATTTATTTTTCATTCTTTCTGCATGAGTGTGTGTGGGGCTGGGGGTGGGCGGTGACGCTTCTCCGCTCCTATAGAGGCACTGCCGCTGAACACAATTTAGATCCTCAGTTATGTGTATCATTGCGCGCCATTTTATATTTTCAAGGTATCAATATTTTTGCACCCTTTGCAATCAGTGCACCTTTAATTCCTTGGGCTTTTTTTACGTATTCACTGGCCGCACGGCTTACTTCCATATTTGTAACCACTGCTCTTCTGGAGCTATTCCTTAGCGTTCCCTACAGCTGATGAGATTCCAAGGTTTAGGCCCTTATGTTGGTACAACCCAAGGTGAGGTGGGGTTGCTATTACAGTGCAGGACGGTTGCACTGATGGAGCCCATTTGGGAAGAAGCTGTTGCCTAGGAGTTTGAAATATGTCACAGGGACGAGTCTTTGTTTCTGAATTGCTATGTTCAGCTGCTACATTTACACACAAATGCACATTTCGGACTGGGTTTTGATAACACAGCGGTCAAACTGACCCATTGGTACCAACATACACCAGTGAGCTTTGCGCCTGCCTCTTTCAAGCATTAGCTTTTTTGACCGGACTATTTCAACTAATGCCTTGAGAGTTTGTCAGTCACGTCATGGGCCTGCCTAGGAGCAGTCATCTCTCACCTAATGATATTGGCTGTTTGGGTGTGTCCTTTCACCTCCACTTGATTGATGTCAATCAACTTCATAAGGGATTATTTTTAAATATAGCCTTTTCTGTCCACTCCTGTTGGCTCCGTATTGTGTGTCTCATGGTAAAGTGCTAATACTATATGCGCTAGAATAAAGATGGGGGCGAGCCAACAAATGAACAGGGAGAGCCAAGCCAGAGCCAAGCCAAGGATCTGGCTCGGATCTTAGAGCCTGTGCATGATCCAAGCCCTGAAAATGTTTCCTACGTAAATCATACACCAAACATCTCATAAAATATGATAAAATCTCTTAAAAATTGAAAAACCCTTATCTCTTCAACATGTGGAAGCTTTGCCATTGATACATCACATTATAGTACCGCACTGAGAAGAATTTATTTAAAGTGATTGTACTTAAACATGAACCATTAGCGAACTAAGGACAAGACAAAGGTCAAGTAAACCCTGTACCTGCTCCCAGATTATTATCGAGCAGCATTATAGTTCTAATAAATCAAACACAATAGGTTTTTCTACAACTGGTATTCTGAATTATCATATTGTACAGTGCTTCCATAAGCGATAAGAAAGAAAAAAGTGTTCTGATAAAATGAAATATTTGCCTAAGATGACACAATTTAAGCGGAGAAGCCATGATTTATCCAGGTTTTGTGAGTTCACTTTGTACTAACAGCCAGTTTAATGGGTACCTATTTGTCTTTCCTTGTGGTAAGGCTTTGTTTTTATCTTTGTGCATTTTTCTGCAGTTTTTATTTAGCGGATGTTACATGAGCACCAATAACATTAGGTCACATTCATCTTTTATATGCATGGGGATAATAAGTGCTTTGCCCGGATTTTAAGCCAATGCCAAGACTCGAACCTGGCGTCCCAGTTCCAGAGTCGGCAGCTCTGGCCATAACGCCACATACTGGGTAGAGAGAGGAAGGGAAGCAGATGACACATGAAGGCTCGGTTCGTTATTTATTTATTCATTTATTCAGTGTTTTGTATAGCGCAAACTTGACCCCGTAGGGTATCAGAGCGCTTCACAGTACAGGACATGATAACTTATGCAGTACAATATTCTGTATAGCATTTAATATATTAAAGTCCAGTTCAAAGCTGTCACAGCCACTTCTCTTGATAAATACTTTAGCACATTCGCAGAATATAAGACTAGAGGAACCATGTCATCAGGGGAAGCAAGAACCTGTAATGAACAAATGAAATTTGTTCTTAGCAAAAAGCTCTTGTGCCTTTAAGCAAGAGGATTTGGGTGAGTCTTGTGTGGATGCTCTGTAATGGTTACGGTAGGAATTTGCTAATTGGAAAGATCTTGGTTTCTTTCTTGAATGTTGCATGGTTGGGTAACCTTCTGATGCCCTGAGGTAGCGAGTTCCATATTCTCGGTGCAGCACCTGAGAACGCTCTGTCGAAGTTTTTTTTGGTGGAAAATCAGTGGCTTCAACACTAGGTCTCTGGCACTCCTGGATTGTCTGCTTCCCCACAAAATCTCCAATTTCTGCGCTAGTTATCTTGGTAACTTGAGGTGTAGGGCTTTGTGTGTTATACCCGCCGTTTGAGCTGAATTCTGGCTTCATAAGGTAGCCAATTCAGCGCTTTCTGGTGAGGAGAGATATGGTTGAATTTTTTTGAACCTGTTATGAGCCTTGTTGCTGCGTTGAGGCAGGCTTCTCGGGTGCTGTTGCAATTTTTGGGAGCCCAGAAAGTGTTGTGTATCCGTATTCAATCCTCAAGATTACTAATGCCTAAACTCCCATTTTGAGGTCTGCAGTTTCGATGAAAGGTTTCAATTTCTAAATATAGCTCAGGTGAAATCTTGCATTTCTAGCCAATGTGTTGATGGGTGATTGCATGTTTAGGCTTTGGTCTAGAGTGATTCCTAGAGATTTGTTTGACTCTACGATGACCATGGTGCAGTTGAGTGCAGCGATCAAGTTGGTCCATTCTTTTATAATGGGCGGGTTTTTAGTGGTGGAAATTAGGAGGAATTCTGTTTATTTGCGTTTAGTTTGAGCTGATTTCTTGTTAACCATTGCATCGTCACCCTTAGAGCCTTGTTCATTGTTCTGATCTCCTCCAAAGAGGAAATCTTAATGTAAATCTGAGTGTCATCAGCGTACATGTGGAAAAGGATGTTGGCACGGTGGAGTATATCCGTATGTGGTTCCACATATAAGTTGAATAGTGACAGGGAGAGGGTTAATCCTTGTGGAACCCCTATCTGAATGGGGGAGGATGTTGACAGGTTCTTATTCACCAGAAATTTTTATGATCTGTTCCTCAAGTAGGACTTGAACCATTCAAGAACATTCCCTGAAAAGCCCATCCTGTTCTGCAGTCGGTCTAGCAACATTTCGTGGTTAACTGTGTCGAACGCAGATAATAAATCCAGAAGGATTAACAGACATGCTTGGTTTTGGTCCAGAGCGAGTAATGCGTCATCTACTACATGCAGAATTGCTGTTTCTGTACTATGATTTGGTCTAAATCCTAATTGACAATCGTCTAGTTGTTGGAATTTAGATATGTGCTGACTTAGTTGTTGCTGAACACATTTTTCTATCACTTTAAAAGGGGAATGTTGGATACTGGCCGACAATTGCTAGGTTCGGTGGGATTCTCTGCCGTTTTTTTTATGATGGTAATGACCTGTGCCATTTTTAGACAGTCTGGGAAGGATCCTTGAGACAGGGAAGCATTGACTATCGATGTCCAACTGGGGATGATCTACTGGTCTATGTACGGCACAAATTTTGCAGGGAATGGATCGTTGAAGTGATTGTTAGGCTTAATGGCCGATAAGGTTTTAAGGTTTGTCGTTCTGGTCATATAGTTTAAAAGTGGACCACAGAGCTACGTTTTGGGGTATTGGATGATTGGGCATTGATGAATCACTTGGTTGTGAAGCCTCCCATGGAGCTGCTGCTGTCTTAAGCTCACATTCCAAGGACGTTGCTTTGGATGTAAAGAAATTTGCAAATTCTTCACAGCTAATTTGCGATTTTGTTGATTCTAGTGTGGATTTGTACATTTTGTTTGATTGCTGTTTAACCAAATCAAAGAGTTTTCGAGGTCTGTTTTTCGCAATCTCCAATTCCGTTCTGAAGAATTCTTTTTTTTACTTCAGAATTTTTTTTTGTAGGCGCTACTGGTTTTTCTTAGCAGTTTTAGTTGTTGGGATGATGGTAGCTGTCTCCAATTCCATTCTGCTAGTCTCAGTTTAGGTCTTTTTTCATTTAGTGTTCCGCTGAACCAGGGATTTTTATCTTTGTCCGACTTTCGTTTTAGTTTTAACGGTGCAATAGTGTCCATTATCTTTGCCATCTTCGCATTGTAGTGCTCCGTGAGTTCGCTGGAGTTTGTCAAATTTCTGGGAGGGGGAAGATCCCTCCTGCACATTGACACAATCTTCTCAATGTCCACGTTCTTTGTGGTCCTTACCCATTGTTTGGGTTTCATTGCTTGAGTCTTTTTTTCTTTAGTACTCTAGGAATTTGGAAGGTTATTATGTGATGATCTGACCAGTCACAAGGCATGATTGAAGTTAAGATCACAGCTCTATCTTTGGATATGATCCAGTCTAGTGTGGAGCTTTTCACGTGCGTTGGAAGCGTGCAGGGTTGTACTAGGTTTTGATCTGCTAGGAAGTCTTTGATGCTGATGACCTGGCTGTCATTAGGATTGTTCCAATGTGAATTGAAGTCGCCAAGAATATGGGTTTGAGGTTCCAAAAGGACCTCAAGCTGAGCCAGGGCGAGGCTTCAGACTTCAGCTTGGCTCGAGCTTTCAGCGGCTCGCCCACCTCTATGTTAGGACATTAAAACCAGACGTATTGGCTTTGCCAATGCTCATTAATCCAGTTGGCTCTCAGCCAATAAGGACTGTGGAAGATACCAACGACATAGAACCCTGCTCTAGTTCTATTATGTTCCTGTGCTGTAATAAACTGTTCATCTTCACCCAGCACCTGTTGCTCAACTCTGCAGCACACTAAGCTGCTGGGGGAGCAGAAGGACAAAATTGCAAAATGTTTCCCTCTTGTAATACGTATAATTGTTTGTGAAAATTTGATAAAATTAAGTATGTTACTTGTCTGATATCTTATGAGAAAATTGGGCACATGGGCATTCCTCAGGCACAAAAGACATGTGAGATATCAGCAAGAGACACAGTGGAGCAGAAAGGATCATGCAGCCGCACCACACATTCTGCCGGCACAGCTGCGCCAAAGCTGTGCAAGTACCGCCCGCCGTATTACGAGTTGAACTCATGTACGGCAGATGCTCCTTCGCATTTCCCATGGCGGTGCCTGGAAAACAGGCATCGCAATGGGAACGGCAAAAATGTTCCAGCACAGCTTGGATGGTGACTGTAGGAAGGTGGAATCTGACTGCATGGTTACCCACACTTTTTTCCTGGTTTTCGACTTAGTTTGACTGGAATCCTGCTAATCAGGACCTCAGTCTATGTGCTTTCTCCCTAAATTGAATCCATGTACTTTAAGTACACTCCAGATTGGATACTGGGGTACCCTTATCAGTCCCTAGTATATGGTATACTATGTACCCAGGGCATAGGTACCCCAGAGGCCTCTCAGGGGCTGCAGCATGTATTATGCCACCCCTGGGAGACCATTCAAAATGACACAACAGGTCTGCTACAGCAGCCTGTGTAAGGTGGTGCATGCACCCCTTACTTAGCTATAGGTTCACTATATCTACTCCATATCACTGCACATATAAACCTATCAGTCATCCCTATGGCAGGCCTTATCAATCCTGACAGGGTGCTGGGTTTTATGTGCGAGGGTGGTCCTGTATGAGCAGATCCCCTCTGCAGCCTTCAGAACCTCTCTTCTGGGGTTGTTTGCGATGCAGCCAACCATATATCCTTAAGTGCATTATAACCTTGCGGTAAATGCTAACTTTAAAACGGCTGCATGGAAACATGTTGTGTTTGGTGTCTAACACCTTGGAATCATACCTCCACACAGGTATGATTCCACCCTCCTAGAGGGAGAAATATGACAACACCGGTACAACCGGTACCAGCTTTCTCGATCCTGGCATCACAAGATGGAATGCTGCCAGCCACAGACACGAGTCTGCCCTCCTGCTGCTGGACGAAACTCCGGCAGGGGAAGGCTGGACAATAGGTTTCCTGTCACAGGGAGGTGTGACCATCTCCCAGACAGGCGTTAGTGTATTGGGGCTGGGTTGGTGCACTCTGAGAGTGCTTTGATGTCTGCACTGGGGGCACATTTGTTGTCCCTGTGTATAGTCCAGCTCAAAACGGTTGCAGGAGCCATTTGCTCCTGCTCTGGGGCGAAACTGGACAAAGTATATGTGAATAGTACACCTCTGTCCATACCCTCCCATAGGTGGGTCCCCAGAGTTTGTTCCACCCCTTCCTTGTGTATAAAGTAGGACCCCCTGACTACAGGACTTTAGATTTACCTGGACGAAACTCTGCTACAGAAACCAAGTACTTTGACTATCTACATTGCGTTGGATGACTGAATAATCTCCCTTGGAGTAAAGGAGTTACTCCCTGCAAGGCAAGCACTTTAAATGCATCTGACCGGTTTGCATCTCACGAGCTCCTGAGGACTCCGAAGATTTCTGCAACACAGGAGGTGGGTTCCCAAGTGTCCCCGAGGTCAACTAGTGCTCTCAGCAATCCTGAGACACGCAGCCTTGTGGGGACCCTGCAACCCGTACCCCTGTGCACCGTGTCCATTTGCAGCAGCATATGCTTCTCGACGATCCCTGTGGCTGTGGTTTGGGCTACTTGTAGTCCTGACTCCAAGCAGTAATTCCACTGAAGATTTCCGGCCTACACTCCACGAGTGTTCTGTGGGCTGGTATTTTGTGATTCAGCTTGAGGTCCCTTGGCGATCCCTGGTCTGTCGACCTGTGGGTCCCTGTGAAGGTATCCTTGACTTTCCATGGGCTTTTCTGGTTGCTCCAGATGTGCCCTGACTCTCCATAGCTTGGAGAGTCCCCAGGACCTTGCTGGTCCTCACTGAAGCATCTTTTCTCTGACCGTGTGGGTTGCAGTTGCCAAGGCTTGATGGTGTTCAATCCGGACACTGACCCCCCCCCCCAGCACTCGACATCCTTCGTGGGACAGCTCACCTCCGGACTTTGGTCATCGTCGACGTCTCCTGGTCCCAGTGGCTGCAAAGTCAAGCTTCACCTCTTCTCACCTGAAACACCCGACATCGGTGGGCATTCGTCTATCGTGCACCTGGTCACTGTGAAGTGACCCAGACTCTGTCCCTTCTGCTTTCAGGTTCTTCTCAGCTCTGATCCAGGCTTGGATCACACCGGACATTTCTCATCTTCCCGGCATCAGTACTTCTTCGCATCAGGCCATTGAAATCAACTAGTGTTTCCGACACCACTTGACCTCTATGCACCCGGCTCTCCTGGGATAGGTAACACGGGTATCTCAGTACTCTCAATGGTGCTGGCCTTAGAATCTTCTATGTTCCAAAGGGTTTGATTGAAGTGCTCTCCTAAGTGTCCTTGATCTTTAAAATTCCAACGGCGACTTTCCCATAGAGTTGTACGGAGCTCGCGTCTGTGTTCTCACACTGCACCCGTCCTCCGTGGGTCCCCTGTGTCACTACCTTGGGTAGTGCCTTGGGGTCCCAGCGATTATACGTGCTCTAGGCACTGTGTCTAGTCAAGTTGCGGTTGTTCTACCACTTTCTTAGTATATGGTTCGGTCTCCTCCTGGAGCCCGCTGTGTATTGTGCTATTTACTGTTGTTCTAGTGCTTTAATATTGTGTGCCTTGTTCTCTAATCTCATAAAGAGGTTAGTAGAGAGTATTTAGTAATAAATACATATATTTTATATATTCCTTTTGTGGTTCTCCTTTCATTTGGTCATTTGGGAGATTATAATCTGGTAAACCAAGCTTCTTTACATTCCTTCAAGACTTAGCCTGGAGGCTGCTCTCCATAGCTACCACTAAGATTGCTTTCAATAAAGGTTGTCTTTATCCTAATCATCAATAAGGGTTGTTTGGACTGGTGCAAGGTGCCCACTTTAACTAGTGGACAGCATATACCAGGCCAACTTCTCACAGTGACGTCCCTGCAGTGCTGGAACTTTGAGGGAATGCAGATGGGGGAACATGTTGTGCCACCTTGAATGTATCCCCATGGGGGAGCATGGGGGCCTGCTCCTCCACCACTCCCTTTGTTTCTCCACCGCCAGCCTTTTCATGGCGGGGCTCCCGCCATTAAATGGCTGGCAGTGGAGGAACTTGTAATATGCTCAGCGAGACTGCGCCAGTCCCGCTGAGCATCTTACATTGTGACGCAGGTCCGCCACGGAACGACTGTATCATGGTGCAGCCGATGGGCCTCCACTACAACGACTTTTGAAATCGTAATGTGGAGGACGGACCACCACCACTAGACTCTGATCTGCCCCTTTGACTTCAGGTCTAAAATTAGACTTCAGGTCTTAAGTTAGACTTCAGGTCTAACTTTACCTTTGTGAATCAGGTCCACAAGGTTTTCAGTTTCTGTGCCACAGTTTTGTTTCGACTCAAAAGAGCCTTTCATAGAAGACACATTTTGCAAAACAGCCAAAAGAATAAATATACGAAACTCCGCCTAGTTACTCCATTCGGAGTGTCCCTTCGCTAGATTCCAAAGAAAAAGACCTCAAGAAACCTACGCTATACTAGCTTGTGAATTACATTTGTCTGAAAAAGCAGGTCTTAAGTTTTTCCCGAAACATCCAGAATTGAATTTTGGGGGCTGAGACTTCATTTTAATCATCAGACTTTGAGCCGGAGCAAGAACGAGGAAGGCAGAAAAGGGAGAATGGAGTAAGAAAAATATTTTGAGAATGGTGACAATGGCAGAAAGCAGGGATGATAAAGAACTTGCAATAGTGAGATGAACAGTCAGGAAGTGTATGCAGGTGGAGGACAGAGGCATGAGGTTGAATCAAGACCAAGGACACTTGAAATTCGGCAACCCAAGTATTCAGCAGCTTCGGCTACTGATTTAGGGACTCCACACCTTTTTAATTTTAAAAATAAATCCATTTACCACTGCCTGTACAGCGGGCACTCAACCGACTTAGCTGCTTTACAACCTTAAGTCAAGAAAGTCAATGCTGGTTACCTTAATATATCCAAAATGTTTTCATTAAGAAAATCGATGAAAAATCGACGCAATGTGGAAAGAGCCACTAAATTGACTTTTCGTAGGTTCAGTCACCTGTGCTGATTAATGTATCAGAAAGTGTAACTTACACACTCCCTGGTGTCTCTCCTGTCCACTTTCCCCGAGGTTGCTGTGCATGGGAGTCCTTCCTCTCTGTTCATGCCCCGCCCTCTTCCTGCTAACAGCTGCTGAGCATCTGGGTTCCTCAGACGGTCATTATACAAAGCACACACATGCTCGTTCATAAAATGTTGCTATCGGCTGTGCCTAAGAAGGACTCAGGCCTCCTTTGAAGTGGCCCACCCTCTCTTTCGTGGGCACCCTCTCTCGGGGGGCACTCTGCCATGTGTTTGAACCGTCTGGAGCCCTCCAGTTTTTCAGAGGTGACGTCCATTAACAAGACCTATACAGAATCGCCAACAATTAACACCGCCTCGTTTACAGATTTGCTCAGACTGCTTGCTGATCGGTTCGAATGTCGCTGTGTGGAGTTTTCCTCTTTGCGGGCTGGCACTACATTTCTGAGTCCAGTCGTTAAAGGAAAATGGACGCATTCCAGTTCCTGCTACCAAACTGCACATGCCTAAACACAACAGAGCATTAGTCCTTTTTGTTAGAACCTTTTGTAATTTGTAACAACAACAATATAGTAGTGTATATTATCTTTTGACATTATCTTTTGTTACTTGCATAGCTCTTGGGTCCAAAGGCATCAAAGCGCTTGCTCTCTCATTTAAATGTAATGCTCAGGAGGGATGCCCTGCAATCGGTTATTACTTCCATGGAATCACAGGTCTGCAAAGAAGACCCAGGCTATGCTTCCTGTAATTCACCTGCATTTTTCTAGCCATCTTAGGGGCATATCAGCAACAACCGGCAATAATTATCGCTAAGCGCACTTAGCGCTAGGATAATTATTGCCGGCTATCGCCGAATTTTATCGCTGAGATAGCATGCTATTAGCAACGCTTATCTCAAAAGCGATAAAATTCTAGGCGCAAGCTGCCAATTGTGCGATTATCGCTGGAAATACAGCGATAATCGCACAACGTTTGGCGATAGCTTGCTGATAGGGCAGGGCAGACTCAGCCATGATATTCACCTTCCATTGGATATCATGGCTAAGTCAAACTAAAAGCAGGCGTAAGGAAAGTAGCGATAACCAAGGTTAGCGCCACCTTTCTTATTGCTATGCTTGTTAGCGTGTCCATTGATAATTGGAGAAATGTCGGTTAGCGACATTTCTCCAGTTATTTTGGGACGGAACGCCCACTTTGCATCTCATTAGAGATGCAAAGGTGGGCGTTATGGAAAAGGGTGCTAAGGCAAGGATTCACGCGATAAAATTATCGCCGCTTTTCGGCCAACAATGGGCGCGAAAGCAGTGATAATTTTTTTGCGCCGCCTTGTTGATATGCCCCCACATTCTTAAGGTGTGTCTGCTCTAGACAACGTTTATTTGTACTTTACTGACTTTAAAAGGGAAGTACTGAGTGAAAAAGGCAAGTCCAGTGGCTCAGTCTGCATCTAACATTGTATTTATTTTATAGTTTGTTAAACCTTTCTACAGAACAGTTTTTCTACGTTTGCCACAAAACAGTTGTACAGTATGAGACAGAGAGAAAGTGTTGAGAACTCCTGCCACTGCTGTCGAATGCCAGTGCCAGCATTACCTTTCAAACCATCACACTCATAGATGGGAGCCATTTTGGACCATTTCAGGTCACCTCAAGACGCACAGACAGCCAGGAAGAGCTAGTTCTACTTTTATCGCAAAATATATTGGGGGCATACTTATAAGGTGGATTAGCGCCACCATGTAAATATGGAAAATGGTGCTAAGCCACCGGAGCGTAAAAAACAGTAATGCTCCTGTGGCAATAGGGGCTTGTAAATATGCCCCATTGTTTTCTAAGAATTTACTGATAGCTCTACTCAAAACATAGTGCAGACAGCGCCACCATGCGGTAAACTTTGTTAAATACATGGAAATGTTTAGAACTTCACTGACAAACACCGGCACAAATTAAGCTCTATAGTCCATTTGTGTGATAGTCCATCGTGGGTAGCAGTAGTGATCTGGTTGACGGAACTAGAGGTAATGCCTCTTTCTCTACAGGGTCTGAATTGAGTTCTCCTACGCAGTCTCCCCACAGATGATAAGTTCAGGGCTGGTGCTATACTAAGGCCATTATCAGTGGCTTCTTCCTAGTACCGCCAAAATGGACACACAGTGGACACAGATTCCAACAAATGGCCTCAGAAATGTCATTGTGTGAAGAGAATGGAATCATCCAAACAGCAATTTGTCATTTTGGCTGAAGCCAAATCTGGAGGCATTTGCCTGTGTGCCACATTTAAAGAGGGAGTTGGACTTAATGAATGAGGTGCTCTGACCTCTGTTAGGAAATGCCCTGTAGGAAGAGGAGGAGTCCTACAGAGTTTGCATAAATCTTGGCCCTAGGCCCTAGGGTTCACCTAGCGTAGTGTTGCCTGAACAGTGCTTTCAGTGCTGTATACTCTGGGCTGTATAGCTGGCTGCCCTGTGAGCCTCCTGTGCTATTTGCCAGAGGAAGTCTGGGGTTCATTTTTGAGACACTTTCATCACATAGTGCCCTCACAATGTGCAAGTCGCTGCCCTCCCTACTGAACCTCCCGAGGACAGAGACAACTTAGATTATGGTGGTTTAACCAAGACGGAGCCTTTTATTCACAAAGCATCAGCAAGGAATACAACTCATAGTTAAGTAGACATTGGTTATGTGAATACAGGACACTAGATCAGCAAACAGCTCACAGATTGAACAAGCAACACAACAATGGTCTCCACTTTTCCATGACAGCATCATACTGGTTATTGAAAAGCATACATTAGTGACAACGTCCCCTTCATCTCACATAGTGTGTTGGGCAATACTCTCAATTCCATACCAACACATACTCCAGCGCATTGCATAGCACTTTGGTCCTGCCAGGGTACCCGTCACCAGGCAAAGCTTTAAATGTTCAACTCCAGGCATCAGGGTTTAGGGCAGAAAGGTCGAGCACCACCAGCAGGTCAGTCCCCCTTCAGCCAGCCAGTGCCCACACAAATCAACACCTGGCAATATGTTAGTCCAGTAAATCAGTTCAAATGTTTGAGTACCCCCTTTTTCTGCTGCTAAGAATTCAACCTCAGGGTGAAACGGTAATTGGTGATCTCGCCCTTCCCCTGCAGCTAATTCACCCACAGTGTGCCTTAGTTTCCACAGAACAATGTACCCCCAGCAGAAGCTAAACAACTGGACTATGTCCCAGGAGAACCCCACCGCAGAGGAATCCCAGGCCCTTTCCCCTTTTTAGGGGTATATACTTTGTCCCACCGATGGCCATCACAGAATCCGTTGTAGCCTTTTATTCACATCGAAGCTTAAACTTGCTCATTCATAGTCAGTCAAGGAAACAGGTATTCATTTAAGCAGATACCAATATTGCAAGAAGGCAGGATACATTTGACCAAATGACATTTCATATATCAAAGAGTATCAAGAACTTTTTCCTGAAATCTGCCATGTGCATTGCGCCAGAAGGCCAAAACTTGCAACATCACGCCCAGGTTCCACCCAGGGCATCCATGCACAATAAGAAGACATCTGACAGGCAAACATTGGTGCCAACTTCTCCACATCCCCTCTATCCCAGAGCAGTACCAGAAAACTCAAACCCAGCCCTGCTGGGGTATCTGAACACAGGTGCAGCCCCCAACGTTCCGAACCAGGCATCGCAGGGTAGGGCAGAAGAGTCCAAGACCACCAGCAGGTCAGTCCCCCTTCATACCAGCCCGGTGCCTACACAGATACCACCCGGTCAGGCAGTACCGGTCCATTTGGTGGACCAACACCCTCCTGACAAGAATCAGAAAAATTCCAAGCTTCCCAATACACAGGGAAAAGCCTTCTCACACATGCCTACAAGGCCCTACACGACACAGGACTTGCATACCTCAACTACCGCCTCTCATTCCATGCACCCACCAGAGACCTCCGCTCCACTCAACTGGCCCTAGCCACCATCCCACGTATCCGCAAGACCACGGCCAGTGTAAAATCCTTCTCCTACCTTGCAGCAAAGACCAGGAACACCCTGCCTCTCCCCCTAAGGCAATCTCTGTTACTGCCCCAATTCAGGAAAGACCACTAATCCTGGCTCTTCGATTGAACCACAATGTCTTGCGACAGATCTGCAGCCACTGCCCCCTCTCCCCAAAGTGCCTTGAGACCCTTATGGGTGAGTAGTCGTGCTTTACAAGCCACTTGATTGACTTGTGTGCACCCAGGACACCAAGGCCAACTGCTTGTTACATGAAGCGAAACTCATTGGCAGACGCAGCCTGCCCAATCCAAGTACTCTTGGTCTCACCGACTGCCCAAGCAGCATCGGAGTATGTGTTGGACCAGCACTCCCCTGGCAAAAACCAGCATGATGACCATCCTCACTATACACAGGGAAAGCCACCAGTGTGCACATTTCAGATCCCAATCCAACCACTTGTTGGACCAAGGAAAAAACTCAGTGGCAGCTACAGCATGCCACATGAGAGTACCCTTGGTCCGAACAACTGCCAAAGCAGCAGCTCTGGGCATTTCTAGTCCATACAATGACCAGAGAATGCAGTCATTATGTAGTGAAGACAGGATCCAGTTGCTGAGGTAAGGAGACTTTATTGAGCATACACAAGTAGTGATCTCACAGCAGAGCGCAAACCTCTCCTGACAGGTAGAATCCAACGGTCACATCATTGAGGCAAGCACGAGCCAAGGGGCAGCGAGAGCGATGACATCATAGAATGTCCAAGCTTGGGCAGCACACGATGACAGCACACTACATATCTTTTTCCCTTAGTAAAAGAACCCGGGGTAAATTACAGGCATAGAGAGAAAAAAGGAGGAAAGTGGAAGAAAGAGAGAGAGGGAGAAAAAGGAGGAAAGAGTGGGCAAAGGAGGGGGGGGAATTACCTGAACCTGGCAGGCAGTCTGATATCCTTGGCACTGCTCCTGGGGAGACCAAGAGGACTCTCATCAACATAAGATTCACCACATCTTACACCAGTGGAATGCATGGTATCATCATCAGTACTCTGTGAAGGTTTATAAAGTATCTTGCCATTGACCTTAACAACTTTGTTCATAATCCACCAGTTACATTGATTGACCCGAACAGCACTGCCACAAATGTTGTCAATGCGTACAGGTTTGCAGAACTTGGAGTCACATTGCCTTACAAAACCTGCTTTCTTAATCTTCACTAAGTCACCTACAGCGAGATTCCTAGTAGAGACATTTTTTCTTGTGTCAAAATATGTTTTTTGTTTGGATTGTGTGTCTTCAACTTTGTTTCTGACCATAGCGTCAACCTCATGAGCAGTGACTGTGTGTTTGAACCACTTTGACATCCATGCTGGTCTTAATTTTGAGCAGGCCTTCCTACCTTTGAGCAATTCAAAAGGGGACACATCCATGGATGAGTGTGGTGTGGCCCTGTAGAACCACATCATGGTCCTAATCGCAATAGGTATGTCTTTGTTATGCGAAATAGCCCACTGTATGCATATGCAATCAGCAATAACTCTGTTTAGCCTTTCCACTAATCCATTTGTCTGTGGATGATAGAGTGAGCTTTTAAGGTGGTTGATGGAGGATTCCTTGATAAACAGTTCAACATCAGCAGATAGAAACTGAACTCCATTGTCGGAGACTAAGGTTTTGGGAAATTCCTTCTGCATGAAAACCTCTTTCATGAAGTTGTGGGATTCGGGCCAGTATGTAAAGTTAGCATAAACCGGGTTGTGTCTCCCTCTATGTACACTAGAACTGCTTCCTAAGATGGCCTATTCCTTATAAGTATCCTGCATGATAGAAAGGGCCGAAAAGCCACACTTCAGCCATATTGGATTATGACTAGCTATGCCTGGGTCACGTGGTTCTCTTTGAACACCATCTGTATAATTTAGCTCGTACCAGCCTAAAGACAGGGTGAATTGTATTTACGACTGAGGCCCAAGGTCACATCTGCAGTAGGGAGTATCAAGAGACATTCCTCTACGCCCGAGACGAAAGGGAGTCACCCCGCCGACCTTCTCTGAAGAGATAGTAACCTTATGTGTGCAGACGGTATGAGCTCATCCAGGAGCTCTAGGGCTAACTGGTACTTTTCCACTTGCAATGCTTTGTATGCTGAATCTGTAATGTATATAAGTGTGGTTCTGTCAAGGAGCCAGCAGTCTTCTTCGGCGCACCTGATGGGTGAGGTTCGATGAGGCTCCTCTATGTAGAGTTCTGTTGTGGCCAATAAACGCTTGAACCTTCTACGTTGCCAACTGCTTATTATTGACTTGATATTGCGGGCCACTGGTAAGTGTGGCCCTTGGGATTACTATTAGATTACTTCAAAGTCTAGGATTTCTTTAGAGTCTGCCTTAGGTACAAATTTGGCTTCAGGCCACTTTGAGTAGTAGTCAACAAAGACTATAGCTAAGTGGGTCTGATGGGGTAAAGCAAGGAAAGGACCCAGTACGTCAATACCCAATCTTTCCTAGGGATTGTCAGGAAGGGGGATGGGTGTTAGAGGAGGATTGGAGATGTGTAATGTTTTGTCACTACTTGCACAAATTGGACAATCATGGATCATGGCGTCAATGTCTTGGTCCATTTGGGGCCACCAGAAATATTCACGTACTCTACGTTTTGTGAGAGTAGCGCCCAGATATCCTTCATGGGCTTTAGACAAGAGGGTATTCCTGAGGTCACAAGGAGGAATTACTTTTTCCAGCCTGATGACAAGGTCATCTTCTACAGATAATTCGTCACAAATTTTCACATATGGTTGGACGTCAACACTTACTTTTGTTTCTCTGAGCCAACCTCCGACAATGTATTTCTTGACACATTTCAACATTTCATCATTTTGCATAGCAACATTCCAATCACTTTCACATGTAGAACAGATGTGCTGTAACTCTATGGCAGCAACTAAACAATCTTTGAGTTCGTCATCACTGTTGGGTTTGTCATAACCATCTGTTTTGTTGGAAACTACAGGGAAACGAGAAAGTGCTTAAGCTTGGACATTTTTTCCCACCAGGAATTTGTACGACATTGAATTGGAATTGGAGGAGTTTGGAAGCAAGTCTTGCTATGCGTGGTGTACTGTTGTGGTCATTGTGTTTCCTAGAATGGCTACTAAGGGTTTGTGGTTGGTTTGTAGGGGGATTTCCTACCCCATAGGTAACATTTAAATTTTTCAATGGCCCACCAACATTCCAGTAATTCTTTTTTGATGATGGAGTAGTGTGTTTCAATGTCTTTTAGTAGTCTGGATGCAAATCCAATTGTGTGTTCTTGATTGCCTTTCATGCTACGTTAAGACTGCACCCAGACTGGTACTGCTAGATCAAACGGTTTCAAAGCCTCAACCTTACTAAGTTGTGTTTTTAACCATTCAAATGCATTCTTACACTCATCATTCCATGCAAAAACAGTTTCATGCTTTAGAAAGTTGGAGATAAGACCTAAATTTGTGGAGTATTCAGGGATAAAGCGTGAATAGAATTAGCTTAAACCTAGGAAGGATTTAACACCAGTTTTGTCAGTGGGTGGAGGTGCATCTAAGATGGTTTGTACCAACCCTGGTCTCGGTGTGACACCTGCACTCGAGATCACGTGACCCAGGTTTTCCACCGAATTTTTTGAGAACTCACATTTTTCGCGTTTGAGAACAATGTCATGCTCTTGGAAAATAGATAGTACTTTGTGTAAGATTTAATCATGTGTAGTTTTGTCAATGGCATGTATGAGAACGTCATCTTGAAAAATGGCAACATTTTTAATGCCTTTGAGCCATGAGACGCGGAAAGACCGATGCCGCCGATTCTTGTCCATACGCCATGTGACAGAACTGGAAAATGACAGATGGAGAATTAAACGCGGTGAGATGGCATGAATTTCTGTCAAGCTCAACTTGATGACATGCAGAAGCGAGGTCAAGTTTGGTGAAGAATTTTGCCCCTGCAATCATGGCCAACATTTCAGTGATGTGGGGTGGTGGCTGTGAGTCTACCCATATTTCTTTATTGAGGCTGTGCAAGTCTATGCAAATTCTGAGTTTGTTGTTCTTCTTGCACGCCACGACCAGTGGAGATAACCAGTCAGACGATTCAAATGGTTTGATTACATCTCTATTGCACAATGCTGTTAGTTCTTTCTCAAGGTCTTCTCTGACACTTAAAGGTACACTCCTTAACTTGTGTTTAATAGGTATAGCTCCCTCTTTGACATTGATCTTGTGCTTGAAGCCTTTAGTTTTACCAAGTTCACCTGAGAAGACTTTAGGATAGTTATTCAAGATCTCCTCAACTTGGGAGGAATCCCGTATGGCTAAAACCTGTTCTTTGGCCCCTGGACACAGCATCATATCGAACAATCCTTGGTGAAACCACCCTAGTATATTCAAACCTTGGATGGCTACGTAAATTTCCCTTGAATGCATCTGCCTTTGAATTCAATGACATCCTCAAAATATCCTAGGAGATCGATTTTACGCCCTTCGTAGGACACAGGTGCGCAATCAGGAGGCAATAACTGTCTTTCACCCCAATTGGTGGTAAACAGCGATTGCGTTATCATGGTGATGCATGCACCAGAGTCCATGAAAAGTCGTAACTTTTTTTACCCTACCTGTATGTTGGCATAGGGATCTACGCAATCAGAGGGATCACCTGTCCTAATTTCACTCTCACCGATGACTAGTACCATGTCTTTCATCTCTGACAAAAGGTCTTCTATATCACTGTCACTAGTGTCTTTGACATACCCTACTCTGACATTTTTCTTTTTGTGCCCTTGACATACCTTAGCGAAATGGCCCACTTTGCCACAAGACCTGCAGACTGTTTTTTGCGGGGCAAGGTCTGCTGTTTTTGTTGTGCATAGAGTTACCGCATCAAAAACAGATGTCAGACCTCTTGAAAAACTATTTCGAAAGGCTTCCTTCTATTTTTGTGATTGTTAATGCACACTGGAGGGACAACTTCCACTGTTTTGTTTTTCAATTCCTTCACGGAGTCTTGAGCAGTTTCAATGCTCTTAGCAATGCGGATAGACTCTTCAAGAGTGGGATTCCCTAAAGACAATAGTTTTCGTCCGATTGCTCAATCAGTGCAATGGCTTATAAATTGGTTGCGTACCAATTGCTCACTAAAAGTTTCAAATTAGCAATCAGCTATCAATTTTCTCAGAGCACTAATATATGTGTCAATATCTTCATCATTTTATTGTACTCTTTTGAAGAATTTGTGTCTTACTACAACAATACTTGGTTGTACATCATAACTGCAAGCTAGTTTCTTAATTGTTTTTTGATATTCGTCAAGATCTTCCTCAATACCACCCACGGGATCAGATAGGTCTTTAAGTGTCGCTCTCCCTTCAAACCCAACTGAATGTAACAATAAGAACTTTTTCCTTTCTTGTCTAAACCTATGTGCTTCTATAGCAACTAGGTAAGTTTCAAATGCGTCAAGCCAGTGACACCAGTTAATTGGTGGTTCACCTGGCGAGTCAAGGAAAGGTGGTGGTGGATTAACAGCTTGCATGATGTAAAAATACAATTGTTATATTCCTTAAGAAACCCCAAGGTATGCTATTCACATATAACGCAGTAATACAATAATACAATAATGGTGAGTAAGCGTAAAACAGATACCACATGCAATGAGGGCGAGCGTAAATAGTCAAACAGGTGTGTGCGTCACAGTGCTGTCACTGGAACTGAGTGAAGTCTTGCTACAGGAAAAATAGAGAAGGAAACAAAAAATCGAGGGGAATGAGTTTGAGAAGAAGGGAAAGTAAAGAATAGAATAATGTACTCTTACTGTATGCAGATATGTTGAGCATTAAACAGGGTCCTGTAGTGCTTCACCAAGCGTAAGAACTTGGTAGCTGTAGAGTAGGTTGTCACCGTGTCATACATCAAATTTGTAAGAGAAATAAACATGAGAAAAAGTAAGGAGAGAGAATCAGGCACAGGCTTGTCAGGCACATAGAGGGGGCGAGGCGTCTCTTTGTGATGAGAACAGCAAGGCAGGAATCAGGTGGGGAGCTCCGCGTCAGCAAAACTCTTGTGAGAAGACGCAAAGAGGGAAGAGGATTCCAATACACGGGCATAGAGATCTTCTGAAACTCCTCCTCAGGGGCTGGAACTGCGTGTAAGAGTTGAGAGACTCCACCTCACGGGATGGAGAAAGTGCCGAAGGCTTCACCTCAGGGGGAGGAGATCTGTAGATAAGCTTGCCAAGGAAGCGGGTCCCGACTCTGCATGAACTTCTGTGCCGCCTCTTCCAGGAAAAGTTCAGTCAGGTCAGCCCTCCTGTGCTGCCCCTACCTGGCAAAATTTAGTCAGGCAAACAGGAAAGAGACGGTGCGCTTGGACATTTATGCACTGCGGGGCTTCACCTCTTCCTACACAGCGCGGAACTTTAGAGGAAACCAGTTTTTAGCCCTGGTGTCCTGGTTTCTGTCGGGCAAACAAAACCTGCAGGTGGTGATGTCAAGCGACGGACATTGCATGTGTAATCGTAGGAGCGGACCACGGCATGTAACGTTGTAGGTACAGCCAGTACCCGTTGAATGGAAGTACATCCACTTGTTGTACAGTGGAGTGAGGGCAAGCAGCTCCACATGGATTCTGTGTGGGATCAGCTCGTCGCCACGAATCATGTAGTGAAGACAGGATCCAGTTGCTGAGGTAAGAATACTTTATTGAGCATACAATTAGTGACAGCCCTTAGCTGTGCATGTGAGCACACCGCAAACCTCTCCTGACAGTTAGAATCCAATGGTCACATCATTGAGACAAGCGCGAGCCAAGAGGCAGCGCGAGCGATGACATCATGGAATGTCCACGTACAGGCAGGGCATGATGATAGCACACTTCACATTGCTTTAGGTGCTCCCTTCCAGAAGCTCCTTCCCCCTGCGTAGACTGTTCTGGAAAAATCTGTTGATGTCAGGGGACCAACCCATCATTCTTGTGATCTGTTCATATATGCATACCCTAAAATACAAATGGCTGAAAAAGTGCTACTGAGAAACAGTCATGGCTGAATGTACAGGCTGCTTTCTGTGTTCATAGATGTCAGTGGTGAGGATCAGACTTGATTCAGGACCGTACCAAGGGCCAGTTTTTGAGGCAAGTTACTCGACCTTTGCAGATGGTGAGTAACTTGGTGTAAAGAAAAACCTTCTTAAAGATGCACCCTCAATAATCAGGGTTTGGCCAATATTCACAAAACCAAGCCTGAATATGTGCCGAAGGACTCCTCATTCTGGCTCCTGCCAGTGGCACGACTAATGGCGCCCCTTCCACTATCTGCAGTGGGGCGCCTGGCCAAGACTTGGATTGCAGAACTGCCAACACCTACCTGTTCTGCGCTGGTATTTCTGGGACAACATCAACAAGTCAGATTTAAAGGACTTAGGCTTTATGAATAGTTGGCTACTGGCAAAAGGATGGGAGAGTCTAGCTTTTCAATAAAATGCAGAATAATGAGAAACTGCTTCATTGGTATGCCAAGTCAGGCCCGTCTTACCAAGTTAGTACTATGTTACCTAAAGCGATATCCAGTGACGCTTTTGTATGTTGTCCTTCCAAGTTGTTTCATTTGAAATGCTGGTTATATTGTAATATTGATTGTCTGGTGACATGCAGAAATATAATAGACTGGCCTCTCTTAGCATACATACGTCTTTTATACTCTGCATATTACTGCCACCCTCTGAAGATATATGCACAACTACAATGTGGGCCAGAAAGGTGCCACTAGGTCGCCTTTCGAAGCATGAAAGGGGACGGGTGGCAACATGCAGAAAAGTGTCACTTTTAATAGACCTGCAAAGAATCTTATCCTGCTATGGCTGCAAGTCAAATCACTCTATATCTACACATCTACACAATTACGCACATACACACACACCACACACATATATATATATATATATATGTATATACATATATATCTATATATATCTATCTATATATATATTCACTTTAAAAAACCATAGGTTTCACACACGTTATAGTTAGGAATTAGCAATTAAAAAACCTTGCAAATTCACTTAAAAAACCATAGGTTTCACACATGTTATAGTTAACTGGACATTTCACTCGTAAAAAACCATTGAAATTCCCCCGTTATAGTTAGTTCGGATAACTATAACTCGCGTGCCCGCAATCCACTACTGATGACGTCACATATTACATCACTCATGACATGGTCAGTGGCATCACTCACGACATCACTGATGACATCATCCTTGTGATAGAGTGGCGGTCGCGCGAGTTATAGTTATCTGAACTAACTATAACGGGGGAATTTCAATGTTCAGTTAACTATAACATGTGTGAAACCTATGTTTTTTTAAGTGAATTTGCAAGGTTTTTTAATTGCTAATTCCTAACTATAACGTGTGTGAAACCTATGGTTTTTAAAGTGAATTTGTAAGGTTTTTTAAATGCTAAGTTATGTATGTTTTATTATATTTTTTATATATTTATTTTACAATAAGCTACCTATGTATATAGTTATAGATTGACTGTATCCTGTAATATGGAATGGCTCGTTTAAAATGTTTGTTTTTTTGAAAGGTTTTTCACCATGCGCGCACCCCGCGATTTTTTGAAAAAAAAAATGTTTTTTTCACCCTTCGGGGTCCTTCAGGGACCTCCTGACAAAGGCTAGGGGGTCAGGAACTCTCTACCCTGCCCCCTTTTCACGTTCTCCACCTTTCTTTTTCACTGTCACACACAAAACACACAAAATGGCGGCCGACACTTCCTGATTTCGACCGATTCGAATGTTGACTGACATGTAACCACCAATCAGAATTAGCACTTTATGGTGCGCGCACAGTGCGCGCTTATAGATATTTATGTGCTTTTAAATGCAATTTTCTCAGGAACTACTGAACAGATTGACACCATATATGCAAAAGGCACATGCCTGACCTGAGGACTACCTCTTTGCCAAATTTCAAGTAATTCTGTTCAGCCGTTCGGGCTGTACCTTCGACTAAAGGTCCTATGGAAAAATGCATGGGGAAAACGCGTTTTGGGACCCCCCTTTTTTCTCAGCCCCCGCTTGACGAATCGCCCCGAGACTTTCAGGGTAGGAGCTGAGCGGAGCGCCCCATTAGTTTTGAAAATTTTGCGAGGATTCGTCAACCGGCGCCAAAGTTATTCAAAATAGAATTTTCAGATTTCCTATGGAAACACGGTCCTAACTATAACTATCTACTGGCGACCGCCAGTAGATAATATATATATATTATCTACTGGCGGCCGCCAGTAGATAGTTATAGTTAGGACCATGTTTCCATAGGAAATCCGCAACATTCTATTTGGAATAACTTTGGCGCCGGTTGACGAATCCTCGCAAAATTTTCCAAATAGGTGGGGCGCTCCGCTCCGCTCCTACCCTGAAAGTCTCGGGGGCATTCGTGAAGCGGGGGCTGAGAAAAAAGGGGGGTCCCAAAACGCGTTTTCCCCATGCAATTTTCCATAGGGACCTTTAGTCCAAGGTACATCCCGAACGGCTGAACAGAATTACTTGAAATTTGGCAGAGAGGTAGTCCTCAGGTCAGGGATGTGCCTTTTGCAGGTCTGGTGTCAATCTGTTCAGTAGTTCCTGAGAAAATCAAAAGTCAAAATCATATATATATGTGGGCGGAGCCTAACCACACATCTCATCTGAGATCTGATTGGCTGTCAGCACTTCATCCAAGAAGTGTTGGCAGCCATCTTGGGACCAATATACATGATAGCACCTCATTAAAAAGCATTGCAGTTAATAGAAGGTTTTAAGACTTTAGTTACATTGTAAATCATTTGTTGATGGTACCATACTCATTTTAGGAATTGTGGTATGTTCTAAGGTGATTTCACCATGTGAAAAAGCCTTCTGCTGGGATATCGTGATTGAGAGAAACATATTTTCTCATGCTTTTCCCACAGAGGTTTGGAAGGTGATCTACAAGCTAAACTGAGAGCTTATTTTCTGTAAATTCACATTATCTTTCTCAGTCATGTGAGAATGAAGTCTGACATTCTCAGTAAAACATGTACATCCAGCAATGGCAGAGACTGTCAGTTGATTCCTTTGTGTTCTACTGCAGCTTCCCAGAGTGTTCCAAAGAACAACTAAAGCGCTAACAGTCCTACTTATGATAAACGTATGGCACACCTGAAGCCATCTTGCTTGGATTAAAGTGGTAACTCTTAAAACATTTAATTTAAAAAGGAACAAAATGAGGGGGTTCATTTTTCCATAAAAAGTATGATTAGTGCTGCAGAAAGAAAAATTAGGGCACATTTTGAGTGACTTCTCAAATCCTCTTCTATTTCATTAAAAAATTCTGACATGCAGACTGAAACATGCACATTCAATACCAGCAGCAGTTTTCCCTGGTGAGCAGTAGCTTTACTACAGTGATCTAATGAGCAAAAAGAGTGCTAACATTCTGAATTTATGGCAAATGTGTGACACATCTGAATGCCTTTGGAATCAAAGTAAAAAACTGAAAGTATTTCCTACTGAGGAGACTGCAGTGAATGAGGAAATTAGGAAACTTCATAACAAATAAGTCTGCCAAGATGGCCACCAGAGACAAAAGAGCCCAAATGTAGCCCAAATATCACCCAGATGTAGCCCAAGTATAGCCCAATGACAGAATGTCCCAGAGTGTTCTTAAAAACAACTAGAGCGCTTACTGTCTTCATTATGACAAAAGTATGGCACACCTGAAGCCATCTTGATTGGAATAAACTGGTAACAATTAAAACATTTAATTTAAAAAGGAACACTATGAGGGGGTTCATTTTGCCATAGAAATTATGATTAATGCTGAAGAAAGAAAATGAGGGCACATTTTGAGTGACTTCTCAAATCCTCTTTTATTTCATTAAAAAATTCTGACATGCAGACTGAAACATGCACTTTTAATACCAGGAGCAGACTTCCATGGTGAACAGTAGTTTTACTACAGTGATCTAATGAGCAACTAGAGTGCTAACATTCAGAATTTATGGCAAATGTGTGACATATCTGAATACCTTCATGATGGAATCAAAGTAAAAAACTGAAAGCATTTCCTACTGAGGAGACTGCAGTACATGAGGAAATTAGGAAACTTCATAACAAATAAATCTCCCAAGATGGCCACCGGAGACAAAAGAGCCCAAATGTAGCCCAAAATCACCGAGATGTAGCCCAAATATAGCCCAATGACAGAAGTGTGCAAAACACTTATTATTTTGTGTTTTTGCAGTGTTATATAGTGCAGACTTGTCAGGTATTGGAGTGCTTTACATGAGCATTGGTTACATCACACAAGAACAAATTCATTTTGGTTGTAGACATGGGGAGACTAAGTGATTTGACCAGAATCACAGAATGTCGAGCTGAAGCAGAAACTCCAACCTGGTTCCCCAGTTGCAAAGTCTGCAGTTCTGGAAGTAACACCACATCCTCTCCCCTAAGTGCAACATTTAATCAAGTGGTCAACTGGATAAAAAAACATAAAGGTAACAAATTATTTAAAAGTGCTTTCTCGCTATTTGAAAACTCAGAAAATATGTCCTTATTTTATTCTTTTAGAGCACTAACCATAATTTTTACGCCAATAAGACCCTCTCATATATGTAATTTCTAAAGGAAATGCTCTAGGTATTACAGTTTTGATTACATCAAGATGACGTCAGGCGTTCCACACTTTTGTAATAAATATAGAATGTTAGCAATCTAGTTGTTCATTAGGATACTGTTGAGAGGCAGAGGCCAGGGGCATGGACTCTGAAAATTGAAGGCAGGTAGGAGGGTGCAATAGCAACAATTTAACCACACTGAGCAGGCAGGAAGGGCCGTGGCAGCACAACAGACTATGGAGGGCAGTGGAAAGGGGGGCAGGGGCAACAAACCAACAATACAGGACTTGCAAGAGAGGCTGTGGCAATGTAATAGACCATTGTGGGCAGAAGGAAGAGGCAATGGTAGTACAACCATACATGCCAACATACCCGATTCAGCCAGGAAACGTCCAATGTTTTTAAGCTCAAATGGGCTTTATTTTCTCTGTCTCCTGTCTACAATCTCCTCTTTTTCAATGTAACTCAAAGGGGAAAATCAATACCCCAGGTTTTTTTCAAAATCTCCCTCTACCAAGTTCAAAATGTTCGCAAGTATGGTACATTGGATCATGGAAGGAAATGGGGTAGGGACATGGACTTGGATAACAGAGGACAGGAGGGACATGGAGAGGTGCACCAAAATGACCCTGCAGGGCAGGCATCAGGGTTTGCAGCAGCACAATACACCACACAGGGCATGGGGAACGGGAGTGCAGCACAACAATCCATAGAAAGCAAGAGGGAGGGGACAGGACCATGCACATGGACAACAGAGAACAGAGGGGCAAGAGGCAGGACCATAATGGACAGACAGGAGAGAAAGCTGCAGCATAACAGACCATAAAGGGCAGGAGGGATGGATCAGGGGCATTACAATGGAACAGACAAGCCAGGAGGGAGGGAGTAGGGGTCTGCACATGTAAACAGAGGGCTGGGGGCAAGGGGGCAGGGCAGGAGCAGCAAGATAGCCATGGAGGTCAGGCAGGATGGGCACTAGAAGCAAGACACACCATGAAGAGCAACAGTGAGACTGTGATGGCATACACACAGACCATGGAGGGAAGGTGGGAGGGGTTCAGGGGCAGCTAACTGACCACACAGGGAAGGTGGGAGGGGCCATGGCACCACAGAAGACCATGCATGGCAAGTGGGAGGGTTAGTGGTAGCACAATGGCTATGATGGGCAAGAAGGAGGGTGCAGGGGCATGCACAAAGGACGATGGAGGATAGAAGGGAGGGTCAGGACCTGTGCACAGACAAGAAATTTCAGGGGAAGGGGCCTCACAACAGACCGCACGGGGCAGGCAGGAGGAGCAGTTGCAGCACAACAGACCAGGAAGGGCAGAAGGGTGTGGCAGTACAATGGACCATGTAGGACAGGAGGAAGAGGATAGGGGCATGGCATGTGGACAGGCAGGGTGGAGGTGGCAGGGACAGGTTACAGTCATCTGACAATGCTAGGCAGGTGGGAGGGGAGTGGCAGCTCAACAGAACACTCAGAGTAGATAGGAGTGGCAGGTCCATGGGACATGGTGGGCAAAAAGGATGGAGCCGGGGCATACACAAATACATCGGAGGGCAGGGGAAAGGAGAATAGGGGCAGCAAGCTAAGCACAGAGTTTAAGCAGGAGGTCAATGATGGGGCATAGAATTGGGCAATGGAGGGCAGGAGGAGTGGACTGGTACATCATACTAAATTGAGGGCGGTGGCAGCACATCAGACCATGCATGGCAGGAGGGAGGAGGCTAGTCCATGGATTCACACAACAGAGGATAGGGAGGAGGGGGATGGGGCAGCAATCTAACTGTTCAGAGAAGGCGGGTATTAGGAACTTTATTGTTTTTAAAACGTGTGTCTGTGCGAACTACTTAAAATATGAACAAGTATGCAGCATAATTTCACTTTTATTCAGGAAGAAGAGGACGTTAGTGACTGTGACTCCGGGCTCACTTGGCAGAAACACCCCCTGACCCTCCACCCCCTATCGCAAAATGTAATGCCCGTGAAAAGGGTAGGTGAACACAGTGTTATATAGAACATAGTCCTGAGAGCACGATTGAAAATGAAAACTAGATATAGTGTATGGTATAAACTATGCACCAAAAAGTGTGATATAAGATGAACCGGGCGTGAAATATAATATGCAATACATTGTGCGCAATGACAGATTCATTGGAGAGCGCGAGATAGCACAGGCACTAGCGCGTGCTACGCGATATGCGCCTTGGAGTGTAATATGCACAGGGCAGTGTTGTGTAACCTAACTAGTCTCTAAAGTTGTAATATAAAATATGTGCTGGGGAGTGTAACGTTGCATATGCACTGTGACAAAGATATGGATCCCAGATTGTAATATGTATGGCATAGCACTGTGCGTTATAGCATAGGCATCGAGGAAGGCACGTTAGATGGGGCAATATAACCCGTGCGAAGACAAGTGTGGCATGACATATTCACGGGGTGGTGTTACAGTGCACATGGGCTAGAGAGTGTCATAGCATATGCACTAGCTAGTGGAATACAACACAGAGGTGTGTGGCACTCAGCAGGCAATGGTGGGTGTAACACAGCATTGGGCTCTGCCAGGAGCGCGCTGTGACTCTCAAGTGATGTTTGTCCCCTTTCCAGAGAGTAAAATAAAAAGTATTACACATCCGGCAGTGGATGTGTGTTTTATTAACCGTGAGGGGGGTTTCTTGCATAGTTTTGGTCGAATTTTTGTCGAATCCCCTTTGAATGGCTTGGTGTGCATGTGTATTAAATGTGCCCGTCAATAGCTACCCATGTTTGTATAAATAAACAACAAGGGTGTCTACCGGGATTAGGCACGGTAGGGCATCAGACATTTCAGAGCTTCACTAGTGGTGTAAATACATTCCACGTGGATTCATTGTATGCATAGTCGCCTTTTAATGAATATCGAGCAAATCGTCATGGTGATAGGTACGTACGGTTTGTCCAGCATGTCCTAGGTGTGTCTATAAATATATATTTTTTAAAAATAATAAAAAACAGTGGCCGGCCCTGGGGATTGGGGTCAAAAAAATATAATTAGGAGACAGGCCCTGGGGGATGGGGTCATCAGGGCCAATAAATTAGAATAAGAAGGGGAACCACACAGCCCCCCTTCTTAAAAAATTTAAATAAATAAAAGACTGGCATCGTGCCGGAGGCCACGCCCCCTCCTTGCAGCACTCTGCAAACGCGCCCCCTGGCGAGTTGTAAGTTGGGGAATTAATTCCTCTTCAATACTGAGGGTCCCTGAGGGCCAACTAGCCCAACAGGCATCTCCAGTATGCACCAGGGAGCTGCGCTGCAGACAGGTGTTCTGAGGCCAAGCCCCTTTTTACACCTCTCTGCAACGCAGCTCTGTGGCGCTTACTGGAGGTACCTAGTGGTCTAGTTTGACCCTAGGGACCCTTAGGATTCAAGGGGACTTAATCTCTCAACTTAGAACAGCCACAGGGCGCGTTTACACAGTGGTGAAGGGAGGGGACGGGGCCTGAGGTGACGTGTGCAAACACGCACTATGGCACGTTTTAAATTGGGGACATCATTTTCCTTCAATACTGAGGGCCCCTGGGGGCTAACTAGCCCACCAAGTGCTTCCAGTAAGCGCCATTGAGCTGCATTGCAGAGAGGTGGTCCAGGCCGTGCCACTTTTTACACCTCTCTGCAACGCAGCTCTGTGGCACTTACTGGAGGTACCTAGTGGGCTAGTTGGACCCTAGGGACCCTCAGGATTCAAATGAACTTAATCTCCCAACTAAAAACGGACACAGGGCGTGTTTACACAGTGGTGAAGGGAGGGGACGGGGCCTGAGTTAACGTGTGCAAAAACGCCCTGTGGCCTGTTTTAAGAGGTAGTTTTAATCCCCCTGCCCTATTATATACTATTCTAAGTGTCTTTTAACATAGCACTGGCTCTAGGACTGGTTAGTCAGACTCAGTTACCACCAGTATCCGTCTGAAAAAGTTGAGGGTACAGGATGATTTTGCAACAAGGCTTCTTTCTGCTCTTCTTTTTGTTCTTTCTGCACGTTATCCTTCTTCCTGCACTTTTCTTCGTCTTTGAGGACTTCTGTTGCTTCTTTCTGCACTTCTTTTTTTTCTTTCTGTGCATTTTTTCTTCTTTCTTCACATGTCCTATCTCTGTAGGCATAGTTAGAAATTAGCATTTAAAAAACCTTTGAAATTCACAGAAAAAAACATAGGTTTCAGGCACGTTATAGTTAGGAATTAGCATTTAAAAAACCTCAGAAATTCACTGAAAAAAACATAGGTTTCAGGGGTGTTATAGTTAGCTGGACTTTTCACCTGTACACAACCATTGAAATTCCCCCGTTATAGTTAGTTCAGCTAACTATAACTCGCGCGCCCGCAATGCACTGCTGATGACGTCACATATTACATCACTCATGACATGGTCAGTGACATCACTCATGACATCACTGATGACATCTCAAATGACATCACTGATGACATCACTGATGACATCATCCTTGTGATAGAGTGGCAGACCTCCTCTCACCCTAATATAACCTTTGATACACACATTCAAAAATAGAGACTAAACTTTTCAAAACAATGGACATACCAATTCCAGTTACAACAACCTCTTCAGTAATTCTAAGATCCACATACACATCCACTCATTCACCAACAGTCCTATACAGTCACTCATACATGTATTCACTCATCATATGTACTCATACACCTATACATCCTGTTACACAATGCCACTCATCCATAGAGTTACTCACACACATAGTCACTCATGCTAATAAAGAATCAAACATACATTTATTTGCATATACAGTTATACACACACCACCACACTTCTACGGAAACTTACACATACTTAGTCTTTTAAACAATCACTTATAGAAACACATACTTATTCATACAGGAACTCTTTCAATCTCTCACTCTCACATATACTCACTTATATACAGCAATAGTCACATATACTAGTTTAAAACATATGTAGTTACTCATAAAGACACTATTGAGACAGTCATTCACTCACTAACACACCCATACACACACTCATCCACTCATACAGTCCTGCACACATGCTGTCTTCAACACATACAAAGAGTGAGTCATTCATTCATGCACCTATGCACTACGTAATACCCCCCACCGAACCATGCAGGCACTCAGACTGATACTCAAAAAACCAACTAATAACCTATATAGACACCCATGTAGCTACTCACCAACCCATGCAGCCACTTATACACAAAGTGAGAGACTGATACAGATATTTACTTATTTAAACATTACTCACTAAGCCATGTATTCACTATGATACACTTAATCAGTCAGTTACACAATCAATTTTTCAAAAACAAATCATCCATTTAGACACTTATATACCCATTTATTCTTCCATCGACCTTGAGATATACATATATAAAACATATTTAATTTTCAGAAAAACACACATTCACTGGATGATGTCATCAGTGATGTCATTTGAGATGTCATCAGTGATGTCATGAGTGATGTCACTGACCATGTCATGAGTGATGTAATATGTGACGTGATCAGCAGTGCATTGCGGGCGCGCGAGTTATTGTTAGCTGAACTAACTATAACGGGGGAATAGTCCAGCTAACTATAACACCCCTGAAACCTATGGTTTTTTCAGTGAATATATATATATATATATATATATATATATATATATATATATATAAATCACAAAAAAGGATTAGCCAAGCCTAGTTCCAAGGCAAAGAGCCCTTTATTTTCGCTCTGCCACAAATATCTTTACGCGTTTTAGCTTGTAAAGCCTTGTTCACAGGTGGGTGACATCAAATACAATTGCAAGTGCTCAATTAGAACATATGACTTTGTTGCTTGCACTACACATTCCAGAATGCACCAGTGTTGCTTTAAGCGCACGTAGGCATGTAACATCTTGCTGCATAGCGTTCTTGGCCTTCGTTGCACTAATGAAATAGCATCCGGGAACAAAGTAAAGAGTGCAATGAAAAAATATGTCCCCAAGTGGCAAAAACAACTTTGTAAGGGCAAATTGTTTACAGAACTGTCCAAGTGAGGTGTACCCTCACTTGTCTCCCTTTCTCACCTCTGCTGCCAGAAATACCAACGGAAGTCCAACTGATCTGGCGCAGGGTGAGCGAGTCATGCCCCCACGATGTAGACAGCACCACATAACAAACCAAAGCTCCATGCTGGGGGCCCCCAACTCTGCAGGGCGGCTACGGCAGCAACGGGTATGGAGAGTCCCGTCATTCAATGTCACAAAAAAGGATTAGCCAAGCCAACAGGGAATCCTAAAATCCTAGAAATTCACACAAAAAATGGTTCGAGTGACGCCATAGTGTTATAGTTAGGCCTTGTAATAATATCAAAACTATTGTGTCAAGACAAAAAAACTGAAATTCACCGGTTATAGTTTATTGAGCTAACTATAAACAGGGCCACTGGAATGTGTGATTCTGCAGCTGCTGTTTTTTTTGTGCATAATTATAGATTTGCTCCATTTGCCATTTAATCCATCATCTGTTGTATGATCTGCAGATTTTAACAAAAAAAATGTTTCTAGTTCAAACGGATCAAAAGGCAAAACATGTCGATGACTTTATGAGCAGGCGAAGGCCTTTTGCAAAGGTTAACTGCTCATCTTTCATTTTCTTATTTCTGTACTTGATTATTAAACTGGCATTAATGAGTGGAAATCTTTGCTGAGACAGAATTCCCATGTGTAAAAATGACATAATAATGAGTTAATACTATCAAAAAATGTGCCACATTATGCTGCATAATTTGCCTTTTCTTGCCACATAATTTAGTCAACCATGCCACATAATTTGGCGCTCCCCTGCGGCATAATTCCATTTGCCCTGACTATTACTCTTGCTCCCGTCCTGCTTACAACCTCAAACATTACATCTCTCATGACTTGTTAAATGATGTAATTCATGACATCACTTATAACGGCGTTAGCTTGGCCGCAGGGCCTGCCCTTCAGCTCGGCTCTACACTCAACCTCACCGCTGAGCGACCAATCCCCAGCCGCCCATGGCTGACCTGTGTCCAAGTCAACCTCCCCCGCACCCCGTCGGCAGCCAGTGCCCCATTGCTAGCCAACTCCCCGTGGCCTTGCAACACCAACAGGACACCCACCCCACATTTCCATTTTGATATTATTTTTTCATGATACAGTGCTACTCCTTAGGTCTTGTCGCACAAAACAGCTTTTCAAGTACTCTGTGACAATCCCGTGGTACCATGCGGCACTCCATCTGGAGGTACCAAATGCGGGGGGCACATGGAGTTTCGCGGTACACCCACGGGTCCTCACTAGAATCCTCTCTGGGTCCCATTGGAGCACAGCGGGACTCTCGGCACAAATATTTTTTTACATTTTATTTTTGCCCCAGTGGCTGGAATCCCTGTGGGACACCACACCAAAATGGTAATGGATCAGGGTACTCCTACCCTGCCCCCTTGTATCTTATTTTATTTTAAAATCGTGACAAGGAGACTGAGTGCCCCAGTCCTGAATTGTCGGCCGGTACATTTCTGTTGATGTTGCAGCCAGTTTATCGGATATGGTGCATGCACCAGCCATAACCTTGTCTTACTTCAGGTGAGGTGTAGCAAGAAGAGTCAGCTAGATCTCATACTTCTGTACCACAAGAGCCCTTGCCCTGGGGCAGGGAAGACTCATGTTGGGGTAGGGCAGACTGGCACTAGCCAGGTATAGCAAAAGAGTAGTAAGGGGTGCCAGGCCTTGGTTATCAAACGGGAATCCATGACTTTGCAGGTGTATACTGGGTTGACTGCTCACAATTTTGGTGATAAGAAGCAGCACCGCTGACATCAGCACAGCGCTTCTGGTTTGCCTTCGTCAACATTACGGTAGGACTCAAAGGTGAGTAACCACACTGATTGTGTGTTATCATTATAACCTCTTCATTTGGTATAATCCTCGTGTGCGATATTTCTAGGTTTGTGATGTCAGGTATACCTGTTGCACAATGGCACATGTGTTTCTGAGAAGGAGAAGGGTCTACTTGCCTGTCAATGAGAAGGTGTTGTGTGCATGTGTGGACGTGTATTTGCATGTGTTTGTGAGTGTGTGTGTGCTCACGCATGTACCTGTGTGTGTGTTTAACCCACCTGTGTGTGTGTGTGTGCGTGTGTGTTTGTGTGTATTATTGATCTTACAAGTGCCACGTTCCGTTCATCTTGCTGAAATGATGTGGGATATGTGACACCACAGCCACATTTCAAATTGTTGCACATGAGATTTTAATGGGGTGCTGAGTGTGTGGTGTCAGGGGGACATATCCCGCTTTTAATGGTGAGTTTCTATTGAGATGCTGGCTGTGTACTGTCATGGATGCCCGTCCAGTGATTGCTACCACAATTCTGAGGAAGTGCGGCATGTGTGATGTGCGGGTTCCCTGTACAACTGTTAATCACATTTTCCTAGAAGGTGAATGGTCTCACCATGATCTTTATTCCTTTTGTTCACTTTTGTTAGTAAGCTGTCTTAGGTCATGAGGATAGCATTCCCAATAGAGATTTCCATCCCAGTTTTGCAGAAGATAGTGCAGGGTCCATTAACTTGACTACCCGCCTCACACGTTTACCCATGTGTCTGTTAAGTCACCGGGTGTGGGATGCTGGATTCACTGGTTGGGCGTCTGAGAAAGGACCAAAGAGGCCACTGGCCAAATGGATAAATATGGGTGAGATGCCAGAAGCTAGGTATGGATCCCATAACATTATGTACCATCCAGCACCAGGACCTCTGCTAACCTGGCGGCTTGGCAGGATGTCTGTCAGGGTCTAAAGGACCCTTCCAATTAAAATAATTGTTTGAAAGAGGAGAATCCGAAAAAATGCACTCTATAGAATCTAGGAATTAACTGGGATGGAAGTTGGGATCCAAGGATACTTAGAGGAGTACAGTCACATTGAAGGAGGCGAACATTAATGAGGTACAGTGACATTTCAAAGATAGGCCCTAATGTACTAGCCCTGCTCACAAAAAAAATAAAGTACCAATTGCCCACCGACTAGTTGCAAACAGGGTTGTAATTTGCATATCTTTTATGTACTAGTAGGTTGCATCGTAAATTGCCCTTTCGCGGGGGAGGGGGGGGGGTTGTCAAACGACCTGCCTAATAAATATTAATTATGCAGGTCTCATTTTGCGACACCTCACGAATGGCTGCGAATACAGGGAGTTTGGGCTGCAAGGGTCAGAAGGACACCACTCCTGCATTTGCTTTCCCAAAACAGAAGCATTTGTTTTTTTTTAAAGCAGTCCCTCGCCATTGAAGAGACAAGCGCAGCTTTGAAAAAAATGTTTCCTGTTTAGGAACACATTCAGAGGAGCACATTGTGGTCCCCGGAACTATTTCCTGCTCCCCCTGAGACCAGTGGCGTAGCAAGGGGGGACGGTCTGTCCCGGACAGCACAAGTTTTGGGGGCGGTGGCCTCCCCCCAGCACTCTTTTCTGCAGCCGTCGCAGGGTGGCAAACGCAGGAATCGCCTGCACCGTCTGCTCTTACCTGCGTCCGCCGCGGCAAACGCAGGGACCGCCGCGGGCAGCCAACGGTCTAGCTGCGCCACTGCCTGAAGTCACCCTACATAATTCTGAAAGCTTCCCTTTTGCGAATCAGCTACCATCCTAACTTGAGATGTGGTAACTTTTCAATGTTTTGCAATTGCATTCGATGTCCCAAACCATTGATACATTCCACTGAGACTCAAAAAAGAGGGGGAACACTTCTTTCACCTCCTTCCCTGTTTGGAATTCAGAAAAGGTTGCAAACCTCCTTTTATAATTTAGGATGACTTTTCTACACATAAAATGGGCTTTGTGAATGGTGAAAAGGCCTTCTGCAGTAACAAAGCGTAAATCAAAGGTTTTGCAACTGAAAAAACGTTAAGTATATAAGGTCCAAGGTGACAAAAAATAAAGATCAGGCTGAAATAAAATAACTATGCATCTACCAGGAAAAGCCACATCTCAAACCTATTTAGGTGTTTTTTTTAGGTGACTTTTAAAGTTGTTGCAGTTTTAGAGGATGTGCTCTGGCATTGAATGCTAGGGTCACTGTGAAAGGGGTTATCAACCAAGGTCGCATACGCAAGGAGAGAGAAGTGATCAAGACAGCAGAGCTAACATCAAAGACATTTTGAAGGGCATACAGAACAAAAAGGTCAAGGGAGTGAATGCTTCTGGATATTTTCATGGTGGGGAAATAAAACATGTTCCTAGCCATATAGAAAAGCTAGAAATCTGTTTCCACTTTTATCCGGGGTATTTACAGATTCCTTTATTTCAGTATCTGGGATGTGTTCGAATTCCATAATAAAGGATAGTTCACTTTCTGATGACAAAGAAAGTAACAAGAACGGGGAAAGGTTTTTAAAAAAACAATATAAAAAAAAACAACTGATATGATGTTGCCTCCTCTATTAGATTTCATGCAAAAAATGACCTTAGGATTAAAGGACCCAGATTCTTGACCACTTGTGCTTCCCTGTAAAAGAACCATACCCGATCTTACGGAGTCATAATAAATTTGTTTGCCGTGGCATGTGAATGATTCAGATCTGGTGTGTGCCTGATGACTGGCACAAGGTGGATTATAGTCGAGTGTGTATGAAAATCCTGGAATTTAAGTATCACTGGCCTATATGCGGAGTACTGAGCCAGTGCAAAATCAATGTCAATCACCAACTTTTCTAAGTGCATTTACATAATGCAATTCATTTAAATTTGCCTATTTTTGGGTCATGTGTTTTTTGTGCAATTTTTGCTCCCAAGAGACTGATTTGAGGAGAAAAAGTCTGGCGGGAACTGTGAAACTGACCTGTGCTCCTGCTGAAAGACTTCTATAGGCAAAGGGCCTAAAATCAGCACACAGACAAACAATACAATGTATTTCGCGTAGTACATTTAATTTTGTGGAACATTGCATATATTTTCCCGAGGTAAAAATTCTCACCCACCCCTAGGGGCACATGTACACTGCACAACGGTGAAAAGTGTCTAATTTACGGACATAAGCAACCAGCCAGGAGGAGGATGGCAGAGTCGCTTAAGATTGAGTTGTGGTCGGGCGGGCAGTGATGGATGGAAGAATCTTTATTCACCACACACTTGAGCCGAAGACAGAAGACTATTGAATTTGTTGTGTAGTTGCATATGCTCTGGAATGCAACTGGGATGTGAGATGGTCTTACATTTTTGTAAGTAGGATTTTGTATTTTCTAGTTTTACCCAAAAATAATTTAATTTCTTGTGTTTCTGCAAAAAAAAAAAAAAATGATGGCCATGATGCATTTGAATTGTAATGCATTGTTGTATGCCATTTTACTAAGATGTAAATAAATGGACTACAGCTGCTACTACTGTTGCAGAAGAGCCGCCTCCACACAATTTTAAATTGTCCTCTAACCCACCCATCAGGGAAAGCCTGGGCGAAGAACAGCTGGAGAAGAGAGCAGACATTTTCTTTTCTCAGACACACACCTTCAGCTTATCTTGCTTCTGCAATGTCCTCAAAAGGAGGCAATAGGGGTCACGGATGAATCATAACATCCAAGAGAAAGATCTCAACAGTGGGGTTCTAATTGTGTACGGCATTGTGCTTTGCTGATCATTATTGTTTTAACCCCTTCCCCGCTCATGACGGAACCGCTCCGTCCTGAGCCACGGTTGCCGTGTGCTCATGACGGAGCGGTTCCGTCATGCCACGACTGTTGGCGGCCGCTCCGCCCACGCGGCGCTGTCTCCCCGCCTGTGCGGGGGGACAACGCAACTGGGCGGAGTCATGACGGAACCGCTCCGTCATGAGCACAGCTCAACCGTGGCTCATGACGGAGTGGCTCCATCATGAGCACAGCGCCACCACGCTGCCCCCCCGCACCCCCCAGCGCTGCGGCGGAAATCCCGCCGCAGCGAAAGGGTTAAAGAGAGACAATGAGTGCCCATTAATGCAGGTATAAGAGACTGCGACTGCACTTAAAAAGCAATCTCCGCCATCTTGTGCTTTCAAGCAAACAAGGCAGAAATAGCAAATTATCTCAATTTGGAATTGCATTTATATAGCGACTACTACCCACGTGATGGGTAATCAGCGCTAAATAAATGCAAACAAAGGTAAAGAAAGAAATTTCGTTTTTTAAATGCAGTGACCAGGCTTTTCTGCCAATAGCATCTTTTATTTGGGGGGGGGGGGGGGGCAGAGGCCTCAGGGTTGTGCGCACGAGCACAAAATTAACTGACAGAAAACTTTAATTTTTTTTTTAGGCACGAGAGATCAGGGGGCATATGTATCAACATCACCATTTGCGATTCTCAAATAGCGATTTTTAAGGAATCGCTATTTGAGAATTGCAAAACGGGATGTATTTAAAAAATTGCAAACTTTTTGCAATTTCTTAAAATTCCTTAATTGCGATTAGCAAATTGCTAAATCGCAATTAAGGAATACCTGCCCATTCATTCCTATGGGCCAGGAGACCCATAGGAATGTATGGGAAGTAATTCTCAAATTGCGAATCGCAATTTGCTAATCGCAATTTGAGAATAATTTCAAAGGTGCAAGGGTATCAAGATGACACCCTGATACACCCCTAAAATTAGCATATGTGGTCATATGGCGCACATACATGCCCTAAGGGCATGTATGTGCGTCACGTGGCACTTCGTAAAATTACAAAACGTGCATTTTTAAAAGAAAATGCAAATTAACACCAACTAGTAGTTGGTGGTAATTTGCGATTTCTTAAGGATTAATCGCAATCCTTTGGTGAGTGTTACATTTCATTTAAGAAATCGCAATTTGCGATTTCTTAAATGCTTACGCAAACTTAAGAAATCGCTAAATTAGCGATTCCTTAAATTTCCGTTGGGAATTAGCCTAATACATCCCGTTTTGCGAATTTTTAATCGCAAACGCTGTATTTTGCGAATCGCAGCGTTTGCGACTAAAAATTCGCTTGATACATATGCCCCTAAGTGATTTGCCCAGGACCGCGGGATATTGTGCTGATGCTGGGATTCAAACTCCCCAGTTACAAGATCGGCAGCTCAGGCTGTTAGGCTGCACCTCCTCGATTAGCATTGGCGTCAGTGGCCGCTGGTGATCTTTGGAAGTGGTGGGCGTAATACCTGCCAGGAGTTTGTTGAAGCAGGTTCTGATTATCATAAAGGAGATCAGTGAGGCTTGGCAATCAGGAACAGTTTAAGTTTAATTAATCTTTAACGTCCCGGAACAGCAGCCACATCTCTTAGAGTTGTGTGCTGGAATTCAATTTGCATTAGGTACATGGCATACTTTATACTGCACAGTGCAATAAAATGAAGCTTGTTCCCCTTTAGGCAGGAAATACTGGTACAGTGAATCATAAATTGCCTGTTTATATGCTTGATCCTACTCTGATAGAGGCGGCCATAAATACCAACTGGAGGTCACATTATGAGGTGGTCCAGGTGGCAGAGTTTGTCATGTATGTTATGTAGGAAGACACACTACTACGAGGCATTTTTTTAGGCTTTATCTGATGAATGCACCAGACCGGCTGCTTTGGCATTGTGTCCTTCAGCAGAATGCGTGCCCTCTGCTGTGCATTTATTTGTGTTTATAAGTGTGTGCATCTGACTCGTTTCTTTAGGTATTACATCCTATGGCCATATTGATTTACTTCTGCAGTCTTCCAGGTGTGTTTGAGGCTTGTTCCATATCTGGTGTTTCCATCACGGGAAGCTCTAGGGGTGAACAGAGGACAGCTGTGTTATATGGATCTGATAAAGGGTCACTTTGAAACCACAACATGTATTTTATGGAGAATTTGGGTAGTGCAGGCTACAGTTGTCCTGTGGTGTGCTGGACTCCTAACAGCGGGACCTTTATATAAATTGATCCGATGCAAACAAGTTCACTCCACAGAGGCGGTGGAGCTCTGCCACAAACAGACCTCATCATCTGTGGAGCTGAACTCACTCCTCGGCAGATAGAGGTGAGCTCCAGCCCAGATGCAGCCAAGTGCCTGCATACATAGTGCTGAACCCATGCACAGATAGAGTAGAAACCGAGCCCATATTTTCATTGAGCTGGAGATGAGTTCCTGCAAACATAATGCTGCAGCCCTGGACAGACAGAGCTGAGCTCTTCCAAGTATGCAGCTGAGCTCCACTGTAGACAGAGCTGAGCCCATGAGCAGACATAGACTGAGGTGAGTCAGTTCACAGGCAAGTTTGAGCACTTTCAGCATTCATTCCTATAATGTAAAAAGCTGAGGTTCTGTGGGGACTGAGAAACCGGAACCAGCAAATATTTTGTGGAGGTATCCCATGCCTGTCACCTGTTTCTGATAGGGTGTGAGGATGAGAAGGTGGTAGGGATGACAAGAGTGAGAGAGAAGGGATTGAGAGAAGCGATTGAAGATATATATATATATATATATATATATATAGAGAGAGAGAGAGACAAGGTAGATAGTAGTGAAAGGAAATTAAGCATTTGTGAGAACATGGGCAGAAAAGTGAAAAAGAGAGAAAGAAAGGAGAGGAGAGTGTGACTGAGATAGAAAAGAACAAAGACTACAAGTGAAACAGGACACACCACAAAGATATTTGAACAGCCAGGTTTTCAGTTTCTTGCGCAGCTCAGGTACGAGAAAGCAGTTCTAATGTGTAGGAGCAGGTTTTACCAGGCTTGGGGCACGGGGTAAGAGAAAGCAAGGAGGTTGATTCTGGTTACGTGTATGCAGGGAATATGTACGAACAGGAGTCTGGCTGAGCAGAGGTGTCTGGTGAGTGTGTTGAAGTTGATGTGGCAGTTGTAAGAGTATGGGTTTGTGAATCGGGAGCTAGTTGAGGTCTTTGAGGTGCTGAGAGATGTGAATGTGGGGGTTAGCCTGAGTGTGTGTCTGGCTGCTGGGTTTTGTATGGTCTGAAGTCTTCTAGAAGTTAAACAGTGATTCCGACAGAGTGCGTTGCCATAGTCCAGCTTGCTGGTGATGAAGGGCTGCGTGACCATTCTGCATGAGTTGGCTGGGAACCATTTGAAGATTTCATTGAGCATTTTGAGGGCATGGTAGCAGAAGGTGTGACTACGTTGACTAAAGTAAACTTTCCAGCACATTGCCCCCTTCTTTTGCTCCCTAGATTAGAAGTCTGCCTTTCATTGTGTACCTGAGCAGTGCTGGTGCTGGATAATGTCTATACCACTCTACCGAGAAACATTTTGGTCAAAACACACTGTTTTAACCCTTTCAGCGCTCATGACGGAACCACTCCGTCATGAGCCACGGGTGCCGTGTGCTCATGACGGAGTGGTTCCGTCACGCTGCGGCCGTTGGCCGCCGCTCCTCCCACGCTGCGCTGATTCCCCGCCTGTGCGGGCGATTAGCGCAGTGGGCGGAGTCATGACGGAACCACTCCGTCATGAGCACAGCGCCACCGCGCTGCCCCCAACCCCCCCCCCCCAGCGCTGCGGCGGAATTCCCGCCGCAGCCAAGGGGTTAAAGCAAACTAAGCACTGGGTTAAACTGAAAGTGTTGCGCATGTGACTGATCCACGTGGCAGCTATGTTTTAGAATTGTAAAACATGGTCCAGTCCAATTCGAAATTGTGTTTCACGTGAAACATCAAACGTAAACCCTTCACATACTGAAGGGGTCTGACGCTTTATATATTCACTTCCCTGGCTTGGTTGAAGCAGGCAAACTCCAAAGTGAGTGGATGGAGGAGTAAAGCATAAAGCTTGTGAGGGCAGCTCAACTTCAAGGGTGCAATAGGAGGGATTTCCTGGAGGATCCTCTGTCAGTGCAAGTGCGCTAATCATTAGTATATGGTTTGATGTCACCACAAATAAAGGGAAGAGCTCTAGTCATGGCGCCCTCAAATCATGGCACCCCCAATGGACAAAAGCTCTGCATACTCCCTAATACTGCTAGCTTCACCTTCCATCTTCTTACGCTAGAGCACCAGGAATCCGTTCAGGTGAAGGAACATGAGCTCCGTATGGACTGAGGGTGCAAGCGTTGTACACTGGCGGGAGCCACTGTAGCCCACTGAAAGGAGTGCAGCAGGGTTATGGGCATGCACACACTTTCTCACGTGCATGGGTCTACCCACAGGACTCCTGGCGACCTCAATGTAATCCTGCAGAAGCGTCTTATGCTGCTGATGCTAACCATAACAAGAATAAATGTATTTGTTTACATGGATTCAGCTCCTTCACTTATGTGGATGCCAACACTAATTCCCATGATGAATGTCTGTTGCAGTTTGCATCTTTGTCCAACCTTCTTTCACTTGGAGAGAAAGAAACAAGTTTGACTTGGTCGTAAGTGTGTAGCTTTTTAAAAGAAAATTAACCTAGTGCTAACAAAATGGGAACTGGCTGTATATGTGCAATTTACAATATTGCCTCACTCCACTCACAGCAGTGCACAGTCATTTTAAGTTTATTGAGAAGTCATTACATATTTGAGTAAAAATGCATGTATTTTATGTTTTGGTACTTGCATTGCACAAAAAGCAGTGGTATAAAACCCATGTTGTACAAGCACCCTTGAAATATGGAAAATATTTCACGGTTACCTCTAAAATACAAATTTTGTCGTCATAATGGTAGTCCCCAAACCACTGTGCAGAGGTTTTACATTGTCCAGGCTACTAAGAATATGCAGTTTGGAGGACCAAGGTTATTGAAATTATGCAGCAAAAATTGCAAATTATGTTGCACATTGTATGGTGGCATTATTTTCATCCGTTTGAACTAGAAACTATTTTGGTGAAATCTGCATATTTTGGAAATTATATGTCAAATTCAGTAAATCCATAATTATGCTACATACTCAGCAGCCCTAGATTCACATAAATCCACCGATTACACTACTGCCTATTGTTTTATCAAGAATCTATTTACCACAGGGAAGCAAAACCTCAACATTTTAATTCCAGTCAATGCCCATTGTTAGCTGCACTTTGAATAAAACAGCGTGTAATATAAAAAATACATAGTGTGTGCCTTGTCATTGCCATCTTGGGCTTCTAGCGACATTTACAAACACCAGGGCGAAAGATTTCACCACAACCCCTCAATGAGAATATTGGATCAGATTACACAGTTACCCGTTAAGTATCCTGTGTATGCGCTCAACTTTAAACCGTTGTGTAGATGCAAATATAGAAAACTCAACCTTAAACAAGGGACAACTCATTTAGATGCTACCCATGTATAACACACAAATACCAAAATAGTTTGCATTCAATCGACTCACTAGACAGTATGAGGCATACGGTCTAATGGCTATGTTAAAAAATTAAATTTCTCGCAAAAAAGAGAAGTCCAGGGTAGATTTAGAGACTAGCAGGCGTTTGCTCCCAAATCGTATAATTAAATACACATGGAAAAACCTGGGTCTTTTTAGGAAAGGCAAAGAACAAAGAAAGCAAAACAAAACCTAGCTGTACAGGAGTGTTCTTTCTTTAACCCTTTCGCTGCGGCGGGAATTCCGCCGCAGCGCTGGGGGGTGCGGGGGGGCAGCGCGGTGGCGCTGCGCTAATGACGGAGCCGCTCCGTCATGAGCCACGGTTGAGCTGTGCTCATGACACAACGGTTCCGTCATGACTCCGCCCATTTGCGTTGTCCCCCCGCACAGGCGGGGAAACAGCGCCGCGTAGGCGGAGCGGCCGCCAACGGCCGTGACATGACGGAACCGTTCCGTCATGAGCACACGGCAACCGTGGCTCATGACGGAACGGCTCCGTCATGAGCGGGGAAGGGGTTATAAATAAAACGAATTTCGTAGCGCGCGCTGCATCGCAAAATGCAATGCAGCGCGCGCTACGGAATTCGTTTTATTTATTTAATTGTTTACTTACCTCCAATTATCCATATTCCGGTTTTTAGTACCCCCCACACTGCCCATCCCCCGCCCCGCCTCTCTGCCCCACGGAACTCCCTCCACGGGCCGCGGCTGTGATAATGTATAAACATGCACGTGTTGGTAGTTCTATAGCATGAACCTAGCGGAGAGCAACAGAGCATTGCTCATTATGGTAGGAACTCCCTCCACGGGCCGTGGCTGCATTATCAACAGACATCTAGCTTATTATTAATTACTCCTTCCTTTTGAGCTGTTGGTGAGCCCCCCTCATTTTGTGTCAACCAGATAGAAGATCCCTACAATTTTCTTTATTCCAGTTTATTCATCACATCTCAAGTTTACTTTTCAATGTATGTGGGCGCACTTTCTGGGGCACATTGGGAAATTCCTCTCACACTCATCTTCTTGATCCTTGGAAGCCCTTTATCATTATGCAGTTCATGCTACTAATAATTAGATGAGATACTTTTCTTTTCTGTGCATCAGACCAGCGGTGTAGCTACCATTGGGGCAGCAGGTGCAGTGGCACCATAGCCCAGTGCCCTGAGGGGCCGGTTGAACCCTGATAACTGCTGTATTACTTCCACACCTGCATTCAAAGTGTCCATTTCCCCTCCTTGCACCAGGGCCTACGTCTTCCTTGCTATGCCACTTCCTATTCATGGGTGAAGTGTATTTTTATTGGTACTGCAAGGTAAATTATTTTCTTAGCACAAGAGTAGTGACAAATTCTAATAACAGCGTAATTGACTGTATATAAAACTATATAGATTTTGAAAGTGTTTTTTCAGACGTTCGATTTGTCAACTTGTTATTTTTTGCTGGATTACACATTTTTAGAAGAAGTAATAGACGGTATTACAGATCTTCAAACTGTAAAAAAAAAAAAAAGTGTACACGCCTAAGATTTTTTTTTTTTTTAACAGCCTGCTGTTGAATTCCGGAGTTGACAAATACCAAAACTTCTTAGTTTGGGGATTTATTTTTGCCTCATACCTTCCTTCCATCACCCTGCACTTATTCACTCTTTCACTCGTACGATTTCTTTTTGTGTATGCTTTCTGTCTTTGTCAATGTTTTCTGGTTTTTATCTTCCTCCTCTTTTCTGCATTTTCTACCTCTTGCTATGGGTCAAAGTATAATGAGAAAGCAATAGATCCCGGTCCCAAAAGTGAGTGCTGGTGTCCACCACCGGCACAAATTAAGCCCAGCTGGATAATTAAAAACAAAGTAAAAACTTGATATTAAACGGACCAGTGACTGGTAAAATGCCCTGTATTTTCTGGTACAGTCAGTTTTTAACACACATCCACAGGAAATAAGCTGAGCCTGACTATGCATTCGGCAATGAAAGCAGCAACACCTCCTCGAAAAGCACAGACTGACGGAATTCTGGGCCTCAGGGATGAGGCCCTGGCCTCCACGCTTTGAACGGGAGCTGCTGCGGCCTTTCTCATCACCTCAGGATCGCAAAGGCCCGGCCCCATGTGTTCCCACTCACAGTGAGTTATGGCTTTGGAGCTGAAATCCATTGCAGTACAAAGGACTCCACTTAAGGCGGCGAGATAAAAGGACTCATTTGATTGGACGCAGAGATGCCTCTTGTACAGTGATGATGGCGTCGAGGAGGAAACCCGGAGCACAGTGGGAACAGGTGAAGTTCCACCAAGATTTCTCTTTGTATCATAACACGCTTGGAAAACAAGCCTTGGCAATGCCAATCGGCCTGGTTTGTATGTATAATGAAAAGCTATTTTTGTATTAAGCAATGACAAATTTTACGGGGCCGGATTAAACCCTGTGGAGGCCCCTAGGCTGTCGAAATTTCACCCTCCCTCACAAACTATCTCCTAATACGTTTTTAATTTTACCAACCAACAATATTAATAAACCAATTTTATTACACAAAAGTAAACATTAACAAATATTAATGTTATTAAACAAGAAGTATTTTTTTTAACTTTAATAAACCAACAAAACTTTAAATATTCACTTTCCTCAATTTGTTTGTGGTGAAATCTTTCAGGATATCTTCGACGTCTACTTTTCAGTGGCCATAAAGGCAAGTGAGTTCACTTGTTCTTGTGTCATTGAAGATCTATTTCAAGATCAAATCAATATTATTTTGATCGATTGTCGCAGCACCTCTAAAAAGGAGTGGGGCCCATAGGCAGGTGCCTACTTTGCCTATTTGATAATCCGGCACTGAAGTCATATTAGCTGTGAGTAAAGTTATGATGGCCTGAACTGGTTATTTGTATAAGTCAATAGCCAAGCAGAGGCTAAGGAGAGCACAGAGCATGGGAAGCGATACCGAAGTGCACCCTACAACATGTTTGACACATTCTGTAATGCAAATGTGCTGAAAGAGCATGAGCGAGTGTTCTCTTGTAGCGCCTGCTGAAACCTAAACCACCTTTAGGCGATTGGGTAATTCTTTGGGTGTGGCTCTGGTCAGCCGAGTCCCATGCAGGTCAAAGCGGTGGGGCCTTGTGGGGGGGGGGGGATTTTGACGGACGATGTCGCGAGAAAATTAATTATTTATTTAATTTCCCCTCATCATCATCTGTCGAAATCCCCCCACCGCCTCCGCCCACCACCCGGACCCACCGCTCTTACCAGAAAGGGCCGCGGCTGGCTATGGTGCTTTAGGAAGGAGCACCTCGAACATGTTGTAGGCCAAAGTTCAGCAGACAAATGTGAGCTTCATAAGACGTTCTGAGCTGGATAACGGTTTAGGCATACCCAAATAAAGGAATAGGATGTCTACTTATTTTCAAGTAAGTCTGGAGTATTTTGGAGTGATCACAAGATTTTAATAGACACACAAGATGGTAGAATATAACAAACATGATGTTTAGTGGGAACATGTGGAGAGATCTTTAAAATGAATAAACTGTGAGTGACAGGTCATGATAGACAGTCAGTAAATCCATGGGGTTACTGTGGTGAACCAAGGCTACTCTGGTATTTCCTCTGGGAGTTTGAGCATTGTCTGGGGTGTGAGTTTGCCATGTGCATCTATTGGCCTTTAACAGAAGGAAGCTGCTAGGCAGGAGGTAGTCCTCTTGAGCTCGCTCACTTTTATTACTAAATTCAACATCTACACTGGTGGCCACTCTACTATAAGCACAATCCCTGCCATGCTGGAATCTCTAAAGGTAACACACGGAGATGATGGACGGAGAACCAAAACTTTTCAGACACTCACCCCCAGTCACAGAATTGGGGTGAATCCATCATCGTTCTTTAGCTCACTTCGCCATCCCAGTTCAGACCCAGCCATATTCAAATCAGTCTTGACCCTGTGCCTCATGGGAACAGTCCAGCCGGAACTGCCACGCCAGGTTTTCCCTGGACCGGAAACAAGCATCCTGGGACCGGTTTCGGGGTAACACCTCTCATCAGTCAGGAATCACTAAGGGCTCACAAAGATCACACACAGTAAAACTATTTCGCTGCATCTGGACCAAAATTCTGGGACAACCTCCATTTACATCTAAGACTTGTTGCGTACTTTGTGCAATTCAGGAAAGCTCTCAAAACACAGCTATTGACAATCTTCATGTCATTCTAGATTGTATAATCCCCTCCTTTACCTTGCCCCAGCTGTGATACTGTGCTTCTGATCCCTTCTACACATGTGCGCATCTTTTGTCCTTCGCTCCCACGATAAACATACATACATGTCTGTGAATCATTTTTATGCAGTGCTTAATTTGGGTGGAAAAAGTAAGTGAAGGGGGCCTAAAGATTTTCTTAGCACCCCTTTGCTGGTCCTGCTGCATGATAGAGTTGCCGCAAACCAAGGCTATATGGACTTGATTTCAACATCTGCCTCTTAATTCCACGACTGTACACTTTCTGTCTCTTTATCATTCTTGCAGATTTTTTTCTGTCTTATTACAGACAACTCTGAATTATATAGTAAACAATAGAAAAAATGGATTGAAAATGAGATAATAAAATCAGAAAAAACAGAAATCGAAGATGGAGCTAAGTTGCATCAAAATACATGAAGCACCATGGCAGCCATCTTGGTTTTATGGAAGGAGGGGTGAAAAGATCGCAATCCCTTATTGGCCGTATATTGAGCAGGAATCCTGGTTCTGATACTTGCCCATGGACAGGGGGAAACCTCTAACCCCCTAATTCAAACAAGGTTCAACAGGGTTGTCAGGGCAAGATACGTTTCTATTTTTTTCTCAGTAAGAAATTCCAAACAGGCGATGGTTCGTATCGTTGGGTGTTTATGAAAATAATATCACTCTATCCTTGAGAGTGAGTGAAAGAACAAACTGACAGCCAACACGTTTTTCACCCCTTTACATGGTCATCCAGCCAGGGGCTTCCTCAGGGCGTAGTTTATTTGAAAGTAAAGGTTGTCTGAATAATTGCGGTCCGGTAATCAATCTGATGAAGTAAAGGGCATAATGCCTGTCCGGTCGGGTCAAAAGAAGTCTGGTTACCTTCAAGGATAGAGTGATATTATTTTTATAAACACCCAACGATACGAACCATCGCCTGTTTGGAATTTTTTCCTGAGAAAAAATAGAAACTTATGTTGCCCTGACAACCCTGTTGAACCATGTCAGCCATCTTGGACTGTTACTTTTTGAATTCCTTAACATGTTAGTACCATTCCAAGAGACCTCACCTTGCATCACAGTGCATATACACCCAATGTAGTGGCCATCTTGACATTGTATAGCTATATTAACAAATACAAAACACTTAAATCCAAGATGGAAGCCTGAAAGTATTGGCTTTGCCAGTGCTTGCACCGCACAAGCATTGGCAAAACCAATACATGCATTGGCAAAGTCAGACAGATTGGATCTGCCAATGCTTGCATCTCTGCTTTCTCCTTTTCTCACTGCTTTCCTATCTTCCTCTTCTTCCTTTTTTCTCAGGTTTCCGTGTTTCTCTCTTGTGCTCCAGTGACAAAATATGAGTGCCGGTGCCCACTACATTCAGGCACCGGCAGAGACGTTTTAAGGCATGGGCAAAGTGGGCTCTGTCCCAGCAGCCTAGCCTTTCAGGGCCCCCCTGATAGAACCAGCTCTGTTTTGCAGAGTCTCGCCCTGGGGACCATGAATAATTCTTAAAAAGGTTGTTTTAAATACCTTTTTCCTTTCATTTGTGTGATGCATGAGACTCTAATACAGACATTTTGCACAGAAATGTTGTGTTTATGTTTCTTGCAACATCCATAAAACGTTTCTTGTAGATCAATACAGGGCCTCACATATGAGAAATGGGAGGGCGCCACAGAGATTATTTGCAGTAATAATAATATAAGCTGTAGGGCAGGGGACACCTCCTACTGGCCATTTGCTTCAGCGCCTAGGATACTCTTGCATTAACTATAGCGCTTAAAAAAGATCTTCATTCATTCATAATAATAGTGAGCTGCTGCTGTGTTACAATATCGAAAACACACATCACTATTCCTGAATATTAGATGTAAACAAATTTAGAATTTGGACATGTGTGCCTCTGCAGTGTCAGTGGTCTGGCCAAAGAGGGCATGAAAAAGCTAAAACTGTATCATAAATTAAAAGCTGTTCCGTACAGGGGCCCCCAAAATGCATTTGTTCCAGTGCCCCTAAAGTCGTTAAGATGTCCCTGGGCACTGGTACAAATTCAGAATGGGTAACATGTTGGCTACATACCCTGTCGAGATCTACAACTCAGTTTAGTAACAATGGGGTAACCCAGTATCCCTCAGAACCTGGGCGATAGTATAACAAAGTAACAATGGTTCTGTCGGGTGAAAAAAGCCTCTTTACACAATTGCACAAGTAATGCGTTATTCATAATATGCAATCAGTCATGAGCAACACACGAACAAAAAACATGTGGGGTATTTTGAGATTTTTTATATAAATTGCGTCATTCATATATATATACCCAAGAACATTTTGAAAGCCGTCAAAGTACAAAGTGAAATACAGTCAGTGACAAGGTGACAAGTGGTGCTGAGTGATATAGTGCGTGATATGTACAGAGTGATTAAAAGGTTTGAAAAATTCAGGTGGCCAGAAAGCAAATATTTATAGTAGTAGTAGATCCAGGAGATAGTGTCGACGTTTCAACCCAGATACTGCACTAAATAGTAGTGCAGAATCTGGGTTGAAACGTCGACACTATCTCCTGGACCAGTTGCGAGAGCCTGCGTAAAACTAATTGACTCAGTTCACAGATCTACTATAAATATTTGCTTTCTGGCCACCTGAATTTTTCAAACCTTTTAATCACTCTGTACATATCACGCACTATATCACTCAGCACCACTTGTCACCTTGTCACAAACTGTATTTCACTTTGTACTTTGACGGCCTTTCAAAATTTTCTTGAGTATATATATATATATATGAATGACGCAATTTATATAAAAAATCTCTTAATACACCACATGTTTTTTGTTCGTGTGTTGCTTATGACTGATTGCATATTATGAATAACGCATGACTTGTGCAATTGTGTAAAGAGATATCTACAACTCTGCAATGTGCTTTGGGGCTAGGGTCATGTTCTATAAATGCCAACAATAAAGCATGATAGAGGAGATTTGAAGAGAAGCAAAGGTATTCTGCTCACTTAATGGGGGAAGGCAGCACCAGCCCTGTTTGGGGAGGCAGACCGCCTCCCCAAACAGGGCTGGTGCTGGTGCATTCAGTTAAGTACAGCTAAGTTTCCCTGACAACAGATATCTGATCTGGACTTGGAAGAATTCGTTTTAAGTTTAACCCCTTCGGTGCCACGCCCTTTCCTCCTCCTGTGCCGGGCGTTTCCTTAGTGGGCGGGTTTCATGACGAGATAGTCTCGTCATGGGCACAGCGCGACCGTGCTCCATTACGAGACTATCTCGTCATGGGCACAGAAGAGGTTAATAAATTATTGAACAATTGTTGCTGGTCATATAACCAGGAAATGTTAGAGGTTGCTAGTAACGCTATGTGTATTTGTTTAGTTCATTTCCAAAAGAGCTTTATGAGGCATGGGCTAGTGTTGTTTCAATAGTGATGCTAATCGGATGAAACACCGGGAGGTGAGCACCGTGATCTGGGAGGAGGGCTGGACTTCAAATTAAAAGCAGAACTAGACGAAAATCATCAGTCTCACATCACCTCTGAGCATGGCCGACCTTCCCTGGAATGGTTTTAGAAAAGACAGTTTCATTCAGGAAACCTATGGTAAACTGAAGACAAGATTGCATTTTACAACAGTTTTTTCAGAAATCTTTGGCTACAAAGCTGTATGATTTACAGCCAGTTTCAAAGGGTGACCCGTGAAATATTAAAATACAGTCCCTGCCACAGTACCTAGGGGTAATATTTCCCCACAGCAGCAAACAATGCCTGTAAAATATTGTGTATCAAAACAGTGAAAGCACAGTAAACACATAGTTTTGACACATAGAAATGAGTGCCTATCGGTTGCAAAATGCTCAACACGAATCTATGCTTTATTAATATAGTATATGTATTTTTTACTTGTTCTGCACCCCAATATTTAAGAGAGATGTTATGAAATTCGTTTTTTTTTTGCATTCGGTAGTTAACAAGAAGCTTTAGTAATCCTAATTTTAGCGTGTTACATTTTTCTTTTATTTATTCAAATGTGCCCTGTATTAAGGTTTCTAAGTAGACCAGTGTCCTTGATTGGCTTGTAGGGGGAGGGGGGGACCAGTTTTGCTAAGCTAAGCATGACATACTCAGAGTGACTACCTCCCTCTAGAATAGATCATTGTCGACACTGTGTCCAAGCTAATGCATTCTGGGTGTTGTAGTCTTGTTTCGTTTCTATTGAACTAGTTAGACTAACACACCTGAAATCAATGAATTGTAGGTGAAAAGTTAAGGACTGGAGACTGTCCCAAATGACCTGGTGTGAGATGGCCAGCCAAGATATACTGCGCTGCCCGAAGACCAGCGTAACAAGCCCATTGCCCGTTAATTCATCTTAACTTAATGAAGAGTGGTGGGAGGAAAAAGGAGAACCAGGGTCGCTCCTAGTCTGATCCCTTGCCAGCATATGGATGGGATTTGTGCCTCTGCCTGGCGAATGAAGGGTTAACCACCCGGACACTACCCCCAGCAATGCAAGAGGATTGCACTGAAATAGGCCTCCGGCTGTCAAAAGATCCAAAGGGCCTCCTGCTGCTGTAAATACCTAGAATGCGTCTCTCCATCAGTTCCTAGAAATATCAATAATGTAATAATTCTTGCTGGGAATAGCAGAGACTTCAAATGGTCCTTTTCTTCCAAATCACCCCCACCTCATCCTCTTAAAGACCCATCCGCCCTCTCTTTTCATAACCCCATGTGCACAGGAAGAGAGACTGAGGGGGAGGTAAAGCCAAAGTACATGCCTGCCGGCTGGAACACTCTCCAAACAATAGGATTGTTTTCATTTATTTTTGCAGTCATTTGGCACTGCCTCTGGGTGGCGCCCTAAGGCACCTGCCGTACCTTGACTTATGGAAGCGTAAGCCTAGACCGTCTTTCTTCCAGGTACAGCCCGTCTCACATTCAGTCAATGCACAACCCTGTAGAGCTCCATTTTCGTCAGACCAATGAGCAGCTGAAGAAAGGTCTCAGAAGATGGAATGGGTATTTTTTGGGGGGAGTTTTATTAAATGCAAACTCGACCGGAAGGTATCAGAACACTTCACATGAGCACTGGTTGCGCTACACACAGACACATTCTTTTTTTGTTAGGCACAGGGAGACAGATTTACAAGAAAGTGACGCATCTGTATAGATGCGTCACTTTCCCTGCGCCAACATGCTAAATCCTTGCGTCACCGTGGAGGCGCCGTATTTACAATACGGCGCACCATGGCGCAAGGATTGACAGATACGTCAGAAATTCTGACGCATCTGTTGACGGAAAAGTCACGCATTGCTGGAGTCGTGTCGCAAGCACAACGCAACTCCAGCAGTTCTCAGTGGCACCCTATGCCTAACATGCTGTGTCACTCCTTACGCCTGCTTCAAGCTGGCGCAGGGTTTTGACGCAGCATGGACGTAAAAGTAACTCAGTGAAATCTTGTAGATTTCACTGCGTCACTTTTACGGGGCTTCCTGCGATGGAACGCCCACCCTGCATACATTAAACCTGACGCAGGTTTAATATGGCGCAGGGCTTCACCACGTAATGCATCTCCCTAGATGCGTAACATTGTAAATGGTGCGCAACTTTTACGCTGCCGCTGCGTCACAAAAGTGACGCAACGACGGTGCAAAAGTGACGCAAGGGGCTTGTAAATCTGCTCCAGGGTGATTAGGTGACTTGCCCAGAATCACAGGATGTTGAGCACCCCTGCCGAGACTTGAACCCAGTTCTTCAGGTTCCAGGTCAACCACTCTAGCCCTTAGGCCACATACTGTTCCCTATCTATTTATGGTGCCGGAAGGTTACACTAAGTGATGCGTAACGCAATAAATTAGCACAGGAAAAACATGGTTGGTACCACTTTCCGTTGCATAAGTCAGGGCTAACAGAACCCCGGCACAATCGAGTGCTTGTAGTTGAAAATGGATGTGGCCTTATGGCCAGGGCTGCCGAATTGTAAATGGGGATACCCTGTGATTCTAGACACATCACTTAATCTCCCCATGCCTACATTTTTCTTAAAAGAATGTGACTTTGTGTAATGGGACTGGTGCTGATGAGAGTGCTGCAATGCCCTTGGACGTAGTTCATCCTACTGTATAAAAGCTATTTTTAAAAAGTGCCTACGTTGCAATCTGTAGCATGTTATATGAAGTAGGGTGCGAAATTTGTTTTCACAAAATTACACGTTATTAACCAAAAATTCAAAGCTGTCTTTTTGCACCATATTTTAGTGAGAAATGCGTCCTCACATCAACTTTCGGCACAAGGATGCACGAAAACTAAAGTACCATAGACAAAAGCCGCTTGTTTTTAGGTCTCGGACTGACGTAAGCAGCACATGCGCTGTCTCGTCATACGAGGCTTCTTGGAATCGATACAATTCCAGAAGCCTCGTCCCAGTTCCGCCTTCAGTTTTGATTTGTGCGCGTCGTTTGGTGTCACAAATTATGCCAAAGTCAGTGCAATGATTACAGTGAAGGCATGTCAATCACTTCTTGTTGCCACCCTGTCTCCTTTTATCCACGCCCAGCGGGATTGGATCTCTTACTGGCGGCGGGAGACAGTGCCTCCTAATTAGCCGCTATGCACTTTTTTGTTAGCATTCGCCTTTGGCAAAGGCAGCCGCGTGTTTATTTTTGCATTGTGCTTTCGCTTAAAGTGAATGCGCGATGCAATTATAAACAAGCGGCTGCCTTTGCCAACGCCAAGAGTTTGTTTTTCTCTTTTCTTTGTGTCTTTCTCATAATCATTCTTTTCTGTTGCATTTTGTCTTCCTATGATTTTTTTTTTGTTTAATTACTTCTTAAATTATCACTATTTTATTTTCCCCTTTATTATTCTTTTAAACTCTCTACACAGGCAGGTGTGCACACACAATAGCTTATTAGGATAGGAATTTTGAACTGGAGTCTGGAATATTATCTATCTATCTTCTATCTATCTTTTATCTATCTTCTATCTATCTTTTATCTATCATCTATCTATTATCTATCTATCTTCTATCTATCTTTTATCTATCTTCTATCTATCTTTTATCTATCTTTCTTCTGTCTATCTATTATCTACTATCTATCTATCTATCTATCTATCTATCTATCTATCTATCTATCTATCTATCTATCTATCTATCTATCTATCTATCTATTATCTATCTATCTTTTATCTATCTTCTATCTATCTTTTATCTATCTATCTTCTATCTATCGTTTATCATCTATCAGACGGACCCACGTCTGCAGGCACAGTATTTCCGCCTTGAAAGTTTGCACACAAATTATTTTTATAACCCAATTAAGGTAGAAAGTCGGTATTTAATTCAATCAAATGCTATATGTTACTATATCCTAAAGGCGTATTCGCTCGAACGAAAACATTAGTGATTGGAAAGACAGTTTTAAAGTGAATAATAAAAAATTTATGTTTCAAAGATTATGTAAATTGCACTCATGTGCATGTTTTCAGTGGCATTAATATGTCATCAAAACCACCACAATCTACTTGTGTCTCTAGTTTGCCAGGCTGCCACCCAACTCGCAGTTTTTGGCTGCCTGTACATCCATCAATCCAAGTGTTAGGTTGTCTGTGTACCGACCCGTCCACGGCTCTGGCAGGCAGTACCCCCACCATCTATGCATCTGACTGTCTACAGTACTCTACACTGAGCCATCCATAGCTCTGACTTTTGTTACACCCATCCATGTATCCTTTGCACTCTTGCCGTATTTGTGTCTCTCACCTTTTATCTGTCTAACGTGTATTACATCTCCATGAACGCGCAATGTACACCGCCTTCCTGATTCTGACGTGAAATTACTACTTATCATTGCCACGTGACTCTACAAGAACACTTATAGGACACACTGTGCTGGAAATATTTATATGCAAAGCGTTGTCCATGACACGATTCCCGCCGACGGACATAGCTGGGCGCTGTGACCTTTGCAACAATACACAGGTCTTGCCTTTAATTCATCTTGTGTGTTTAGTGCTGCGTTTGATTAAATGGCCTATCGGATTCGGGCCTGTTCCAGTAATTAAAGGTGTTCCAGAAAACAGAATTCGCCACTGAGACAAGGGTCACTCAGGGGCCCTGTCCACAATCTTGCAGATACGTCTGCCACACTACACAAGGTGAGATACACATCGTGTACACATCGGATCGTAGCCCCTCCCCCCCATGAACATACCACAACTCTATGAAAAGGATGTTCAACCGTCCATCAACCCGTCCACCCAACCCACCCATTTATCAGTCAAAGCACCCATCAACTGTTATGTATCTGCCTATCCTTCAATCCGTCCATTCTTCTGGTCATCCATATGTTTATGTATCTATCCTCCATTTAGTAAATGTATCCATCATGCACCCCTACCAACTTACTAAAGCATCGAGAAGCCGTCCTGCTGCCTCAGGCTACCCAACCACCATATGGCATCCCTAAAATTGATTTATCCAACCATTCATCCATCAGTGTGTGCACTCGTTCACCCAATCCACTCAGTGGAGAAGTGTGCCTCAATGGTTAGAGCGGCAGACCCTGATGCAGAGGTCTGACCCGGGACCAGGGTTCAATTCCCTGCCTCGGCAGGTCTTGGGCTCAAAATTCCACGGACCTGATAATTCTTGCCTCGGTGCCTATTCCAATCATGGAGTCCCACTCTGGGCAATAGCTTGCTTAATCTCCACAACAGCCCCCACACCGCTAAGGATGACTGGCCTCCACCTTGGGGGTGCCCAGGAGTGGACACCTCACAGGGAAAAGCCAGGATGGGTTCCACAGCGGTATTCGTACAAGCGCCTTGAGACCCTTGTGGGTGAGTAGTGCGCTATACAAGTATCAATTTACAATAATCCATCCTTCCATCCAACCATGGGCTCACAATCTGTGTGTGCGAGAGAAGCAGCCTGATTAAAATTGCAATAGGTCTTGCCTTCCATTACGTGAAAGCCATTTGCTTTGCTATACAATACCATTAGCAAAGCAAATGGCTTTAACTTAATCAAAGGCGAGACCTATTGCATTTTCAATGCTTGTTTGTTGTTCCTGCGAGTTTGTGGTAACTTTTTACTGTAAATTGCTCGTTCAATTACATTTTCACTGCAAAGGTACTTTATAATGCAAAGTGGCGTAATGGTGTACTTTCTGGAATTGCACCTAACAAGACTTCCCGAAATTACGAAAGTTACATGGGTGTAATTTAAATTACACAGGCCTAATATTAGGTCTGAATGACATTAGTTTCTGGAATTATGCATGATATTTCAACTTGGTGTCCCAGTGATCGCTTCTAATTTTTTGGGGGGAGGTTGCTTTGTCTTCCTTCAGGAGAAGTTCTGGAAAAATGCTGCATTTTGATGTTCTCTCCAAGTGAATGTATTCCTATTCAGAGAAAAGAACAACCTGACTAAACTGATTTTGGTAACTCGTTTCTTCAAACCTCTTTTGACAAGTTTTTCACCTAGAATGGCATTCACCAGGCCAAGGATACCTGGTAAACTTCCGTCTTAGCGAGAAATCATTTGGTCTTGGTTGCTTTTTTCCTCAATTTCCCCTCTTCTTCTTTTTATGTGACGGTCCTGCCCTGTTGACCCCTTTCCTTTTACTTTTCGTCCCTCATTATGCTCGTTTAGGAGTGGCCTGCGTGGTATCCCTGCCCTTTCTTCTGTCCTCCTATATTTCGTCTCAGAAGACTCCACCGCTGTCAGTCTCCATTCCTCCGCCCACCTCAAGCCATTCTTGGTGAACAATTATTGGATACTGGTTGGTTTGCGTCAGATTTCGCCTCCTCTTACTCTTTTTTTAAATATGTATCACAGATTTAACCCCCTTTTATCTTTTCCCTTCCTTTCTCCTTATGCTGTTTTTAAGATGAGACTCCTTCCCTCCTTAAACCCCATTCTTTTTCCTCCCTCTTTCTTCCAGCCTTATATTTTTCTTGTCTCTCTTCCCCTTTAAAACCATTTCCTACTTCCTGCTTGTCTTCCTTCCCTTACACAGGGTGATGAGGCTCGCAGCTATTCTTCCATCGGTCCCCAACCCCTCTTCCCTTCTTACCTTTTCTTCTCCTGATTTCTTTTGCAGTAGACACAGGATACAGACTGTGAAAGTCACCTTTTTTCCCTTTGCCCCATTTCTTTTTTTTCATCTTTTTTTTTCTTACCGTTCCTTCGGCTTAATTCACAAGTTACATTTCATAGTATTTTTAGTGTTAATACAGTAGTACTATTGCTACAAAACACAATTCACAAACCTATGTGGGGAGACCTTTGCTTCTGACATTCCTACATTTTCTGTGAGGAGATCTTCATGACATATGCGGAGATGTCTGCACATGTACGCCTACGTTATGGTAGTAAATGTAGGAGGGACTATGGGGAGAATCTGAAAAACGGGGAACACTTACTCCCAAATTGGTGTGGTTTAAGAAGTTGTAAGTATAGGTTTAGGGAGGGACATGGAGACACCCTCCCACAAAAGAGTAAGCCCATTGCAATTCACACACTACACTTCTAAAGTTGCTACAGCTAACAACCCTCCCAAAACATTAGTAAATGTATTCTAGCTCAGCCTTGTAGAAACTCTAGGACCACACACAGTGATTCACAGATACTGGGAGATCACTCACATATACAATAATACAGGCAGTGTAATATTGTAAGACGTGCTGGGCGCTAGGACCAGCACAGGAGGTCTAGAGGTGGGAGGAGAATGGGAGGCGGAACTGGAGGAGTCAAGGAGTTAGTTGGAAGCAGGGAAAGAAAGGAGTAACAAGTATGCGAATAAAGCTCCTCGCCACATAATTGTGTCGGTGTCGTGCATTCATTCACCGCGACACTATAACTGGCGACGAAGGTGGTCGTGGACCTTGACTGCCTTACCTGTGTCCCGTCGAGTGCTCTGCTGCCTAGGAGCTGCTGTGCTGTACCACGCACCGGGAGCTCACTCAGGTCGCGTTGTGCCCCTGCTGTGTCTGCTGTCCGCTCCGCTGACTCAGAGCTGTGGCGCTGTGCTGCGACCTGGGAGCCCACCCCGGCTGTGAGTGCCCATGCTGCTGCAGCTGCCTGCAAGTGTCTTCGAGGGCATGTAGGGTCTCGTCCTAGACCCAGGGACTGCATTCGTCTTTCTTGAAGGTACCAGTGCTTGCCTGTTTCCCTCGCTGCTAACACTGCCTGCTTTTGGACTATACTCTCACGAGGAACGAGATTTCACCGGCGGCCACCTTGAGGTCAGGCACCTCCTCCAATCCCCTGCGAGGATTGCCCGGCAGCCATTTTGAGGTCAGGCAAGTGCTGGAAATCACCTCTGTAGTGAAGATTGCTATCTATATACGTACAATGCTAAGTTAGCACAATCGCGTTAGATGTTAGAAAGCCATCTTGCCGCTTTTGCTGCTTTTGCACACGACACTGTAGTCACATGTTATTAAGTGAGAAATGCTTGCTCGACTTTGCTTCACATGAGAACGGTCTGTTGTTCACATCGCTAACAGTGAGCAGCGACCTTGGTCTGCACACTGTGTAAAGAAACAGTCTGGGTCGCTAGACGGTGCATGTTGTTGGGTTCAAGTTGATCGGCCCACTATTTAGCCATAACAAGCATGCAGCTGCAAATACCTGAAAGTCAAGGGCTTTTAATATTGCAGGCTACATGGTTTACACACATTCGGAAGAAGAGCTTTCCCAGGAGCAGAGTCTAGCTGATCCTGTGATGTGATTACACTAAGCTGATCTTTACTGTATGGGGTTCCCCATTCAAGCCTAGAGACCTTTTATTAGTCTAATAATAATAATATTACTTTACTAGCGAAAGGAAGGTGGCTGATATCCACTGTCATTTTATTATGATTACTCCTTTCATTTTCTATGGTATTGGAACTGTGCTGATGGTTTTGATCTTAATCATTTGTGTGCTTATGTTAGCCAAAGTACTGCATCTTAGGACACGAGGTTTATAAATAAACTCTTTAAACTTTACCGTGTCTCTGTTTATTCTGTTGTGGACTGATATGAGAATAATTACGAACAGGTATTTCTGATTCCCACCATTCCTGAGAATACCTTAAGTCGCTTGTTCTGGGTTGTCTATACATTGGGACCGCCGAGATAAAACTCGGATAACGAATGGGACACTGATGCTGGTCGGATAAGGGGGTCTGTGTTCTGAGGTGAGTTTTTGGTACACCACAATTCACTGAGGTCCTGGTTTCCTGTGCATAGTTCTGTGCATAAGCAGAATCCCTGCAACATGGCGCACTTAACGTTTGGTCTATTGATTTGAAACGCCTTAGTAGTGCTTATATTAGTCCACAACACCCTCACTCTAGTTTCCGGTTAACGGGAGTGACGGTTTAACCTACCTGTGTTTCGACTAATAGGATCTTTCAAGCTTGATCATTAAAAAGGTTATTTTTTACTGAACCCCAGTGCTACTGTTGATATAGTTGATACTCTTAAGTGTGTCCTTATGGCGGTCGAAATTGCCGTGCATAGTCGTACACCTCTGCGCCGTCATTTGACGACGTATGGGGTGCCAGATTATGGGATGGCTGTTATTTTTGTGGTGAGCGCTGATGCGTCTAACCCATATGAGTTGTTTTACTCTTGGGTGACGTTTCCGGCGGTGGATGACGATGATACGTTTCATTCCTTTACTCCCACGCACCTACCTGCGGTCTATACCTCGTATAGGACACAAGAAATTCCAATCTCTGCCTGGCAGCATACCATTTGGTTTAATGGCACCCTTCCCCATGCGGTTGCACCGGCTAGAACGGGCCCGTTGTCTATTGCAGGGGCCACATGGCCGGTGCTGGCCGGCTTTACGCCTCATCCCCACTATCTCACGGTGGCGGTGGCTGAGTTGCGGGTACTGCACACAGCCCTGATTACTATTCATAGGGCTTTAGTGCAGTATGTGTCACGCAATGTACAGGTGGGGGCTCCTGCAGTTGCAGGACAACCAACGGACCACCACGCGGTGGTTATTAGTCCTGTTATGGTTAATTCGGTGATGGGCAAGCGCCCCCAAAATAAGGATGAATTTCCTTATTGGCTTGCTGAGAAATTTGTCCAACTGGAGGCGGTTTTTCCGCATACCACTCCTGTGGAGAAACACAGGATACTCACCATTAGTTTGCCAAAAGACTTGGGCCCAGATATGGCTGATTGCACAAACTGGGGCAAGGTCTTTGCAGCGACCTACTCGAAGTGCTTCGGCACTCCGTCTATGTCTGTACTACCCTCCGTCATTAAACGTGTTCAAGAGAATCACGGTGCGGAGGCTGCTGTTGAATTAGGAATGAGGCTTGTCAAAGTGTTCGATGTGGTGGCTTCCATGGTAATGGGCAACCTCAAAGGCGATGCCATGCAGTTCCAAGTAGCTAATATGCTGGACCTCGTGGATGAACTCGACAGGCCTAAGGAGTTCGCTAAAATAATTGCGAAAGCCTACAGAACCGTGGGCCGTAGTGCATTGGGTGTTAAACCAACCGTGGTAATTCCTGATATAGTACAGCAAACTAAGGTGAGCTCGTCTACTAAAGACGAACGCCCACATTTTCCTAATCAAAGTTGGCGAGCAATGAAACAGGGGAAGCAGCAACAGAAACAGGGGTCACGTCCTGCCACACCCGTGCAGTCGTCTAGCGAACGCACATATGATCTGCGCGATCGATCTCGTATTAAGTCACCTGATAGATTTCAGGTTTCTGAACAACGCTCTCGACATTCTTCACAGGAAACATCGGCTTCACACTCTGGTGGCGGAGACCGTGGGAAAGGAAGGGGTGCCCAAAGTCGTGAGCAACCCCGTCAGACGGACGGCAAAGGCAAGCAGGTCGAGTCTGCACGTCAAAGACCCCCGTTTCAGAAGAAGAAAGTTGCTGCGCTAACAGCGAGGTATGCCACAGATGGTGCGGAAGCAGCTTCAGAACCTGACATGGGCACTAACGCTGCTCGACAGCGCGGCGGAAGTTACAGTAGTGCGACGAGCACTGCGTCCATATCTGGTGGCGACAGCAACTGATACATTCATAACTGTAGAAACTGCTGACACTAGAGAGGCTCCCCCTGACAGACTATATAATATAGTCCTTTTAATTGAAGGTGACATACAACGCACGATTAAAGGGATTTTTGGGGATAATCTGACCTCTTCATATGATATTCTATTGGCAGAGGCTGATTGGCCCCCGGCTTTCGTTTTAGATGCTCCTAGAGGGAAGGAGGTAATCCTCCTGTCCTTTGCACACACAGTGCCAAAGGACCAAGCTAAAAAGTTCGCCGAGGAATGGGCTCTGGTGCTTGCACCTGCGCTGTATCGTACTTAGGTAGGCTGGGATAAATTGTCCCCCAGCCATGAAATTCCGTTGCGGTCCACGCCTCAGCCACAACCCCAATATCCCATGCGTCACGTAGCAAGATCTCACGTCGCGGCTATCCTTGAACAATTGGGGTGTAATTGAAACATGTGTGTCACCAATGAATAATCCTTTATTCACTGTGACGAAGCCTGACGGGTCGTACCGCCTGGTTTTGGATTACCGGCATTTAAACTCTCATTGCCGGACATGCGCAGTACAGAATACCCACAGTTCGGCTCTCGCCGATAGTCTCGTGAGAAAACGGTTTTAAACCACACTTGACATATCCAATGGCTTTTACAGCCATAACCTGTCCTCACTCAGTAGTGAGTGGACGGCATTTACCTCGGGTGGCAAACAAAAACATTTCAAAATATTGCCGATGGGCTATAAAAACAGCCCTGGTGTCTTTGCCGCTCGCGTAGTCCCTCTGTTAGAGAGCATAGATGATGCGTACTCGTATGTGGATGATATTTATCTCACAGATGACGAGTTAGGGCCGCATCTGCGTCGCGTTGATCGCATCATTGTTTTGTTTTCAGACTTCGGTTACAAATTCAACTTTGTGAAGTCTCACATTGCGGAATATACAGTGTTGTTTTTGGGATACGAACTCAACAATGAAGGTCGAGGATTGGCTCCACACTTCCTAGAGAAATGCGCATGCCTACGTGCTCCTACGACACTGAAGAAATTACAATCTCTGCTGGGCCTTCTGAATTTCAGTTGAACGTACATTCCTGATTATGCCCAGCGTATCAAGTCGCTTTATGCCTTGGTACAACCTACTTTTTCCAAATCATGTTGGCTGCCGGAGCATTCACCTATATTGCAATCATTGCAAGCTGACCTTCTTGCTTCAAAATACTTACTGACGCGTGATAACCACACTAACCTGGTCATAAGAATTGTGCCGGGCGCAGTGGGTTTCACATACTTAACGTTCAATGAGGGCGACACCGTCCCCATTGCCTACAAATCACACCTGTACACTTCAGCTGAACTGCGATTTTCCGCTGTCGAGAAAGTTCTGACGGCAGTGCAGATGGCGATTCTGAAAGAACGAGCGCTATCGCAAGGTTAACGCATGTTGGTGGTAACACCATATCCTGCCCTTGAGGCGGTGACGAAAGCAAGTGTACCTAATTCTAAGGTTTTGCATCCAAGGTGGATACAATGGGCCACTTCCTAGACGTCGCCCGACGTCACATATATCTTTGACGCGGCTCTACAGACACAGGAGTTCTTACAGTATGAATTTGTTCATCCAGCTCCTCTGTCGTTGCGCCCACTCGAGGATTACCATTGTGTCATTTACACTGACGGTTCTGCGCAACCGGCTACTGGATCGCAGCACGCCTATTCAGCGGCCTGCGCAATTGTGGTCGGTACTTTCGTGAATGGTGAATTCCAATCTGATGTCGTGCATACGCAGTCATTGGGGGATTGTACCGCACAGTTGGCGGAGCTTCATGCTCTGGTGTTTGCACTGGAGTTTGCTGATTCCCGGGTCACTACTCTTATAGTGAGTGACTCGTTTTATTGTGTTCAATCTTACAACGACAATCTACATTTTTGGACTCAAAATGATTACCGTGACTCCAAAGGTAGCACAATTAAGCATAAAACGCTTTGGGTTCGAGTGGCAGAACTTAAAGAACATCTGCCTCTCGTGAATGTTATTCTCACTCTTGGTCACCAACGTGTTGGTGTCCATGCTGTCGGCAACAGCCTAGCTGACGAGGCAGCAAAAACAGCAGTGGCGACATACTTAGTAGCAGCAGTTACAAGATCACAAAGTAAGATCGATGATGACATCTTGGCAGCTATTGCTGCTACAGAGAAGGGAACTAAATATCCAAGAGGTTTCCCTTCTCGTTACCATTATCGCTTAAGTCCTGATAACGTCCCATTAGTGAGGATTAACGACGTTGGTGACAGATTGATTCCCAACGTGGAATGCAGACCATCTTTGATATTAGCAGCTCACGAGGGCATGGCGTCCGCGCATGCCGGCGTTGCAGCTACTGTATCTCTGTTACAACAACGTTACTGGTGGTGCGGTTTATAAAAACAAGCTCTCGCTTATGTTCTTAATTGTGACATTTGCCAGCAGATAAAACCTTCAACTGCGGCGCGCCCACCACAAACTCAGTTGTACATATCTAATAAACCACTGGGTTGTGTTTACTTAGATCATTGTGGTCCATTTACCTCTGATACTGCGTACAAATACATCTTGGTTGCAGTAGATTCGTGCACACGTTTTCTGTGGGTGTGGTCACAAATGAGTGCTGATGCCCGTACTGTCATCAAGGATTTGCGTGTCTTTGTTGGACGTTTTGCATGTGGTACCTTTCATTCTGATCAGGGCCCTGCGTTCACCTCTAAGGCGTACAAAGAAGCCATGAGAAATTTGGGGGTCCAAGTCAAATTTTCGTCTCCATACCGACCTGAGGGTAATAGTGTGGTGGAGCGAATGAACCGTGACTTAAAGCAATCTTTGACAGCCAGGGTTTTAGGTATTGGCCGGAACTGGCTAGCCCACTTGTATGACGTGCAACGTGCACTTAATAATCTCCCTAGAAGGTCTCTGGGTGGGCAGACCCCATACATGATGCTCTTTGGCATACAAATGTTTGTCCCGGACCTTGACGGTCTAGACATGGCGGCGTCAGCCGCACCCTTTGACGTAGATGATTACTGTGCTGTATTGCAGAATCTCCAAGAAGCCAGAGACAGTCTAGCGAAGGAACACGTAACCTCCACATCTGATGCTGTGCTTCAGATTCCGGTAGTCGGCTGGCTACCTCGAGTTGGTGATCTGGTCTGTGAGAAGGTGGAGAACAAGAAGGAGTTCGGCCCCTCTTATCGTGCACCAGTTCCAGTGCCTAGAGTACAGGGTACACGTACAGTCATTTTACCTCCACTTCCTGGTCGCAAGGATAACAGGTACATCTCTATTGACAATGTCAAGCTACCGCGAGTGGCCGATTCTTCTTAGTATGACACCAGCGGTTTCTTGCCCTTCGATGCTGAGAAATTCTGTTGTGGCCCCAGCTTCTAACCCCTTGCCTGATGTTGCTGTCGAGATGCATACAGTTACTGGTCCTTTATTGCCACCGACACCTGGTGGTCTACCTGAAGATATTGAGTATGCTTATCCTGCGGATGTCCCGTTGCCTGTTTTACAATCCACCACAGTTACCCAGTCACAATACTCCTTTGACACTAATTCAATGACTTCCATTGCCCCGTCAAAAGTTTCAATTTAGGTTGCCTGGTTCAAAAGACATTTTTTAATTCCCCCTTGGACTTACATTTGGCTAGTGCTCATATGTATTTTTTTGTTTATGTCCATTGGCTTTGTGGTAGTGTTTTTTAGACTTATCAATGGACACTACCTGAAACAAAGATCTACAATTCGACTAATTGATGGAACTTTGGTCCCCCACTCCTCATCACATATCATGAAAAGGGACCAGACGTTTGTGAACATTACTGCCTGGCCTGTACATGATGGGATCGCTTGGGATGCTGTAAAATTTCAAATTCATGGCCCCACTGAAGTAATCAATGTGCCAAATGTATTTCGTGTTTCTATGGGTGATGTAGTTAAGCAAAACATCCACTCGGATGATTGGGATGTAAAAGCAATAGAAGCACTGTTTTCTGATTTGAAATATTATGCTGCATTTGATGCTGAAGATATGTATTTAGATACTGCTAATTATGATGAGCAATTCTGCTATCAACATTATGGCACGCCTTTCCTACACAAAGCAAATACGTTTCGAAATATTTTAAATTATACACAATGGGAACACTGTCCAGCCCCTAGGCTGGGCAGTTCCACCACGTTAGTGGACAAATTCACATATTTTTCTGATTTCAGTGTGTCGAATCCGGCCTCCTTTTATTTTAAGGTTGCGGCTGAGTCTGCTTCTAAAGTTAGACTGACACACACCAAATTGTTGTATTCCAAGTCCTTTATGGACGAGTTGGCAATCGGAGGTTATGATCTGTGGAAAGCTACTATCGATCTTAAATCGGTTTGGGGTTCTAAACCGTGGCAGGTACAGGGAACAGAAGCTTTGCATCGTGCCTGCCTCATCCCGAACCACATGTTATTTTTGAATTCGTCAATTTTTCAGACCACCTGTTTTGGATTGGCTACTTCTAAAAAATTAAATTCTCCCTCCACTCTGGGTCTGGGTGCTTATCCTAATTAGGATAATCATACGGATCTGTCCCTTGCTACGTCGCAGTCGTACATTTCCAACACATCCTTCAATATTTCTGAATTGAATCCGGAAGGGTGGTTAGTATGGCAAACGAGTTCAGATTCCTGTCAATATCGGTTTCTGGATTTAACACCGGGGTATACACAAGTTCGTGTAGACCCCCGTTTTGAATCTTCTCACACAGTAACTACCTACTCGGTAGGGAAGTTATGCCAGTCGTGGCTGCAACATTCCACCTTAGCATCTGTTAAACTTCATTTATCACAATTGAACGACAAAATAGATTTGAATGATTTTGTTAAGGGTCCTGCGGTTGGCAGGTCCAAAAGATGGGTATATGCTATTTACAACAAAGTTTGGAAGCTATCACAGATTGAAGCTGCATCCAGATTACGAGCTATTGATCAAGCCAATATGGAAAAGGTATTGGCTGTAATAGATAATAGCATTAACACCCTGTCTTCCTGAATTTATACCTTAGATAATATTGTTTCATCTGTGGTAGACATTGTGCAGGATGATTTGTCTGTTTTGTATCATGGTCAGAATCAATTGCGTTCCATTATGCAGTTTGCATGGACTTTGCAAATGTTAAAGGCTGGGAAAGTCCCTTGGGATTACATGAATACTTCATCTTTGTTCCTCCCTTTTAATTTAACTGCGAAACAACAATTCATGTCCATGAAAGATGCAACATATTCATTGCTGCACATTGAAAAGTTAGACCCTTTACCTTTCTCTGTTGCCAAATTAAACTCCGCTGTGTGGCTTATCCACGGGTTGATAACGTTACCATTCCCCCTGTTTCAGTTCAGTTCGTGCATGAAACATTACGCACTTGGCAGATATGAGAAACTTGGTACTGCCTTCCTGCACGAAGTTTGGTCACTCCCATTCATGTATAGATGCGTGAGGGACGGAAAAGAGGTTTACTTAAAAGGTGAAGAGTGCACTTCCACTCCAGATCACTCTGTGGTGTGTTGGCACATTCAATTGCATGGTGCATGTAATGTGCACGCTCCCAATTTAGCTTGCATCCTGAAAGGGATTCCGGTGCCGGTAATAACACTGTCTTTTACGCTGCTTGCTAACGGTAGTTATTTGCTATTAAATAATGAAGCTTGCTGTGGGATGTTAGTGGGAATTCCCTGCATAGTGACTGTATCACAGAGAGTAGTCTGCTGTAATAACGTCCTTTTCCCACACCCGCATGGACGGCTCGAGGTATCCATCTGGCCTTCCATTCCAACCTTGAAAGCAGAGTTCAACAAGATGAGCAGAATAAGGGCTCTATTGTCTCAAAAAGAAGTCGCGTTGACTTAATCTAGGGAAACATTTGTCCTTCACGTAGCAAACACGCGCACAGAGGTGCAAGCGCTTTTGAATACTGATCTCCTACTTCATTTTGGGGCCCTGATTCAGACTATCTTTAATGCCTCGCCAACAAGTGGCCTGGCTCATTTTTTTAAAATTGTGGGCTCCGGCCTCGTGACCTCCTTTCAAACTATTTTTGGTGTGATCCCGGCATTTTTTCATTCTATTTTTTCCAGCGTCTTCGGAGGTCTCCCTTTGCTTCTCGCCCTCGTAGCTGGGGTGCTTTTGTTGATCTGCGTACTACGCTATGGATGCACAACTTGTGTCACCCGACAGCATGTTCCGGCTGCTCCATCTTCGTAACCGGATGCTTGAATACTATGGCACTTTACTACTAGCGACTTTAAGCATAGCCTATGGGATTGTCCTTCCGGTTTCCCTACTTTACTTGTGTGCAGCCTGTCTTTCATTGCCTAGATTGTCCATTCCAATGGGCTCTGGATTTGTGCTTGTCGAACTCGGTGTCTCCTGCCCCGGATTATGATCGGCTAATGAGCCCCTTAGTGGCTCATGAGTTGGACTGTTCTGGCATCAGGATTATGGCCTGTGGAGCAGCACATGGAGTCCTAGGGAATTGGGACATCGGAACGGCTGCAGCTGAATTCTTAGCGAGAAGTTATCTTGAAGAACACACCAGTTGTCCTTGAATGGTGCTGGAAGCTCCGGTTGTCAAGGAACATGTGTGTTCCTTCCCCTTACTGAACTGGATGGCGGATAATTTTGCAGAACGTTCCAATGATTTCCTCTTGGAAGCTGTTGCAACTTATTGTGCTTATACTTTGATGGATTGACTTTTTCCCACTTCAATTCGTTGTACATCCAACGATGATGTTTTTTTGCCCTTTAAATGGTTTTCTTCAATCCTTTTTATTTTTTTCTCTGTTTTTTCTCTTCGAACTTTTCACTTACCTTATATGGACTTACAATTTATGCCCTTGGTTCCGTTCTATCAAACTTGAACTCTGCGTTCTTGAAATTGCGCCCCTACTGGTTAGTGGTCTGATCAAGGGGGGGTGTAGTGAAGATTGCTATCTATATACGTACAATGCTTAGTTAGCACAATCGCGTTAGATGTTAGAAAGCCATCTTGCCGCTTTTGCTGCTTTTGCACACAACACTGTAGTCACATGTTATTAAGTGAGAAATGCTTGCTCGACTTTGCTTCACAGGAGAACGGTCTGTTGTTCACATCGCTAACAGTGAGCAGCGACCTTGGTCTGCACACTGTGTAAAGAAACAGTCTGGGTTGCTAGACGGTGCATGTTGTTGGGTTCAGGTTGATCGGCCCACTATTTAGCCATAACAAGCATGCAGCTGCAAATACCTGAAAGTCGAGGGCTTTTAATATTGCAGGCTACATGTTTTACACACATTCGGAAGAAGAGCTTTCCCAGGAGCAAAGTCTAGCTGATCCTGTGATGTGATTCCACTAAGCTGATCTTTACGGTATGGGGTTCCCCATTCAAGCCTAGAGACCTTTTATTAGTCTAATAATAATAATATTACTTTACTAGCGAAAGGAAGGTGGCTGATATCCACTGTCATTTTATTATGATTACTCCTTTCATTTTCTATGGTATTGTAACTATGCTGATGGTTTTGATCTTAATCATTTGTCTGCTTATGTTAGCCAAAGTACTGCATCTTAGGACACGAGATTTATAAATAAACTCTTTAAACTTTACCGTGTCTCTGTTTATTCTGTTGTGGACTGATATGAGAATAATTGCAAACAGGTATTTCTGATTCCCACCATTCCTGAGAATACCCTAAGTCGCTTGTTCTGGGTTGTCTATACACTGGGACTGCCGAGATAAAACTCAGATAACGAATGGGACACTGATGCTGGTCGGATAAGGGGTTCTGGGTTCTGAGGTGAGTTTTTGGTACACCACAATTCACTGAGGTCCTGGTTTCCTGTGCATAGTTCTGTGCATAAGCAGAATCCCTGCAACACCTCAAACCAGTAGCAAATGGGTTTCCATATATGTTTTCGGACCATTACAGACTGATGTTAGCATGAGGAGTGGACTACACGTTTTCTCTCCTGTTGCACACTCCTGATCTATATTACTGCTTGTGGTCGTAACCACATGTCGTGTGGCTGGTGGGACTGCGACATCCCTTGGCTCCTTGCTGCTGAGCCCGCACCGTACCTGACCTGCTAATAGTGTCAACGCTACTGCATCTGTGCCAGGTGACAGGCGCTGTGAGACTTCCTGTGTAAAACTTTTCTACACCAATCCGTTGCGCACCTGTATTTTGCACTTCAATTAATCATGTCTGGGTCCCCAAGGTCATAACAGCGTCATGCCTCCGCTAACGCCAACGCCAGGCCGGAGTCCCCTACGTCCACGTCGCAAATTGGAGGCCACAGACTTGCCATGCTTGGAGTCCCTTTTCTACGCCCGCCGGAAACCCTATTCCTTATTTCGGGGGGAGGCATGGGCCTTCGATGGCAGGAATGGCTAGAAGACTTTGAAGACTTCATGAAAGGTACTCATGTGACTGAGGAGGATCAGCAACTGATCGCACTGCGCAATCTCATCGGGAAAGATGTTGGTCAGATTATAAAGAAACTTCTGGCTGATGCTGCTTCGTCCTATGCAAACGTGCGTGACACACTAAACAAAAACTTTCTTCACAAACGGAACATTGATTATGAAAGATACACATTCAATCTGGCATCTCAAGAAAAAGATGAGCCCATGGGTACATTCATCATGAGACTTAGACGCTTGGCCCACTACTGTGACTTTGACTCTTTCACGACGGAAGACGCCCTTCGCCTGCGAATCATAGAACGATGCCAGTCTGGGTCGTTACGCAGACGTCTATTAAAGAAAAGTTACTCTCTGGATGAGATCAAAGAAATGACGCCAGTACATGATCAGGCAGAAGAACATGCCAAGCGAATTGAAGCTGGACGAGGCGAAAAGCGAGAACAGGCATTCCGGCTTCAATCTCACAACACCAGTAGGTCTTCCTCTGCAAAGCAACGATAATCGAGACCCAAAGTTCAGTCTCACTATACAGGTTGTCGTCGTCGCAGTACCAGTCGAGCTGACAAACGACAAGAGTGCCAACTTAAATGCTATCGACTTTCCTCACATGAAGACTTGCCCCGCACTAGGCCAAAAATGCAGGAAGTGTGGCAGGGACAACCACTTTGAGAATGTCTGCGGAGCACCTCGCAAAGACACCCACAGAGACACGTACAGATAATCCAGACAATCCAACACTCGCCATCATGCTAAAGCAGTGTGGGACTGCAGAGATTCTTACACTGGCTCTTCAGAATCCAGCCGTCATTCTCATGGCACATACAAATCACGTCGATCACAATCTCGTGAGTCAAGGTCGCTGTCACCAATATCGCAAGACAGTGATGAATATGTCTACATGGTCGCGGATCCTGACAGGCTGAAGAAATATCCGCAACTACATCTTCAAATGGACACACACATGGCCAAGTTTGTTTTGGACAGTGGGGCGTCTCTCAACTATATTTCTGTTGAAGAATACAATAAAATGAATTCGCAACCACACCTGCATAAAGCTGCCGTGCGGGTATTCACATGGATGTCAAAGCAACTTCTTCCTTGTCTAGGACAATTTCAGACTAATCTCACATGCAAGGACGGGACTATTCCAGCCCGTATTCATGTCATTGACGGCCCTGAAGCAGATTGTCTTCTCAGCTTGCCCATGGTGGAACAACTTCAACTAGTGGAAATATTGTACAAAGTTGATGACGAACCTGACATAGTTCACAAGTTTCCAAAATTATTCACTGGACTCGTAAAGATGGCTCATTGTCAAATTTGATTACATATAAATGAACGTGTGACCCCCCATAGCACAACATCACAGAAAAATTCCATTTCATCTTCAACAGTATGAAGAGGAGGAACTGCAGGATCTTCTCCGGGCTGACATCATTGAGAGAACATCAGGACCCACCCCTTGGGTCTCTCCAGTGGTTATAATACCAAAAAAGGGCTCCCCTGACAAAGTGCGTCTCTGTGTGGATATGAGAGCAACCAACACCGCCATTGAAAGAGAGAGACACCCAGGAGCTCACATCACTGACATGATTGTGTCACTCAATGGTGCGCAAATATTCTCCAAACTAGACCTCAACAAGGGCTATCACCAGCTGGAACTCCACGAAAAATCGAGATATATTACCACATTCTCGAATCACCAAGGATTATTCAGATACAAAAGACTCAGCTTTGGAGTTTTATCTGCTGCTGAGATTTTTCAAGAGGCCATCAGGAAAGTAATCCATCACATTCCCAACACCCTAAACTACAATGATGACATTCTCGTCTATGGAGCAACAATGTAAGAACACGACACAGCACTGGACCGAGTCTGTCATGCTCTGTTGGATGTCAACCTCACATTAAATAAAGACAAATGTGAATTTCATAAATCCACACTAAAGTTTTTTGGACACATCTTCTCAGGCGCCAGCATGAGACCTGATCCTGAAAAGATCGCAGCTTTGAACGATACCCCGAGGCCGCGAGACGCTGGTGATGTGCGTTCATTTTTAGGCATGGCAAACTACTGTGCATGCTATATCAAGGATTATGCCACCATCAGTTACCCTCTGAGAAAGCTGGCCAAACAGGGCCACCCATTCCACTGGACCACGAGATGTGATCAAGCTTTTCAAATGATTAAAGCTTCTGTGGAATCTGCCAACAACCTTGCGTATTTCAATCCTCGACGAAAAACTGAAATCACAGTGGATGCGAGTCCCGTGGGACTTGGAGCCATATTAGCTCAATATGACAAAGAGGGTGATCAACGATACATTGTAGCATATGCCAGTCGTAGTCTCACTGATACAGCGAGAGCGCACTCTCAGCCCGCAGAACTTACAAAGTGTGATGTGCAAGTGGCTTTATATGAGGTGTTACGAGCCTATCGAGCCACACCACATACTACCACATACAGATGCCCTGCAACTTTAATGCTGGGTCGCACAACGCGCACAAGAATACTGGCTTGGGAAGATGTAGCTAGTGGTATTCATCAAGACTCTGAGCACGAAAACTTAGCAACAAGAGACAGACTGAAGAAGGAGAAGATGAAGGAATACGCAGACAGATGGAGAAAAGCTGCACAGCCATCTATCCAGGAGGGAGACTGGGTACTAGTGCGGCAAGAACAACAAAGGAAAGCAGACTGTCGATATCATGCATGCCCACTGCTGGTGACAAAACAAAAAGGGACCATGATCACAGCCACGTCAGAGGACAAGAGGATCACAAGGAATGTGACACACTTTCAGAAATGCACGCCCACTGTCAGAGAAGCGTTGACGGCACCCAGCAGTGCATCCAAAGGGGCCACACCTGAATTAGTAAGTGATCATCGGCCGTCCACTCCTCTTGATGAAGGGGAGCAGGTGACTCAGGAGGCAGTTCTCTGGCCGCAGCGAATTCATCGAAGACCTGTTCGTCTGATTGAAGAACTGTAACTATGTTGTTTTATTTTATTGGGTATTCTATATGCACGGACACATCTGAGGTGTTTTCAAGTTGTTTAAGAAGGGGGGAGATGTAATAATATAAGACATGCTGGGCGCTAGGACCAACACGGGAGGTCTAGAGGTGGGAGGAGAATGGGAGGCAGAACAGGAGGCGTCAAGGAGTTAGTTGGAAGCAGGGAAAGAAAGGAGTAACAAGTATGCGAATAAAGCTCCTCGCCACATAATTGTGTCGGTGTCGTGCATTCATTCACCGCGACACTACAGGCGAGAACCTATTATAGCACTCCATAGTCAGGGGCATAGCCTGATTAGTGATATTTGAGGGGAGAGTTGAATTTCAAGTTTCCGAGGTAAAAAAGCAGTGGGTTGCAGCATGGAGAGAGATGACCAAGGTTCAGGGTGGACTGTTCCCAGGAGCAGCAGGGACTGTACAGATTTGCATTAGGTGGCCTGCTATCTAGAATGATACAGTGGCAGAAAAACAGCGGCTTGGAAAGCATCCTTGAGTGATTGCCACTGGTTAGGATATTTGCTAGCATTCCCCCATTACCTTTGAGTGTTTGATTGCCGGTAGAAAACTTGAGACTGGTGCAGCTTTCCAAGCCTACTACTGCCAATATTTGTGAATTCGAAAAAGTAGTTTTTTGCACCCATTCAAGGAATACTTCTATTAGTGCAGATTTACTACTTTTTTTGTAAACTGGTCACTAAACATATTTAAGATCCAGATACAAAATATGAACAAGTTAAAACGTCTTGGTGACATGAGAAAGATGAGAAAAACCGATTCAGATATAGAAGACCTTACTCAGGGGCCCTAGACCCTACTACCAAACAAGAAAGCATTTGAGGGGTGTCACACCCCAAACACCACCATTGAAGCTACACCCCTAACCATTCCAACTAGGCCTGGTAGTTCTCCCTGGGAACTAATGACTAAGGTCAGGTACAACACAAGGGCCTGGAGTCCCAGCCCTACGATCATTTATTTTAAATATATTTTCAATGCACTCACTCTTCTTCGTCTCTCCTACATGACTCATTGGTGCTAGAGTTGTCAAAACGATGCATGAGGGCAGGGCTCAATGTTTCTAGTCCTCGTCTTTTATAAATCATATTCCCAAGTAACTGACGGCCCCATGTACAAAGTCCAAGTTGCAAATAGAGGACGGCGCACAATCAAAATAAAAGGGACGATCTGAGTCACAGCCAAGCAATGGTTCTGGCTTAGCTGTAAGAGTCAGTGAGCTGAGCCATTAATACGTTTGGCATGTATATCATGCAACAAACAAAAATATGAAACAATCTCTTCAAAAATCAAAAAAGTGTATTTCTTTCACATGCAGAAGTGTTTCACCTTAGTACATTAGGTTATATCACTACATCGACAGATATTTATTAAAAGTGGTCGTTTTTAGAAACCTGTAAGCCTTGCCCCCCAACAACAATGTTGTTAGTGAATTAACTGGCATGTCAGCAGTCATGTACACCCTGGATTCAGGGTGTGGAGACATGTAAGTCTGCTCTTAGGTGTAAATCTACACTTGGAAATGGTGTATAGCAAAAAAGTGTAAACTTACACTAAAGTGCAAGAGCAGATTTACACAGAAATCTGCACGTGTATTTATCTTTTTGAATCAAGCCCTCAATGTTTAAGAAATTGTAAAAAGTTGTGATGGTGTTATGTTATGTACCATGTTCAGGATTCCAACCTCATTTGGTATATTTTTCTACTTAAATCATTGGATTTTCATGGAAAAGTTATTTAGTATTTTTTGTTATTCTCCTCAATAGAGATTCACCAGCCTGGGTTTGCAAGGATTGTGTTCTTCATTTTTGGAATTTGCCTCAAAGGGTAGCACTTCTTAGCCCCTTCAGTGCCACGCCCTTTCCCCCTCCTGTGCCGGGCGTTGCACTAGTGGGTGGGGTTCATGACGAGATAGTCTCGTCATGGGCACAGCGCAACCGTGCTCCATGGCGAGACTATCTCGTCATGGGCACTGAAGAGGTTAAACATGGAAATATGCAGGGCAATCGGGTACACCCACTGGGGATGTAAAACACAATGCCGCTAGTTCCAACAGGCGTGGTTGGTGGCATGACTATCAATGCTGGACAAGAGTTACATGTTCTGGTCACAATTTGGTGATGCATATTTCCATCAGTAACTATTTCCTTTTTGCCAGCATTTGGGAGGTGGTTAACAGCAATCATCAAGCAAACATCTCCTTCACTAACAGGATTCAGCTACTTGCCTAGACCTAGCACCCTGCAAGCATTTAGCCTTTTAGTAAGAGCCCCCAAAGTTCACAGATATTTAAATAAAACTTTGACTCTGGTAGGTTAAATAAATTGTCCAGGATTGGTGCTAGGCAGGACTTTGACTGTGGCTCTGTACCAGGTCGTATTTCATTTTGATTTATGTTTTTACATTTGTTACGCGGTGTAGCACGGTGTTTAAGAATAACACTCAGATTAAAGCCCATACATACTTTTTAAATACAATATGTTCAAAATCAAATGTTTATTAAAATAATTAGGTAGTCTGAGCTCCTGCACAGATACCTGCAGGCCACAGGTTTCAATACTGGAGTTCTATGTCAGTCTGTTATCCTTTCAATGTTGATAGAATAAATACCAGTGATTGGGGTCAAAACACCTACAACTTAAGTGCCTGGGTTAATCTATAATAATTATTTTTTTAAATAAAGTGACCAATTAACATTCTCATCATGAGAGCCTGAACAGTATATCGACAGCCAACAGGATGGCTCAGTGACTTGAATACTCACTTGTGAAACATACAGTGACCTGCAAGTCACATGCTTGAATTTTAGCAGAGCAGACCCTTCCTTTCATCCTTTAAAGATGGGTAAATCGAATACCTTGAAGCAGAAGCGCAACGAGACCCGAATTTTGGGGGAGGGCTAGTACTAAACTGTGTTGATGAGGCTACCATTTCACACACTGGGAGCCCAGAAAGCATTAGAATACATGTTTGGAAGGCAAATAGGACCGGGTTAATGCATGGAAAAGGCATATGTCCATGCCTCTTCTTTTCTCCAGTAGCACATTACAGCCAGATTGTTTGTCTTTGCCAATGCATTCCCCTGAGACACCGAGCACTGCTGGAGCTCAGAGATTGTCCACCAGACTTGCGAGCATCGGATGTCAACAAGATGGTTGGTACCACACAGTCCTGTGCATGTCAGAAATAAAAGCACTTAAGGCTTCCTGCAAAAGTCTCTTTTCTGATTCAGAAATAGTATGAACTGCAGAATGATAACATACTTCCAGGGAAGATGTGTGGGGGTGAATCTCCCAATGTGCCCAACAAAGTCCTCCCACGGACATTGAGAAGTAGACCTGAGGTGTAAAGAATAAACTGGGATAAAGAAAATTGTGGGAGCTTCTATCCGGCTGCTTCAGAATGAGGGGGGCTCACAGACAGCTCAAATGGAAGGGGTATCCACAGAGAATAATAAGCTAGATGTCTGTTGACAATTTATAAGCATGCACATGTTGGTATTTCTATATCAAGGGCCTAGCCCGAGAGCAGCAAAACGTTGCCCATTAGGGAAGGTGATGGATAATAATGCAAGATTGTATTCATCAAGTGATGGCTTAAATCTTTTTGTTACACGCCCACGGTCACTAGCATCTGACATATTTAAATGTTAGGCACATTGTGATTATGTGATTTTCCAGAACTGCACAATTTTCAGTCTCTATCAAGCTGGTTTCAAATCAAGGTCCTCATATCAACAGCTTATTCTCTAGACCACATATCCTTCCTTAGTTGATGACTAGAACTTTCAAGAAAGATTGAAATATTCAATGTCACCACTCCTTGTGAAAACTCATGTTCTGTTGATGTTTTGACATAGCCATTAGGCCGCATTCCTCACGGTGTCTGGTGAGTGGACCAAATGCAAATTATTTGGGAATTTATGTTTTATATATGGGTACATACAGAGCATGCATAATGGGTTACTGTGTAATCTGGTCCAATATTACCATTGAGGGGTTCCGGTGATACCTTTGGCCTTGTGGTTTGTAAATGCCACCCGAAGTCTGAGATGGTAATGACAAGGCACCCCTTATATATTTCTTATATTACAAGCTGCTTTAATCAAAGTGCAGCTAACAATGAACATTGACAGGAATTATAATGTTGAAGTTGTATTTACCTGTCACAAATACATTATTGATAAAACAATAGGCAATGGTGAGATCAATGGATTTATGTGACACTGTGGTTGCAGAGTTTACTGCATAATTATGGATTTATTGACTTTGCCACATTATTTTCAAAAATACAGATTTCACCAAAATTGCTGTTTCCAGCTCAAATTGCTCTAAATAATACTGCCAGATAAAGTGCCATATAACTTGCATATTTTTGGCCCAAAATTTCGATAACCTTGGTCTTCCAAGCTGCATAATCCTAGTAGCGTGGACAATGTAAAACCATAGCATTTTTGTCATATAATTCCAATAACCTTGGTCCTCCAAGCTGCATAATCCAAGTAGCTTGGCCAATGAAAAACCTTTGCACAGTGGCGACAAAATCTGTATTTTACATGTAACCGTAAAATATATTTACTAGAAGATGTAATGGCTTCTTAGTAATCTCCATTGTACCTATCAGTATGGAGCAGAGAGCGTTGTGGTGATGAGTATCTTTTTAATGTGGTATTTTGTGGTGTTGTTCATACATCTCTCGCTCTGGTGTCTCCTGTGTCACACTCCGTCTCTGTTCTTTCCCATCTCAGTTACACTCTCCTCATTTCTTTCTCACCTTTCTGTCCATAATCACAACTGTGCTTAATTCTCTTTCACTACTATCTACCATGTATTTTTTTCTCTATCTCACTTCAGTCGCTTCTCTCTGTCCCATCTCTCTCACTGTCATCCTCCCTCCCACCTTTTCTTCCTCGCTCTCTATTGGGAAGATTAACCTGGGTGAGCGATGTGTGATTCTCCCACAAAACGTTTTCTGGTCCTTGTTTCTCAGTTCCCACAGAACCTCAGGCTCTACATTATAGGAATGAATGCTGAACAAGCTCAGCTCTGCATGTGAAGTGGCTCACCTCGATCTATGTTTGCACACCGGCTCACCACTGTCTGCAGACCTGGAAGAGCTCAGCTCTGTCTGCCCGGGGGCAGAGGAGCTATATATGCAGGAACTTTGCTCCAGCTCAATAGAAGAAATTACCTATGGGTATACGTCTCTGCTCTGTGCATGGGGTCAGCACTATGTTTGCAGGCATTTGGCTGCCTCTGCTGGAGCTCAGCTCTAACTGCAGAGGAGTGAGTTCAGCTCTACAAGATGGTAAGGTATGTCTGAGGCAGAGCTCCACTCTCTCTACGTACAAGAACCTACTTTCCGCTGCGGAATGTATGTCTTCTAAGTGCTCAGCCTATCTCCAGAACAACCAACTTTCTCTCCTTAATAAAATAGGCAACAAATTAGCTTCTTGATACCGAGTAGAATCGATGCAAGCGTTTGGACACATGGTGTTGATCTCTATTTACCCTTTCTTCCTATCCCCTCTCAATGACACACCCTCTTCCTGCCCAGAGTGCGATTTGTTCTAGATGTCTTCTTGATGTTCATTACTTTTATGTCATTTTGGAATGTCCTTTCGATCTAAATTTGTATTGAGGGAATTTTGAAAGATCAGGGAAGATCAGGCTGAGACAAGGAGACAATGTTAAGTATGAAACGAGACAAAGGGGAAATGTATGGGGATAAAAGTGGCAGGTTGAGAAAGATGCAAAGGCAAGATGACAGAAAACAGGAGAGAAGGTAGTGACGTGGAGAGAGGGACAAGAGGGACATTGGGTAGGATGAACAGAGCTGAGGTCCAGGTGACTTCTTGTGGGCAATGCAATAGAAATTAAACTACACTGTAGCACACACGATGGAAAGAGAGGGCCGGAGAAGAAAAGCAAAGTTAAAAAAAAAACATAACATTTTAACACTTGTTTCTGAGCACCAAGTATGAGCTTTAAAATGGGTGGAATTTGAATAGAGGAGAGGTAGGTGGACTGTGACTCTGAAGTCGGTGTGTTAACCCACGGAACTACGCTTGCCGGTTTGGATCCTTTGAGATGTGAATGTGTTTTGCATTTGGCGCAGGCACCGTTCTACCTTTGGCGTAAGGTTTTCCAACCACCATCTGCCACGTGCAGAGTCAGTAAGGATGATGAAGAGGTAGAACACATGAGGGCACAGCAATCTGGGGGAAACCATGCTGCTGTGGCAGGAAGCTTTGGTGATAGAAATGCCTGGTGCTGTCTATCCATAGTATCATTCCGATCCACCTCTTCAGTCTATTATTTGTCTGTCCACCAAACAAAAAAGGGCAAGAGGCACACAAGGACCTCCTGGGAGATGGACTTTGAGATGTTTGAGGGCATAGTTCAACTATACAGGCACAATCCATTTTATGACATAACCTTGAGAGGTTATCGGTGCACAAAAATGTGTATGAGGCTGTGCCTCAAGTACAAATTTCAGGCTAGATACCACTCTCTCATGTTTGCTTGATGGTGTGATGTTATAGCAAGGGTCACTGGAATTATGCAGCAGGAGAGGACCAAATTATGTGGCAGAGTGGACCCATATTATGCTGTCTTAGCAAAGGATTTACCTCAAAAGTATCATTGTAATGTGACCCATATTAACGATGTCTAAGCAAAGGATTTACCTTATTAGTACCACTGTAATGCTCAAATGCAGCAACAAGAAGCGGCGCAGGAACGGGCGGGGTGGCTCGCCCCGGGCGGTATGAGTTTTGGGGGCACCAGCCCTTCCCCCCACTCCTACCTGTGGCCATCATGGGGTGGGTGTCGCAGGAATCGCCAGCAGCCCTCCCCCGCTCTTACATGCGGCTGCTGCGGGCAGCAAACACAGGGACCACCACGGGCAGCACAAGATCTAGCAACGCCACAGGCCATAAGCTACTGAAAGGTGACCCATCAACCTTCGTACAGGACATTCCACTGTACAGGAGCACGTGTTGCTGTGTTGTTAGTAACTTTGATCCGTTTGAGCAGGAAACAATGTGTTTTCTTAAAATCTGCAAATTATGCAGCAGATGAAGGATTATGAGCGCGAATGCGGGAAATCCATAACTATAAGAAAAACGCTGCAGCCACAGAACTGCAGAATTCCAGTAGCCTTTGTTATGGGACAGTATTAACATCATATTTTTAACAAAAGCGCAGCCAATGAGCTGGCGTCAGTTAAGAGGAAAGATGTTCAGCGCTAGACTTCAGAAAACTAAGACATGTCTTTTCAAAATGATTGTACTCTTTTATCTCGAGTGAAAAAATATTGTGATATAATAATATTGTGGATAAAATATTCAGAGACAAAATATCGAAAGGTTAGTGCATATAAGGAAGTATAGATTTACTATTCTTAACTTCACATCTATGTACCTTGACAATAAGGGCCTTTTATGATGGCGGTCCAATGCTCTGCGGGAAGGTTACCAACCGACATGTAGTCGGCAGTTCCACCTGCCAAATTACGAACCGACCGCCGTGCAGACGGTCAGAAACATGCTGTTTTCTATTGCGGCTTGTGCAGCGGCCTGGAAAAGGGTCACAAGCCACCGTGGAAATAGGCATGTTTGAAACATCCATGTGCCAGGCACCATGACATGTCTGGCACAGGTTCCACGGATGTTTGGAGGGGCACCACATGTTCCCCATAGCGGAGGCCAATGGGGGACGGAGCCCTGCTAGGGGCCCCCAATGTCCCTTTCCGTCTGCCTGTACATGGCGGTCAGACCGCAATGTACAGGCCGAGGGAAATGGACTTGCAATCCCTACAGCAGTGGGTGAGCATCCACAGCCCCTATCGTAGGGATTACGGTTACTATGTCTGATGCCTCCGACCACCGTATCAGAATCCGGCGGTCGGACTGCTTCTATGGATGTCGGTAGGACCACCACCGACGGCCTGTCAGTGACCGGCCCACCGACATCGGAGGAGGCCCCATGCGTCAGGGTACAGAGATGTGGAGTTAGGCCTGGAAAATCTATACATACTTCCCTTTCCATATTTTGTCCCTTGATATTTTGTTCTAGATATAAGTGTCCCCCAATATCCAGGACTTAATATTTAAGAGCCGCACCTTAAGAAATCCCATGCCACAGGACCAAAGCTCTAACACTAGCCAGTCCTGCACATAATCAATACACAGTCGAGTGAGCTTCAATTGGTTTTAGGCAATGTCCTCCTGAAAAACCAAACATCTCAGTCTTCGAAAAGCCATTTCGTGCCTTCAGCGCTCAATAAAAGTATAAAAATGTAAGAGTGCAGGTGCATAGCTGTCAGTACAAGAGGTGCAGCAGCACCGGGGCCCAGCGGTCTGAGGAGCCTAATGCGCTCAAATTATACCTGGTTTTACTATCATACAGGGGATGGGGTCTATTTTCCTTGCTTGCGTTGAGATCGCAGGCTGAGCCTACTGACCAGGGTGCTCTTTACTTGGTCAAGGAAGGAAAGGTGGGCCACTAAATGTCTTTTAAATTCTTTGAGACAGGGAAAAGAACAAGAAGCGCCCGATTCGTGGAGGTGGTGTGAGAGTCTAGTCAGAAACAGCGTGATATCAGTATTGCACACATAAAAACTACTAAAGTTCTGTCCACGTTAAAGCATACAAAGGAGAGGCTCTCTAATAAACAATTTAAATAACAGTTCAGTAAAAACGAGATAAAATTTGGGCTAGTCTCAAATAGAGCATTTTTTTCTGCATTAAGCGGAAATTTCAAAGACATTCTTTAAAAATCTCTCTAACCTACAACAAAAAACAAAAAGGTCTATGAACCAAGAAGTTATCTCTACAGACCCTTTTGGTGGTTCATGTGGTTTTCACTATTGAAATGATGTCCTGGGAAAAGGACGCAACCCACTTGAACTGCCCGGTTCATTGGTGATTCCCACAATTCTTGCGGATCTCACTGAACCTCGTTTTGCCAGAGAGAACCGGAGAACATTTTCAAAACTGTGAAATCCACCCGTTTGCGCCTGCTTGGCGAATGTGGGTGGCTTTTGTAGCTCAATTTTGCTCGCCAGATGAATTTTAAAAAGTGGTAAATTTCACCTTTCTCATACTCGCGCAAAATCGAGGCATCCGCACTTTTCAAGAGATTTGAGCACAAAATGTAGATGTACAGAGACGTTTTAAGGCATGGGCAAAGTGGGCTCTGGCCCAGGGCCCCAGCATAGAGCCATAGAGCCAGCTCTGTTCTCCAGACAGTGGAGTCCTGATGGCCTTGAATAGTTCTGAAACAGATTGTTTTCAAACCAATTTCCTTATAATTTATTGTTATTATTGCTGATCTTTGGGAGTCTATGATAGACATTTTGCAGAGAAATGCTATGGTTTTCAACTCATGTAACATCCATAAAAGAAGTTTCTTTTAGGTCGAAACAGGACCTCACATATGAGGAATGGGAGTGGGTCACAGATAATTTTTGCAATAATATCTATGAGCTGCTGTATTATTACGAAACTGAAAACTCATGTCACTCTCCCTGAGTATTTTTATATAAACACATTTGTATTTTGATCAGTGTGACTCTGCAATGTCAGTGACCCTGCCAAAGGGGCATGAAAGACCTGCAATCCACAACTTGTTCCGTTCAGAGGGCCCCAAAATACGTTTAGCCCAGGGCCCCAAAAATCCTTACGATGTCCCTGCCCCATTATGAGTTTCCGAGAAAGGAATCAGAGGAGGAGTTTCAATTCTGGGCAACTGCTAGTTTTCCCAGTGGCTACGAGCCTAGAATGATTGGGTTCGGAAATTCCGAGCCCACCTAAAGACATTGGGCCTGGACTTGCTAGCAACGCTGCAGGGGCTGCTGACTGGGGTCGTTTGTGCAGGGATACCGGCCAGAACCAGGAATTCTGGGTCTCCGGTAGCCCTCATCTATAACCAGACAACTCATAAAAATACCCCAGTGGTAGAACCCTATTTCACGGCTCCGAGACCATTTCCGGTTACTGTTACGTGGCTCGTTTTGCCAGAACACCAATTAGAGGATATAATACCAGTTCAGCACTACGGATAGCAAAGGAGCTGTCCGAAGTCCTGAAAGCTGTTATTGTTGATCTCTAAGTAGGTGCGGGGGGCAGACAGGACAATAGTTTTCAAATCTGAGGGTATAGTAGAAGGACTCACGCCTGAGCCTCTCCTTAAAAATATATTCTCCTTATGGTGTTTTTTTTTTCAAGAAACAAGCCCACGACGAAAAAGCGAAGCACCAGTTGGATAATAGTTTAACCATCCCAGTATCCTGCTGGTCATGTCCAAAAATATTCCCTCACAATTCTTGGTATATCATGAACAGGCTACAGGGGAGGGAGGGACATGCCTGTGGTTTAAAGCCGAATAGTATTTTTGAGACAAGAGGGGTAGCCATGGGGTGCTTCTGCAGCGACTGAACACCACTCAGAGCTGCCCCTAAGGTTAGGGAAAGAGTGCTGGACAATCCAGCTGGGAAGCGCATCTGCCCAGAGTCCATCTTATTTGTGAGGCAGTATGCCCTACTTGTGGACCAGACTACAGCTTTCATGGCAGACAGAAGCAGCGGAGCAGGAGGGAGCTCCAATTGGGGCAGGATGGATGTTGAGCAGAGGCACGGACAGCCAGAAATATGTAGCATATTGGGAAGAGAGGATACTGCCCTATGGTGGCTGAGTGCTGGCAGGCACATGCAACGCTAGCAGAATGCCCTACAAAAAGTGTCTACAAGTATGGGGGATTTAGATTTCATTGGCCTAATTATGAGTGGACCATTAAATTCTGTCTGATGGTAAACCTCAGTATACACACCGGACGGAATTACGGGTTGATTTTATTTAACGCATACCATGATTATAGGATGCATTAAATAACCCAACATTTGTTAGCTTTCAGCAGGTGTAGCAGGGGAAAAACATACAGTAATTACCATATCATATGGAGTTTGGTGCGTAAAACACCAAACAAAGTCTGCGTGTGATTTCCCTCATAAACTCATAATAGATGCTATTTATCGCACCCGATAAACAGCGCACCCCATGGTATCGTTATTTATCCGTGGGGATATATAACGCCTCAACTCGTAATCAGGCCCATAGAGTCTGGAATTAGTCTGGTGCTGCCTAAGCTCCTGGGTCTTCAGTGGTGGAAGTCACAAGTTATTAGTTCTGGGGAGCTGTAGTTTTGTAAATACATTAATTATGACAAAAATGCCCCCAGTTGTGAGAAAACATATTCTGGTGGGCTCTGGTTCACAATCAATGCCTGTGAGTGTTTTTCAAATGAGTTACTACCTGGCATAAACCCAGTAATTTCTGATTTGCCATCCACATCTTATTGTTCTTTGAGACTAAATTAGGTGGTGATAGATTAGCCCATAAAGAGATATACATTTTTCAGAAGGGAAGATATATATCAGACACAAATGCAGTGGCGGTTGGTGATGCACTTTAAAGGTGAGTCGACATAAAAATGCAATATAAAAACATACAAATAAACACATCTATTTAAAAATGTTTCACTTACCTTAGCCTGCAGCACACCTTCTGTGTTCTCCAGTCCCTAGCTCCAGACTCCTCTGAGGGCAAGGTCTCACAGCTCCCACAGGTCCTTATCCAATCCAGACACTGCTCTCATGCTGCATGAGTGAAGCGTCTGGATTGGCTGGAGCAGGCTGCCTCAGCACTCCGAAGAGCACTTAAGGCCTGTGCCGGCTCTCCAACCTATCTGTCTAAGACAGCTGAGTTGTAGAGATTGAATTGCACGTCAGTTTGGCCATAGCAAAGTGACCGGCCAAACCAACATGTGCCACTCATACTGAAGGGGCCACTCATAGTTACTGTCAATCAGCAGCAATGAAGCACTGGCCCCACCCTGCCCTCTCTGTCTGGTAGAAAGCCAGAAAAATAAAATGGCAATAAAATCTTTGTATTACCTTTTTATTTTTCCGGCTTTCTGTGCAGCAGTGTGTGGTGGGCGGCGCTCCCCCGCTTCCATGAGGAAACCTCTGATGAACAAACCTGCTTCAGGAATAAATTTGAGTCTGATTGGAGCCAACAAATGTTGAATGTAGAAGAGGAAGCCAAATACAGTTGTCAGTGCAGACAATTGTGACAATAGGTATTATGGGAGATGTTGGGGAAATTAATTGGTCAGCAATTTTGAAGTATACACAAGAATTTCAGAGACCTGTATAAGTTTCTAAAGTCTGAGTTGAACATACTATTTTGTCATGGTGTGGCTGTGGCAGCCGCATCCCATTAATGGCTAGGAAGTGGCGGCTCCTCCGCTAAGGTGGAGGAGTTTTGCCCCACTGCTTAAAGGGAAAAATAAAATTATAATAACTATTGAAATTGTTATTTTATTTTTCCTATTACAGTCAGTGGCGGGGAGGGGCTGGCAAGAGCAAGGGGAGGAGTGGTTTTCACTCCCTAAGTGCACATGACTGTTTGGCCGGCCCTCTTGGGCTGGCCAAACAGTCATTCACACTTTGCATCTTCCCCACCGGGCTCCATTACACAGCCTGGTGAGGAGCATGCAAATCCTCACAGTCCTGAACCAGGGTGCTCAGACCAATCATAACGCTGTATTGCTGAATTGTGATTGGCTATGGGGAGCCTGGGAGTCTGGGTCCTTCCTGCTAGCGGTCATGACTGGAGACTGGAAGAAGGAAAAGGACGGAGGAGAGGCGGCAGCTAGCCGGCACTGGTAAGTCTTTTTTTTCCCTTTTTTTTCTCCTCTCCACCCCAACCCCCCTCCGCTTCACCACCCCCGACCAGTAGCAGCCGCTACTGTGGTTAGATCTCATTGTACTGCCATCTGGAGCAGATAATGGTCAAAATAAATATGGACCTTTGAGACCCAAACAAATGCATCTGGTTAGTTAGACGTACTGGAAGTAGCATTGTAGGGACTGTGGCACCTGAATGGGTAGGTCTCATTGGCCTGGCTAGTAGGACACATAAGGACCAAAATACACGAGGACCCGTGAGGCCCAAAAAAGTGCATCTGTTTAGTTAGACATATTAAGGCTAAAACTGCGATGTAGCTTACCACTTTTGGTCGTGCAATTAGGTACACTACCTTTAATCTGACATCTCCCAATCACTTGATGAATTTGAACTTGATTTTCAGCTTTGAACATCCTTACTGAAATCTTTTTGAACTTTCTAGTGAGTGTCGGTCATTCGGCTTAGAGTCTGTACCATTCCTGTTTTAAAGGATGATAAGTGATCTCAGAAGACTTGTCACATGGCCACTTTTATAAAAGTGGGCAGAGTTTACACAGGTTTGAGAAGTGTTAAGTTATTTTAATCCAATGAACCAGTGCTTAATTTGAGCTGGTGGTGGCAGAATTTTTCCTCATGATCTGCAGGGGTCTTACGTAAGATGCGGTCTCCGGGGGTGCCATCAGGTGATTTGCCAGAGGTGGGCTTTGACGAAGGTGTGACTACAAGCCCCTCTACCCCTGCAGATCATGAGGCAAAATTCTGCCTAAACTAAAATACTACGTGTCAGTAATTAACCGTATGTATTACATGTTAGGTGTATACACAGTAGGTGTGCACCTCATTAATTCCTAATTATAGGTTTTCTTAGGAGTGGCACGCACGGGGCTGGTCCTCGTGTGGTCCTGAAGAAGAGCTTTGAAGAGACAGCTAGAAACATGTCGACCCAATACTAGGGACTCTATACTCATTATAGTTAGATTTTCCCTATTATTAAACCCTGATTTTAGTCATGCCAACTAGGGGCAGGAATAAAATATCAGTCCACTAATTAGGTATTTTTAACTTTTTGTTTTTCCACTCCACTGTCACTGCACTACACATTTTGCACAACTTTGTGCTCCTACGTAGTTCCGCAAGTCGCAGTACGCCTCAATCCACAGCGGATTGAGAGGACCCCTATGGTGAAGCATGCCACCTAGGGGAAACCCTGGTGGGTGAGGGGACTCTAGAAAATAATTTTTCTTTCTGGAAAGAGGAAAGATAATTGTATATACTGTTTGTCTGTATACATATGTTTGTGTGTTTTAAAAGAAAAACAAAAAACAATGTTTACTTTTTCTAAAAATGTCCTTGTGATATGTGGTGTGTTGTATATATTTCATATTAAGTAACAAAAGGATTAAGTACTGTGAATAGGGTAATTTGAAGTTCCCTATAGTTTAGCAGATAGAGAGATTTTTACCTCCTTGCCAATTCTTTTTTCTACATTTTCAGGGGCTCCACCAGCATATTACTGAGGCCCTGACCACTGTGCCACCCCCAGAGTACTGTAATAGTAGAAAGCCAACAAGGGATTTTATTCTAGAGAGATTCAGTTCTATTGTACAGTGTAAAGTACTCTTTACGTGAGTTCAAGATAGATACTCAACCAAACGTTATTCAATTGAATTCAGTCAATGATATATAACAACACACACGGGGTATTTTTGAAGTGAAAAAAATCACTAGCTTTTTATGTAGAAACAATTGATAAAAAGGAGTACAGAAAACAAGTAAATGTATAATGTAACATGAAGGGAAAAACAACTTAATATTATCCACAATTCATGACATTACAGATATCCAATCCAATAAAGTAAACAGAGATCTATCTCATGTTTGGAGAACAATCAACTGTGCAGGTATGCTGTGGAAATGGAAAATGCAGTCGACGTTTCGGTCTGTTGGGGCGTCAATCAGTCAGACCATCTTCAGGACAGTTGAGCAATACAAAAAGACTCCTGCATAAATATGGTATCAATTAATTACAAAGAAAAACCATAAAATTCTCTTCATAGTTGATAGAGAAAGTAGAGGGATAGCCCGTGTGTGAGAAAACAATATTGTCTGAAAGACATTGTGAAAGAAACACCTTATACCAAAGAATAAAACAGCGTTGTTGCATTACCGTATAATTCAGTGGAAAAGGTTGGAGGAATACGTTAATATTAGTGTGCGCTCGAATGAGACTAACAAAGAGTTGTTGCGCTTACTCATAGGTTGTTGTATGAATTAGAGGAGTAACCACTTCCTCATTGGAGATTGATTGTACTTCATCTATAAAGCGAAAAACAATTATAGAATGGTCATGGTTAGGCCTTTAAATAAAACGAGTGTTAATGTAGATTTCTATCAATTTATATAACATACCCGGTCTTAGTTGGGTGGGTGTGTACCATGTGAGTGCCCGTAGCAGGATGGGCAACAATGGAATTCAGAATACTGACTGTTCTGATCTTGTATGACAAAGAAGGCCAGTTGGTCCTTCGTTGACAAATTTCTTCACTCAAGGAGATCTGGAAGATGAAAATTAGGCATACTGCAGTTAAAGAAGGCAAACCATTAAATGGTTGTCTTATATGGTCAAAGGCAAGTCAGAAGCACATGATGTGCATTAAACCACCTACATTAAGGGGTGTACTAGCAAAGGATTTAAGCCTATTTCGAAACTAGAGACTGGCATGTTTGTAGAAAACCGCCCGCTAACAAGACAGTAACTGTACAGAACCACCCACATTTAAAGAGGTGTTTGCGAGGGATGGCAGTCTATTTAAAAACTAACGTGTTTGTAAATGCATACAACATGCTGTCAAAACAGGGCGCTCACAGCTAATTGTACACCACCGCGGCTAAACTTAACACTACGTGGTGATACGGGGAAGGTTAGGTCTATTACTCACGATTTTAACTTCTCGAAGCCGTAGAAAATCAAGGTACCTTCCGTCGATAGGAACTCGAGCAATATGCAGAGTTCAACGGCGTGTATTTAAAGGTGGTTTGGTGGCCACAGCTGTTCAAGATTAAAGTACGAACCGGGCAAGACAGAAACTGCCACGAATGTGGCGGACATCTTATAATGTGTTTTTTTGTATAGATGAATGTATCAGTAGCACATTTCTACATGTTGCCGGGAATTTAAGGCCCTCGTGGAATGTGGGGACTACAATGACTCACACGATCGTTGACGGTCAAAGTGTCAACGACATGTGAAACGTTAAGTTTGGTATTTGCCTAAAAGAGGCGGACATCTTGGAAAGGTAATCAGATGTAAATATACACCTTGGAATGACTGAAGAAAAGCGCCGAAAACGGCGGACATCTTAGAACGATGATTAATGTCCAGAGTACAGCAGTTCCCTGGCAGCTGTGGTGGTGCAATGGGGGTCCAACCACCCAACTCGTAATGGGGCGGTCGGATTGCTCTTGCGGTGGTGGTGTCCGCCACGCCCCCACGAGTCGGCCCTGAGTGTGCACTGGGAATTTGTTTTTAGCACATACTGAGAAAGATCCCGTGCTGGAGGGGAGGATTGTTAGAGATGGTATTGGTGTTGCTGTTAGGACGACCTTGAGCAGGGCGGGATGTTTGGTCTCATAGATTGCAGAAGAAGGGTTGCTGAAAGTTATGGAGGAAATTGTGAGTGAGTTTTAAATAAGCTGCAGATCCAACCACTGGTGACATTTTTGTTCTTCAAATAAGACCGGATAATTGTGCCTTGGGTTTGAAGTTTGAAGGAAGGAAGCAAAGTGTAAGAGAGATTTTGTTGGCTGTGGAAAGATGGACAGTGTGAACGAGTGGTACTCACCTGCTAGGCCTCTGATCTTAAGGCCAACATGCCAACTATCTTCTGTTCTTCAATGACACCAGAGGAGGTGCATAGCAGGACCTGGAAAAGGCTTTTCCAGGACATGATTGGTCTAATTACTGATCTTAATAGAAGTACATGGGTTGCATTTGTGCTTATTGAATATTGTTCTATTTGGGATGCGGTTTGTTTGGTGCATGAAGTTCCCCCCTTACGCCCTCATTTTAAACCCACAGTGCTCCATTGTTTTGTGGCTAGGTTCATGCTGTTTGAATTTCATTCATACACTTGAGTGACGACAAGGATTGTGATGAGGGTTTTTAATTGGATTGCACTCATGAGATGTTGGCATTCTTGAAGACTTGGACAATTGATCACGGTCACATAAAGTTTTATAATCTTTGCGTGATTCGGCATTAAGATTCCTTATTTAAAGGCCACGTTCAGTTGGACTTGTTAGTGGTTAGTGCTGGAGGGAATTGGTAGTAGACACATTGAGAACCTATGGGTCAAAAGCATGTATGAGCACAGGTGACTTTTTGATTGACGCATACTAAGGATGATGTGGTGTCCACTTGGCTTCTGCAGGGCTGACATGGTTCATTAAGCGTGAAGTGGACCTTGACGCGATTAGACACTGCTTAATTTGTGCTGGTGGTGGCAGGGGACTGGCAGAGGCACTCGTTTCTGGGGAATGGGGCTTATGTTTTATCATCAGACTTTGATTAAGAGCAAGAGACGCAGATGAAAAAGTGAGAATAAAGTGGGAATAAAGATCGGAAGATTGCGACAAGGTCAAAAGCAGGGATGAAAAAGAATCTGCAAAAGTGGGATAAAGAGACAGAAAGTGTAGGGTTTTAGAAGATAGAGGTATGAGATGGATTCAAGAGAAGACAGCCTTGGTATTAGGCAAGCCTGTAATTCAACAGCACCTTTGGTGGATCCCATAAAAACCCCTGCCCTCATCTTTTTTTACAAATTAAACGCTGGGTGTTTAGAACAGTATTTGGTAAGCAGGAGATTCTCAAATATAGGCGCTACAATAAATGCAGCATAAGTGATATACAACTAAATGTCAGCGACGTGTGGCATTAGAAATCTCTAGTTTTTGCTGCCCAGGTTCTTAGTTCTATTAAAGATGCCAAGTATGGGCTGGAACTATATAACTTTTGGGGGGTGGAAGTAGACTGGAAAATAAATGGATGTGACTGGGAGTGCTGATGGCGAGCAGTGTTGTGCTAATGATTTGAGATGGAATATTACACATTGCTTGGTTCATCATTATAAATGTATTCCTATTTTTTTCCGATCAGTTTCATTTCCTGTGGGACAGTCAGTCTATTTTCAGTGGCTGGTTGCTGTACTAAGGGTTTAAATCAGTACTATTGGGGGTACATTTTAGCCATTCGATACTGTGTGTAAACATCACAAAATAGCGAAAACAAACCTACCAAAGAGGGTGCAGGATAATACCGCACGGTGGCGGTTTCTCCGTTGACTGAAGGCCCAGGGTTGTCCGACGGCGTGCACAGACTCTATGCCATGGCACAGCAATGCCAGAGTGCACGTCATTTATTTACGTATAAAGTAACGGAACGTAGTCCTCAGCAGGTTTCCGTACCCACAAAGCCTCAGCAAACAGATCAATGCGTTGGGACGCACTGTGTGACGCACTTGTGCCTCGGTTTGACCTCTGACACCCGAACCGACCTCTGACACTCTGGCACCGAGCAGGCTTTAGGCCTGTTCACAGCTGTATTGGCTTAAATCCCCCACCCCAAACATGAGTCTCCCCTCCTCCCAGTTGTCTATCTAATTTGGACAGCGTGTCTGTTCGAATCGCTTCACCAATTAAATGGACAAACGCGCTGCCACGTCACATACTTGAAAACTGATTTTGATATATGTTAATGGGAGTGAGACAGACAGCATCGAGCTGAGCTCTCAATTGATGTCTGTCAAGAAGGGTTACAGGAATTATGTGAATCTGCAGCTGTGACATTTTCTGCATAATTATGGATTTGTCACACTTGCAATATATATGGGGCCACATGTACAACGGTAAGTATTTGTGATTACCAAATAGCAAATTATTGCGATTGTCTATTTGGTAATCACAAAGACCCATGTACAAATGTGTGGTTTACACATTTTGTGATTCCTAGCGGGTCACATTCTCAAATAGACCTACCTCATGAATATTAATGAGGAAGGTCTCAGCTTGCGACCTATTGTGAAGCGCAAAAACCCCAGGAATGGTGGCCTGCTGGGATCAACAGACCACCATGTCTGTGATTGCTTTTCAATAAAGCTATTTTTTTTTTTTAAATGCAGCCCGTTTTCCTTAAAGGAAAAATGGAATGCGTTTTCATTTTTAAAGAGGAGGAAGTCGTCCGTGGGACCACTGCCTGCTCCTAAAAAATGTTTTTACAAACATTCACAAAGGGGACGGGGTCCCTTCGGGATCCCTTCCCATTTGCAAATGGATTACCACCTACATGAAGTAGGTGGTAAAATGCGAATGTTTTGCGACCCCATTTTGGTTGTAAAACATTCTTACATGCCACTGCTATTCGTTATTAGGAAGGGACGCCCTGAACACGCCCCTTTTTAATACCAAATCGCAAACCCAGTTTGCGATTCGGTGATGGGTTACTGAATTGCAAATCGGGATTTGTAGATTTAAAAAGGCCTATTTGCGTTCAATAACTGGCCGATTCTGTGACACAAAAACGTTTTGTACATGTGCCCTTTAATCCATTATGCTCTGTATAATTTGAATAACAAAAATGTTTCCCACTCAAATGGATCAAATAATACTAAAAAAGAGGGCCATGCATGGCGATGCACACTGGCAGACCCTTTGCAGAGGTGAATTGTTCATCTTTTAATTGCAGTCGGTATTCAGGTGTTAAACCGGTAGCAGTGAGGTAAAATATCTGCTCAAACATATAAACTGCCATAAACTGGGCAGTTCAAAATGTTATTCTGCATACATATATTAGGCCTAGGCGAAATTTGGGTAATGTACGTTTCAGAAATTATGCAATATACCCAAAACATAAGACAAAATTACACGTTATTACGCCAAGGCTGGTCTGACATTTTGTACTATTGTTTTGGGTGAATGTGTCCACATATCAATTTTGGACGCCAATACACATTGCGCACTAAAAAAAGTAGCACAAAAGTGCATGTGACATGAATAACATCTGCTTACGTTCAATTTGTTTGCGTTCTTCACATGCGCCGCGATATGATTTTTACCCAAATGAAATATCTGTTATGCAACATGACATAATGGTGTAATCTTGGGAATTCCGCTTAGTGTTCATGATACAGTCATGAATAAAAATTTACCAGGCCCTTATATTCCCTAACAAATATGACAGTAAGTATTGCGTGTGGGTGTGCAGGCAGCTGTTTTACAGTCGGTATTACAGCTGAATGTATTCAACCATGACTCTTTAGCTCTGTACTGGACCTCCTAGTCCAGGGTCCAAATCCCAGCTGGGCTAACCCATGACTTCCTACCAGGGCCGGACTGGAAACCCAAAGCAGCCCAGGCAATTTTGTCACACCCCCTCCCCCGGTGGGAGAGGGGGTGATGCAAGCGTGAGCACTGCTGCTTTTGCTATTGGGGGCCGATACTGCAGCACTGCTGCAAAACCAGTCCCCACCCTTCCAGCCTCCTGGGGAAACGCCCGATACCCGCTACGGCCAGTCCGGCTCTGCTGCCGACTTCCGAAGTCGATGCATTCGGTGCCATTAGAATCTGTAGCAGTAACACTGTATACATACAGCACTTAGAAGTAGCACATCCAGGAAGACAAGTTATTAATGCTGCAGGCAACTAGGAAGGTAAACCATTAACTAGTTTAATATGAAGCTAAAGTTTATGAATGCAGACGTGAAAAATAAAGAGTAGCCATCCGTAACAGGCAAGTTCATTGCGCCACCAGGGCACACCAACAAGCGCACAATGTTCTGAAATCTGTTTGTCCCTTTCTGGAAAACTCCTGTCTCATTATCGCCCTATCATCTACCTGTGTAAATTGTGTCATGCAACTTCCGCCCAAATGTACTGTATGTCAAGAGCTCTCAAGTTACCATGTCAAGAGCTCTCAAGTTACCATGCTTCATGTGTGAGAAGCTTATCCTGTCCAGGTTTTTGTTGAATGTTTTTCATATAATTTATCATGTTCTCTCAGTTATAAAACAGGATTACAAGTCCCAGAATTCAAAGAAACATTCCTGCATTGGGTGAGCTATTAACGCATGGGAATGGGAAACTTGAGGGCTCTGTACCTCTCCAGCCCCCCTCAGCACACAGGCTTCTGTGTCAGACTATGGAGGACAAAGATACTAGGATGGCAACATATTTTGATATGGAGGATCAGCATATTGTGTGATTCTGGGCAAATCATGCTGTTAACTAGTCCCTTGGGGTCCTTATCTGATAAAAACAAGGAGCCCCCTGAAACTAACTAACCCAATAATAAGTAATCTATTTAAAAGATCTGTTGTGTATATGTAGCTAGGTGTTTGATCATTTATAGTGTTTAGACTTTGTATAAATAATATGACTAGTACACCCTGACCTTTTGGTAACAAGAGTTGGTTATCAGCTAACCTCCAACTTTCTGATGGCATGCTTATAGTGGCATATGTGTGTGTGTTATGTGTTTATATATATTTTTTTAAAAAATATATATATATATACATACACACACATACGTGTGCACACACACACTACAAGCCCTCGATGTGACGGCACTCAGCACTTTAAAGCACTTAGCACTTCAAAATAGCATTACATTGAAACAAGTCCATCTTTCAAGACTTTAACATTGTGACACCTGCTTGATGTTGTAACTGGGGGTGTGTAAGGGAAGCTTAAACTGTGCTATATGGGTTCTATAAGACGACATTCACACTGCAGTTGCCTGTGCTGAAACTGCTCCATGAATGCAAGAGGAACCTGGACTACAGCTACACATGAGTCACCAGGAGTGTGTATGTGACAGAAGCTTACAATGCTGCTGTGCAATGTGCTGTATCTGTTCTGTGCACCAGGAAAGTTTTCACTGCAGCTGCTCATACCTATGTTGTACCTTGGTATAATCGTTTAACTACACAAAAGCTAAAACGATTCAATGCTTCTTTCACAAATGCTCTCCCTGTGGTGACAAATGGCATGCTTGTCTGGGTGTGCAGTTATTAGGTCTCAGCTACCATGCGCTGTTTGGCTGCGAAAGACCTATTGAACTCATACCAAAACTTACAGTGAGCATAAAGCCCGCCCATTGCTTAGCATTGGTTGGCTGTATTGTCACTATTATTTGCTTGCTTCTTACTCGATGACTTGCATTGTCCATCATGTGTTTGTGCCTCACATGGACCAAATCCTCAATACTGTCCTTTTGCTTGGTATTCTTCCACTGCACATTTTAGGGAACTACTTTTTAAGTCGAATTCTGGATTGCTAATAACTTCTTGTAGGCATTCTGAAAGCTTCGCTGGGAACATATTTTGCCCATTGATTACTATTGGCTTTGTGGTTTGTGACTCACAGTTGCTTGCTTTTTTTTTGCTGGCCTTATTTGCTTTAGGCTGTCCAGCTTGAGTTTGTCCCTCCTGTGAGCATCATGTTTACTGTATCCGAGCGCACACAACACAAATGATCTGTGCTGATATATTAGAATATATAGGAATTAGGGAAGTACAAATGAAGCACACTTTTTTGCAGTTCTGAAGTGTGGTGGAAACTGGAAACAGATATTTGAATATGATCAATACACTCAGTGATGACATTCCCACACATTATCGTTTGTGTGCAGTGAAACTGTATGTTGGTGCAAATGTAATGGTCATTTCAATTGAAAATGTGTTGTCTGTAATGTCAGTAGGCTACTATACCATGCACTTTACAACACCCTACTCTACTTTATGCCCTCCCTCTCTATGACCGCCACTCCCTTCTATGCTCTTTCACTCTAAGACACTGTACGACACGCCACTCCACTCCAGGCCACTCCAAGCCACTCCGTTCTATGCCACTCTACTCTACACCCTTTCAGTCCACATCACTTACCCCACTCCAATAAACCCTGATCAAATCTACCCCACTCCACTCCAATCTATCCCACTTCATTCCAGTCTACCCTAATACACCTCACTCCAAAATACCCCAATCTAACCTACTCCACCCCAATCTACCCCCTCCAATCCAATCTACCTCACTCCACATCACTCTACCCCACTCCAATCTACCCGAACCCACCCCGATTGACCCCCACTCCACCCAAATTTACCCCACTCCAATCTACCCCACTCCAGTCTACCCCACTCCATTCCAAATTAAATCACTCTACTTCAATCCCTCCTACTCCACTCCCGTCCAGTCTATTGCATTCTACCCCACTCCATTCTTCCTCAGCCTAGCCCATTCCATTATACCACAATCTACCCCACTACACTCTACCTCAATCCCCCTGCTTCTGTCTTCCATTCTCCAATCTACCTCAATCCACTCCAATCTACCCTACTCCACTCTACCCTAATCCACCTCACTCCATTCCACTTCACTTAAATCTACCCCACTCTAATCCTTCACACTCCACCCAAATCTACCCCACTTCACTCCAATCTAACTCCCTCCACCTCAATCTACACTACTGCAATCTACCCCACACAAATCTACCCCACTCAATGTACCCCAATCTACTCTACTACAGACTAATCCGCTCCACTCTAATCCAATCTACCACACTCTACCCCAATCTATCCCATCCTACTCTACCCCACTCAAATATACCCCAATCTACCCCCACTTCACTCCAGTCTATTCAACTCCACTCCAATCTACCCCAGTTTACCCAAATGCCAAACTACTCCACTCCATTCTATCTCACTCCAATCAACCACAATCTACCCCAATGTACCCAAACGCCAAACTACCCCACTACAATCTATCCCATTCCAATCTACCACAATCTATCCCACTCCACTCCAATCTACCCCACTCCATTCAAATCTCCCCTACCCTAATCCACTCAGATTAACTCACTCCATTCTCCCCACTCCTGTCAAATCTACCTACTCTACTCCACCCTAATCTTCCCAACTCCACTCTAATCTACCCCAAACCACCCCATTCCACTCTTCCCCAATCTACCCCACTCCACTACACTTCAGTCCAATCTATGGAACTCCACTCCAGTCCAATCTATCACACTCCAACCCAATTTATCTCACTCCACTCTACCCCAATCTACCCCACTCTAATCTACCACAATATACTACACTCTAATCTACCACAATCTAGCCCACTCTATCTCTATCTACACTACTCTACTCCAATCCACCCCACTCCAACCCACCCAGTCTACCCCACTCCTCTCAATATACCTCACTTCACTCCACCCTAATCCAATCTACCACAATCCACTCCACTCTACCCCACTCCCCTTCACACCAACCTACTCCACTCCAATCTACCCCACTCTATCCAATGACCGAGCTGCCATTTGTTGCTGGGTGCTTCACTACAAAAGAAAGGTACTTTTGTGCACTTAACAATTCATTTTTATCTACCAATATAAGTGGCATTCATCATCTCAAATTGGTCAATAAAAAAAGAAAATGGCACCTAGGTCATTATGTAGGAGCGTGCATGCGTGGAATTGCATGCACGTGCCTACAGAGTGATACGACCAACAACAGCGGCCACGCCAGCACGCATTTTGTCGTTTTTTTTTTTTTGCCGATGCAGCAGAGTGTCAGCAAAAAGCCAATAGCTCCAAAAGGGAAGACCTGTTGTCCTTGCCATAGCTTGTTTATTTAAGGTATATATATATGATATAGTGTCACATACTGCCAAGGCCCCTTCAGGGCATAGAAAGTGATTTTTATCCTCGAGAGTTCGGTGAGATTTACAGGCTCCAACTAGGACCTAGGTGCCTTCAGGTAAGTAACCAGACTTCTGCATTTGAGAAAGAGCACAAGGTGGGTTATTTGCAGTTACGCAGAGACCATCTCTCCCCTTCCTGAGGCAGTGTTTGAAAGTGCAATCTTTACATTTAGGCACTATAGCACATTTTCAGTTCAAAATGTTGGTGCCATGTCTTCACGCCACAATGGAGCTGGTCACCTCGTAAACCCCGCTAATACACAGAGTCTGATCCCTGCAAAGAGTTTTGACGGGTGAGTCCAGGTAATAGGTATAGGGTTGGAAAACACTCCCCTGTAGGTTGTAGTCTCCCAAAAAATATACCTACGATTCAGTGAAGTTTCTTCTTTCACTTGCCCTCTCTACAACTGACTCTGAATTTTGCTTTTCACTTATTTCAGCTCTTTTGAAGTAGCGGATAGACCACCAGAGCACACAACATGTGCATTATGGGAAAGGAGTGTTTGACTATTCAGTGAGTTTCACTATATTGTATTGTATTGTAATTGCAATTATATAGCGCTTACTACCCCTGACAAGGCGTCAAAGCGATTTTCAGCTCGTAGCACACTACTCCAGAACCCATAAAGGATTAGTGGTGAATTAGTATCGTGAAAAACGAAAGTAATTTGAGGGGTAGATAGGTTAGTCAGTTATTTGGATTGATAAAGACAGCGGAGGGATAGAAGAGGGGAAAAGGTTTGCATTTATATAGTGCTGGCTACCCCTGATGGGGTGTTGAACGCGCTCTTTCGGCGAGTAGCACGCTACTTCGGAACCCATAAAGAATTAGTGGGTGAATTAGTGTAGTGAAATATGTATATTTGAGTGCTGGATATGTTAGTCAGTTATTTTATAAAAGGAGGTGTGCTATAATGTAATTCTATTCCTGTACCCAGATGCCACACTACAGAGGTTCCATGCTTATGTGTACGCTAATATCCTATGCATAATTAGTATATGTGCATTATTGTTATCCCTATTATTCTATGTAGTGTAATTCCATGTACCTTCATTCTGTGTATCTTCATTCTATGCAATGCATATTCACAACTATTATTGGCGCTTTTTGTCAATTCAATATTATTCTAAGCACTGCTTTTTCATGCACTGTTATTAAGTAGGCTGCTATGACATGCGCTGTCATGCAGGCGCAACCCCCCTTTGAATTCTGTTCCCTGGGCACGTGACTGGCTGCGCCATCTGTCCCTCGACATCATTGAAATTATGCAGCAAGGGAGGATCAAATTATTTGGCAGGGTTTCTCAATTATGTGAAAGAAAATGCAAATTATGCGGCATAATGAGGCACATTTTGTGATAGCATCACTTCATTATTTTGTCATTTGTACACGTTAATATTGTCTGGACAAAGGTTTCATCTTATTAGTACTACTTTGACACCCAAATACAGCACTGTGCCACTGAAAGGTGAACAGCTAACGTTTGCAGAGTGCCTTCCGCTGCAGCGCAACCAAGCGCTGCCAAATTTTTAGTAACTTTTGATCTAGAAACTTTTTTTTTTGTTAAACTCTTCAAATTATGGTGCAGATGATGGATTATGTGGCAAATGCGGCAAATCCATATTTATAAGAAAACGCTGTGCAGCCGCAGAATCGCATACCTCCAGTGGCCCTGACTATAGCAGCAGTGTACCCACGACCACCTCATATGGCATAGCTTCCTATTTCTCTTCCTAACCTGGCAAAGACCACTATGTTAGTTGGTACCTTTCTTCGATCCTTTTCAGGCTCCTATGTTTTAATTCCCCTACTCACATTCGAAGCGTTGATAACACTAAACTGATGCAATGATCACCCTGTGAACTGACTGTATGTTGCATCGCCTTAACAGATGTAGGGGCTACTTCCTGAAGCTTTTGCCTGGAAGTGTCTACGGTTGTGTTCAGCTACCTAGACATCCAATCAGCTGGGACATGTATAAAGGTATAACAGTAAACGTTAATCAAAATATACCTTTTAAAACATGCGGTATCAGGATGTGCGCTATTACTGCCAACGGAATTTTCAATGTGCAGTGAAAAAAAAAAAATAAATTTTTTATTAGCTATGTGAAACAGGGAAAACCTGCAATGTTGCACACAGCTTGTAGCAGAATATATGGCACATGATTAAATGACACCCTTGTCAGTGTGGTATACAACGTATCACTCAAAATGGCAAAGTATATTTTTAGTATTAGGAGCAGTGTACATCTGGAGAGCAGGACAAATTAAATAAAAACAATTTATAGACAGGAGTAGGCTGCTCGTAGGATACTACAGTTAAGCCACACTGGGGTAGATTTATCAAGGCTTTGACGAAAAGTGGTGCAGATTCTATATAAAGTATTCACTTTCCAGTGCAAAACTTTTGGGGGGGCTGGGAAGTTGCCCTTAATGTAGTGCATACAGCGCTTTGTTCTGCTTAGCGCTACGTGTGTCATGAGGGCGTTCAATGGGTAGCGCTTGCGCGTACCATCGCTACAACCCATGGTGTTTGACCCAAAGCCAGACCTGCAAGGATTTTCAGACCTGGCTTTGTGTCAAAAATGAACACCTCTCTGAGGAAGGCTTTAGGTACAAGACATGTATCAGGCATCTCCAAACATTTCACAAATGGCATGTGTGCTGCACTGTACAGCACACATCCAATGGGTCGAGTGTATATAAAAGTGTCTAAGCCAGTGCTAAATTTGACCCGGTGGTTCCCGGTGCTTAGCACCGGCACTGGCGCTTTTCATGAGCACCAGTTAGGACACATTCAATTATGGTAGGCACGGAGAGATTATGTGATTTGCCAAGAATCACAGAATGTTGAGCTGGCGCCGAGACTCAAACCTGGTTCCCCAGCTCCGAAGTCAGCAGCTCTGACCATTACGTCACATCCTCTCCCCACTTTCATGGTTAGTAGTTGGTTCTGTTTTAGGCGGCGCCAACCGGAGAAATGGGCTGGTGCAAGTTGCCTCCTGTCTGGAGCCCGAGCACTTATTTTTTTATTACAAATTAACCACTGGCCTAAGTGCAGGGTTTTGTAGCAGAAGGGTATCCTTCCAGTGCAAAACCTATGCTGGACGTCACACAACTTTGCACCACGATGCTAGACAGCCTCTTTGTGCACTAGCGAAGTGGAAGACAGCAGCAGGCCATATTCAGTAAATAGGACTTTGCACTCCTTGTGGCCCACTATATCACAATGTGTATTCATCCCAGGACCAGACCTCATAGAAAGCAGTAAGCGCTTAGAAGCAGCTTGAAAACTCCTTGCAGCCCGGTGCAAAAACTACAATTTAGGCAAAAGGCAACTGGTCGGTGCTTTACAACCCTCCACAAATAAACCAGTAATTAAATGACACAACGTTTTGCATTATTTGCCTTCTTCAAAAAGGTCACAACACGCCATGAAGCCACCTTTGGCAGCATGTGGCGCTTCACAGACTCAAAAAAATGCACGTACAAAATACCTTGAGATTTAAATTCTGCACAAAATGCTTAGGCGTGACTGATTAATATGACTTATAATTAAACATAATAATAAATCGAATAATTAATAAATTAAAAGACGGTCATAGATAAAAATCCACAAACGTGGTTGTCTCGTGAAGACACACTCACTCGGGCTTGGGGGCCTTAGCTGCTTTCTTGCTCGGTTGTGACTTCTTAGCTCGGTCCCCAGCTCTACCCTGGACTCTCACTTTGAGGCGCGGGTCCCGGACGGCTGTCTGCGGCAGCTCCCTCGCTGCCAGTGGAGTCGGGGCTGCAGGGGTCCCCTCCCCCAGGTCCCCCCGCAGTGACCCTAAGAGTGTCAGGAGCGCTGCCAGTGCCAACACCAGCGAGGGCGCAGCGAGCCCGGTGCCCATCTCTGCACTGCTGGAAACCAGTGGTGATTAATCACAGAGAAAATCGAGTGAATGTAAAGCAGGCGCGTGCTTCCTTGTCCTGGCGTCGGGTCTGTAGTGGGGATGCGCTCTGGGGAACCAAGGGTCCTCTGCCCGGGGATCCCTTTCTCCCTCCTCCCGAAATCCTTCTCCAGGCACAAGAGACAGGAGAAAGTTTCCTAGCAAGGCTCTGAAACTTCATGGTCAGTGGGGGGCGTGAGGGGCGGTGCCCTGCGCTGAGAGGGGGGTTCCTTCCAGCCAATGGCGAGGCGGCAGAGGAGGGCTCGGAGTTACAGGTGCTGTGTTAGGGGGTGGTGAGGGAGGGGAGTTTGTTCAAAGGGCTGAGGAGAAGGTGGTGTTTGATGAGATTAGCCGGAGAAAGGGACTTCTAAGCTTTTTGTGTCACTTTCGGGACACTTTTCAACGTAGTCGCACTGTGTATAGGTTTGTTTAAAGCGCCTTAAAATGGTATATTCAGCGCTATGAGATAGTCAAATGAAAAATATGCAAGTAACGGAAGCCCGCGTTCCATACCGCAGGGATGCTGATTCCCGAAGCCGCAGAGTCCTCGGGAGACGGTGTCCATTCTTGGGGCAACAAAAGGGGCTTTGTGCGCGGCTCAGCAGCGGGTCCCTTTCACCCGAAAGCCTCGCGGACGAAGCGGGGCTGGCGGCATGGAGAGCACGGTTGCCATGAACACCTCTTGAGGCACGCAGGGTACAGAAAGGGACTCCTAAAGTGGCACGCCGCCGCTCGAATACGGCATACCTTAGTGCCAGGCTGGTACAGGCGCCAGGCCATTGATTAATTTGTGCCGGTGGTGGCAGGTGGAAGTCAGTGACTTTCCGTTCTGAGGTCAGGGGCTTATTTTTCATCAGTAGAGTTTGAACCTGAGCAAGAAAGAGAAAAGCTGAAAAGGGAGAAGGACGAAGGGAAATATAGTAAAACAGTGCCAAACGGGGAGAACATCGATGAAAAAAAAGCCTTTATCTACTTGTTATCTATTTACTTGCAAAAGAACAATAATGTGTGGCAGGCATGCACCATCATAGTGATTTTTAGGTCTCGCTTGAGCCAGGACATGCGCTGCTCTGCAAGACATTTAGTAGGTGGGTTTTCAAAGTGCTACCCACCTTTTTGTGCTGGCTACAAGCTTGAGTGCACGATGGCGTGCACACGCACAGCTGCTCCCCGCATTCCCCCCTCCCTTCTCGCCCAGCCATCTACCTTTCCTGCACCAGCCTTCAGCACCATCTCCGCCCCTCCCCTCGCTGCTGTGCGCGCATCCCTAGCGTGCTTTAGCGCATCATCGCGATTGAGTTCACTTTCGCTTTCAGAGTGGTCGCGATCGCGATGACTTTCGCTTTTACGGCCGCGCGGCGTTACTTTTACTGCCGCGCGGCCAATGCTTGTTTGCACTCTTGCACCCTTTTCTCTGTCTCTTTATTTTCTCTGTTTGTTTTCTGTAGTTTTGCCCCTTCCTTCTCTCTCTTTGACTCTCATTTTTGCTCCAATTCGCTGTAACCCTTTTTTTGCTCTCCTGCTTTTTTGTTGTTGCTGTTTCTGCTTCCACATATTCTCTCATCTCTTTCTCACTTTTACCTCTTTTAGTTATGCATCCTGTTTCCTCTTGTTTCCTCTTTCACTCTCACTCTTGCTTGCCTCAGTCTTGTTTCGCCTGTTCCCCCATTCCACTCTTTTTTCCCTCACATTCTCCTACATCCAATTCCCGCCTCCCGTACCTGCCTGATTCTCCTGCCCCCAAACCTCAAGCTGACCAGTCCCAGCCACCGGATCTCCTCCCTCATCCTCCAGATCTTTATGGTGGCTGCACCGCAGCCACCTAGCTGGCGTGCCAAACCCGCCCACTCAGCAGATGCGCACCTCTTCCTCAAAGCAGATGCCTCTCCCCTCACTGTACCAGGGCCTCCTCCACCCGGATGTTTGGAGCCTTGACCTGCTCCCCCTGCCTCTTCTGCAGCTCGCCCACATTTCGCATAAGCGCACTACCAGTGCATGGAACCCTGCCCCTTACCACCCACCCCAGTCCCATCTCCCTCAGCCTCGGCCGCTCGCTCCTCATCATGAGGCAATCACGTGCCACGCTCCAGTGATGTGTAAAAGAACAATTATTAGGACAGGAATGCAAGCATTTAAACCGCTTCAATGTTTAACATAACATCAAAACTTCTTAAACATGATCCCTTTCTCTACCCCAGCATTCTCACGCCATCCTGCTTCACTCATTCTTTTCACCTTTCTCCCAATAACCTCCTTCGATTCCCAGACTCTTTCTCACTTCTTTTTCTCAATCATCCTCCAATGAAGCCTCCTTCGCCTGTGCTTCCTACTTCCCCCCAAAGGGGTGGATCCGCCCACATCTGACTCTCAACCCCTCCAACTACCTCCACCCAGAACAAGCATTGGCATAGCCAATAGGTCTCGCCTTTGGGACCTTATAAGTATTTAGTTATGCAGCACAATATCTTTGGTGCAACAACACCAACTGTTGCATGACTAAACACTTATAAGGTCCCAAAAGTGAGACCTATTGGCTATGCCAATGCTTGTTTACATGAAGGTCTTGGGGCAACCTTTACTCCATCCACTCATTGTGCCAGAGATCTTCTCAAAATGTCTGGAGTGACGTGTTCAGTCAGGACCCACTTGTTTTTGGATGCAGGGCTTTAAGGGGGCCGGGTACCGAAGGTACTCAGCACTGGTAGTTCTTAGAAGCGGGTACCGAGACGGGTCCTTCTCGGACTCTCCATTTCTACCTTCAGGGTGGGGCCCACAGTGCCGGCTTTAGTGCTGGTGGCTGCGGCGCCCAGTGCGACAATCTTTTTTGGTGCCCCCACGCCCCATGACAGCCTACTCGGATTCTCCCACTATCACCGGCCAAAAGTGCCTCTCATCTCTCCAATCATAAATTATTGCTAAAAATAGCACCCCTCCTTAGGTCAGCGCCCCCTCTGCAGGTCAGCGCCCAGTGGTGCTGCACTGGTCACACTGCCCTACAGCCTGCCCAACATAACTCTGCAATAGTAACATCTGTCACCGCTTTTGAACCAACTTCAAAAAAACTCATTTTTCAGTTTTATATTCCGTAAACTTGGAGCAAACCAGTTACATTACGTAATGACATATCCATATTTTTAATCACAGGATGTTTAGCCGACGTGAGGCTCGAACCTGCTTTTGCAGCTCTTAGGTTGGCAGCTCTAGCCTTACACCACAACCTCTCTGCAAGAAGGGAAGCATGTTCAATCTTTTATACAAGGAATGCATAGTTGTTGCTTACTTATCTTATGCAAATAACAACCATTGATAAAGCCAATAGTCCTGGCTCGTTGTAGGTGTGATTTTGTTTGTTTATATCTGGATGAATGGACTGAAGTAGCAAATACCAGTCAGGCGGCACACTATGCTAAGTACAGATTTGTAGTTTAAGTGTTTTAAGTCACACCCTTAATTACATCGGCCACGCCCCTATGAGAGAGCCCCCACTTTTTTTATCCCACATAAAGCCCTGCATGTCACCGTGCATTTAGCACTTTTCCATTTCACAATTTCCAATTCATTACTACAAGATCAAGAAAGCACTTGTTTCTAGCTCTTCTTTGCACTACGAGTCAAACTGACTCGGTGGCAGAGCAAACGCACCACAACCCTAAAGCTAACAAGAAAAAAAACATCCTGCCCTACTGATTGGGATGTGAGACAGACGCAAAGGTGGTGCAGTGGGCACTTCATGCCAATTAACCTCTGTGTAGGTGGACCAGAATTTTGAGGCCAAAAACCGGGACATTTCACAAAAATAGAAGGACTACAATTTTACTTCAAGCGAGCACACAGAATGACAGCACTCCATAACAGAGAATTACAGAACAGGCAGTTAGAACATAAATAAAATCCAATTTCTAAACCCAGAAGCTTGCCTGTAAATTAAATTGCTTTCTTGAAACAACTGCTAACTATCCCTGTGGTGGAATGTGCTTCATTGACTCGTATAGCCACAGTCTCACACGGGGTCCGTCACAGTCTCACACGACGTGTTTGGGTTCCGGTTCCGGTTGCTGCTATTGCTGTTGCTGTTGCGAGCGCTGTTGTGAGCGCTGTGTGCGTCCTGCGAGGCCCTAGCCTGCCTTGTCCAGCACCCTGAGCCTGCCACCGCCATCCCCGTTACTTCTGTCGCGGGAGGCCGGGCTCACGGAAATACGGAAAAAAGCCCATTGAAGCCCGGAAAAAAAAAAGCCTGTACTTGCTGCGCCCGCGTCCGCTGGGGGCCGGCGACGTCCCTTCTCTGCTCTGCCCGGCCGGGGGTTCCGCCTTGGCTTCTGATAGGTCGGCAGGTTGGCCGGCTGGCTGGCTGCTGCTCCTCCGCTCCTCCGCTCTCCCGCTCCCGCTGTTGAACAGAGCGGTGCCGCCTAGGAGCTGGTTAGGTGTTGTTGCTGCCGCTGACTCTCACCACTTACAGTGCCACCTTCATCATCGCTTCTCACCACTTACAGCGCCTCACCCGCACTCAGCCTGCCCCACTGCTGGTATTACCCCCTCCCACCTCCAATCCTATCCTCTCTGTAGGGCAGAACAGAACGGAACAGATCGGAATTGTACATTCACCTAAGAGGTTCCAAGAGCTCCAGAGTACATCTACAGCGCACTTAGGAACAACGGAGCAACGGTTTTGCGGGAGACCACTGGGCAGTTGCTACGGCGAGGGTGTGGAGCAGGGCGCGGAGCAGGTGAGAGCAGCGAGCAGTGGGGGGTATGTGACATAGAGCTGGGTGTACTCGGCAGTCTCGTCAGCTCTGTAAGCAGGGGGTTGTGGGGGCTCGCTGTGAGTCATCTATCATCATCATCAGGCATCTGATCAAAGACCGAGGCTGAGCCCCTCCCCTGTGTACTCCGGGGAGACCTCCTATCACGAGCTTATACGAGCTGTAACGAGTTCTGATCAAAGTGATTTAAGTTGGGCCCAGCTTCCCCCGCGTTCCGTCCTTTCCTCATCCTCATCCTCGCCACCCACAGACGGCTTGTGCCAAGTGAGTTATCAAGTGACCAATTTAAATCCAACAGCAACGAGACAGAACCTAGTTACATTACAACAACGAAGGAAAACCAACGTCGGGCAGATACTAAGGTTACTTGGGGATAAAACTAGTAAACAATACCAGTAAAATAAACAAGCATATTAACTGGGGAAACATGAGGTCCGGTAGAGTAAGAAAGACCCTAACTACCCCTAAGTTAAAGCAAAAAGCAATAAAAAGGAAAAAAGTGTTCGACAATGGGAGCAGGGTCGACGACCCCCTTGGCTTTGATTCAGACTCCCAAAAAGCCAAATGTGGGAAGCTTGAGGACAATAGTGACTTATCACTGCTTGAAGAGCGCTGTAGCTCCTCAATAACCCCCCCAACTGACAGTTTAGTACACTCCAGTCCTCGCAGAATTCCCCACAATGCCTCTTCAAACCAGTTCAGGACACCATCTAAAGAAACGCATAAAGACACTAAGTCAAACCCAGTGGCCAACTTAAAGCCGAGTTCGGCAATAAAATGTTTAATTACAATAGAGGGCTCCTTCCAACGGAAGACTCCACATTACCTCCAGCCCAAGATTTACACTAAATTTGCATTTCTGAACGATCCAGGCACAGCAATATTTTAAAAAACTAGCGATATTAAAGGACTGCAAACTCCTCTGCAACCAAGCAACTTCAATTTGCTCCCTCTATCAGACACAAAACTAAATCTAAAACAAACAGTAGTACAAATCCATACGATGGATCCACAAAAACTACAACAAAAACAACAACTAGAATCAAATGGAATAATCAACAGGAATTTAATCAACATTATGTCCACTAAAGACCAAGAACTAAATGATAAACTAGAAGAGAAAAGAGACCTAGACCTAGACCTAGAAAATGTAGCGGAACCTGGCACCACTATTCAAAAAATAGAACTAGGGGATTCCGCCAAATATATTGATAACGTACAGACACAATACTCAACACTATTATACTCACAGGCAGGTACAGGGTCCACTAGGTCCCCTTCCAATAAAACCTCCCAACTTCCCCTGATTACGGCAATAAGAGAACCTGAGATAGCCACGCTAACATCACGCCAGCAAGAAACGCCAGAAAAAGGCATAACTACTAAATCTAAACAGCACCTTCTAAAGACAGAGGAATTCTACTCTCCGGTTAACCCTCAAAATTCGGGCCAATTAGGACCAATTATTAAAGCTCACTCAAGTGCCTACCAGGCAAGTTTAAATAACATAGTAGATCAAAAACCCAAGGCACTTAGCGCGCAAATTACCAGCGACTCTCCTCAACACTGGTCAATTACTCGAGAGAATGAAGTAATAACAATCGAAGAAAACATTCTGCTGGGGAATAGTCAGGCGACCCCCCACAATATCCACTATAATTCCAATTGCGACATGTCCTTTCTAGCCTCTGAAGAGTGGGAGGAGCTAGTGGCTTCATATAGCAATGACTCAAAAACCAAAACAAACAGCGTAAAGACAGAACCTAGTGACAAAAGCAAATCGACCGAAGACACATTTTAGGAAACAGTACTAAGCACGATGCAACATTCAACTGCAGCATTACAATATCAATCCCGTAAAATGGACTTACAACTGACACTGCTTCAAACCTTAGCAGATTTCACTTCTGCAATTGATAGAAAGCTGGCCGACCTAAATGGATTGATAAAGAGAGGGCAAGAAGCAGCCCTCAACGATAAATTACTTCAGCAAGAATGTACCTGTGGCCCAATTGTAGACAAGCTATCCATGTTACCAACATTACTGAGCGACTTACTATCTATCGCAGTAACAACTGAAACTAAAACAGCGGAAAGCCCGGACTTACCTACAAAGGGGGAAACAAAAACTGAACCCCAACATACTGAGAAGTTAATTTTAAACAGGACTGACGAAACAGGAGAGAGTAGGGTCTCGCAATCTCCTAACACAGCCATTCCAGAAAAAGTAATAATAGAATCACCTGAATCAACTAATAAAATTACACCAACGAATATCCTTCGTAGGAATAAAAGGAAGGGGAGGAAAAAGAAAACTACTGCTCCGGCCCAAAATTTGATCAATTGGTTACCACAGCGACCAGTAGTCATGAATATCAAAGTTACAAACAATCAACGCTCCCCAGTTTTACTATTGGAAGAAGGCACAAAAGAAGATTCTATACAACTGCAAAAAACACAGCTAGGGGATTCGCACTCTTTACCAAAATGAAGCAAATAGAGGCTAGTGCTCAAGTAAGGAAAAAAAATTATTCCAGCAGCCATCTAGAAATACCCCTAAAACCCAATGACCAGGAGCTTACACATACGATAAAAGCTCCAAGCAAGTCTCCCCAGGTCTGCAACTTACAAACGGTAGATGAGAGACTAATAACACCAGAGCCCACGAACAGAGAGTCACGTCACTCACCAACGAAAAACCTAGAGCTAACTAGAGACTTGGAAGAAAAAATTTGGGATCGGCAAAGTCAATTATCAACAATTGTTGATAGCATTTATAATAAAACTAATATCCCTGACATCTTTAGCTCACATCAATTTACAACCATTACTAGTCCCTACCCCGAGCCCTCGACCCAGGAATCTGTCCAAGAGGAGGAGCCCAACACGATCATCTTTGCCCCCCAATCCAAGTCGCGAGGCCATGCAGACATCTTAAATAAAGGGAACATGCTACGGCTCCTGCAAGCCTTCCCCAAGTTAGCCAATATTCACACTTCCGATTTATTGTTCGTTGATTTTTTACCAAATAACGGCCTGCCAAACTCTGAATCCTCGGAAACTAGATGGAAAACATCGGAAATAGCTAGTAGAATTATCCATGAAAGCAAAAGATTTCAAAGCTGGGGGATTACCCTAAAACTAGTACCTAAACCACAATACCCAGCTCCATTTTTAATCACAGACAGCCAATTCAGACCATCGACCTCAGTCCTAAGGGGAGCAAGGGGCCGTTCCCCAACAGACGGCCAATCCCGTGCAAAGGAACTTTTTTCAACGAATGGAAGGCAGGGGCTACAACGTGCAATCCTTTTAGTGCAACCAAATTGACATAGGACGCCCCCTCAATCACACCTTCGACTGGGCCCCAATGAAGTTAAAATCTGTACCTGGAATATCAACGGCTTAAACTCCAAACTAAGCGACCACGACTTTTTGAACTATTTTAAAACTTTCAACATCATTTTACTCCAGGAGACCTGGGAAGATAAACCCTCCGATTTACAGGGCTACACTTCCAGCTTTACCGTGGCTACTAAGGGATCCAATTTTGGACGCCGTTTGGGGGGTTTACTCCTCCTCTCTTCCATAACAAAAATTGGAGAAATGTACCCCATAAAAACTTACATCTCCCCTCCAAGTTGTATTCAGGCCTCAATGGTTAAGTTGATTCTCGAATGCGGTCCGCGAGGTTTGGCTTCGAATAGGTGTCATTGTATGCGGGGTTCAACGTACAAATGTACGAGATCGCCGCATCCCCTCCGGTGACCATGAAGCACAGTGTTGCTTTTTCTTAAACCATTGTGCTGACGTACATTACGTATGTATTTTTAAAAAACGCATGCCTCACAATTGTGGCATCACACTTATTGCACCTAATTCAGGTTAACTAGGAGTGGCAAGTTTCTCGACACTGGGCTGGTCCCAGTGTAGTCCTGACGAAGAGCTGGGGAAGCTCGAAACTAGTTGACCAGAACATATGCTAGGCACACCTTTCCATTATAGTTAGGTTTCCTTGTCATATTACCCCGTTTTAATTTTTTCAGCTTAGAGTACTAATAAAGTCTATTTTTAGCCCACTAGCTGATTATTTTAATTATCCCACTCCACCACTTCTTCACTTACACTACACATAGTCCACAATTTTTAAGTGCTCCTACGTAACACCGCAAGTCGTAGCACGCCTCAGTCCGTAGAGGACTGGGAGGACCCCTATGATGAGGCATGTCACCGTGGGGAAACCCTGGTGAGTGAGGGGACTATAGAAAGAGATAATCCTTCCCTTTCTTTCTAATCGGTGTCCTTTAGGATCAAATTGTTTCCGACACCATTTGTTCTTCCTGGTTAGGTTCCTGTCTACTTGACCTGTTCAGGTAGTTTTTTGGTAAGTTGATTCTTAACCAGACAGCACAGAAGGTAATATTGATAAACATCTACCTACATCCCAAACACTAACTACAATCATCTAAGGAACTGATTAAAGAAGTTACAAGAGTAATGGGAGAAGAGGACGTAGACAACAGTATTTTGGCAGGAGATTTTAATATGTACCTTTTAGGGAATAGCCAGGAAGACGAGCTCACGCAAGACCTGACTGGTATATGGGGAATCCCGATTCAAGGCCCCTCGAATGAAATCAAACCAGCGAAGAGTTCATACTACCTTCTCTCAGAATTAGAACAAATGAACTTGAGGGCAGTAAACGGCCGTTTCAAGGGGGATAATCCCCCGGCACCTACTTACCATTCAGTCAAAACATCTTCTTACCTTGACTTTACATTCACTACTTTATCCATGTTTGACAGGATAGCCTCATTCCAAATAGGCAAAAACACACTTAGTGATCACATGCCACAAGAAAGGATACTTCAAGCAACCTCAATATCATTCTTGGAGGCTGATAAATCTATCATCTCGGTAGGAACCACAAACCTCAAACGTATAAGGTGCAATTCAACAAATATAGAAACAATAGCAGCTACAGCTAAAGAGGTGCTTAAGCAAGTACAGGAAAACCTAAGTCAACCATTGGAAAGTTGGGAAAAATTCATTTGTACTCTTGGCGACAAATTTCCTACCAAAACAGGCCCAAAACAAAAGAACGTAAACGTCCCGCCAATGACGATAGTAAAGAGCCCAGTCTCTAAGAAACTGAAACTAACAATAAACCAATTATTACGACAACTCCGGCGAACACCGGGAAATCATAGCTTGCAGCAGTCTCTTCGTGATTCAAAGGCCCTTTTTAAGAGAAGATGGATCATGAAAACGTCCATGAACAATGAACTTTGGGCTAGACTTCTTCACGACGCAAAACAGAAAAACAGTGCCAATTTTTGGCAATCCGTAAATAAATTACACCGGCCAAATCACCACGGAATCAACTCTCACATTACTGAAGAGGCCTGGATAGACTTTCTCTCTAACCATTTCAATGACATAGAACAAACAGCTACACACTCCAAACGCCTAGGATCTGAGAGTTCCAGCAGGATTGCAAAAGAGCCAACACTACATTGCCCACCTTCTTCTGAAGATAGCGAAAGAACAGTGCCACACCAACAACAACGGGTAACAACTCTAATCTCTGCACAAAAAGATACACAGAGACTAGTGGAGGAGTATACCATCCAACAGATAAAGACACATATATCAAGGGGCCGATAGGCTGGAGCCCCCGGCCCCAATGTCATTCCACCAATGCTGTTAAAAAAAGATCCGGATTACTAGAGCAATGCACTTTTACCTGTCTTTAAGTACGCAGTCAGAAACTCTATAATTCCTGAGTCATGGAGAGGCTCAATTATAAGCCCAATTTATAAACAAGGAGCAAGGTCTATGCTGAAAAAGTACCGCCTGATAACCCTGATTGACATCGACACCAAATACTTTGCAGGGCTCCTCCTAAACGACCTAACCACCTGGGCCAAAAAGAATCGTATAATACCGCCAACACAAACAGGATTCCAGAAAAGGCAAGGTACAATAACCAACATAATGGCCCTGACCTTGCTCATGGATGCAGCTAAACAGGGAAAATACCCGCTTTTTCTTTGTTTTATAGATTTTGTTGCAGCATTCGACCATGTCGACCGAACAAAACTTTGGCAAAAACTGGATGGCTGGGGGATCCCTCCAACTCTTTTACACCAACTAAGGAACCTCCACACCAACACATGGGTCAGGATAAAGCTCAGCGAAGGACTACATAAAATAAATCCTCACTACAAAAGGGCTTAAACAAGGGTGCGTTCTAGCCCCCCTGCTATTCAATCTTTTCTTAGCAGACCTTCCGGGGGAGCTGAACAGCTGTGTAGCCCACTCCCCAAAACTAGGGAATTCCACTCTGTCAAACCTGTTATACGCGGATGACCTAGTCTTGATAAGTAGGACCCCAATTGGACTCCAGCATTTACTGAACGTAACTTACAAATTTTCGCAAGAAAACGCACTAAAAATGAATTTCAACAAAACAAAAATTATGGCAGTCAATTACCACAAGAAGAAACATCTCAATTGGTTTCACGACGGGCATCGTTTGGAACAAGCAGTAAGCTACAAATATCTAGGGGTAATATTGGATCAAAATCATTCATCAAAACCGCAAATAGAATCCTTGCGGAGAAAGGGGGTAATGACCTGCCTAGCCATAAAGCCCCTAAAGAAGCTTTTACTGGATCTAACGTTTGACCCTCTGTTAAGGGTCCTGCAAGCTAAACTCCAGCCAACAATAACTTACGGAAGCGAAGCACTGAAGGGAAAAGATGCAACAACCCTTGACAATATAATATCCAACTCATATCGAGCGATCTTTCACCTCCCCAGAATGGTTTCCCCGGCCCAAATATATTTGGAATTTGGGCTTCATAAACAGTCACTGGAATGTACGGGAGCATATGTGAAATGTTGGCATAAAATCAAAGGCGACGAAAAAGGAACCCTGAATGACCAACTTTGGATGGAACTTTCCCACCCAGGAAAATCACCAGCAAGCCTATACCTAAAGAAATGTATTACACATCTAGGTTTACCAGACTTGTGGGACGTCCCGACGAATCATTCCACATTTAAAAAATCTGTAACAAAGGCAATCCGCTTACTCTCCGCAATAGAGGACAAAAAAACATTAGCCAAACGATCGCATGGCTGGATGGTCCCAAACACATACAAAATGCTAAAACCCCAGCTCTACCTGACAATTGGAATAAAAAATAACACCAAGGAAAAATTCCTAAAACTCCGGCTGGGGGTTGGCCCCTTTAATCAATTTAGGCCACCTTGGGAGAGAAAGGGAGGAGTCCAGCCTTGTAGTTTATACGGCAGCGGTGTTGAAGACGCAATTCACGTCATATGCACCTGTAATAAGCTAAATAAAAGATATAAGGATCACCCTGCTAAAGCCAGCGTTCAAACAGTATGGAGCCAGATCGTGCAGACAAGCGGTAATGTTGTGTTTCAACCCTGAGCTGTTCCAGCTAAACTGCCAGCTAATTAAATATCTTGACATAACTGCAATAAGACTGAAACACCGGACCGAGCAGCCCAACGATTACTTATTACAAAAACTGACATCGTCATTACAAGATCGGACACAGTCGAAACAATACTTACAGTCAATATGACTAACGTGCAGAATGTTTTAATAATTTATGCACCTTTTTCTACCGTGTTGTAAAATTTTACAAATCACTCTGATTATCATTGCTGACAAAGTTGGGAATTTTTATGTTGATTTTATCAAAAACTGTAAGATATTTTATTTTTTTGTGTATGCAATGGTTTTAATTCATCAAGCATAATAAAATAAACTACAAACTACAAACTATCCCTGCTTTGTAAAACATAAAAAAGCACCTCCCACCTTTCAGTCGACCCTCTCTAAAAACCGGGACATGAGCTACCTTTCCTGAAATCTGCCGGGACAGCTGGTGAAAAACCGGGACCGTCCTGGCAAATCCAGGACGGCTGGTCGCCCTACCTCTGTGTCACTGCTCTAATGTTATGTCGAAGGGATGGGTAGCCTTGACTCTTCTCATTCTGGTTTTCGGCCTAATTACAGCACAGAATCAGCCCTACTAGTGGTCACCGACAACATCAGAATGACCCTAGATAGAGGTCATTCCACGATTCTGGTGCTGTTGGATCTATCCGCCACGTTCGACACTGTTTCCCATCAGATACTGCTCAGGAGACTGGAGGAGATTGGACTTAGAAACTCGGCTCTTCAGTGGCTGACGAGTTTTCTATCCTCTCGTTCGCGGTCTGTCAACCTCAGCCCATATCGTTCAGCCCCAACAGAATTGACCTAGGGGGTACCCCAGGGCTCTTATTTGAGCCCGACTCTGTTTAATATCTACGTGGCTCCCTTGGCCAACCTGTTAAGGAGTTGTGGGTTTATTCCCATCTCCTATGCTGACGATACTCAGCTACTTTTTCCGTTTACAAAGTTCACTCCATCAGTTCATGAAACCTTCTCTTTAGGAATGAGAACTATCCCTCAATGGATGAGGAGTAATCTCCTTCAGTGCAACATGGGAAAGGCGGAGATCATGCTTTTCGGGGAGACCCAATTATTGTGGACCCCTAATTGGTGGCCAACTGACCTGGGTACCCCTCCCATACCGAAAACCTGTGTCAAAAATCTTGGCGTTCGCCTTGAAAAGACCCTCACTATGAAGGAGCACGCTGCTCAGACTGCCGGCTCCTGTTTTCATGTGTTGGGTCTGTTGCGTCGCATCCTCCCTCTGCTCCCTGATTCGACCCGGGAAAGACACTGACCCAGGCACTTATCTTAAGCCATCTGGATTATTGCAACGGTCTGCTGGCCTCCGCCAACGAGGCCGCCTTCGACAGACGAAAAAACAAAACCGGGTTTTGGCTCAAAAAAACTCAGCTGAACTGAGCCCAATTGACTAGCAAAACAGAACAAATAGTTCAAGCTAAGACTGACTCAACCAAATGCTTTTGTGACTCCTAAAATGAAATGAAACATGAAAGGAGGGTTTTTTTGAATTTCCTTTATAGTCAATGGAAATGTTTTAAATTAATTTCACATTTCAAAATTATTTTGCGCTATAACATTGCTTAATTGCGCTTTTATCTCATGGACAAATCCCTATCTGACATAACATATAATACATCAACAAAAATGATCATGATCCCCTAAGTGAATCAAACAAACATACATGCACTCCTCAAACATTCATGGCCAATATACTCATGCAAACACCGCACTGTACACACACTCTAAAAGACTTGGTCCTTGTAGCAACCTTTCTTCTCTTGTAGATTGATTACAACTCCATTTAAATAACAAGAAACGTTTTGTCTTTTTGGTTGAAACAATAAAGTTCCAGTATTATTTTTGAAACTAGAAGAGAAAGAATTTTTATGGGTGGTGCAACACAAGGACCGATCTGGTCGACGCGTTTCGAACCGTTATACTTTGGGTTCTCCTCAGGACCAACCAATTTCTGCAATGAACAATAAAAAAAATGCATTTTAGGTATAATACTACAGCTCAGAATTCCTACAATGCACCACCAAGACCAAACGTCACCCACCTTAGAAATGGAGATCTATCTGCCTGAAATACCTTCAACTCGTTCCAAATGACGAGGAACCTAAACAGAAAACCATTTGCGTTATCGTTACTTACTTCACTGAATCCGGCTATACATACAACACAGGACAGACAACCAACTTTTGGACAACAATGGGGTGCTATCTCGACTTACCGGATCAGGGGAACGTGCCCTCTTTTCCGGCTAACAATGTTTGTTTGATTGTAGCTTTACTAAAAATAAAAAAATGAATGAACTCCGATTACTACAAGCGTCAATAACGTTAATTTGGCGATATTCAACCTGCTACGAGAGTAGAAAGGCTTACCTAGATGAGTTAGTGCTTTCGTCTCACATTGAGTTCCCGCGCCGGATTCTAAAAACAAACAAAGCAGTGTGAGTCGTCACAAAAACTACTTAGCAGTCCATACTACAGTCCTCTAAGCTTACTAACTCCTAGTGTTCTTTCTATAGTCGCCAGAACACTTACCGGGAGTTCACATCTCGTAACTCGATGTCCGTGTCAATCCATCCGTGAGGTTCATTTTGCATTGTGGGAAAATTATGACGATTTAAACCGAGCCGACTGCCGGAAGTCCGAAAATTGCTGGTAGATGTAGTTCTATCTGGCGACCATCGAGTAATGTATAGGAAAAATAGTAGAAAGGGCGGCGAGGACTTGTGGACAAATGCTTAAAAATGTTTTGAAAAAATAGAGAGTAAAGGCGCTTTAACCTGAACAAGTTGAAATCACGTAGTTGTCCACAACAACCAAGTGGCTGCTGGGAAATGTGGTTTGAATTTCCCTTTAATAAAAGTGAGGAATTCTTATGGCGGTTTTTTGTATTTGAATGTAAGCTGAAACAATTTTTGACGTTTACCAAATAGCGGAAGGGATTCCAAAAGGACCAGCGGTTGGGTGGCTGCATATCAGCTGGCACTATCAGCAATCTTTCATAAAAGCAACTCCGTGCATTGTTTGTTAAATTGGAAAAACAAAACACACAGGGACGCCAGTGGGTGCATCTGGACAATGTCATTCTCTGATTAAACCAATGGTCTGAATATCTCCGCTACTTCATTCAGGCCGTGTTATAGCGCAAAATAATTTTGAAATGTGAAATTAATTTAAAACATTTCCATTGACTATAAAGGAAATTCAAAAAAACCCTCCTTTCATGTTTCATTTCATTTTAGGAGTCACAAAAGCATTTGGTTGAGTCAGTCTTAGCTTGAACTATTTGTTCTGTTTTGCTAGTCAATTAGGCTCAGTTCAGCTGAGTTTTTTGAGCCAAAACCCGGTTTTGTTTTTTCGCTTGAGGAGCGGGCAGATGCCCGCGAGGTTGAGTAGAGTGGCAAAATAGCCACGATCCTTTAGAGATCTTCATTGTTTACTCCAGTTGAGTTTGCAGTTTCACTTGTTAGTATTGTTAATTGAATGTTTAATGTGTAGTTCGTCTTTGTCTGTCTGAGTCTTTTGTGATTCCCCATTGTAGTCTGTTATGGCAGAGAATGATGCCTTCGCCTATAGCGAAGAACACATTCAGAATTTAATACGAGCACCGCTGGTCTTTGCATCGGCCACCTTGAGTGTCACAGCTAAAACACAGAATGAGTCGGACAAACTGACAAGATTACGAAAAAAACAAATACGCACGGACCTTCACGGACATTTTTTATTACAACACCTAAAGGAAGGCACAATTCCATCGGGGCTTCAGATTCGGAACATTCCGGTGGTTTTTATTGACGATCCAATCTATAAGAAAGGATATAGCTGCATAGAGACGAAATGCAGCAGGGACCTTATGGTCCTAACGGTTGAGACAGCACATAGACTATCATTGATACAACTACAAGAGATCGCCGACTTGGAAACTGAAATCAAAAATAACCCTAATTTAACTGATGCCAAAGCCCTATTGGAAAAGGTTGAGAAAGAAATTTTGGAGTTTAAAGACTATACGGTGATCCAAAAAAGTAATACATTTGAGTTGGACAAAAAGAATTTTTCTTTGGAGTCCACCTATCCCTACTTAAACAAAGACTTTTATACCACCAACGATTCAAGAAATTACCTTCAAAACTATCAAGGATGATCACGGAAGAGATTTATTAATTTCTCGGAATCATCATCATCATCGAGTGAGACCACAGATGCTAATACTAGGGCTAATCAGAATCAAAGAGTAACCCAACAGAATCAGGACCCGCAAACATCTAATCAGGAGGCACGTTTTTTAGGCCGAGGCCAACGACAAGGCAGAGGACGGTTGCGATATTCCCAACCATGGGAAATGAGGACACGCCGCCAATATTACAGGAGCTAGTTTCATCGCCAATTTTCAACCTGTCTGATAAAATCCTCACAGGGGCGGAAATTTCTATTTTACAAAAAGGACTTAGTTTTGTTCCTTCTAGAACAACAGACTTTGTTAAAATGAAGCTCGAAACTATGGAGTTTTGTCGCAAAATCCGGCTAAAAATGTTCTTTTCGGATACAACTGAAGCAGTCACGGCAGAAATAACTGGACTCAAAAGAAAATCAACCTTTTGTCCAATAGGACCCAAGGTCCCAAAAGAAATTACCACCTTTGAAAGAACCATCTTATCTGGAATCCAGGCAATGGAAAGTAAAAAAAGCTTCGTCAAGTTTAACTTAGCCAAACAGGAGAAAGATGCCCTGATTGACCTGCAAAATGATAGATCTATAGTGGTGAAGCAGGCGGACAAAGGTGGGGCAATTGTCCTATGGGATGTGAATAAATATAAGAAGGAAGTATTACGCCAGCTAGAAGATGTGACTTGCTATCGTAAAATTAAGAAAGATCCAACAAAAGAACTACAGGGTCAACTTTTCCATATCATCGAAGAGGGTTTTTCACAAGGTTTTGTAGGCCCCAAAGAACGCCTCTTTCTTAAAAACATGAATCCGAGAATACCGGTCTTTTATGCTTTGCCCAAACTGCATAAAAATGAACTTGACCCCCCAGGACGGCCCATAGTGTCGGGGTGTGAATCACTTATTGAGCCAGTGGCTCAATATATTGATTTTTTCCTCAAACCATTTATCAATGAAGTCCCGGCCCATTTGAAAGATACTACTGCCTTCCTTAACAGAATAGCATCTGTGCAGTTTGATAAAAGGAAACAACTGATGGTTTCATTGGATGTGGTGTCACTTTACACCCAGATTCCTCAGGATCAAGCTTTGGAGGCTTTAGAGTGTTTTTTAGGTCAAAGAGAGCGACCAGTTCAAGTTCCAACGGAATTTCTTCTGACTTTGGCAAAGTTTGCACTATCCAAAAATTATTTCTCATTTGATTCGCAGTTTTTTTATCAAACAAGGGGCGTGGCTATGGGATGTCCTTTTGCCCCGGAGTTGGCTGTGTTATTTATGGGGTTATATGAAAAGAATTTCATATATAACAACAATCCATTTGCTGTAAACATTTCTAACTATATGCGCTACATCGATGATATTTTCCTAATTTGGACTGGCACACAGGAATCATTGGAGGAGTTCGTTTGTTGGCTCAACGAAAGATCCATTGATATTAAATTTAGCAGTGTATCATCAAACGAATCGATTACATTTTTGGATGTTAAGGTAGTGGCTTCTGATGGGGAGCTAGAAACCACACTTTTCAGGAAACAGACAGACAGGAACAAGGCATTACATTATTCCAGCAACCATCCTCGGAGTCTGAGACAAAATTTACCTTATGGGCAGTTCTTGCGAATTCGTGGGAACTGCTCAAGAAAAGAGGAATACTTCATGCATGCCAACAAATTGAGAGATCGCCTTCTGGAGAGGGGATACCCCAAAAAACTACTCAAACACTCTTTGAAGAGAGCTTGGTGGACACCAAGAGAGACATTGTTGGAGCAAAAACCTAGGAATAAGGGCAGTAGATCAGTTTGTGTAACAACATTCTGCCCGAATAGCCACCAACTCCGGAAACTCATCTTAGGCAATTGGCATTTGATCAAGGACCTCCATGATGAATTTTCTACCCCTCCCATGTTTGCATACAAGAAGGAGAAAAGTGTAGCCAACTATATAGTCCGGGCGGCTCTACCAAAACAAGAACATCGGATTTAAGGAGCATGCTGGAATTACCGCCAGTTGTTGGTCACCACAAATGTGGAACATGTATATGTTGCGAGCAAACCATTGAGGGTGATGTTTTTTCATTTAATACTACCCACTGGAAACATAACACGTTTAGCAATTGCAAAACGAAGAATGTTGTATATGCAATAACTTGTCCTTGCCCAAAGCTGTACATTGGGAAGACAACCCAGGAGGTCCGACAACGTATCATCCAGCATAAATCAAGGATTAGACGACGAGTGGAAAATGCCCCATTAGTCAGCCACTGGGCCACAATGTCACACAGTGAGGTGGATTTGAAATGGACAGTGTTGTCCAAGATTGAAAGAGACCCGCGTGGAGGCGATTTGGAAGGCAGATTAAGCCAACGTGAGGCATTACTCATTATGAAATTTAACACGGCCTGAATGAAGTAGCGGAGATATTCAGACCATTGGTTTAATCAGAGAATGACATTGTCCAGATGCACCCACTGGCGTCCCTGTGTGTTTTGTTTTTCCAATTTAACAAACAATGCACGGAGTTGCTTTTATGAAAGATTGCTGATAGTGCCAGCTGATATGCAGCCACCCAACCGCTGGTCCTTTTGGAATCCCTTCCGCTATTTGGTAAACGTCAAAAATTGTTTCAGCTTACATTCAAATACAAAAAACCGCCATAAGAATTCCTCACTTTTATTAAAGGGAAATTCAAACCACATTTCCCAGCAGCCACTTGGTTGTTGTGGACAACTACGTGATTTCAACTTGTTCAGGTTAAAGCGCCTTTACTCTCTATTTTTTCAAAACATTTTTAAGCATTTGTCCACAAGTCCTCGCCGCCCTTTCTACTATTTTTCCTATACATTACTCGATGGTAGCCAGATAGAACTACATCTACCAGCAATTTTCGGACTTCCGGCAGTCGGCTCGGTTTAAATCGTTATAATTTTCCCACAATGCAAAATGAACCTCACGGATGGATTGACACGGACATCGAGTTACGAGATGTGAACTCCCGGTAAGTGTTCTGGCGACTATAGAAAGAACACTAGGAGTTAGTAAGCTTAGAGGACTGTAGTATGGACTGCTAAGTAGTTTTTGTGACGACTCACACTGCTTTGTTTGTTTTTAGAATCCGGCGCGGGAACTCAATGTGAGACGAAAGCACTAACTCATCTAGGTAAGCCTTTCTACTCTCGTAGCAGGTTGAATATCGCCAAATTAACGTTATTGACGCTTGTAGTAATCGGAGTTCATTCATTTTTTTATTTTTAGTAAAGCTACAATCAAACAAACATTGTTAGCCGGAAAAGAGGGCACGTTCCCCTGATCCGGTAAGTCGAGATAGCACCCCATTGTTGTCCAAAAGTTGGTTGTCTGTCCTGTGTTGTATGTATAGCCGGATTCAGTGAAGTAAGTAACGATAACGCAAATGGTTTTCTGTTTAGGTTCCTCGTCATTTGGAACGAGTTGAAGGTATTTCAGGCAGATAGATCTCCATTTCTAAGGTGGGTGACGTTTGGTCTTGGTGGTGCATTGTAGGAATTCTGAGCTGTAGTATTATACCTAAAATGCATTTTTTTTATTGTTCATTGCAGAAATTGGTTGGTCCTGAGGAGAACCCAAAGTATAACGGTTCGAAACGCGTCGACCAGATCGGTCCTTGTGTTGCACCACCCATAAAAATTCTTTCTCTTCTAGTTTCAAAAATAATACTGGAACTTTATTGTTTCAACCAAAAAGACAAAACGTTTCTTGTTATTTAAATGGAGTTGTAATCAATCTACAAAAGAAGAAAGGTTGCTACAAGGACCAAGTCTTTTAGAGTGTGTGTACAGTGCGGTGTTTGCATGAGTATATTGGCCATGAATGTTTGAGGAGTGCATGTATGTTTGTTTGATTCACTTAGGGGATCATGATCATTTTTGTTGATGTATTATATGTTATGTCAGATAGGGATTTGTCCATGAGATAAAAGCGCAATTAAGCAATGTTATAGCGCAAAATAATTTTGAAATGTGAAATTAATTTAAAACATTTCCATTGACTATAAAGGAAATTCAAAAAAACCCTCCTTTCATGTTTCATTTCATTTTAGGAGTCACAAAAGCCTTCGACAGACAGCAGGTTGTCCAGAATATGGCGGCACGCCTGATCGTCAATGCCCCCCCCCAGGACTGCCTCACGCCCTTTGCTTTACAAGCTCCACTGGCTCCCTATACGGGAGCCAGTGAAGTTCAAGGTCGGTTGTATCATATATAAGGCCCTGGCCAACTCTGGTCCTACTTACCTTGTGGACTAATTTATTCCTTACATATCTCGGAGGTCTCTCCGCTCAGAATCCAAATCCCTGCTTGAGGTACCTGGAATTAAAAGGGCCAGACTGGGCGGCAAGTCCCTATCTTATCTGGGCCCCCGCTATTGGAATAAGCTTCCTTTGCAACTGAGACAGTGCACGGACTATCTCCACTTCAGGAAACAGCTCAAGACTTCCCTCTTCTGTTTTTGATTTATAGCAGACAGTTTTCCACACGCTGCCCGTCCAAGCACAGAGATACCCCTTCGGGGGTCCATTCTGGCACTTTATAAATAAATAAATAAATAACTACTCTCCTTGATTAACTCTGAAGTGACCAGCTGCTCACATCTTGTCCCATAGTGACTACAAGGAATTCTCTTTTCCCTTTTAGCTTAGGGTGACCAGATTCTCAAAACATAACACCGGGACAGGTCATAGACATAGAAGTAGGACTGACAGAAGTACCCAGGGCTTTAATTGTGATGAAAAAATGGTATGGGGGAGGGTCTCTCAAGGGGCGTGGCCGATGTAATTAAGGACGTTGCTTAAAACACATAATCTAAAAAAATCTGTGCTAGCATAGCGTCCCACCAGAAAAATGTGCTGCTTCTGTCATTGTATTCAGATAAATAATACAACGGGTAACAATACACATACAAACCCAGGCCTATTAGCTTTGTTAATTGTTGTTAGCTTTATAAGATAAATAAGCAACAACTTTGGCTTTGTTGTTCGTAACATTGAAAATGCTTTAGTTCTCGAATGATGAGACTGTGAATGAACTATAACAGGTCTATTTGAAGGCCCTGAAGTGTGGTACTTCTGCAGCAGTAAGATTTGTTTTGTCACAGAGACGGCAAAAATGGAGAGCCCAATAGAGACCCGTGCATTTACCCGGTCCCAGAAGTAACCCCATCCTGCTGGCCTGTGAACAGGTGGCCTTCAGGTTTGATGCAGATCCCTGCGGTCGGTGCATTAACGCACTGAGCTGCTCGACTGGCTGGCTTTCCACTGCCTATTGTGATGCCTCCTGGAAGGCTGCACCTTCTTGCTGTGCCTGACTCACACTGACTGCCACGTTGACTTCAGAAGTACAGCAGGCGCACTGAGACCCTATTTAAAAAACTGGACATTTATTCGTTTATCCCGGGCGCTGCGCAAAAACCGGGACATTTCTTTAATTTGAAGCAAATTGTCAGGACACTGGGACACTGCTCCAAAAACCAGGACCGTCCGGGAAAAACCAGGACGTCTGGTCACCCTATTTTAGGTGCTTGTAGTACATCTCCCCAGCAGCCTTCTTATATTGATTCATGGAGTTTATTTTGCAGCTGGGTTACACTAGTACACAACAGTGCAAAAGCCATTAAGTCTGTCATTGGTTTCCAGCTTTTCAGCTTTGTCAGTGCTTGTTTTGTTTTTTTGAAGTTTTTGTAAAACATTATTGTCGGGAAAGCTGCCGGGCCCTCAGAAATATATATATATATATATTTTTTAAAAGCATTGGCTAAAAGTAAAAATATGTTTTTGTGGAGGGGGAGGGAGCAATCATATGACACATCATCCGTTTCCATGAACACATCACACTAAATGGAATTAAACAAACACTCTCCCACATTTATCATAATATACATTTAAAGTGAGCAAGCGTCTTGTCAAATGGACAGATGATTATCAGCAATGGCCAGTATTGATTGGTGGCGGTATTAGGGTAGCAATTTGCAGGACACAATACGAGACACTTGAGAAAATCCCCACGAAATGGGTGAAGCGCTTTGCATCAGAACTTTTGTCCCAGATATCACACCTAAAGATGTTAGGAGAAAAGCTTGCAATTTGCCTAACCTCTGGAAGTTGTCAGGATAGAATTCCCCCTTATTGTTCTTTTGCCCACTATGCCACCTCATAGTAGTCCCAGCCATATCCAAATCTGACCTGGTCCTGCTCCAATAGGAACAGTCTTACCTGAACCGCCAAGTCGGGACATCTCCAAACCTGAACACAAGGAACCCAGGGACGGTTTTTGCCTGATTGGGGCTTGTCAGTCAGGTGGAGCATGGTTTCCATGATGCAGTAAGCAAGGGACCGGCGTCAGGAATACCCTTGGCCACATAAGATGTTGCAGTGTCTTGTGAGTTAGAGATGACTGGACCCTTTTTTTCTGATGGACTCCGTAGGATGGTAACGTAAGTGTGTGGGGTGGATGATAGAATTCTTAGAATAGAATGTTCAGTTCTCAGATACACGCTGATGAATAAAGACATGTAATACTAAGCTTCGTGTGTGGCATGATCATTTGCATGTCCCCGGGCGGGGGTAGGACACTACAAATGTTACATCAAAAATATCAAAGGTAATTGGCAACATACTTGCAATTTGTCTAGCCACTGGCAATTGCTCGGGCTAGTATTCCAACCCATTGTTCTTTTTGCCCACCATTCCACCTCAGATTAGACCCAGCCATATGCAAATCAGTCTTGGTCCTGCTACAATTGAAACAGACCAGTCCAACTGCCAAGCCAGGTCCTTTCCGAATCAGAACTCAAGCAAGCCAAAATCAGTTTCATCCAGATTGGAGTTCATCAGTTTGGGAATAGCTTGTTTCCAGTGATACAGTGAGTGAGGTACTTACGTCTGGGCATACACTTGTCCCCTTAGGACATTATATCAAATACACCAAAGGTGTTGGGAGAAATGCTTGCAATTCGTCTAACCACTGCCAATCGTTCAGGGTAGCATTCAAACCCATTGTTCTTTTTCCCACCATGCCACCTCAGATTAGACCCAGACATATGAAAATCAACCTCAATTCTGCTCCAATAGGAATTGCTCAGCCCACACTGCCAAACAGTGTCCTCTATGAACTAGGACACAGGCAACCCGCTTTGCCATGATTGGGGATCGTCATTCATGTATAGTTTGGTTCCAGTGACAAAGTGAGCAAGTTATTAGAGATATTACATTTGTCTTTAACAAAGAGAGGGTTGTAATCCCATTTATATCAATGCAAGCGTTGGTTAATCATACCCTCTCTGCTCTTTTCTGCACTACGGTGCTGTGCAATTCTTGAAAAAGTCCACACACTTTCCCATCCATATCTTTTCCTTGGTAGACATCAATATATTTTCTGCCAATGGTTTCATAATTCCCATAAATGGCATTGTATTGTTTTTGGTTTCACTCTTACTTTCGGTGTCTCTTATCTTGTTCCACTCAACATGCCTTCTTAAGCTGGTCAAGTCCAATCTCCACCCTCCAAAGAAGCACTTTAGTATTATTTTAGGGAAGTTTGAAGGTTAAACTTTGCCCACAAAGTCAGAATATGTCTTCGTTTGAATATACTATGTGGGCCTCATTTATGAAAAGTGTTGCATCGCTGCATGAAAACAGCGATGCAACACTTTTCAGTGCGTCCTCCTTGCAACACCATGGATGTGCTGTATTTACTGTACGGAGCTCCATGTCGCAAGTAATTACAGATACGTCAGTATTTCTGACGTATCTGTAGGTGCAAAAGAGGCGCATTGCTGGTGTTTGTCTGAAAACAGACGCATCTCCAGGAATGTGTCCTTTCAAATGGTGCAAGCCCCATGTGAAAGGGTTTGTGTCACTCCTTACGCCTGCTGTGAGGCAGGCCTAAGGATATGACGCAGTGGTGTCCTAGAAGTGTCGCAGTGAAATCTCATAGATTTCACTAGAACACTTCTACGAGACTCTTCTGTGCCGGGATGCCCACCCTTCATACATTATACCTGATGCAGGTATAATGTAGAGCAGGGGTTTACAAAGTGACGCATATGCTTAGATGCGTGACTTTGTAATTATGGCGCAGTGTGGCACATTTTTTACGCCGCCGCAGCATCACAAAAAGTTACGCAATGGCGGCATAAGGGCCTCATAAATAAGGCCCTGTCACTCCAGTCCTCAAATATCTACAGCATGTTTGTCTTTGGTCTTTGTTTTTGGGGAAGACAAAGAAGGGGAGCATAAACAGGTGAAACACTGAAATGCTGCACAATCAGACAAAGCTGTGTTTTACAAAAGACCTTCAAGCGCTTATAGGGACCCTCCTTAGCAAAGCACCCTAGAAAGTGGAATGCATAGAAAATAAGAAGAACCATGTTTCAGTGCACAAAGTCAAATGCACATTGGGTGTGAGTGAAGCACACACAAGGATATTCAAGAATTGGTAAAAAAAAGATGTAAAGTTTCTAGCCGAATCTCGAGCTGAACATGTAAAACATGCAGGCGTATCTAAGTACTAAACAAGGCAAAACGCTTTCTTGAAGAATTCTGAGTGAGGATCTAAGCTTAAAAGCATTAGAATATTGACAGGTACACACAGGGGGCTTTAAATGGAATCACCACACATACTCCAGGCAAGTTGTTGTTTGTGTTGTTGCCAACTGGGTGTAAGAATATATAAAGAAGGCAACACTTTTTTTTTCTTTTCTTCCTGGTTCTCTACTTTTATATTTGTGACTGAGTTGGAGTGTGTACATTGTACCAAGGGCTACCACCCACAGGAAGTTTACATTCCAGCCAACGGGCTTTGATCTAGAACATAGATGGACAAGAACATGGAAAGCATGTCAGCCTCTCCAAAGGTCTTCCAGGTACCATGACAACCTGTTCAAGACTGGGAACAGTGGAAACAAGAATTTGAGGCATATCTATACGTAATAGGAGGTGACATTTCCACTGGAAAGGGGATCCTTGCCATCAATGTTTAGGTGCAGAGGCAGGCAAATGTTTATAGTTTTGCCTACTCCACTGTAGAAGAAAGAAAAAAGGGCTGTGTATGGGGTTACTTTACTTATCTCCACATGGTTCAAAGTAGATGACTCTATAATGGTCAGGAGGATATCACATAAGGTGAAGATGGGTTTATTGACACTATCTAAGCTGTTGCGGGTGTTGAGAGGAGAAAAAGAGATGTTGAAGTAATCTGATGTTAAAGTATGGAATTGGCAATTTTTCGTGCAAGTGACTGACTGCATTTTAAATAAAGATCAGGTTTTGTGTGAGAAAAAAGAGAGTGTTAGTAAAAGGAAGTTGCAGACCATGGATTCAGAGCAGGGAAAAAACCTAAGAAATTTCCAAGTTGAATGCAGAACTATGTACGCCATGAGTGGTGAGTGGATGTACTATGTAAGGCCCCATTCACAAACTGCCTGTTGTAGAAGGTAACTTAGTAGTACAATAGTGATACTTGTGCTTTACAAATGGCAAATCACAAACGTACGGCTGGCAACCTCCATCTCCACCTCTCCTGCTTTTTGTACGCAGGGATCTCCTCTTCAGGATGTTATAGTTAGGGTCAGGGGTCCCTGGGGCCCAAAACGGCCTGGGGGCGCCTTTTTTGACAGCCGGTCCTCGTGGGGTGGCCATGTACTGCCCTCCCCTACTTACTTGATGCCCGGGCCCCAGGGGTGGCAGTCCCTGGGGCAGAAATTTATATGAGTTGCGCATCTCTGTACACAGTCATGTCACCTTACTCATCACATTACATTAACTATAACTGTCCCTGCACTAGTTATACCCTTGCATATTGCATCACTTATACCATGTGAAATCGTAGCATTAATTACATTTATGGAGTCTCAAATGAGATAATTTCTGAGAACAAAGTGCATGGTAGAGTGGAGTGTTATAGTTCATGTACTTTCTAGTGGCAACAAGACTGTGTATGGATGTCGGTGACATATAAATTGAAGGTGGTACATAAATTATTACTTTAAAACTTGTAGTGCGTAAATTATAAATTTAAGTTGTAACTATAATCTTAGAATTTCTAATGTTTGCATAGTTTAAGTTGGGTTTGTATAGAAAGAATAAATAACATTTTCCTATCCATAACTTATCTTTAACCTTTGTTTTTTTATTGAATTTCAATGGTTTTTATTTTTTAATAAAAATGTCTTTCAAATCATTGTCTCGAGTGTCTTTTAATTGAGTGCTGGTAAGTGCATTGCATAGAGTATAGTGAAAGATAGTGTAGTACAGTGAAGTGGCATAATGTCTAGTTTTGTAGAATATAATAGAGAGGAGTATAGTGGAGTGGAGTGGGGTTGCATACAGTGGATTAAAATGTTATACAGTGGAGTGGCATGGTTTGTTGTATAGTGGAGTGGAGTATTGTAGAGAAGAGTGGCGTGTTGTACAGTGGAGTGGCGTGTCATTCAGTATAGTTGAGTGTCATACCGTGGAGTGTTGTCAACTGCAGTGCTGTGGAGTCGAGTGCCATGGAGTGTCGTAGAGTATACTGTTGTACAGTGGCATACAGTGGTGAAAAGCATTGTACCATTTAGTAGCAGACAGTGGAGTACAGTTCAGTAAAGTGTCGTATGATTCAATATTGTGGAGTGGAGTGTCGTCCAGTAGAGTGGCGGAGAGTATCATACAGTACAGTGTCATATAATGGATTGTCGTAGAATGGTGTGTCATGCAGTGAATAGTGGTACAGTGTCATACAGTGTAAGAGATTGTCGTAGAGTGGAGTGGCGTGTCATATATTGGAGTGTTGTGTTATGGAGAGGAGTGGAGTGGCGTGTGCTAGAGTGTCGTACAGGAAGGTACAATGACGTAAAGTGGATGGGTATACAGTGGAGTAAAGTGTCATACAGTGGCAGAGAGACTTGTAGAGTGGAGTTGCATAGAGTACATTAGGGTGCAGTACAGGATTATATGACGCTACATCTCATGCCAACACAACGCATGCCATTACAACGCGGTTGTAACAACGCAAGTGCTGTTACAACACCTTACCATTAAAATGCACACTTTTACATCGCATATGCCTTTACCACGCATGCCATTACAACCAAAAGGCATGCGTGGTAAAGGTATATAGTTGGTAAAATTGGTTAAGGTAAGTAATATATATACACACACAGATATATTTATATAAATATTATATATAACATATATATATATATATATATATATATATATATATATATATATATATATATCCAACAACATGCCTCCGAGCCAGGAGCCTCCAACCCTACAGGGCGGCCTCTAACAACGGGCACGGAGCAGCCCGTCAATTTAACTTCCGTTACACACCACACAGAGGCCCAATACCAGAGATGCAGGCTTTATTTCCACAGGCACAGCAGCGCAAAGGAGACCCCTTGTCCTTACGCGTTTCAGCAATGTTCTGCCTTGATCACAGGTGGGGATTATTAATTGCAAGTGCATTTCTGCGCGCTTTTTGTACTTCAAAAACATCACGTGGCTGGCATTAAAAATACAATTCCCATGGTGCATTTCCCAAATAATCCGAATGTATTTTACAGAGTCTTAGTGAGTTCATGTTTTCATTTAAATTCACTTTATATTTCCTTTTTCAGTTCTTGCACCAATGTTTAAGTGGCTAAAGTTTACTCACGCCATCCAGTTGTTTTAATTTCTAGGCATTTGCTCACGTTTCATGTCTGCCTCGTGAATCAAGCTCCAGCTCCGGCACGATCAGAGTGAGAGGTCATCTCACTCCGAATCCCTTCCTCAACCATTTCACTTTCGCTAAGTAGCATTTCCTCCTTGGTTTGAAATGGCGAGTGGGTCATGCTCCCTTGATAAGAATCCAACAACATGCCTCCGAGCCAGGAGCCTCCAACCCTACAGGGCGGCCTCTAACAACGGGCACGGAGCAGCCCGTCAATTTAACTTCCGTTACACACCACACAGAGGCCCAATACCAGAGATGCAGGCTTTATTTCCACAGGCACAGCAGCGCAAAGGAGACCCCTTGTCCTTACGCGTTTCAGCAATGTTCTGCCTTGATCACAGGTGGGGATTATTAATTGCAAGTGCATTTCTGCGCGCTTTTTGTACTTCAAAAACATCACGTGGCTGGCATTAAAAATACAATTCCCATGGTGCATTTCCCAAGTAATCCGAATGTATTTTACAGAGTCTTAGTGAGTTCATGTTTTCATTTAAATTCACTTTATATTTCCTTTTTCAGTTCTTGCACCAATGTTTAAGTGGCTAAAGTTTACTCACGCCATCCAGTTGTTTTAATTTCTAGGCATTTGCTCACGTTTCATGTCTGCCTCGTGAATCAAGCTCCAGCTCCGGCACGATCAGAGTGAGAGGTCATCTCACTCCGAATCCCTTCCTCAACCATTTCACTTTCGCTAAGTAGCATTTCCTCCTTGGTTTGAAATGGCGAGTGGGTCATGCTCCCTTGATAAGAATCCAACAACATGCCTCCGAGCCAGGAGCCTCCAACCCTACAGGGCGGCCTCTAACAACGGGCACGGAGCAGCCCGTCAATTTAACTTCCGTTACACACCACACAGAGGCCCAATACCAGAGATGCAGGCTTTATTTCCACAGGCGCATATATATAAAACATTTTTAATACCCATAAAACCCAGAAATTACCCTTTGTACCCCTATAATCATACCCCCCCATGGCACCCCAAAACCCAAAACGACCCTGAACCCTAAATTTACCCTTGCTACTCTTGCTACCCATACCTAGCCTAAAACCTAAAATCGCCCTTGGCACCCCAAAACCCAAATCCACCCTGAACCCTAAAATTAAGCTGGGCACCCCAGAACCCAAACCAACCCTGAATTCTAAATTACCATCACCACCCCAAAAACCATACCCATCCATAAACTTAAAATTACCCTTGGCACCCCAAAACCAAAAACCACCCTGAATCCCAAAATTAACCTTGGCACCCCAAAACATATACCCCTACACCCCAAAACCCAAACCCTTTAACACGAAATTTGTTGTAAAGGCATGCGTGGTGAAGGCCTATGCGTTGTAATGCCATGCGTTGTAATGGCATTGCAATGTAATGTTAGTTGCTCTGTGTTGGCATGCGTTGTAATGGCATGCGTATCATTACATTTGTTGTAATTGCTGTTTCCCACTGTAAAGTGGTGTGGCATAGAGGGAGTGTCAAACAGTGGCATACAGTGGGCTAAAGTATCGTACAGTGAGTAGCGTGGAGCGTCGTTCAGGGAAGTCGCGTAGGATACAGTGGAGTACCTTGTAAGAAGGTGGAGTATTTGTTGTGCAGTAGTGTGGAGTGGAGTAGAGTAGCCAGGTGTATCGTACAGACTAGTTAAGTGTCTTACGGGGAAGTGCTGTGTGGTACTGTGGAGCTAAGTGTCAGATATAGAGTACAGTGGAGTGGCAAACAGTAGAGTACAGTGTTGTAGAGTGGAAAGGCAAACACTACAGTGTTGTAGCGTGTGGTAGAGTGTAGTGGTATAGAGTGCACTTTTATAGAGTAGAGAAAGTGCTGTAGAATGCAGCGGCGTACATTGGAGTCTGGTACAATGGCGTAGAGTAGGGTAAACTGTTGTGCAGTGGGGCCGAGCAGAGTGGGGTAGCGTAGAATGGACTAAAGTGTCACATAGTGGACTGATGTCTCATATAGTACAGTGCTCCACAGTGTTTTGGAGTGTCGGACAGTGTAGTGGCATAACATAGAGTGGGGTAAAGTGTAACAGAGTGAAGTGGTGTGTTGTACAGTGGAGTGGTATGTCGTGTCAGAGAGTGTGGGAAACTCTCATAGAGTGTAGCAGAGTGGAGTGGCATTGAGTGGATTGCAATGTTGTAGAGTGGAGTGAGGTAGAGTAGAGTAGAGTGTGGTACAGTGGAGTTACATACAGTGTTGAAGAGCCAAGTGGCATACAGTGCCATTGAGTGGAGTGGCGCAGAGTGGAGTAGTGGAGTAAACTTTAGTAGAGTGGAGTAGTGCGTTATGCAGTAGAGAGGAGTAAATTCTAGAGAAGTGGTGTAGATGGAGTTGCGTATATTGTGGTAGAGTGGTGTACAATCTGGTAAGGTGGTATAGAGTAAACTACAATGTTGTATAGTGACATAGACTTGAGTATAGTGTTTTATAGGGGAGTAATATAGAGTGGAGTGGAATTTAGTAGAGTGGAGTGGCATAGAGTGTTGTATAGTGGCATAGAAGTTGGTAGAGCAGAGTAGAATCTGATGATATTGACTGGAGTGTCATAAAGTGCAGTGTGGTACAGTTTTGTGTCTTAGAGTGAAGTGAAGTATAGTGGAGTGGCTTACAGTGGAGTGGAGTACTGTGGTGTGGCATAGAGGTAAGTGTCATAAAGTGGAGTGGCATGCAGTAGAATAGTGTAGAGTGTAATTTAGTGCATTGGAATGGAATAGAGTGGAATAGCATAGAGTGGAGTAGTGAACAGTAGAGTGACAGTGTTGTGGCGTATTGTGGAGTGGCCTAGAATGGAGTGGTGTACAGTGGAGTGGGGTAGAGTGGAATAGCATACCATGGAGTGTCGTAGAGTGGAGTAGTGTACAGTAGAGTGGCATACAGTGGAATAGCATAGAGTGGAGTGGCGTAGAGTGGAAAGGCATACAGTGGAAGAGCGTAGAGTGGAGTGATGTGCAATGAGTGGCGTAGAGCAGAGTAGCATACAGTGGAGTAGTGTACTGTGGAGCAGCATAAAGTGGAGTAGCGCAGAGTAGAGCAGGTACAGTGGAATAGCATACAGTGAAGTAGCTGCGTACAGTGAAATAGTGTAAAGTGCAAAGGCTTACAGTGGAGTGTCATAGAGTGGCTAGCGTAGAGTGGAGTAGCATACAGTGAGATAGCGTAGAGTGGAGTGGCGTAGAGTGGGGTGGGGTGCAGTGGAGTGCTGTAGAGCAGAGTGGCATAGAGTGGAGTGGCATACCGATGTACATTAAATTTGTCAGGAATGTACAATATAGTGTGGAGATTATTCCAAGACAGTGATTTGCGCTTGCTTGGATTTCTCCACATTTACTAAGCAACGGAGGGCCTATAATGGTGGCCTTGTGTTGCTTTATAAATGTGACTTAAGTATTGTGTTGCTCATGCGAGAACATGTGTGATGCAAGGGTAACACAATACAATAATACATCTGGCCCTTAGTTATATTTATTGTGGCATGGTATAGCATGGTAACTTTGCTGTATACCACGGTACATGCCGATGAGAACACAGTATATAATTGGCTAATGGCTGCCTTTACACAATTAAAAGGCAGGCATATTTTTTTATTGCCCTTAACCTGTGTTTTGGGTTAGGGCCTTTATTAGAGGTAAGTAGTAAGTTTAATTATTAGTCCCCACCTATTACCATTTGATTAAAGTGTTAATGGATAGCAATATTAATATATATTTTTCTATAAAAAAATTTAAAAAGTTTATGGAGCACTGCGCTAGTACCTAGGAAGTGGTGTGGAGTGGAGAGGTGAAGACTGGAGTGGGGTACAATGGAGTGGCATAGAGGGGAATAGCATAGAGTGGAGTGATGTAGAGTGAAGTGGAGTAGAGTGGAGTATGGTAGATTGTAGGGAAGTACAGTGGAATAGCATACAGCGGAGTGGGGTAGAGTGGAGTGCTGTAGAGTGAAGTCGCGTAGTGTGAAATAGCGTACAGTAGAGTTGTGTATAATCAAATGGCGTAGAGTGGAGTGAGGTACAGTGTTTTGATGTAGAGAGGAATTGCATACAGTGGCGTGACAAAGAGTGGAGAGTCTTAGAATGAAATGCCTATGGAAAAGCATACGCTGTAGTGTGGTATAGTGGGATGATATGGGGTGTAGTAGCTAGATTGGAGTGGTGTGATGTACAATGGATTAGCATAGGGTGGAGTGGTGTACAGTGTATTACTGTAGAGTGCACTCGTGAATAGTCTGGCAACATAGAGAGTGGCACAGAGTATAAATGCATAGAGTGGAGTGGCACAGAGTGGTGTCTTATAGAGTGAAATGGCATGAAAGTGGGTGAATGGATATAGCTCTAATGCGCCAGGAGCATAGATTATGAGGTGTGAATGCAAATTTTTGTTAGTAGGTGTAAATAGTGTTTCCGTTATGTGTTAAAATACTTAGCAATATATTGTGCCATGGTACATACACCCTAGTAACTTTGCTGTATACTGCGGTACATGCCCATAAGAAGGCAGTATTTGATTGACTAATGGCTGTTTACGAGGCAGCTATGTAGATTTCAGCACACTTTCACTAAGTTCTGGGTTAAGGCCTTATATATAGGTAAGTATTAGGTAGGGACATGTATTTATAATTTCATATATATATATTTACCCGCAGTTTAGGGAGAATTGCGGTTTTTAAAAAAAATAAAAGCATTTTAAGAATTGCAATAATTTTTAGATATTACTACTGTACTCCATACACTTTTTTGTGAAGATTTAAATATGTTAAAAATTGAAAATACAGCGTAGTACCCTACATTAGTAAAATATAGTGTGGTACAGTGTATTTTGAATTTTCAAACAATTTTTCTTTTCAAGTACTGCAGTACTTCTAAGGTAGTACAGCGGTACTCTCTACATATTTTTTTGTTAAAATATATAGAGCTTATACATATTTTTCCCTACCTATTACTACTTTAATGAAGTGGCAACAGGTAGGGAAAAAAATATCAAACCTTATACTTACCTATAGCTAAGGAAGAAACGCAGAACACAGCCAAAGTGTACCTAAAAGTCACATGGCTGCCCTTAGATTTTGTAAAGGCAGTCATTAGCCTGTCACATTGACTTATCATTGCTATGTGCTGCAGTACTTATACTAAATACCACTAAGTTTAAATACCTTCTAACTTAAAAAATACTTACCCTACGCACCAGTAGTACCCAAAAGGACATCTGCACACCATAATGTGTAATCCTGTCAAATTTAATCAAATTCCGACAGGACATTTGGCCGCTATGCATGAGTACAAAGTGTATGGAAGAATGCTTTGCTTCTCCTTGGCCAATCACTGCAACATTTTCTAAACTCTGCCAATCGGGAAAAAGGAATAGGTCTGGGAAATTTTGTGGAGGTTGGTCAAACGAGCACAAAGTTAGTAATGGTGAAAAATCTGATGAATTCCTATCTCTAATAACCCTAACTATACCTACAGAGTGGCTACCACCACTCTGTAATACATATATGTATATATATGTATGTATATATATATATGATCAAACGCTTGTACTCACATCAGGCTCTTCAGGCCATCAGGAATGGTGGAGTGTGCACTGGTCTGAGTGCCTGTAAACATCTAAAAATAAATCCTCTCCAACAAACGCACGTGTGGTCAGGGGGCAGGTAAGCACTGTGAGTTTATTCATTTCTCAGCAGCAAGTCCCAATGCATTTTGGTGGTAATCACCTTGATCCATCAAGACATACAAAGAGTGGTGTGGTGCATAACTTAGAGGTTGAGCAAAATGCACAAAGGAGCTGATTACTCAGACTATCAAGAACGCCATGTTGAAATGTATTAGCATATACTGTTCACCATGTGTAAATGTGACTTGGCTAACGGTTACTAAATAACAACAGTCTAACTGTAAGAATAATAGCTTAAACCTCTTCACCCGAGGTGAGGGAGCTGAGTGCTTGCTCTCCCCCAGAATCTGACGGCAACGCGCCGGCTCGGGAGAGGTCGGAACAAACGGCAAGCTGTCCCGGGGCCCTACAGTCTGGCGGTGTCCTGATATTGCGGCTGTGCTCGATCTCGGCCTAATATGTGCCCGCACAGGCAGGGGCGGCCCCCGACGGCCCTGTAATGCAGCCCTGTGGTGAGATCACTGGTGCATGGACCATAGGAAACCCATGACAGCACCCGCGAGAGGCCTGTGATTAACGAGGGAGCTGCGACTGAAATAGTGGTGAGCCGTCCAGTGAGGCAGAGACAGTGATCATAGTACAGACCCGGGGTATGAGAAACTGGGTGAGAGCCCCTGTGCCAGTCCCTGGGTCAGTGGCTGTATGAGACCATAGGTTGGCAGGATAATTTTGAAGGTCCCTGAAACCCCTGCTCCCTTCTTTAGCGTAAAGGCAGCAAAAAATGTGTTTTGATACTACAACTACTGCCCTGTCCTTCTGAAACGACCTTGATTAGCGATATAAATAATGCAAATTAGACTCTAGAGTCGCCCCGCCTGTCCTGCTAATGGTGGCTGTTTCTCCTTCTGGCGGTTATCACTTGACATCACGAGCTCCCCCTAAAGACATGCTGACCCTGGCTCTGCTCATCATGCCGATCCTCTGCTTAGTTTGCACCCCCTTTCATCCGGATTATAGAAAATTGTGGGGATCCTCTGAATTCGTACATCAAGGACTCATCCCCCCCCTGCCTGACCTCAAGATGGTCACCTCAGTCATTGACTCTGTGAACTCTCCATCGACAGCTGAGACCCAGACATTTTGACTGATGCCCGGTGGAGCTACCTCGTGAGCTAAACGGGAGTTGGGCTTTGGACTCCCTCCTTGGCCATCACCTACCCAGCCGGTCCTTGGGCTAACTCTCCTGCGTCTCTCCTGACCGTATCTCCCTTCACCCTACCCCAACTGCTCTACTCTTCTCTTCTTTCCAGCTATTGACCCCTGCCCTCACCCGCCCTTACTCATAGTTCCCACCCTGTTTATCCACTGGACTTTCTTATGTGAACTTTTCCCTCATCAGTTGAGACCTAGCTATTTGACTGATGCCCGATGGAGCTACCTTGTTTAGCTAAAGGAGAGACAGGCTGTGGATTCCCTCCTCGGACATCACCTACCCAGTCGGTCTTTGGGCAGACTTCCCTTCGTCTCTCCTGCCGTCTTTTCCCTCATCCTCCCCCTCACACTTCCCCCTTTCCCCCTCCTCCCTACTTCTGTCACCTTTCTTTCCTCTTTCAATGTTTTGCTTATTTTTGACGTAATGTGTAATTGTTATCATTTTCTGTAACATTGTGTAACCGAATGTAAAGTGCTCTGATACCTAAGGGTCTAGCCAGCGCTATATAAAACTCATTAAATAAATAAATAAACCTATCAAAAAGTCAGTGGAGCTCTGTATAGGGTCAAATACAATTATACAGTCAATGAGTGATAGAAGAGGTAGCTGGTTATTGGATTGTTACTGCTTTGTGATGTAGTGTTTTTGAAGAGGCGTGTTTTCTACTCATATTCCTAAACAGGAGCAGTGTTAGGTTATCTTTAAGTATACAGAGATGTTATTCCAGATCAATGCCTGTTGGACTGTTTTTTCACACTTCTTAGTTTCCAGTGTGATGGTGGCCTGGCTGCATGTGTGCCGAGAGCTACAAGAGGTGGTGAGCTTCTCCGCTGGTTAAGAAAGTGTGATGGTCACGATGGCTTTGTAAATGGTGGCACTGGTTTTAGAGATGGTGCAAGATGGCTAGGGGAGTAAATGGAGCTCCTCCAGGATGAGGTGATGTGGTCATATTTCTTAAAGGCCCTGGATAAGATGTGTTGCAGTCAATAGAATGCTGATAATGGATGCCATTGTGAAGTATGGGAGGCCATGCAGCAGGGCGTTACCCTTATCCAGATGCAAGAATTTGTGGGCTTGAACAGCAGTTCTGCAGTCGCACTCTGGAAGAAAAAGTTTGCTTTCTTTAAAAGAGAGAGCTGGTGCCAGTCCGCCTGTTTTTTTGGTGGCAATGGGTTCCTGGAGGATGAGGTTGGTTTCCAAGTTAAATTCAAGTGACTTGGCATTCAATTAAAGTTTAGGTTCAAAGCTGTCACAGGTTATGTAAATTTTGCTGTTCTAAGCAAATAACAGGAATTCTGTCTTGGTTGTGTTGAGCTTTAGGTAGGTACTTAACGTCCAGATCTGGACTATGTGCAGACATTTTCTGAAGCATTGGATGTCGGAAGCAGAAAAGACTTTCAAGGTGAGTTGTGTATCATCGGCATATCAGTGAAAATTGATGTTGCTATCTGTGAGTAGAGCACCAAGTAGCTAGATGTAGAGGCTGAAGATGTCAAGAGACAGCATGAAACTCTTGCAGACTCTGCAGGTGATTAGGACTTTTTGGGACCTGGTAGTGCCTATGCGAACAAACTGATATTAAATGGGAAGGCAGTAGGAGAACAAGTGATTATCATTGCCAGTGAATCCTACTTCAGAATCCAGAGCATGCATGAGGGCTGGATGGTTGGTTGTGTTTAAGGCAGCTGAGCGGTCCAGAAATATCAGGCAGGAGGGTCATCTTCATCTGTGGTCAGGAGGGAATGGTCTATGATATATATTATAGCAGTCTCTGTGTTGTGACATGATTTGAAGCCGGTCAGGCAGGAGAGGATTATCATTGATGTGATCTTGAAGTTAAGTGTAGACTACTTTTTCGATGATCTCGCTGAAGAAGGCTAGGTGAGTAATGGGTTGGTAGTTGGTGAGGTTGTCAGGGTCTATTTAAGGTTTTCTTAGAAGTTGGAGGGGTTGTTTGATAGAATATTGATGCTAGAAATATCATGTGGATAGAATATCGTGTCAAAAATATGGGGGTCCAAATTATCGAGAAGGTAAGTGCAAATAGATGAGTATGGATTTATTATGCTTAACTCTTTATCTTCATACCTTGAAGATATTATGTAGAGTTAAGTATATTAAAACTTTGCTTTCCCATAGAAACTTGCCTTCACGATTTTTTTTACACCAAAATTTGTCCACACGATATTTTGGAAATGACATTATCTCCAAACACAGTTGGTGGATCGGGTCTGTTTTGAGACCTTTTGAGAAGATACCGTACGAGAGGGAGGCATTGACAATGATGAGTTGGGTGAGAAAGCCCCCACATAGTGACGCTTTAATGATGGGCAAGGGTAAAACATAATTTTCAATTGAAGTAGCTTTGAAGAAGTTGAGTACAGTCAGAATTTGTAGTCTTTCAGGTCTCTCCATTACTGGTGCCATACCCTTACAGTACACCCTGTCACAGCTTCTTGGAAAGTAAAATAAGTTTAGTTCCTCTGCCTCTAGCAAGGGCAGAGAGGTGAAAAATGTACTTATCTTAAGAATTGGCCAACTATTCAAGCACACTGAGAAGACTTAATCTGTCCCAGCCTCAGGTTTTCCTGTTTTGCACACCACACCAAGACCCCGCTCCTACAGTTATAAGGGGCACTAGATACCTAAGTTCAGCTGAGTTAACCTAGAAACAATTTCCCAACAGCGAGATCTATGAGAGACACAGCTTTAAAGAATTACCTTTGTTGAATTCTGCACAAATGGGTACATTAATTTAAGAGTCGAAGCAGACGTGGTGTTGTTGATGTGCTGTTGCATCGAAGATGTTGATGGCATGGCACTTACCTGTGGATTGTGGGATAGGTGTTTCAGGCAGAGGGTTTAGGCAGTGCTTGATTGTCTTGAAAAGTGTTCTGCTTCTATTGGTGGTTGCACTGATGGTTTTGGTATATGACATTGCTTTAGCTGGAGTGATGAGCCGTCTGCGTGTTGCACAGAGGGACTTCAGTATCATTAAGCCATTGTGAGTTCTTTCTTTCTTCTATTTTTCTTTTCTGCCTGTGAATGCATTTATTGTCAGCAAGGTCTTTAGAGTATAAGGGTGCTGAAGGTCTTGGCTTGCAATTGTGTGTTTTTATTGGAACATGGATGTTCACATAGCTTCCCAAAAAGGCTCTGAAGTCATTTAGAAGGGTGTTGGCATCGGTTGTGGACTTTGCAGGACAAGAAATGTGCTTAGATGACTTGTGAGCAATTGTACTTTATACTTCATAAATATTTAGCACCATATTTACGATCAACACTTCTCATTCAATTTATAAAACCCAGTTAAATTTCCCCATTGCCCCACTTGAAACACTGACTCCAGGTAGAAGTGGCATGGAGTATGTTACACTGATACAAGGCACTCACAGTAAGAGAGACAGAGCCACGGTAGGAGCACGGCTAATCGCACACCCACCACTCGGCGAGCATAATTTGGCTTGACAGGCGAACCCGTACAGCAACGATTCTATTCTAGGGGGTCTCGCAACTGTGGGTCCACCAACCCGTTGGGACCCCATGGACCCCCTCTGGTGATGTACAAGTGTTACTTTCACCTTCACTGTAGTAGAGATTATTTTGAGCACCCTCTCACCATGGTCCTGAAGACTTGCCATCGACCCGTATGGGCATTGGGCAAGAAACATGTCGACCTTTTGATACATCCCTGTGGATCATTATTATCCTGACAGGGCCCACTTATTTTAATTAGGCTGGTATACCACCAGAATAAAATTGTTCCTTGTTGGTAATACCAAACCTATTTTAATTCACTACACCCTGACTCACTACACTTGTTGCACTTACCCCCATGCACCCATACGGCTCTCTCTAAAAAGATCTCCGAAAAAGAGCCCCTACGCGGGTGCCCGTCGGGCATTGCAGCGCTGGCCTGACAAGGAGCACAGCCCTATGATGAAGCATGACACCTTGCTAGGTGTGTGAGGGCATTCTATAAGAGACCTGTCTCTCCCCTTCCCCCCTTCTCCTTCCCTGAGGAACTGCACACCTTTGGTTTGACTCATAGTAAGAGGCCATATGCTTTGTTCTGTGGATTTGTTATGGAAGTTTACACATTGCCTGGTGTTGCCCTTTCATTACCAGTGGCGGTTTCTTCATGAGGGCGAGGGAGCCCACCCACCCGCTGGGAGCTGTGCTAAGTGCCAAAAAGTAAATGGCAATACAATTATTTCATTGGCGTTTTATTTTGAACACTTAGCGCAGCTGACAGCAACCGCCAGCTTGCCCCGAGTTAAGAGAAATGTGGCGTGTCCTTTGCTGCCGATTGGCAGCATGTAGGACTGGCCAGAAACTGCAAAGTACACAGGTCAGTTTGGCCAGCTGTCTTACAACAGCCAGCCTGACATGTGCACACTCTCCACTCAGCTGTCTTAGACAGCTGGGTGGAGAGCAAACATGGGCCTCTAGGGCTTGAACGAGAGTCAGTGCAACCCACTTCATCCATTCCTGGTGCTGCTCTCATGCTGGTTAACAGCATGAGAGGAGCGTCTGGATTGGTCAAGAGAATTGCTCCTACCACAGACTGCAAGAGAACACTGAGGAGGGCGCGTCGTAGACTATGGGTAAGCACAATGTACTTTTTTAAATATATTAAATGTGTAATGCATGTAATTAGTTTATGTTTAATTTTGGGCTTTTGGAGGGAGGGGTTGTTTTAGTTTGAGTTTTTGGTAGTCTAATTTACTTTTTCTGGAAGCGGTGGGGCACTTTGCTCACCTCACCACTTTCAAAGGTTACCAGCTGCCCCTCTTCATTGCCTGCTGCGTATTGATCCCTTGGCACTGTAGAACAAGCATTGGCATAGGCAATAGGTCTCGCCTTTGGGACCTTATAAGTGTTTAGCCCTGCAACAGTTGTATAACTAAATACTTATAAGTTCCCAAAAGCGAGACCTACTGGCTATGCAAAGCGGCCGTGCGGCCGCGAAAGTTAAAGTGATCGGGATCCCGATCAAACATCAAACCGGCCGTGCGGCCGCGAAAGTGAAAGTAATTGCGGTAAAGCGCGGCGCGCGCGCCCGCGCACATGCACTGTAGCTCTAGGCTGGCCTGGTAGCACTTTTTGGAGCCCTCTCAATAAGTCTCACCAGACCACCGCATGCGCTGGGTCAGGCGAGACCTAAAAAATTAATAACGTTGATGAAGGTTAAAAAAGTAAACTCTATGCCATATGTCCTGGTGAAGTCTAACATCTTTTGACACCCGTGAAATCCAGCCCTGTTTCCAAAGCTGTCAACCCCCTCTCTACCTGTGATAAAATGTAGCAGTCTTTCTCCACTACCGACATATCTTTCTTAGAAAGGAAATGCATCTATTTTTGCAGCCTGGCCTCTAAGACAGCTTTACCTGTCTCGCCATTCTGGTGTTTTAAAAAAAAAAGAAGTCTTGCCTAACATTCATACATAGATGGGCTTTTGGTCAGCAGGGATTAGCTATTTGTCTGTTAAATTGTTATTCACATTATGCTTCTGCCCACCACAGCATATAGCATGGGGCAATGGTCAGCCGACTTTCCATTCACTCAGTGGCGTATCACGGGGGGGCTGAGGCGGTCCATACCAGGCAGCACGGATTTTGGGGGCGGAGGAATCCCCCCCAGCTCTTACCTGCAATCTCGGAGAATCAATCGCCCCTCCCCGCTCTTCAGGGTCGCTGTCGGGTGGTGCAGCAATCAGAGGAATCCGCCAGCACCCCCTCCCCTCCAGGGCGGGACTGGCTACCGGGCGTTTTGGCACGCTGCCGAGCTGGAGGCTGATGTCACTGCGGTGGGGGCTAATTTCGTTGATGGAGACCTGCGTGTGCTTCGAAATAAACAAATCAAAAGGAATTTTGTTCAGCACAGGCAGGTCCTCATCAACGAAATCAGCCCCCGGCTCGGCAGCATGCCAAAACGCCCGGTAGCCAGTCCGGCTCTGCTCCCCTCTCTTCTGCTGCGGGGCAGCAAGCACAGGGATCGCCGCCGGCAGCCTAAGGTCTAGCTACCCCACTGCATTCACTTCAAGTGAGTGCACAAATTCTGTGCCCTTTGTTCATATCCACCGAAAAATAGATCCTTGCTCTTCTGTGATAAACTTGGTATGAAGTTTACCTTTACATTTCAGTGTTATTAACTTTAAAGTAAGTCTGTTTATTTTGCCTGCACTTCTAAAGCCCATTTACTACATGATGATTTATTTTCTGTTCCCTATTTGTAGTTATACATTTTATAGGTGACATCGTAACATTGTAGATGCCTGCGATTTGAGTGCTTGGTTAGCTGTTGATTTGCTCTTGTCTTCTTAACAAATAATGATAAAATGCATGGCACAAATGAAAGGCTTTTTATACAAATAAAATCATTAGTAAAATGGCCGCATCAGGGAATTTTGTTTAAATTAAACTTTTTTAATGCAAGCATACAAGAGCCACATTTAGATGGCCACACTTTTTCTTTTTTGGCACATATTCGCAAATCAAAGAAGAAATTAACCATTGCTACAGTCTGTCACAGCCAGACCTATTGGTTTTGCCAGTGCTCGTTTGCGTTGTGATAAGAGACAACCTTTATTTGTATCTTCCTTTACAAAAAAGAAACCATGTTTTTTGACAGAAAACGTAGACTGTTAGAAGATGGAGCCAGAAAAATAGAGGTGGACACAGTTTGCTTCCAGACGAGGGCTGCCCGAGACCTGCTGAACCGGGCTTTGTTCTGCAGAAATGCATCGCCAGTCCACCCCCCCCCCCCCCCCCACCCCCCTTTGGCATTATACTGCTGCTTCCTCTGCTGTTCAGGGCGCTGCAAGCGAGGCATCAGCCTTTGTTAAACCCAGACAGCTTTCTGCAGCCGAACTGAGTGGCTGGAACATTCATTGGCAACATCGCAAATGCAAACAAAAATGCCAAAGTGGCATTGACTCATTAATTCAATAGCGCTATTGACTGAAGCTAATTTTTCCCTGAAATACCACCAGGACCGGCCGAAAGAGCGACCCCTCTCGCTTTCTGTGTAATTCTATCAGCTGACAAACAAAAGAAATGGGATATTAGAATTGGGGAGAAAACATCAGGGAATTAGAGAGCAATTAATTTGTTCCTGCTGGTTAGCTGTCTTTCAAGCTTTAACCTCAACCCTTCGCCCCTGACAAGCCACCGCCAGGTTTAATTTCAGTGGCTTCGCTTTTTTTTTGTGTGTGCAGATTTATATAGTGCGAACTGGACCCACTGGTATTGGATCGCTTTACATGAGCACCGGTTACGTTACACAAGGATATGTAGGAAGCCAAATTGCGATCCCAAATGCTGAAATTCGGCGAATTTCAGCGTTTGCGATCGCAATTTGGACAGTGTGCTATGTAGCACACAAAAACCGACAAGCAAAATAAGGAATCGCAAAATTTGCGATTCCTTATTTTGCTAATGCATTTAAGGAATCCCAAATTGCGATTCCTTAAATGCAATGAAGGAAGCACCCAAGTTGTGCGATTTTGGCTTAAGGAATCGCAAATTACCACCAACTTCAGGTTGGTGGTAATTTGAGATTTCTTTGAAAAATGCACTTTTTTGCATTTTTCAAAGTGCCATATGACGCACATACATGCCCTTAGCGCATGTATGTGCGCCACATGTGCATACATGTTTATTTCAGGGGTGCAAAAGGGTGTCCCATTGACAACCTTGCAACCTTGAAATTGCATTCTCAATTTGCGATTCTCTAATTGAGAATCGCAAATTGAGAATGTCTTCCTATTCATTCCTATGGGCCTTCTAGCCCATAGGAATGAATGGCAAGGTATTCCTTATTTGCGAATCTCAATTAGAGAATCGCAAATAAGGAATAGGTGGGAATCGCAACATTTTTTGCTAATCCTACCTACATTGCGTTTTGCAATTCTCTAATTGCGATTCCCTAAAAATTGCAATTAGAGAATCGCAAAACACGTTTTACCTACATATGGCCCACAGTCATTTCTTGGAAGGCACGGGGAGATTAAGTGGCATATGTATGAAGCCCATTTCCCGTTCGCAAACGGGCCGATTCTGAGAATCGGCCCGTTTAAGAACGGGAAAAAGCCTTTTGAGATGTATCATCCCAAAAGGCCCTCGCAAAGTAGAGAATAGCAAATTTTGCGATTCCTTATTTTGCTAAAGTATTTAAGGAATCGCAAATTGCGATTCCTTAAATGCAATGTAAAAAGCACCCAAGCTGTGCGATTTCTCCTTAAGAAATCGCAAATTACCACGAACTTCAAGTTGGGGGTAATATGCAATTTCTTTGAAAAATTCACTTTTTTGCATTTTTCAAAGTGCCATGTGGCGCACATACATGCCCTTAGGGCATGTATTTGTGCCATATGTGCACACATGCACATTTCAGGGGTGCAACAGGGTGTCCTTTTGACACCCTGGCACCCTTGAAATTGCATTCTCAATTTGCGATTCTCTAATTGAGAATCGCAAATTGAAAATGTCTTCCCATTCATTCCTATGGGCCTCTGGGCCCATAGGAATGAATGGGGAGGTATTCCTTAATTGTGAATCGCAATTTGCGATTTGCAATTAAGGAATATGTAGGATTCGCAAAATGATTTGCAAATCCTACATATATAGCGTTTTGCAAGTCTCAAATAACGATTCACAAAAAATTGCTATTTAAGAATCGAAAAAGAACATTTTGATACATATGGTCCCTAAGTGATTTGCCCAGAATCACAGGAAGCTGAGCCTATGCCGTGGCACGAACCATGTTTCCCAGCTCCAAAGTTGGCAGCTCTGGCCATAAGGCCACAACCTCTCCTACACTTCTGTGTAGGTTGGAAAACAGGGAGGTATTTCAGTAACGTTCCAAGGATGCCATGGCCCTGGTACAAGCAATGTAAATGGCCACTATGACTACCATTGGGGTAGTAAAATAAATCAATTATCAAGGCTCAATGGGCCCCTCTGGGTGCACTGCCCCTGCGGCCCCAGTGGTAGTCACCTCCACCCGCCCGTGCAGGTATGGGCAGAGGGGTGGTGGGGCCGGGTTGGGGGGGGGGGTTGACGGACGATGACAAGGGGATATTAATTATTTATTTAATTTTCTCTCTCCATCGTCCGTTGAAATCCTCCCCCCCACCCATCCGCCCCGCCCCTCTTATCTGCATGGGCCGCGGCTGGCCACCTCCCTGAGGTGTTTTCTGTACTGCTAAACACCATTAGAAGAGGTATTCACTAGGATCAGTAAATACATCCTAGTCCAACATTTCACTTCAAAATGGGGCATAACTGCAGAATCAGTACTTTACAGCACCAAATTTTGCATAGTTTTGCTGGATCCAACCCCTAATCATACACCCCTGACGCGCAATTTCAGGTTTAAAACCTTAAACCTTGATTCTGAGTACATCAGCAAAGGGCGAGATATTTATAGTGCCCTGTAAATACCATTACCCCAGGGTCAGGTACTTATTGGGTATGGTAAATACCCCTTATTCCAGGTTTCATTAAAGAAATGAGGCATCACATGTGGAAACAATATTTAAAGCACCAAATTCCATACAGCTTGCGTTTTTCCCGTTCTTTTCCGCAGAAATATTGGAATGTTTGACCTACCCAACCGTGGGTTGAAAACAGCAGAGTGCAATACTTATTGCACAACTTAGAATTCCTTTATCAGTGACAGGGATTCAGCTCTCAGCTCGTAATCAGGGCCATATTTTCCGCAGTAGTGCTCAAGTTGCAGCAAAAAAAAGTGCCGGAGCCCTCATCAGGAGGCCACTGCTGTTTGTACCACACTTTGCCACTGTACATACACAACTGCTAACTATCACAATGCTGCAAGTGTGACAATTCAGACTGTTCGCCGCCGCCAAAGCTTTAAGAATGGCTTGGGTGGCAGGTATTAGTTATTTTTAATGTATATTGAACTAACAAACAACTGTTTTTCTGCTCAACTTTAAATTACACACACAGCGCCCTCATGTGGCAGCTGTCATAAGTGCAGGTTCGGGCAATCAAATGCCAGTGCTGGCAATTAAGTGCCCGTGCCGAGCACTGGCAACCACCTGCTCAAATTAAGCACTGGTGCAGCCTAACGCTGCATTTAAAAATACCTGGTAAATGAAAAGCTAAACGCTTTTCTTGGTTGTTAGTGAGAGTTGGCCAAAGTCTTGTCATTTTCTGCAGGGGCCCAGTGGAGTTTTGCTACTCAAATAATTCCTTAACCTTTGTGTGAGTGTGAGAGCTCTCTTTTCTGCTCATTTCTGTGGTATGTGCTGTGGTTAGCAGCGGTCTGTGCAGGTAAGAGAGTTGAGGCCAGGTGGGGGGGGGGGGGGATTCAGCAGACAACCATGAGGGGAAATTAAATAAATAAAAAATTCTCCCTTGTGCTTATATCTCAACCCCTCACACCCCACCCGGCCCCACCGCACACCGCTCTTTGGTACTGATTGCTGAGACAGGTGTCTTACCACTTACTTGACCATACAACAGAACATCATGTGTTGCTGGCCGTTCAGATATGATTTCCAAAGAGCAGGATTCCCACTGTGTAGAATTTCACCTCACACTTGGCAATGGTTGTGCCTTGTGTTTTGAAAAGGTGTCAGGGGCGTAGGTTTATAATTAAGATTGGAGTGTGTTCAGATTTTCCAAGAATCACGCTGTCATATAATGTTATAATACATCCTATGATAAACAGGGCGCATGGGAGGGGCGCGGTGAGGGCCAGTGGTAAGGGAGACAAATGTGGATATGTAGGGTTACTCGGGGAGAGATAACAAAATATTTTGTAAAATAGCAAACGTTTTTGAGCACTTTTAAAACAGAGAGAGGGAGAGCGTGTGTGCGCGTTTTGTCTGTGTGTAGGCAAATATCCCTGGGGATATCCGACAGACGTCTCCTGTACCTGTACCCAACTAATTATCAGAAAATACATTTATTAGGGCAGTTTAACACCACAAGCACCCCCTAAAGCTATGCCCCTGAAAGGTGTGGCAGTGAATGTGGGTATCCTAGCTGGAGAAGTCTAAGGCTTAATTACAACTGGGGCCAAGGATTGTATTGCAGAATATCGACCCGCAGAGTGTCATGGTGCAAGAATATCGAGGAAAAGATATTGTGGGGCAAAATATTGAAGGGTAAGTGCATAGAGGGAACTATAGATTTACCATTCCTAGCTCCACATCTACATACCTTGAAGCTATATATGTCGCAAAGGTACATATATGTGGAGTTAGCTATAAAAAAATCTAGACTTACTTATCCATCAATATTTTATATTTATATATTTGTCCTCGATATTTTGTGCCATTGATATTTTGATGTCGATTGTCGGGGTGCACACCGGGCCCCAGAACTGGAAAGGGATTTTATGCCTGTTTTAGCCCTTTCAGCAGGCTTATGTGCAACTCCTTCTGTAATCCTCATTGTGAAGGTGCAAAGGTACTGAAATATCCCCATATGCCCAAGCGTACACCCTCTCCCATGTGTCTGCATCATATTGCAGACGAGCTGCCAAAAAAATCTTATTTTTTTAGCTAGTCTGCCTGCAACACACCAGATTATTTTGGGTAATGGGGCACACAGCCTCTATTTTACCAGCGAACAACCAGCACGGGTCGCTTAAACACATGGATGAGATGAATTTAAATGCCTTAATGCATGCCTGAGCAACTCTAGCACTGATCCTACCTCTATTCACTGAAGTGAAGAGAGGTCAGAAAATCCTGGACAAGAAATGTATCGTATTTTACAAAAACAGAAGTGGGTATCCTGTAGAAATAAGTAATGAAAAAATGCTGCTCCTTCTTCCCAAGACCATACATAGTGAAGCACAAATAAAATTGATGTGCACAAAGCACTTGTTAATAGCCAAGGTTATGTCTAAAGGCCTTGTACCACAATGAATGAAATTGCTGTAGTTCTAGTACTTGCTAATGGTATGTGCCAAAGTCTAGGGGTAAACAATTGTATCTGTGAGGATCTGGTAAGGACTAGTTGGATCCCAGGTTTGAAATGATCACTGGTGGGGCTCAAGAACTTTCACTGACAAAATATTCCACTAAAGGACCTGAAATGACCAATAGATATGAATCCTATCTTGCAACAGCAGGGTAGAATATATTGGTATGGGGTCTACATTTCACACCATTTACCAGTGGAGGAGTGTGGCTCAATGGTTAGAGCGGCATACCCTGCAGCAGAGTTCTGGCCAGGGACCAGGGTTCGATTCCCGCCTTGGTGGGGCTCGGGCTTAATTTACTCAGACCTGTCTATTCTCACCTCGGTGCCTATTCTAATCACGGGACCCACGCTGCAACTCTGGGCAATAGCTTGCTTAGCCTCCACACTGGCCCCAACAGTGCTAAGGATGCCTAGCATCACCATGGGGGTGCCCAGGAGTGGACACTTCAAAGGGAAAGCCAGGAGGGGTTCCGCAGCGGTATGAGTATCAGCGCCAGGAAACTGCAAAAGGTGACACCGCAAGGTGGCCATCTGGTGACAGTGCGCTCTGTAAGTACCTTGACATTTACATTACCAAACACATGCAGAGGTTCTTTCATATACCTGGCATCTGGCAGATTTCTTTTGCTGCATTATTTTAAGATTACGCTTCCACTCATCCAGAATTCAGCTATCAATTCTTTTCTAAACAAAGAAAATAGCAATACATAGCTCACTCGATAGCTTAATTTAAAAAAAAAATACGTGCCGACACCGAAGACTTTCTCAGGAGACTACCAAAGAGTTTGCCGGAAACAAAGGTTGCGTATTCTTGAGTCCACTTCATGCCTCTTTCTTCCATCACCTCTTGTCTCTTAATCGACCTTTTAAATGTGCTTTCTCATCCCTGCTTTTTCCCTTTGTCAATGTTTCCTCTCTTTCATCGGCTCCTTATGTCTCTCCCTCTTTTTCTTTTAATTTGGGCCAAAATCTGATGATGAAAAATAAGTCCTGGTCCTCAAATATGCGTTCCTTTTGCCTCCAGTGCAAGCTTGGGACAAATTAACTTCTGGCTTTCTAGAGGACCTGTAATGGCTCCAGATTAAAGACCAGTGGTATTTTAAAACCATGGGTCTACTTATGACACCGCATCACCTTTCACTAACAATCTACTTCACTTCGGATGTATGACGTTACAACGCATGCTTTTACAACGCATGCTGTCACAACGAAAGTTTTACAACGCGAGTGCATTGACAATGCAGGACATTACAACGCAAGTCTTTACATTGACTTGCACTAGATGGCGTGCTAACATTAAAAAAGTGTAATTTACTATTCCAACTCCAGTCCACGTAACAGTAGGGAAGGTGTTGGGATAGTAAACTACACTATTTTTAATGTTAGCACGCCATCTAGTGCAAGTCGATGTAAAGACTTGCGTTGTAATGTCCTGCGTTGTCAATGCACTCGCGGTGTAAAACTTTCGTTGTAACAGCATGCGTTGTTAAAGTTGCGTTGTAAAGGTTGTTCCCCACTTCACTTCTATTATTTCACAACAAAGCTTCACACTGCCAGTTTCAAAACTCTGCTCATGCTTTATTTACATCGATTAACTCTGAGCTGTAGATCCTTTTCAGCTGGTGGCCGGGCATTATGGAATCTGTGCTGCTTTTCTGATTTAGGGCAACAGTTGAGCTGAGAGTGGCGGACAAACCTATTCCCATTTGACTCTAGCCTCGATTGGCCCCTTCCGGCAAATCAGTTGCTTTGTGTCTTCCCTGATGAGGGCCTCATGCATGAACACTTAACATACATAAATGTTAATGACATCACAATTAGTAGCCAGGATCATAGCTATCGATAATGTAGCAGGTGCAATGGCACAGGGGTGCCGGACCGCGTGGGACCCTCCAGCTCCATTTATGGCTTTCTTTTACTAAACAAACTGTGAATTGGGATTTCATGATTGCCTGTGGTACCTCTGCTACACCACTGTGGTTACCAGTCAAAAGACGATCACAGAGTTATACATGGTGATACGTCCCAGAGGGTTATGTGATGTTACAACGCATGCCATTGCATCGCATGCTGTTTCAACGCCAAACTTTACCCTGACTTTCTGTCGGGGGAGCGCTGGAACTTGGAATAGATTAATTTTCTATTCCAACCCCAGTGTGTGCAACAGTAGGGAAGGTGTTTGAGTTAAATCCAACACCTTCTACCCGCTGCTGCACAATGTAACTGCATGCGTTGTAACGGTTGCGTTGTAAAGGCTGCTTCCTGTCCCAGAGAGGTTTGTGTTTACTGTTCCTTCCTTCCATAGGTACACCACTAGCCATGAACTGTGTGGTGCTGCAACGGTGGTCACTATGGTATGGCCATGAATGGATGAGTGAATAGATAGCAGAATGACTTTAAGATACCATTAACCAGTTGATCAAGGTTTGAAAGCTCTTGGCAAGACTTTTCGGCAAGAGAGTTCATACCTTTCTGAACTGTGCCTAGGATCGTATCTCTCTCTGGTACAAAGGCCTCGCCGTCCCTGGAGAGGATGGGCAGCGCTGTGAAGTTTCCAAGGCCCATGCATGATGTGGTGCATGTAGTCTTGTTCATTCCCTTGCAAAACCAGTACTACAAGTCCCACGATTCAAAGAAAAAAACAGCTAGACTGGAAAACTGTGAGAACTTGGCAGCTAAGGATGGGGCAGTAATAAAAGATTGACTGCCCTTTTTTCAAGAGCACACACAAAGTCTTTTTCCCGCAGCTTGAGGTTTTTTTATAGCTTTATAATTCAACATCACTGCCTTTGGGGAAAGTCACTTAACTAAAGAACACGTTTTGTACATTAAAGCCCATTAAAAAAAACATAAAATCTCTCTATGGTACAGGAAGGGAATTGACTCTTCTAATGAGTGTAAGAGGAGACCAAAGTACGCTGTTTACAATGTTGTTTGGACTCGTCGGAATCTACAGTATAACAGTGTGGGTTGTACCATTCCTCCAGCTTGGAGGGGCAGGCAAGTATTCTCAGCAAACTGCCCACTCAGCACAGAGAGCAGTGTTTGGGGAGCGGATTTCCAGGAAACCTTCTGTTAGCAATTTGATGAGTCTTCCTGACTCCAGGGGGGTTGTCCCCGAGAAAAGAAACTATTTTTTTAAATTGCTGTGAATGTTGGTATTTTATATTCTTTCTAATGAACACGGCTGATTCACAAAAATGTGGATGACTCCACTTGAGTAAGTGTATGCACATATTTTCTTCGATTGCCTCTCTTTCGGCATAGACAGAACCCATACTCATGTTATCGGGAAACTATAACACTGGCAGTTTCCCTGGCCCGTCACTACATCCATGGATGTACGGACTAGGTAAGATTAAGGTAAATATCCAAATGACCATTTTTCCTAATTTTTCTTACCATGGAAAACATTTTATAGGGTGAAGAAATCCGTTTCAATATAACCACTCTACAAAACTATGTGGTGTTTGGAACTCTTTCATTGTGCAAATACACTTTATGCGCCTCCTTGCATGAGTAGGTGTAAATGTGGAAGTTCAATCAATGGTAGAATCGGCAGGACAAATGTATGTGGGTAGCTGCAGAGTTGTTACTTTAAGGGTTGGATTATCATTGCGATGCAGCGTTTTTGGTCTACCTTTATATCCAACTGAGAGGTGAGGAGAGTTAACATTACATCAATCAATTTCAATTAACAGTGTAACCCATTTGGCTACAAAATATGGACCAGGAATCAGAGACTAAGGTTAAGAAGGTTTATTATAAATTAGAAATCAAGTTAGGGTACACGAACCTCAGCACCGTGCTATAAAGGTTCAGAATAACAAATGGGAAACCCAACCTCCTGAGGATTCTCAAACTAACAATGTCTGTGAATACCTGCAAGGGAAAGTCACATTAGGAGAAATGGTAAACGTTAATTTATGCAGGATGGAAAAGAGGCCTAGTATGAGCAAGTTTAAAATATTAAATCAATAGTGCACATTTAATATGTGTGTGCACTTTTAAACACAAATTAATATAACTAGTCAGTACATTAGGGTCGTATTGCATGTGGTATACAGTAATTCTTTAATAAACATGTGTAAGTATGGCTGGGAGCTACATTTTATATGAAATATATGTGTAGCATTAGTGCACACAGTACATAAATCAATTATTGTTTCTAGAGTAATCACATTCTACATATGTGAGATAGTTTATTCATCAAGTCTTCAAAGAAACTTTCATTTAACACGATTAAGGCACACAGTGTTAAGGAAGAATTCTCTAATTCTACAGTGACTGCACTTCAGTAATGATGTCAAGCGCAACATTTCTTATTAATGTCATTGGGCCGCACAGGAAACGTGCTATGTGCACATTTTAGGTTATGCATTTGTGACATGTAAAGGTGTACTAATTACATTTGCAATACCACCTTGCAAGGGATCAGCCATTTTCTTCCCTCTCCCGCACTTCTGCTAAGGTAGACCTGCCCCGTTTTGAAATTATTACAACAGTTCTGTGTGCCATCTGCAAACTGAAAATTCAACAGATTTTGTTTCTGAAAATAGCATAGCATGCATTTGTAAAGTGCACGTTCACCAGTGGCGCTGAAATAGCAGTTGTTTATTGCTACCCAACTTAAGGGTACTCATTTTATCAACCTTTGAAGGATAAAAGTCTGAGTCGACTCCCTAGGATTTGAACTTGTTACCTTTATGGCGGCCAGCACAGGTAAGCATGGCGGGGCAGGGTGCGGTGCGGGGGGGGGGGGAGTCGATAGACAATGGAATAGGTATTGTTTATTTATTTAATTATACCTATTCCGTCGTCTGTCGTCTGTCTACTTACCCCTCCTCTCAGCCCACCCTGCCACAACGTGTTTACCTGTACCGGCTGCCACTGTGTGACTATGAGGTTGAACACAGATCACTGGAGTAGATGCATCAGTCCACCGAGACTCACGCGGCAATGGAACGCATAATCCATGAAATTCCCCTTTGCGAGAGGCTCATCTTTTAAGCAGGTAGGTTTGAGTTACATGTGCAAAACCTGTTGTGAATCTACCTTTAAAATGCATTGTGCCTGCCACATTTGTGGGTAGAACTTGTCCAGTGAAGATGCAATGTATTGGAATTTTTATATTGCAGACCTATCTGGGTAGTAGTGGCAGTGCAATGGGAGTGGATATGGTATAAGATCATGTGCATCATTGGAGAATTTACACAGCAGCATTATATTTCCCATATTTATGCTTACACTGCACATATATTTTCAAATTTTCAGCACTGGAAAACTAAGCAGATTGTAAACACTGGCAACATTTTCAGTCAAAGGCTAGAGCTGGAATTAGAAGCCAGGTCATCATGTTTTTGAGTTAGCCACCAGACCACATGTCCATGTGTTGCTGTTTGTTGTGCTTTCTCTAAAAACATGGAATTGCGATCATGTGGACCACATATATTTCAATAACCAGCAAAAGAACCCAGATGTTGATAGATTCCCACTGATGGTTTTCAGGCACCGTAAAATGATTTTCACAGTATCTCTAGAAAGATTCATGTGAATTCACAGCACTAACTGAGCATCTTTCCTCAAAGTTTGAGTCTTCACAGTAGCAGCACAAACCATAATTAGTATTTTCACACTTCTAGGTCTTCCTGAATTCCGTATTTTTTGTCCACTCCGCGGCGTTCACAAGCAAGATCTGTGCATCCAACATTATTCTTGTGAACTGCTTGAATTTCTCCATCCCACCTCACATTCAAACTCATGTTACCACTCTTTGTCCAATAATGCATTTAAGTAATTGTCTGTATTTATGTGATTTACTATAGTGTGTTTCAGTGGCGGCCACCTTTAACAAAGGTTGGTGAGAGGGTAGTGGGAGTGGGGGGGAACAGGGACATATTCAAAATAATAGATAAACAAACTTCCCTGATGCCGCCGGACACCTCCCGTGTCGCTCCTGCTGGCCTCTTCCTGGTCTCAGCAGACCCTGGGACAGACTCCCATCCAATCCCCATGAACCTGCAGCATTGGGATTGGCCTGAGCGGGCAGGCAAGAAGCTTCGCTCAGGTCATGGAGTCTGTGGGGTTTCTCCAGTCCAGATGCTGAATGCATTCGGGCTGGAGAAACCTAAGTGCGCATGTGTGTTTTGGTGGGTCTGAGACGGCTGGCAAACATATGCATACTTAGGGAGAGCACAAGCACTCCTACTACCACCTCACATGCCCTGTCCCTCCATACACAAGCTGGCTCAGAGCCATGCAAACGACAAATAAAACGATGCTAGAACATTTTTTTATTTTTCGTTTGCTGGCTCTGCACCAGGCAGTGGGGCGACGCTCCTTCGCCATTGCGGAGGAGCCACCACTGGTGTTTTTCACCAAAGCGCTGTGCACAAATGAATGAGGTACTACAATTTTGTCTTTAAAATCATGACAAAGATTAAAGGTTAAGAAAAAACACTAGGAAAAATGGAAATAGATGACATGGAAGAGAAATATACATACTTTTTAATAAAAAATTGTGAGAAGTTGGCCTGGCATATGCTGTCTCCTAGTTATAGGGACACCTTGCACCAGTCCAATTCGACTCTTATTGATGATAGGTTTAAGACAACCTTTAAAGAAAGCTATCCTACTGGTAGCTGTGGAGAGCAGCCTTCAGGCTAAGTCTTGAAGAAGTGTTAAGCTTATTGTTTTACCATAATAACCTCTTGAATAACCAAATGAAAGAGTAGCCCACACAGGTATATATATATAAAATATATGTATTTATTCTAGACAGAATCCCACAGTCTCTTTATGAAGCTGTGGCAAAGTTACAATTTCAAACAAGCATTGATAGATACAATAAATAGCACTATTAACATTGGGCCCCAGGGGGGGACCAAACCATATACTAAAAAAGTGGTATAAGAACCACGACAATTCTACAGACAATGCCTAGGGCATTTAGGATCGCTGGCCCCTTAAGAATCCACCCCAGGTTATGAGGAAGGGGACCCACGGGAGGCGCGTGCAGTGCAAGTAGCTGCTATCGGGATCTCTATTACAGCCCATGGAGAATGTCGCGGTTGGAAATAAACAGATTAAAAATACTTCTAGCAGGAGTACAAAGGTAAAACTTTAGACTTAAGCTTTTGAGGAGCCCACTACCACGAGAGTACCGAGGTACCACTGTTACCGGCCCCAGGGAAGCCGGGTGCATAGGTCGTTTCTGCTGTCGGGTCGCGGGCTGATTTTAAATGGGAAAATAGTCAAAAGTTCTGCTAGCCAAAAGCGTCGATGATTCCGTGAAGATCAAAGATGTGAAGATTGTAGAGAAGAACCTGAAAGCAGAGGGGACAGAGTCTGGGTCACGGCAAAGTGACCAGGAGGCTCAAAGCAAAGAGCCCTTCGATGTTGGGTGCTTCAGGTGGAAGTGGTGTAGCTTGGATCTGCAGCCACGGGCTCCGGGAGGCTTCAAGGAAGACCAGCTTCAGGAGGGCAACTGTCCCACGTTGGATGAGGGTCGCTGCGGTGTTAGTGTCTGGATGGGATCCACTAAGCCTTGGCAACCGCAACCCACGAAGGATGAACAAATCTGCTACAGTGCAGACCCACGAGGTCTGGGAGAGGTCTCCTTCAAGGAGACTGTAGAGCAGGCCTGGAGCAATCAGGAGAACTCTTGATTGTAGAAATAGATCTCGGCTAGGGCCCACAAGTCGAGAGACAAGGGACCGTGGGAGGCAGCAATTTGGAGTGCGTAAAAGGGCACCCACGGGCCACCGGAGGGGGCTAGGGCGCTGGTCTTTGGCACAATGGATGTAGAGTAGTTGACTCAAAAATGGGCCAAAGCACAACGTCCCCACTGGTCAGGGTCGTGTGCTATGCAAGAGGTGGCCGGTGTCCTGGGGTATTAGGGATCTCGGCACCCATGGGGTCCACGGTGCCCAAACTCGTTGAGCACACTCACTGGCCTCTGGGATGCACTGGAAACTCACCTCAAGGGTGCTGGAAGTCGTCAAAGTCTGTAGGAGCAGCGAGGTTCTAACCGGGTCACTTGCAGTGTTTCAGGTGCCTGCCAAGCAGGGGGATAACTCCTTTATCCCAAGGGAGATTTCTTCTGTCAGCTGGGCAGCAGTAAGTCGAAGGTCAAGACTGTAAAGTTCAAGATTAATCTGAGGCTCTGGGGCCACGTTATTCACCTTTATCCCCAAGATTAGGGGAGTGTCCAGAGTAGTGTCCACCTATGGTAGGTGAGGCGGGAAAGGGTGGCTACACCCTCTCCCCTTTGTGTGTTTCCCGCCTGGGCGAGGGGCAGGATGCCCCTGAACCGGTTCCAAGCGGTGTATGCAGAATGAGGCTTCTGTAGCGGCCTACGTGCAACTCTGAAAGGACATTTGGTGCACCCACCCTGTTCCAATCCACATTATCCTGTCTGGGGAGATGCTAGCACCTCCCTGCCACAGGAGCCCTATTGTCCAGCTGGCGAGGCTGGGGTTTTCCCCAGCAACAGCCAGCCAGGGTCGTGTAGGTGGCGGGCAGTAGCCATTTTGTGTTACTTGTGCACTTTTAAATTGGTGTCTAAATTCTACCGCTTTTCCCATATCGCCCCTCTAGCAGGGGGGAATCGTACCCTCATGCCCATGGCTGGACTGGGGGTATGATTCCTACATGTTTGACACCAAACACGATATGGTTCTGTGTATCCATTCTCAAGTTATCGCGTTATCGCGATAGACTTATAATGCGGTTAAGAGTATATGGTTTGGCTACACTACAAACAACCCAGCAATGATTTTACGAAGGTTGCAGAGAGGCCCTACTCATGTAGGGGTCCCCCCTCACACATACCTCAGCACCCTGCCTTTTAGGATTACCAAGGCCTGCTATAGGGGTGACCTATGAGAGTATATGTGTTGTAATGGGGTGGGATATAGGGTACCTATATCCCTGTAAGGGGTGCTAGCACCACCTTACCCAGACTACAGTAGTGGTCTGCTGGTGTCAGTTTGTATGGCTGTCCCAGGGCGGCACAATAAGTGCTGCAGCCCTGGTAGACCTACTGAGGGACCCATGCCCTGGGTACCTAGGGTACCATCTACAAGGGACTGTCAGGGCATCCTCAGCATCCAATTGGTTTGTACCTAGGTTACTTCACATTAGTTTTAGGGAGAAAGCAGATAGGATGGGGTCCTGGATAGCAGGATCCCAGCCAGACTAGTCAAAAACCACTCAAATACCAGGCAAAAAGTTGGGGGCAACCATTAGTCAGATTCCACCTTCCTACAAAACTGAATCAAAATTCTACAATTGCAGCCTCATTACTATCGAAATGAGGAGTTTAGTAAGGATGGAAGGGGCATTAAGTTCACAGTTCAAATGTCAGGACCCCTTGCTTTCGTCATCAACAGAAAATTAAATCAGAGTCCACATCCCAACAGCAACATGAAGACCAAGGTAAATGAGAAGTGTAGGGCTCCTTAGAAAAGGCAGCAAGATGTAAAAATTCTTACGGGGCAGTGGTCAGTTAAGCAATGATGACAAAAGGGGATCAATTCGACATCCACCTGAAAACTTTGCATTGTTTCCAGGCAAACGACATTGGGCAGCAACATGCTTTCTGGCCCTACTAGTCACAAATGCCCCACACCACCACCTAATACCATTTTACTACAGATAGAGCCCTTAGAAGAGGAAGCAGGCAAGAAAAAGTGGATAAGAACAAAATAGAATGCTTACTGGCTATACAGAAGCCACCGAAGTAGCCAAACAAAGCAGCAATATGGGATCCGGCAACAGGTTCAACTAAAGGCACCATCAGGGATCACTGGACTACCACAATGTTCGGGAAAACTACTGTTCACCAAAGCATCTCGTGACCAAACCAAGTCATGGCCAAGTTGGAGTGAGGAAGATCAAAGTCTTGCCGGGGAATGAGAAAACTGCAGCGTCATCAACTTGGTCCCTCAGAATCTTACCTCTATGCCCATCAGTGGTGAATATGCATAGGAACTCACAAGGCCAGCCCAGTCTAAGTAGTACCTGTAGGAAGCTGGCATTGTATATACTATACCAAATTGAGGTATAGTGTGCACAGAGTCCAGTGGAACCCTAAAGGTAGGCAGAGGTGAAAGTAGATATTACCTTACTCTCTATTTGTGGTAGTTTGGGCGAGCAGTAAGGCTTTATCAGAGGGTTGTGTTAAGCATTTATTGTACACACTCAGGCAAGAAATGATGTCACACACTCAGAGACTGAACTCAGACCAATTTGTTTGTATAAAAATATTATTTAGTTGTATTTTATTTCTAGAACCAAGCCAGGCCTGACACAGGTAAGTGTAATAGTACTTTGCAAGAATAATGCAGTTAAATACCGTATGAAAGCAGTTGAATGCAATTGAATTGGTTATAGGTAAGTCACTTATTCATAAACAGTTGGAATTACTTTTCAGTTACTATTGAGGTTACTTTATCAGTTACTTTTCACATTACTTTTTAAGTTACTTTTTCTACTCAGTGTGATATACCTAGATATCAGACTGGGACATTTCTAGATAAAAGGTGAGTAAATCAGTTTTTGTAAGTATACAGTTTCTTAAGGTTTCATACAATTTTCCCAATCCACACTTTTTTCACAGAAAAGCAGTCAATGCAATCCTATGGGAGGGAATTAAGTTATCGGTTTACAGGTAAGTACTTCATTTTGGAAGTTGGTTTTCTAGGGTTATAACAAGGGTTCCCCCCAGGGTCCAGGATGCACTCTCAAAGCACCCTCAGTGGCACTAGGGCAGCAGGGTGAAGTGTGCTGAGCCCCAGTGTTATCCAATGGGTGATAGGGGTCCTCCCGTTGGTGGCTGCTCACGAGCAGGCCACAAATTGTAGGAGCAAAGCTCCTGGACTTAAGCTCGGGGCAAAAGGGGGTTCAAGTAAGCACAGAAGGTGCACCCACAGCGACACTGGGGCGAGGTGCTGTTTTGGCATCGGGTGCCCTGTTGTTTTGGTATGGGAGTTGCTGGTTTTGGATTTTGGCTGCAGGCTGCAGGCTCGGTCAAGGAAGTCTTCCAGGAGGAACCAACAGCTGGGCAGGTACGTTGGAGGGCTTCGGCTCGTAGGTGCACCTCAGGTCCTCTTCTCCAGGGCACAGAGCAGCCGGATGCAGGGGTGCCTTTTGAGGTCAGATTTCACCTCAATGCGTCACTCACGGTTAGGGGGGTCTCCGGGAAGAGGCTGCAGGTGGCATCAGGGAGTCCTGGAGGGGTCAACCCACAGTGGACTCAGACTCTGGAGGGATGAGGGACCTCGTTGGGACCAGTGGGCTACTCAGATCAGACTCAGGCCATAGGCATCAGGTGCAGTGGTGGTTTCAGGCGTCAGGTTTCTTTGTCCTCAGCAGCCTTGGAGTCTTTCTTTGGTGATTCGTTTGAACAGAGCTGCTGGTCACAGGAGACCCGGTCTTTGTTGGAGGCAGCCAGTCCTCCCAGGGATTCTGAAGGTCGTGGCTGCAGGACAAGATGACGTTTGGCACAGGATCTCTAGAAACTGCCGACGGGCCGATAGGGCTGGGGCCAAGTCAGTTCTTCTCTACAGTCTCCTCTGCTGGGCATCTTCTTTCATCCTTCTTCTTCGTAGGTTGTGAGAATCACCCTTCTTGGTTCAAGGCTTCCCCTTAAATACTGTATTTGGGGGGGGGGGTTTAGGGGTCTCGAAGTCAGTAGCCAATGGGCTACTTACCTTAGGGTGACTACACCCTTGGTGTGCTGACCCCATGTGGGAGAGTGGCCACAAACCCTTATCCTGATTGGAGAGTGCCTGCCATCTGCAAGATGGCGGGCACTGAAAAGTAGGCTTCACCTTGCCTCCCCCACCTAAAGGGTGGGGTTGGCAGAGGTGGGCACACCTTCTGGGCTGTTCCAAGTTTTCCTGTTGTCGTCCCGCCGGAAAGGAGAGGAGACAGGAAGGGGCCTGCTCCTGATAGCAGGAGAGGCTGGGGGTCACATTACAAAGGCAGTAAGGCCTTTGAAGCTCCCCTGCCACAGATGACTCTTCCTGGCCTGGGGGAGGTGTGACCACCTTGGCCCAGGAAAGGATTTGTTTCTGGACTCAGGGAGCAAAGGCTCCCGCCCCAGGGGTCCAGAAACATGTCTCATGGTGGCAGACCGGTGTTTACCAGTCAGGGAACCCACCACAGGCTGGTCCCTTTTCAAGGAGCATCTCTAAGATGCCCTCTGAGTGCATGGTATAATAAATCGTTTATTATGCTGAGAAGTTTGCTACCAAACTTCCCATAATTCAGTAAAGCTATTAAGGTGCTATGGAGTTCTTAATGACAAATTCCCAGACCATATACTCTTTATGGCTTTACTGCACTTACAATGTCTAAGAATGGACTTCTATACTGTAGGGGTACAGTGCTTCATGCAACTGTACCCCCATCAGTGGTATAGTGCACCCAGCTAGAGGGGAGTCTTACCTATACCATAGGCAGTGGGTTGCACGCATCGCACACAGGAATGTGTGCCATGTCGACTCTTCACTTTTCTTTGCACCAAAACACGCAGCCAGTGTGAGTGTTAAGGTACAGGACCTTTATGGGTGGCACAATATGTGCTGTAGCCCTTAGAGGCCTTCCCTGGTCACAGTGCCCTTGGTACCCATGGTACCTTTTACAAGGGACTGACATGTGACCAAAGAGGTGTAAATTGGGGGTGCAAAGGTACAGTTTTGGGAAAGAACACAGGCCCTGGGAACCTGATTGGCAGGGAAACAGGGCACATCAAGTCAGAAATCTGGCAAAATTGGGGTGGTTACTGCAACAGAAACCCAGCTTCCTACAGTACCTCCATTATCCATTCCTTGCAAATGGTTGACCATAGTTTGCACTGGTTTTTTAGTGTTGACATAGTAGCTTCTTAGTGCCGTTAGGTGGAAACTATTGCATTGGTTCAGAGCCAGGGCTAGTGCAGGAAGGTAAATTATGGCAACTGGTGCTGAAGCATTTCTCCCACTCTCCGCATCTCTTTGATATCGAGTACTGTAGTTCTAGTGAACAAATATGTGATCGGAGTGGGTGTAACTCACGCATTTTTGGGTAACGTAACTGCACAAAAATTCTGCAAAATGAAATGGAATAATGCATATTCACGGAAAATTCTCCCCACACTCATAAAATTACCCAAATGGTCCGCTTGGGTAGAAATTCAACTTGAAAATTTAATTTTGAGTTGATTTCCAGCTACTCATGTTCAAAACACTGCAGCTTGCATTAGGGTTTGTAGTTCTGCGCTCAAAAAAAATTCCAGCTGCTTCGCTTGGGTAAAAAAATCTACCTGAAATGTTTGTTGACCAGCCATTTTAGAGAAACTGCTCTCATGTTGAAAACACTGCAAGTTTTGTGCTCATAAATTACTGGATTGGTGTGCTTGGGTAAAAAATACTCTTGAAATCGCGGTACTCTTTGCTCAGGTTAGTGTGACTTGTTTACTTTGTCTCTGCCCCCGATACGTCCTCTTTGCTCTCTTAAGCTGTCAGTTGGTTTGCTGTCTGCCAACGATTCCCAGGCCTTGGCAAACACTAGAAAACATGGTGCTAATTTGGTATGGATCCTTGCGGGGCTAAAAAACATATGACCCCTTCACAAAATGCATTGCACATGTTTTAGCTTCTCAGGAAGGAACACTTGAAAATTCTCTTTCTTACAGAGACCTGGATGAGCAATTGGTCAGTGCCACATATTGCATTAGCAATCCCAGCAAGTTACTCTATTGTCCACCATGACAGTGGTTAAAAGAGGGGGGGAGTGGCTATTGCCACAAAACATTCCATAAAGCTTCCCTGCTTTGAGATTCCAGAGCTCCAGGGGGCTTAATCTATGGCCTTTTGCATCTCTCCTTTAGCAAATAAATCCTTGGCTGGAATTTTAATTGACCGTCCCGCTGGTTGTGCCATTGATTTCCTATTCTCGTTAGTTGATGGTCTTCCCAGTCATCTGTAAAATATTCCAATATCTCATTTCTTGGAGACTTTAATATTCACCTGGACAGTATGTATGACCACCAAGCCTGCTCCCTTTTGGATTCTATGTCCGCTTGAAATCTGAGACAATTTATGGACAAGCCTACTCCCTCTGCTGGTCATTTGCTTGACCCAATCGTCTCTAACTGCTATCTGTGTTCTGTTGCATTTAGCACTATTTCTTAGTGCAAAATGCATCCTTGCTTCCATTTTGGATGTGAGGGAGCATTTTTGTGCTAAGAAAATAGCGCTTATTACAGAATTACTCTTCTTGTGTAATTCCGCATAATCTTGAAGAATTTTTAGATAATTCTGCATGATTACGCCTCAAGGGATTACGTGATTACACCCACCCCTAGTCACCACTATTAGTCCATGGCGCTTGGCTGTAGTAGAATTTGCTGCCTTGCACCACCACCTATCCAACTACTGTCAGCAGGGAGGTTGACCTACCTTATCCCACAATTGTGGTGGAGCCTCATTCTGCATTGGCCAACACTGCGTGAGAGAATGGACTATAACAAGCAGGAAAGGACATTGTGTGCCTTGCAGAGCCAGGCAAGGTGGTATCTTGGCTCTGGGCCACATGTCCGGCTCTTGCTCAGCACTTGGTCCCACAGGACTGGAAAGTCAAAACACAACCGAACCAGAAATGCAAGGCAGTGGCAGTCCACCTACCTAATGCAGCTTAAAAAAAACAAAAAATAGGATCATTAGAGTTTCGCAGAGTGGAAGCATAAAAATAAATCAGTGGTGCTCCCGCCATGCCCACTTTGTGGGTCTCCCACTCTTTTGAGATTTAGGGGAAACACTGGGTTTACAATCGCACAGCCTCAGCTGGCTCTGCTACCAGAATCCTCTGACCTTATGGTCCATTTGCTAAAAGGTTATCAGGTCAAACTGACAGTCTCCCTGTGTATTTAGGGTGGGGCGACTGCCACTAATTTTCCCTGCCCCAGACCGCTATATCAGGCATGGTTCCTGGGCAGTGAAATTGCTCAACGGCCCCATGTGCAGGGAGAAAATTTGCTGCACGTTCGGATCATGGTTTTTTTGTTTTTCAAGGATAAACTCCTGCTTTGTGAGGGTATTCTTGAAAAACAAAATACTTTTCAGGCGGGGTTCAGAAAGAGCGTATCAACTACTGATCAGATTTTTAGATTGAGTATGCTCTTCTGGAAGACAGTTAAGGTCGAGGGTGGCTCCCTTTACACTGTCTTTGTAGACCTGCGTGCGGCCTTCGACCTGGTCCCACGTAGGAAACTTTGGACTGTGTTACGGGAACTAGGTGTGCCAGCACCCCTTTTGCAAATCATAATCCGACTCCACACCCATAAATTTGCAAGGGTTAGATGTGGGAGAGAAGGAAATTTATCATCTAGCTATTCCGTTGACAGGGGGGTTAGGCAGGGGTGTGTCTTGGCGCCAACCCTGTTTTGCCTCTATGTAAATGGACTCATCTCCCATTTGAATGCGGTCCCCAACAGAGACGCTCCAAGACTGGGTGGTATAGGGATCTCAGCTATTATGTTTGCTGATGACACCCTATTTCTCGCTAAGACACCAATGGGTGTCCAGCGAGTTTTGGATGGTTTTGTCTCTTTTTGTTATGATCGGGGGCTAGAAATAAATACGGCCAAAACGAAATTCATGATTTTTAATCCTCCAAAGACATCCCGCCCAAACCTGGTTATTCATGGTGTTAGTCTAGAGAGAGTTCACACGTTTGAGTGTTTGGGATTGACTTTAAATGAAAAACTGACCTGGGTCCATCGTAAAATTAACCCAAAAGGTGGGGGGTATTATTAAACTATGGAATAAATCCATGACAAAACCCATTGGATCGCCACTTGAAATTTATAAAATGGAGGCGCGTGGGGCAATAATATATGGCGGTGAATTGTGGGGACACAACTGTGCCGCTGAAATCATTGCGACGGAAAACAAGTTCCTCAGGAACTTGGCTGCCCTACCTATTAGTTCACCCCTTCTTCCTCTCAGACTTGACCTGGGACTAAGATCAGTAAAGGAGGAATTAGGCTTAAAGCCTTTAACCTTCTGGAGGCGACTCTGGGTAACCCCTGAACTCTCCAGTTACCGGCGCGAATTTACGGAACTATTTCAATATCAAATTGTACGGAAAATTCCATGGCTAAAATATATAAAGGATGAATTTGAGAGGTTGGGTCTTTCGGCTTTGTGGACAAACCCGGAAGAGGCCTGTAGAAGTATATCTCGCAAAGACCTGTTCACAACGTATTATGATTGTAATTTGTCTGCTTCCCTATCGAGTGATAACATGGGGATAATGTCTAGCACATTCCTAACAATGAAGGACTATTACAAGTTGGAGACAGTCCTGGATGATATTAACCCCATTGGCCTTAGGAAATTATTTCTCCAATGGAGATATAACGCTTTACCAATTAGAGCCCTCACTAGTAGATGGCACCCACCAACCACTAAAAACTGTCCAGCCTGCACTGAGGAGCATAACATGACATAACATGACATAATGACATTCATGTTATGTTTTTTTGTCCTTCCTATATGAAATCTAGGAAAAAGTGGATTATTCCCATTTGCAGAAATTGGGGTTTTAGGCATCATTTGCATGCCTATCGACTACTGAAATCCGATCTCTCCCCTTTAACTGTTTTTGCTGTTAGCAAATATTTAGCTGCTGTGTGGAATATTAGAAGAACTTTTGTGGTAAAATTAGACTTTGCCCAGCATACATGAGTTTTCCATTGATGAGCGAGATTTCCTCTCGATGTATTTTATTGGCAACTAAGATGTTTTTTTATTTCTTTTGGAAGATGTATTTTCCTTAGTTTTTTAGAAAGCTATATTGCAGTGTGTAATGATCTGTTTTAATTGTATTGTGATCTCTTTTATGACTTTATAAGGTCGAAATAAAGATAATAAATGAAAAAAAAATACTTTTCAACAAGCCACATCAAACATGGTGTCCTCTTAGCAAAGCTTCAGTACCTTCAATGGGGAACAGCAGTGGTACCTTGATTGAAGGCAGAGAGATTCATGCTTGGCTGGCAAGGATCTGTGAATGTGGCCAGTGGTCCTCCACCAGGGGAGCCGAGGCCACAGTCTTCACTGATGTGGCAGGCCAGGGTGTCACTCATCATACTCTAATTATGAGGTCTTCAAAGCTTTTGCTGGGTGTCCCCCAAAAGTAAAATCTTTTGAAGTCGGGCCCCCTCCAAAAAGTATGGCAAGACTTGGTGGAGTGGCAGGGCCAAGAGCATGGGGCAGAGCTGTTAAGATAATTTTAGGGGTACTCCTCTATAGTTCGAAATCTGCACTAAATGTGAGAATTCTAAATGAGCAAATACGTAAAACAAAAACTGCACTTACCATAAACACTACCCCATATAATTGGGGTGTTATGAGCCCCTCACACTTCTGGGCCTCAATGCAACTGCACCTGGTGCACTAATGATAGCTGCAGCCCTGAGTAGCAGGCTGTCTTCCTTGCCTCTATCAACCCTTCCCTTCCATGCCTGGCCATCCCTCCAATCCCGAAACTGGCTCTCTGTCCCTTTCAGAAAAGAATGAGCTCTTACCTCTTGTCCCCACTTCTCAGCTCTAATGCTAGCAAGGCCCAATGCCTTTTTTGGAAAGTAAAGCAGTCATGATTGTGGTACCGTGAGCCCCTCACACGCCTCCACATCGTTGCCTTTGCACCTGTAGCACCAATGATACCAACAGCCTTGGGTGCAGGCTTCCTCCTATGCTCTCTCCATAGGGCCATCACTCCTCCGAAATGCCCATCTATGTCACCTACCTGCAGAAGAAGTATGTAGTTACCTCAACGTATATGAGGGAGGGCAATCACTCTTTGTACACAATCAATGTATGAATATGGGAAGGCATTAAATAAGTATCTGATGAATAATAACTTGTTTTTTTCTAATGAAGTATGTGAGCGACCCTCCCATTTTTTTAACCCACATTTACAGGTGGCGGGGGTCCACAAAATAATTTATTTTGTTCACGGAGATCTGTAGGTCTTTCGTGTCACAATGGAAAGCCCACACTAACTGTGCTAGTAACCACAACCCTCTCAGTATCAGCATCCATCTCAGAAATAAGAAATGTTGTGTGGATCCAGATGACCAAGCAGAAGATATTGAGGTGTTCATGAGTAACAGCCCAGTGGTGAGATTGACCCTGCTGGCTTTCTGACAGTCTGATAAAGGGTAGGGGTGTGCTTCAACATTTTACCGGACGAGGACGCTGATGAGTTATGTATCATGAAGACGCTGATGAGTTATGTATTAAGAGGGCATTTGTGAAGACTTCGCAACACATTAAAAATGGCTAGCAGGCAAACCGGAGAGGGTTAAGCATATACAAACAGGCTGGTTTTTTAAGAAATGCTTTCAAGCCACAGAAATTCAAGAAAGGCCTAAAGTACCTTGTACAGGGATAAAGCGCAGATATCTAAATGTAGGCACAAGTATTAGTTGGTACAGAAGGTGAGAACGGAGGAGATCAGGACAAAGGCATGGAAAGCTCTATTTGCCGCCAGAGGAACAATGTAGATTTTTGGCAGATCATCAACCAGCCATACTTTAGTTGTTGAGAGAAATCAATAATGGATACAATGGTACACCTCAGTATTCAATTGACCACTTTAGTAGCATACATGTCACACAGACCAGGATTACCGGGATGACAGTGAGACACTCATAACTAACACCCTGGGGTCCAATTGACTCTTGAAGGGTCTCTGGAATTTATATTTGAAGAGGTCACCCAAACTATTACAAATAGCTGTAGCAAGTAATCGCCAGGTATGGGGAGGATCCCAATTGATCTGTTTAAGGACTATCTATGTTTCTGGACCCTATTTTGTCAAATTATTTGCGTGTCATTTGTAATACTGGAAAATTTAGATTCATGTTCCAAGTCACTCATTTTCCCCATCTTCAAAAAGCGAATCATTGGGATTCAAGATGTTATCACCCACTTTTCTTGCTGAACCTCTTGGTTAAACGGACGGGAAGGATCTTGCTAGCTAGACTTAAAGCTTGGGCTAATGAGCACAAGATCCTTTCGGAAACTCAATATGGGTTCCATTGGGGCCTCGTAACTTTAGAACAGTATTTGAATTTGAGTCTTTTAATAGGTAAATATACGGTAGCAAAAAAGGGGCTTTTATGTGGGTTTCATGGACTTGTCAAGCGTGTTTGAATGCATTAACTACAGTAAATAGTGGTCTCTGATGGGAGACATGGGGATGACTGAGCCATAGTGAACCTGTTGCAAGAAATGTACTCGGGCACGACTGCCAGGGTGAGGAATGTGAGCAATGGACAGTGTACTGAAGCATTTAGCATTAATAGTGGGGTTAGACAGGGCTGTGCCTTGGCCCCTTTTCTATTCACATTATACATCAATGGTCTCCTATTCCTGTACTTCCATATGCCAATGATGCTGTGCTGATGGCGCCTACTTTCAAATTGGCCAAATTAGATCTAACCGTGAACACATCCAAGTTCTTCATCATGTTTTTTGGGCAGCCAAGAGTAAATATCCCCCCATGTTATTAAACAGTGTGGAATTAAGTATGGTTTCCTCTTATGAGTATCTGAGGGTGGAATTTGATTCTAAGGGCAATTGTAAGAACTTGGCAAAGGCAAGGCTACTCCAATTTGAGAGATCACTCTTAGCCTTTTTTAGGTTTTGCCAATAAACTGGTGAAAAACTAATAAAGGAAATGCTTTAGATATACAAGGCCAAGTGTGCTAGTATGGTGGCCTATGGGTAGGTGTGTTGGGATATGTAAAAACCAGTTCCTTCCAGGTGCTAAAACATAGGTTTTGGAGACCTTTACTCACATCGCCACAAACTAGCTCCTCTTACGTCATCCATCAAGAGTTGGGAATGAGTTTTGTGGAAGATCTTATTCAACTATTTCGTAGACTATCCTGGCATAAGATCTGGACACACCAGGAACCCTCTTTAAATAGATTAATGCACAGGATTGTTAAATGCTTGATTTCACGCAAAAAATCCCATGGTTGCTGAATATTATAGATGTTGGATAGAATGAGCAGATTTAATCTCTTTAACGATCCAGAGAAGATTAATGGGGTTAGTAAAGAAGAGCTAAAGTGCCTTTATGTTTTGACTCTTTTAGAAGATAGTGACAAGCAGTGAGTTATCTCACATTTTAACACAACAGAAAGTGTCGAGTGCAGTGATATATGTTGTAGACAACAATTAGCTATTGTAGAATTTCGCTTATTCCCTTCAGATTGAATGTTATACACTTTCAACGACTGGCCAGGTATAGGTACATGTTGCAAACACAAGGAGATGATGGATGGAGCCCTGAAACTTTTCAGACACTCACCTCCAGTCACAGATCTGGGTTGAATCCATCATCGTTCTTCAGCTCAGTTTGCCACCCCATTTCAGACCCAGCCATATGCAAATCAGTCTTGACCCTGTCCCTTATAGGAACAGTCCAGCCTGAACTGCCAAGCCAGGTCTTCCCTGGACCGCAAACAAGCATCCTGGGACCGGTTTCGGGGCAACAGCCCTCATCAGCCAGGCTAGATTGATCCAGTGGCAAAGTGAGCAAGGGACCCACGTCTGGGCATACCCTGCCAACTTAGGGTGTCCTGGTCAAGGAACAGGGTCAAGACTGATTTGCATATGGATTGGTCTGAACTGGGGTGGTGAAGTGAGCTAAAGAATGATGATGGATTCAACCCAGATCTGTGACAGGCGGTGTGTGTCTGAAATTTTCAGCGCTACGTCCATCATCTCCTTGTGTTTGCTTTGTTCGCCCTAAGTTGGCAGGGTATGCCCAGATGAGGGTTCCTTGCTCACTTTGTTCCTGGATTTAAACTAGCCTGGATGATGAGGGGTGTTACCCCGAAACCGGTCTCAGGATGCTTGTTTCCGGTCCATGGAAGACCTGGCTTGGAAGTTTGACCTGGCCTGTTCCCATGAGGCACAGGGTCAAGACAGATTTGCATATGGCTGGGCCTAACTGGGGTGCCGAAGTGTGCTAAAGAACGATCAGGGGTTCAACCCAGATCTGTGACTGGGGGTGAGTGTCTGAAAAGTTTCAGCGCTCCGTCTATCATCCTATATTGTGTTTGCTTTGTTCACCCTAAGCTGGCAAGGTATGCCCAGATGTGGGTCACTTGCTCACTTTGCCACTGGATTCAAGCTAGCCTGGCTGATGAGGGGTGTTATCCCATAACCAGTCCCAGGATGCTTGTTTCTGGGCCAGGAAAGAACTGGTTTGGCAGTTTGGGCGGGACTGTTCCTATGATGTGTGGCGCAGTGGCCAGGGTAACTGAAACCAGGACCCGGGGGCTTACGGTTCGATCCCCAGTGCCGGCGGCAGATCAGCCCAGCACCATGTGACTCTGGGCAATAGCTTGCTTAATCTTCTCGAGGGCCCCCAGCGCCTTGACACTTTTGGGTAATTGTTTGCGCTTTAAAAATACTGGACATTTACATTTACTGGACATTTACATGAGGCACAGGGTCAAGATCTATTTGCATATGGCTGGGTCTGAGCTGAGGTGGCAAAGTGAGCTAAAGAATGATGATGGATTCAACCCAGATTTGTGACTGAGGGTGAGTGTGAGTGTCTGAAAAGTTTCAACGCTCTGTCCATCATCTCCTTGTGTTTGCATAGAAACATGTTGCCCCAGTGATGGGCTATTTTTCCAAAGCACTATGCATGCACTTTCTGTGTGAGTTTTATTTAGTGCTGGGATAAAGGTTTATCAAACCTCTGATGCTGAAGCAGGAAGTGAAGGACAGCCCTAGCTTTTTTACAACATCTGCACTATGTTATTATCTTTCTTGCAGTATTGGCTTTTTTAAATCGTGCTTTACGTATTTGTGAGGGCAAGGGGGTTCCTGTTTTAACTGAATGATATGAATTTGGTATGTAGATTATTTAACAGCTATCTTAATTGTGCGAGATATATATATATATCTTTTGAAGCATATGATATGAAGGGACATAGGAAGAACACCTCTCCCTTTTTTGATCAGTTATGATATCGATGGAGCAGGTAAAACAAAATTTTGTATACCTCCTCTAAATTGCATGAAATTAATTACGGAATCATTCTAAATCTAACTTGCACTAACTGGTTTGCAGGGAAATCTACTAATCAACTTTTACACCTTGATAAACACGAGATATATGTGGGACTAAAATGCTAATTGCATGGCAGAATAATTAATAAATTAACTATAGTACGCAAACTAACCTTCGATTGTAGTGAAATAGAAATATTGCATGATTTACGTTGCTTTGTGATTGTTTGTGCTTTAAGGATTGTAAAATGGTGAGTATTATTGCTTTAAATGTTACTACACCTAGGGAAATACTAATATATAATGGCATTAGAGTGGGTTTAAACATTAGAATCTCCATTTCTATATTCTAATCACTGGTAAGTTTTATTTTTGCTTAAGCTGGCATTCGGGCCTACTAGGCCACAGTACCCAAGATGGAGTCTCTATCAAGCCCGCCATCATGTGAGCACGATGGGGTCTGCGCAGAATCGGATGGCTATGGAGATCTCCAAATGACCTCAGATCTGTGACACCGTGTTCCTTGTCAAGGATGAACGTGTTTGTCTGCCAACTGACGAGTCTGTGAGAACAGTGAAAGGGACAATACAGAACCTGTGGAGAAATGTCTTCTCTTATTCTAAACGTTACATTTGCAACTTTCGCCCGGGAGAAAAAGGAAATTATACAAATTGCGTCTTCCTATGCCACGGAACATCCAAGGCGGTACCGCCTTGGATGTTCCGCGAAAGCAGGGAGGCCGATTCTGTGTTTTAAGGTCCTCTACAAAATTGATGAAGAAAGAAAATTCAAAACATCTTCAATTCAATTCTTTGGCATCCCCTTTAAGATTGAAGATAAGGAGAAGGCCTTTAAACTACTAAACATTGTGAAAGTAAAGTTCCCCAGTGATTTAAAGTGGTCTCGTTTCTCGTGTTAAATGAACATAATATGGTGGCTTTTGCGGAACAAACATACAACGCTGATTATCAGTCAGGCATAATAACTACCAGGCAGAAAAATTTAATTGTGGAAGGTCACCCTCCATTTAATGCCTTCTCAATCGAAAGATGAGATTTGAAAAAAAAAATTTTGAGTCCTGAAGAAGGTGGAAAGATTACAAATATCACCGAAACGCTGCATCGACTTTTAGCTCTGTGGTTTTATTGATCTGGATTAATTCCTTTTGCAACAATTATAGAGTGTAACCCAATCTTGGGAGGCATATTCATATTGTATTAATGAATTTTTATGATTTGTAATAAATGATCATGTTTTAATTAATATATTTTTGATGAGTTTTTTCAAGTGCAGATACGGCACACAGTGTTCTCAGTAAATTTCTTTATTTTGGTTATAAATAACAGTCCTCTTTTTATGCCCATGAGTAACTAGGATAAGTTTTAAATAGGGACCTTCTGTGTGTTTTCCTACTATAGATACCCCGTCCCTCTGTGTGGTGCACATTGGGGTAACTCCCCTCTTTATTTTAAACACTAGTCCTGTAAATCAGTTGGGGAGAGATTTGTTGTGCAAGATGGATTGCACCATCTTTTGTACCCCTGATGGTATAGCTTTTGAAACCCCCGATGAAGACGCACTGTATAGAATGACAATGGCAAACTTAGAACCTGAAATTACTGAGGCATTTGTTGTATTTGATTGGGAAAGATTGCCTCAAGAGTTTAAAGAAACCGTAAAATCAGAAGTGTAGGATTTCACAGGAGAGGATGTTGGATTAATGAAAAGGGTAGATCCTGTAAAAATAACTGTAAAAGAAGGAGTAAATTACCCGAATATTCCTCAGTATAAATTAACACCAGAGATAATTGCAGGAGTAACGCCTATAATAGACAGAATGATTGAACAAGGAGTTCTGAGAGAGATAATGAGCAGTCCATGTAACTCTCCGATCATGGGTTTGAAAAAGCCAAATGGGACCTTTAGGATTGTACCGACATTGAGAAAAGTGAATAAAATTGTTGTTCCATGCTGTCCCATTGTGCCAAATCCTTCGGTAATTCTATATCAGATTCCCCATGATGCAGAATGGTACACAGTCATTGACTTGTGTCATGCTTTCTTTTCTATTCCATTGCACCCTGATAGCCAACAAATGTTTGCGTTTCGGTTTGGTGAGCGTATTTTGGCATGGTGCCGTATCCCTCAAGGCTATACAGAGAGCCCATCAATATTTAATTAGATTCCAAAGAAGTCATTGGAAGATCTAAAAATGCCCGAACGTTCAGTGCTTGTTCAATATATCAATGACATATTGGTGGCTTCGAAGACGCGAGAAGCATGTGTGGTTGACACAGTTGCACTGTTGAATCATTTGGCCGATGGAGGATTTAAAGTATACCCATCAAACTTACAATTTTGCCAGAAAGAAGTACAATACTTAGGTCATAAGATTGAAAAGGGCCTGAGAAAATGACAATAGACAGAATTAAAATAATCAAAGGAATGAGAGCACCAATGACACAGAGAGAAGTCAGAATGTTTCTTGGAATTGTGGGATATTGTCGACAGTGGATCAGCAATTTCTCGCTGATTGCAAAACCCTTAGTACGTTTGACAAAGAGTGATGTGAAAGATCCCCTTGAGCTGAACAAAGAAGAGATGAAAATTATCTTTTAAACAACTGAGGGACAGCTTGTGTGAAGCACTGGCTCTTGGAATGCCGGATTATGAAAAGGAATTCGAGCTATATTGCAGTGAGAGAGATGGGTGTGCTCTTTCCGTATTAGTGCAGAGACATGGAAGATTGAGACGAGCAATTGCATATTTTTCAGCTGTACTAGATCCAGTAGCTGTAGCATTGCTGGTTGTTTGAAAGCCGTGGCAGCCACCTGTAAGAGCTTGGAACAAAGTGAAGGGATTGTAATGGGATACCCTGTGAGAGTGTTTGTTCCCCATGATGTGGCGATTCTGTTGACAAGAAGTAAGACACAGTTCATGACGCATAGCTGTCTATTAAAATATGAAATGGTGATTTTGGGTGCTACAAATGTGAGCCTTGTAAGATGTACTTATGTGAACCCATCGACATTACTACCTGATGCTGTGAATGCGGAGGTGAAAGATGATGTTGATCATGATTGTTTGGAAGTGCTTGATTTTTGCACCAAACCGCGTCCTGACATAAAAGATGTGCCTCTGAAAGAGAGTGACTATGTGATGTTTGTGGATGGGTCTTGTCTAAGAACTGGAGAAGGGATTTTGAGTGCTGCATATGTTGTGTGTACTGTAGCGACTGTGTTGTAAGCATCTTGTTTGAAAGGAGTACGATCTGCTCAAGTTGCTGAGTTGTTTGCACTGATTAGATCATGCAAGTTGGGATAGAATTTGCGAGTCACTGTAATTAATGAAAGTCAGTATGGGTTTGGAGTGGTGCATGACTTTGGGCAAATCTGGTCCCAAAGAGGTTTCTTGACGTTGAGTGGAACTCCAATCAGAAATGCAAAAATAGTTGGAAAGTTACTTGAGGCGATACAGGTGCCTAAACAGATTGCTGTTATAAAGTGTAGCGCTCACAGAAAGGGAACTGACTAAGTGTCAGCAGGCAATGAGTTTGCCAATGACCTAGCACAGTACTGTGCACAAAACCAAACTTCATTAATTCGTAACAGGGAGAAGGAAATTGATTTATGTCCCTTGCTTTTTACTAACACCGTGAGTACATGGGATGAAGTGAGACAGTTGCAGGAAGAGGCAGGGGAAGAGGAAAAGAAACAGTGGATAAAATCAGGATGTACACCACGAGAAGCAGACAAAGTTTGGTTTTATCGTGATGGAAGACCAGTAATGCCTAATAGCATGATCTCTACCATGGCACGGATGTACCATGGGCAGGCTCACATAGGTAGGGATACCATGATTAGACTTTTTAAACAGACCTGGTATAATGCAAAATTTCAGCTTATAGCTGAGAGCCTTTGTCAGAGATGTCTCATATGCCAGCAATTTAATCCAGGAAGGAAAATTGTGGTGAGCTTGGGAACCATAGAACGGGAGGGAGGTCCTTTCACTCGAATGCAGCTTGATTTAATTGAAATGCCCTCATGCAACAGGTTAAGATATGTACTGGTGATTGTCCGTCTGTTTTCACGCTGGGTGGAGGCTTACCCGACCCGAAGGAATGATGGAGTTACTGTAGCAAAACTCCTACTGAGAGAGTTCATTCCTAGGTTTGGTTTCCCGTTAACGATTGAAACAGATAGAGGAACACTTTTCCAGAATGAAATTATAAAATTGATTTGTGAAGCATTGAATGTACAACAGAAATTGCATTGTGCCTACCGACCAGAAGCTTCTGGAGTGGTGGAGCAAATAAATGGCACCATAAAGAACAGATTGGGGAAAATGTGTTTAGCCACAGGACTAAAATGCCCACATGTCTTGCCTCTAGTTCTCATGACAATTAGATCAATTCCTGATAGGAAAACTGGTCTGAGTCCCCATGAAATTATCATGGGTAGAGCGATGAGACATGTTTTTATTCCAGTCAAGAAGCTGCTGCCTATATCTGATGACTTTGTCTTGGATTATTGCAAAGGATTGGCTGATATGGTACATTCTGTGTTTCATCAGGTTGGACCGGATGCGACCACTCTTGAAAAGAAGCCAGCTCATGACTTGAGGCCTGGAGATTGGGTATGCACAAAAGTACACAAAAGAAGAAATTGTCTGGTTCCACACTGTGGAAGACCACAACAAGTGATTATGACAACAACGACTGCTGTGAAGTGTGCAGTCACACTCTTCGAGTCCCAAATCCAGAAAATCAATCTGAAGTGGAACAACGAGAAGTATCAGATACTAATTCAGAATCAGAATGGGAGGAAACGAGAACAAGGCGAAACCCAGAGACAGGGGAAGAGGATTCAAGTCAAATTGTTGGGCAAGAAAATATACCGCTAAGAAGACGCATTGAAATTTCTGATACCAGTTCTGAATCTGAGACAGAACCAGTGGGAATACAAGAAAGAATAAATGAGGACACAGGAAAAACTGAACAGGTTCTTTGGAAAAGAAATCCCGAGTACAAGCACAAGAGAAATTCCGCCCGAAATCATAGTGATAGAAGGTGAGGGATTAGATACAGAAAGTAAGGGTGAGATAATTGCGGAAGAACCCCGAGGAGGTGTAGGGACACAACACACACAGGTAGAAAAAGGGACAGATAGTTAGCAGGCAGATTGCGTGGAAGAAACACGAGGAGTGAAAGATACGGACAGTGAACCTGAAATCTTGAAGAAAAAATCCAAAGAAGGTAAAATTCAGACAGATACAGAATCTGAAGAAAGTGAAGAAGAAAGCAGAGGTGGAAGAACTTTGAGGAAAAGAGCTTGGAAAACCGAGTGAGAAAGGAAAGGATTGAAACTAAAAAGGCATTTGAAAGAAGATATTTGGCCTAACAAAATCAAGAGATTGAGATACCGACTAACCAGAATAAAATCTGATAATGCTGAACAAGTGAATAAAGTGTCTAGTCAAGAAAAACAAAAGGACACAGATCAGAAAAACTTGCAAAGAGCAAAGAGGATAAAGAAACCAAACCAGAAGTACAAGTCACCGGAATGGACATATGTGGCACTTCCTGACATCCAAGAGGAAGCTGATAGCCAAGAAAGTCTAAGAGTGACTGTGCAGAAGGTGGACGAAGGAGAAGAAGATTCGGAAATCCTGAGAGCTATCTTGTCTGACACCAGAGAAGAAACGGATGATCAGGAAATTCTGAACAAAGACAGTGAACCTAAAGACAAAGACTATTCATACATGGATTGAGTGGCAGGGGAAAATCACAAGGAATTAAAACCCGGACAAGACACGTGACCCGAAAAGAACCAAGTAGGCAACTAGAGCCTTAGGTTTAGACAAAGGTAAATTGTTGAAGAAAAGAGGCTAAGTCAAAAGACACTGATCATTACCAAAATGGCAAACAGTGAAAATAGAAATTAAACATGTGGGTTTCTCCGAAGATGGTGTAAAATGTGTTTTTGTTGTACAGGATTACCAATGCTTGTCTGGATCATATTAGCAATTACAATTTCATTTAGAGTAACCTTTGAAAATATAGATGAACATACAGTAAACCGAACTAATGATGCAAGGACAGATGAAACTCATGTCACAAAACTGGTAGATAGAACAGAGCTTCACAGAGATAAGTCCATAAACGATCTTTCGAATAATGTTTTTCAAAATTGTTGTATGAATATGTGAAAACAATGGAGGTTAGAGACTGTTATGTCTGCATGCAGTTACCTGCATCTGTATCAGAAGGTGTTACTTATCATCACCTTCCTTTGACATATGGGATAACTTGTAGTGTTTTAGCTAGTCTGTTTTATAAGACAGGGAAATTAGAATACTATTACACTGATATAGATAATATTTTCTCCCAAATTCCTGTAGTTCCTGAATTAAATAGGGTAAAGCCTGGTAAAACCTCTTGGTGAATTCTTCCTAGAAAAAAAAAAATTAACTCTAGAAGAAGTGTTTAAGAATAACCTTACTTGTAGTTTAAGAAAAAAAGAGAAAACTTTCCTGAGTATGGTGGCGGAGAGGAGAATTAAAATGCAACAGAAGGTGACTGGGAAAAAGATGGCAACAACATTTTGGGATGTTGGGAGAGAAAATCATTTAAAGGGAGAAACAAACCCAGCAATGGCTTTAGATTGGCCACAGAAAGGGAAGTTATGCATAAGTAGAGATAATACTGTATATGTTAATTATTTTGTAGGTGCAAGTGAATGCCATGACTTATATAGAATAATAGGAGGATGGGGATTTAAAGGAGGAAAAGATCCAGTTTTCCCTGGAATATATTTCATTTGTGTGAACAGAATTTATTATAGGTTGCCGGACCACTGGTACGGGACTTGTTGTGTAGGCCTGGTCTTTCCAAAAATATTTCATGTAGAAAGGGGATATGATGGTTTGCACGAAATAGGTAGGCAATTAACACGTAGAAGGAGGGAAAGTTGGCCAGAAATTATAGGTGATATCTTTGGAGCACTGATACCAGCAGTTGGAATATCTCTGAATGCACATAAAATTAGAAAATTATCTACAGTTGTGGATCGTTTATCAACAAGCACAGCTGGAGGGTTCTTAATGGTAAATACCGAAATGGTTGCCATGAGAGCGACGATTATGCAATATCGACTTGCCCTTGATATTATATTGGCCAAAGAGGGAGGAGTCTGTGGAATGCCCAAGGTACAACATCGTTGTACTTATATTCCTAACGAGAGTCAAAATTTAAAGAAATATATTAAGAATATAACTGATTTGCATGAAGAAATTGTTCCACTGGAGGTTGAAGGTGTATGGGAGAAACTCGGTAAGGGTTTTTCCACTATTAAGAATTTATTAACAAAACTAGGTAGCTCCTTTGTAGGGAAAATACTGATACCTGTGACTTTTGTGATTGTTTTAGTGTTAATATTAAGATTAGGATGTGTGTGCATAACAAGAAGAAAATTACAAACTAAGATAAAAAGAGAAAACAAGAAAAGGAAAGAGAAAGAAATAAGAGAAAGAGAGATAGAAGACATAGAACTAGAAGAGTTACAAGATAATATGTACAAGAAAACAAATGAGAACGATATGGGAAACACTATGATGTAATCTAACAAATGCAAGTGGAATTGAATAAATCATTTCCGTAGATACATTTAGAAAATGTAGTGATTATTGGTGATATTTAAAATCACCAAAGGGGGGATTGATGGAGCAGGTAAAACAAAATTTTGTATACCTCCTCTAAATTGCATGAAATAATTTACGTAGTCATTCTAAATCTAACTTGCACTAACTGGTTTGCAGTGAAATCTACTAATCAACTTTTACACCTTGATAAACACGAGATATACGTGGGACTAAAATGTGAATTGCATGGCAGAATAATTAATTAATTAACTATGGTACGCAAACTAACCTTCGATTGATGTGAAATAGAAATATTGCATGATTTATCTTGCTTTGTGATTGTTTGTGCTTTAAGGATTGTAAAATGGCGAATATTATTGCTTTAAATGTTGCTACAGCTAGGGAATACTAATATATATTGGGATTAGAGTGGGTTTAAACATTAGAATCTTCATTTCTATATTCTAATCACTGTTATGTTTATTTTTGCTTAAGTTGGCATTCGGGCCTACTAGGCCGCAGTACCCAAGATGGAGTCTCTATCAAGACCGCCACCATGTGAGCGCAATGGTTTATGCGCAGAATCAGATGGCTATGGAGATCTCCAAATGACCTCAGATCTGTGACACCGTGTTCCTTGTCAAGGATGAACGTGTTTGTCTGCCAACTGATGAGGCTGTGAGAACAGTGAAAGGGACAATACAGAACCTGTGGAGAAATGTCTTCTCTTATTCTAAACGTTACATTTGCAACTTTCGCCCGGGAGAAAAAGGAAATTATACAAATTGTGCCTTCCTATGCCAAGTCTCATGGAGAACCAGTTTACCATGGGAAACTTTAGAAAAACTCTCAGATGACCCCGAACTGACCAAACAGAACTTTTCTCTACCCCTAAACTACCCCTAAATTGTTGCATGTTAGCATGAAGTAATAGGGAAAAAGGGTATAAAAAGTCATCATCCGCTAAAGGGGGGTGGACATCGGGCTGATCTTTCATGAGGTCGGGTCTGCATTGAGTTGGTGAAGATTTCCATGGTTTGCCTTGGGTTTCTTTGATTTTCGGGAGGTTATTTCATCTGACGGTTTGATCTTTGCTGGGGTCGGACAGTTCATCTCGGATATTGTACCAGAGAATGCGGATAACTCTCTGTTTATTCAGAAAGTCGCCGACACTTGGTAATTGGTAACTAATCAAATGCGCACAATTTATGCTTATTTACTAAATGCCTGATTTCTATTTGAAATAAACTGAATTTATATTATGACCTGTAGAACATAAATGCTAATGCAGAGAAAATTATTATTAGATAAACAAATTTTAATTAATAAGAAATGAGTTTGTGGTTCTTTAATTGATTAACGATATAAACAAATGTCTCCTAGGCTTCTGATAGGTAATAAGGTACCCACATGTCCAGCGCTTTTTCTCCTATGTACGGATTCGAATGAGATGAGTGCGTTTTGGTGTTATGGGCCCCACCAATGAATAAGTGAATGGATGAGTTGTTGTGATTACGAATCTGTGACATAGGGAGAATATGTACATTTTGCCCCTGGCGCCGCATCAATATGCATGTGTTTATTGCATGCTGAAATGTACTTTTAGGGTTTTCAGCACAAAAACAAAGTTCTTTGCTTGAATGATTGATATGAATAATTATATTTTATTAAAAAAGGGATACACTAAAAGTCCCGAGGTAAATGTACAAACAATGAAACAATGATGATAAAATAGTAAACAAAAGTTAATCTAGAGAACAGGAGGAAGTGATAAACAATGACCAGCAGCAAGGAGATGGTAAACTAAAAGCAGATGTAAAGGTATGGATCTGTCAAACATCCTGAGGGAACACACAAGATTTTCTTGAAGATACTGATGTAATGTACCCCCACAATCCCTCCTGGAGGCAGTCTCAGTATAATGTGGTGCTGGTAGGAACACATCCCCCAGGGCTGCTTTCAGCTCCCAGTGCACCGCTGGGTCTGTGAGGCCTACATGCTCCACACCTTGCATCCCGTGACATGTATCTCAGAAACAATCAATCATGTGCAGCAGAGTTTGTAGGTTTCAGAAGCAGTTCAACAGTGACCCAAGACACAAGTGAAGCGGAGGTATCTGGTATTTTAACTGGACTGTGTAAAGAACAGAACGGTTAGAGTGACTCAACCACCCATCTAACTGTCTGTGGAAAGCATCATTTCACACTAATGCACACGTGCAGTGATGTCAAGGAGCTCTTCAAAGGAACAGAACAGGGAACAAGATGGGGTAAGCTACTCTAGGCTACTTTCAAACCGGAAGATAAAAGCATATTAAATAATTTGCAGTGACCTAAAAACCTTTTCACCAGTGAAGCTTTACGAACTTTTAGATTTTTACCCTTAGCAAACTCTGGGAAGTTTCCTGGTTTGGCTTCATCGCAGACACGTCTTTTTCCACATTGCAATATATTTTACTTGCAGTTTAATATTTAATCTTAGTGAGATAAATTGTACTTTAATAGAACATATCCAAGCTGGAAAATGTACCCGATCTTTTGGGGCGTTTACTTTTTACCACGCGTTTTCACGCACATTGGCACATGTCTCCAGATGAAGTCTGCAGGGTTTTTTGTGTAGCTTTGCTAAGTTCAAAGCATTACACAAGAGAAAAACACTATTTTCTGCAAGATATGTCCTATGAAGAAGCATTTTATTGGCGATAGTTAACGATACGAGTAATATATAATGTCACAGAAGCAATTATTCTCACATGGAATTGGTAAAGAGAGAACTTTGAAACCATTGCTAAGTTTCGCATAGACCTATGCACAGATTGCCAAACTCCTTGCATATCTGCCATCGACCTTAATGGACTCAAGGAAACATTGAGCCTCTTTTTCCGCTTGAGTAATAAAAGACAGCCAGAATTAAAGTGCACAGGGCCCTCACTCCTGCGATCCTGGTTGCACTGCCCTGGCTGCACTGACAAATGAACAATGATGTGCCCCTGCCTTGCACACCCTGGGTAGTTTAGGTATGGTAACTAGGTGTGACCTGACTGGGTCTTGAAATGTGCAGGTGCCACTTTAGACAAGTTATCAGAAATAGCTCTTGAATATGTGAATAGATTCTGAAGCAGGAATTGCACAAATCTGCGAGGCAGGCAAAGCCCTGATGAAGTCCTTTTATGGATGAAACGCGTTGTCTGGGCTTACATGTTGAGATTGAAAAGAGGAAATCTCTAAATGGATAAAGTCATATATATATTTTTACAACTGTCTCGGATCTCAAATCATTGGATGGACATCTTGTGAAATAACATAATTCCAAAAAAGAAGTTTGCGGGCCTGGTGGTGTTCTGTTGGTGGAGCCTTTGTGCTTATAGTGCCACAGCAAGACCCAATGCACAGGAGGAGTCAGCAGTGGCTGGTGGAGTACCGATAGGGCTCTGGGTCTTCATTTACCATAGTGCTCCTTGCCCTGACGTGTCCTGGAGGTGCAGCCTTTGTACTTATTGCGTGACAGCAAGACCCACGAAGCAGGAGCCGTTTGTGGTGGCTGGTGGTGTGCCGACTGGGCTCTTGGGACTTAATTAACCAGAGTACCGCTTGCCCTGATGTATTCTGGAGGTGGAGCCTTTGTGCTTATAGTGTGACAGCAAGACCTGCTAAGCAGGACATGCCCAGGCCAAAACCGGGCCAAGAGCGGGCCTATCTGTGCCCGTCAAAGCCCGGAAGTGGCTGGGCTGGGCCACCCGCCTTAGATCTTCATTTTCTGAATGCCATACTTTCGTTTTTGGTTGTTGGAAGTGGGATTGCCAATTTGTTCATTCTGTACGGCTCAGGAGGAGGGAAGGGTGAGGTTTTATTTTGTTTGATGGTTTGACTGCCTGCTTGAGCACACATGTTGTGTTTGCTAGTCAGTAGCAGGGAGGTCTTAGCAGGGGCGGCTCCTCCACGTGGGTGGAGGAGTGTTGCCCCACTGCTTTCTCACAATGCGAGAAGCAGAAATATAAAATGATATTTTAAATACCCTTTTATGTTTCTGCTTCTCACACTTTGTGTAAGCAAAAGACAGGGTTTGGTTGGCGGTTGTTCCTGCTCCAGGCAGGGGAGGAGTGGCTTGCCCACTATTGTGGGCGCTGACTGTTTGGTCGGCCCCAGGGCCGACCAAACCAATCATGCACACTCTGCATTTTCTCTATGTGGCTGAATGGCCTCCCCATAGATGCCTGTAGGTTTGGCGTGCTAGCCAATCACAACGCTGCCATTGCAGCGTTGTGATTGGCTTAGGGGACAAGAGGGAGGCTGCCTGCTTCCTGTAAGGCATGGAGAGAGGAGACGTGATGCGACGTGGGACCGGAGTTGAAGGCAAGTTTAATTTTTTGTTTTGTTTACACCCCCCCCCCTCCCCTCACAACGCGTGATCTCTCTCCCCCCCCTATCATGAGTCATGCCGGACGCAACTGGGTCTTAGTCCCTTAGTTACCTCATTTCTTCATATTTCCATCATGGTCAAACATAAGATCGCTGGTGTTCATGCAGTGGCTGCTGCAGCCGCTAAAAGTATCTCTATTAACTGCATGTTAGAGAGGATGGTGGGCTTCATCAGCAGTGAAATAGTCCTCATTGAAAGAAGGCTACCCATGGGCCTAGGACCCTCCCCCATTTACGAATCGGCTAGTAGTTGCTCCTCTGTCTTGGCTACACCTTCTCTTTCTACCATTGTTTTGCCAGATCTTATACCACTATTGATGGTAGTAAATACCACTAGCCATGGTTCCCTGTTGCTAAGTGTCTTGGGGGGGTGGGGGGGAGCAAGGTCTTCCGTGCAGAGGAGCCCAGCCAAGGGAGGCTCGAATAGGAGTGTCAACTCTGTACAAACTCTTATAAAGTCCCTTATGGATGACTGCTGTAAAAGATTCCCAACATTTCTTCAGGCTGCAGTGGCGGCTCCTCCGCTAAGGCGGCGGAGCGTTGCCTCACTGCTCACAGAGCAGTAGTTAAAGAAAACTAAAATGATAAAAACTAGCAATATTATCATTTTTGTTTTCGTTTCCTGGTGCTGGACTGCCAGAGCAGGGCAGGGGAGGAGTAGTTTGGCCACTCCAAGGTGCACAATGACGCTTTGACCTACCCTCTCGGGCCGGCAAAACTGTCATGCGCACTTTGCATGTTCTGCACCCAGGCTGCATTACAGCCTGGGTGCACAACATGCCCCAAGCTCCCATTCCCTGCCTGAGCACCGATCCACGGCGCTCAGACCAATCACAGCACTGCATTGCAGTGCTGTTATTGGCCAGAGGAGGCAGGACCCTGGGTGCTTCCTGTTTCTGCTTACAGTAGCGAGAGGCGGTGGCGAGCAGATTATGAGACGGGGGGCGGCCGATAGGCCTGTCTTAAGGTAAGTTTTTTTCTTTCTTTTTATCCATTTACAACTCTTTCCATCCCCCGCCTGCCACCCCGGTACATAGCGGCCACCACTGGGAACTATAGCCAATTCTGGGTAGAGTGGGAACTGTTGAAAGCCAGATCAAGGCCTCTCCACTTTGTAACAACGCTGCATTTGTCAGGAGTGTTTTGTCAAGTTTAGGCCAGAGTTACGTTACTGAGTCTGCTGCCCTTCCACCCATTACAGGCCAACTGGAAAAAGGACACTCAAGACAAGATTTTCCCGAACAGCCTCAGACCTTGAGGTGGTGGAATGGACAACCAGAGAGTGGCACTTAGCGACGGCACCCCATGTTTTACAACACCTTCATTTATTACTTGAAATGGGTGGGGCCATCCCCTGAGCACGGACTAGAAGTTCATCTTCTCCTGGCAGGGCGTCTGTATCTTACCTTGAGCTCGTTACTCTTAACCTCTCATTGGCAGCATGTCCTTATGTGGTAATTCTTGTAGGCACTCCGTGACTTCTTCAGGGTCTCTTTCAGACCAATGAACAACTTATGAGTAAGGTTTTGAACTGATTGGTTAAACATAGAGGTTTTTCTTTGCATGAAACGTCAAGGATTATTCTGACACCCAAGGTGGGATCGATCGGTGCATCTCCCAAGAATAATGACGGGAATTCTGTAATAATCAATTTTAGGTTCTCAGGTCTGACTCATAGATTATTGGTTTACAAACCTGGCTGGGATCACAAACAGAGTAAGATTGCAAGGTGCCATTAGGCTATTTCTATGAATCTCTGTTTGTTCTTGGCCATTCCAACCATTTCTCTGCTCTAGTATTAAGCAGGCCTCCATTCTTGCAGAGAAGTTGTCCCACTCCCAACCCACAAACTGTTCCTTCGGTGGGTACTGATGGCAAGGCCTACTTACGGATATCCCATTAACTAATCACTACAAGTTTCTATCTAGTTGTACCCAAATTGACCGACTTCAGCTTCTTTTTTCAGGAAATATAGGTGAATTTGTCACTCATTCCCTTCGTGTAGAGTGAAATAATTCCAAATCTGGAAGGCGTGTTAGCAAGCCTGCAACCTCTTTTTCATTGATTAGTTGGAGTATTGCAGATTTTCACCTCAAGATTGGTAATCCGGACTGGATCACAAAAGCTGTAAATCCTTTGTCGTTTGAGGGCTTTGCTTGCTTCTCAGTTGCTGCTTCTCCTTCTTCACATGGCGATCTAAGGATGACTGTCAATCTGGGTTAATCGAGCACTCAAAATGTTGGTGGTTAAAATGGATAGAGTTCTCTGCCCTTCAAGCAGTGTTAATTAAGGATCCTAACAGCTCTTCTAATTTTTATTGGATTTATTTTTATAATAACGTCTTTTCTCATGCATCTTGTCATAATTTTAATAAATTACATGGGCGGAGTGCAAAATTCCGCTGTGTCAGCGGAGTTGGCAGAGTTTTGGACACTCTGCTTTACACATGCAACGTAAAGTTCTGGACAAAGTCCGCCAACTTCCGCGTGGCTGAGTTTTTTCGTGTGTGCAACTAGCCAACAGTAAGTTGGCAAGCACAAGCAAGATTTGGCATTCAGTAGTGGTTGGCAGGGAATGAGGGTGGAGTTGCGGGGGGGATGGCAGGCGTGAAAAAAAAACATTACTTACCTATTCCGCCAGCGGCATCTCTCCTCCGCTTCTCCGGCGAGTCCTGGAACCAGGATCACCCAGGCTCCCCATAGCCGATCACAACGCTGCAATGCAGCGTTGTGATTGGCTCTCCTAAACCAATCATAACGCTGCAATGCAGTATTGTGATTGGTCTGAGCGCTGCGGCTCGGCTCTCAGATGGAGACTGGGGGCCAGGGCATGGTCCCCGCCAGGCATTTCTAATGCAGCCTGGTGGGGAACATGCACAGTGTGCATGACTCTTTATCTCCTGAGACGGACTTGGAGTGTGCAAACCCCTCCTAACCCTGTGCCTTCAGCCCAGCCCCGCCCCACCCTAACCCAGCCCCGCCCCACCCTAACCCAGCCCAAACTTGCGAAAAATAAAATGAGAATATCTACGTTATTCTCATTTTATTTTCCCTGCTCAAAGAGCAGTGGGGCAAGGCTCCTTCACCTTAGCAGAGGATCCACCCCTGTTGACGTACCCTAGTGCTATTTTCGCTTGCCAGGAGGGCACCCAGATAGATTTTCCCAACATGAGTGGGCGCGGGGAGTCGCGACCATTCGCAGTCAGAAAGCTGCCACTGGAGTAGAAAATCGACTTGAGCGGCAGCAATATCAACTCAGGAAGCAGCGCCTTTATGGCGCACCGCATGGTGACTGAAAAATCAGCGTGGAATGAGCTCCTAGCCCTAAAAATCAGCGTGAGCAGCATGATGTGCCTAAATCCGCCCATTGGCGGAACTCCTGGGAATCTCAGAATCTTGTGTAACTCTTCACAATTCTGCGGAGTGAAACTTCGTGAGTTCTGTCCACCCCTATAAATTATTCTCCTTTTAAGAGGAGTTAAAGGGTCCTTGTTATGTGGGACCGGACCAGCTGAATTGCATAATTTGTGGTGATTTTAATGCCATGTTAAAGACTATTAATGAAATCTTGGGGGAAATGACAACAACTGATCGAATATGTGACGTTACAACGCGATGAAAATGATCGCGGAACGTTACCTTGCAGTTTTTACAACGGCTTACGCTGGAGGGCGCTGGACTTAGGAATAGTATGATTTACTATTCCAACACCAGTCTACGTACAGTAGAGAAGGTGTTGGAATAGTAAATCATACTATTCGTAATGTTAGAGCACCATCCAGCGCAAGTCGTTGTAACAACTTGCGTTGTATTACCCGCGATGTAAAGGCATTGCGATGCAATGCCCGTGTTTCCCCAACTGATTGTGTGGACGATTCAGATCACAGAGGTTCTGAGTTGGGATCATGTGTAGCAGCGGGGGATTTTGTGAATGTAATCCGCCTCTTCGATAAAGGTATACCCATTGTGCCATCGTTTAGAGGTATGGACTGCCTGCCTACAATAGACTATATTTTTACCAGACGCAAATTGGGCTCCTTATCTGAGGATTATTACCCAGAAACAAATTGTGGTGATTGAAGAGTGTTACTTTCCAATACAAAAGGCGGCTCACCCTAATAGGCAACTGCCTCCTCCGTCTTCTTCTAATAATGGACGTAAGTTATCCTGATTTTCCTCATCTCCTGAGCCTTTTCTTCATTTCCTTGTTGGTAAACATCTTGAGATCTTTCAGGGCTGTCTGTCAGGGAATATTGTGGGTGAATTGATGTTGGTCTATTTTGGGAAGCTTACTTATTGTGTTAGGAAAGCCTAATGAAGCTCGTGAATTTTACCCCGAGCGGCCTAGATGGTTTAATAATAAGTCTGCCCTAGCTAATCGTAATCTCAGGAAAGATCAAGTGGCCAAGCCTAGAATTAAGGCAGAGGTTATTTATGCATGTAAACATTACAAGAGTGTACTCTATTAAAAAGAAAAAGAACTGACCAAGGCTGACTGGGGCAAGCTGGAGGATGCAGCCGTTCATAAGGAGAGTAAAAGGTTCTGGAAGGTAGTGGAGGGATTCCATTAGAGGTTAGTCCCATCTAATATGCTGCACTGCAGAATGACAAGTAGTGAGTGGGTTTCCCATTTTCAGCCCTTTTATCAAGCAAAGAAGGGCGGGGCTTAACTCAGTTACTAACAAGCAGGCTAAAGGGAGCCTGCCTGTTTGTCGCTCTCAATTTCAGATGTTGCCGTGGCTGTTAAGCAAAGCAAACGGGGTAAAGCCGCAGGGCCTGACGGGCTGATGGGCCGCCTATTGCCTTGATTAAGTGCAAACCAGAGATTTGGGGCCGTATACTTACAAATCTGTTTAATATTTTTTTGAGCTTTGGGCTTCCTACTTCTTTGGCACTGTTCATGATTGTACCAATTTTCAAAAGAGTGATACAAATACCCCTAGATGCTACATGCCTATCTTGTTACCTGACACTGTGGCAAAGTTCATCGGAATGGTGGTGTTTCTGCACCTTAAATTATAGTCTGGAGCAGATAAAATTATAAACGCCGGTCAGTATGGCTTCAGGGAAAGGCTGAGTGATGTGGCGCAGTGCTTGAATTTGCATCCTAACCTGGGATAAAACAATCTTGCCAAGCGCTGTCCTCTGTACCTTGCCTTTATGGACCTGTCTACCGCCTTTGATTGCATCAGTCGAACCTAATAGTGGTTGCTTTTATTGAATCTGGAGTTTGAGTTCTCATTAGTGAGCTTTCTCCAAAACCCTTCATTCAAATATACACCCTTCAGGCAAATTTGGTTGCCAGAGTTTGTTATGACACATGAAGGGAATTGTCAGGCACTTTTGTCTTTTCTCTTGGTGTACACCAATGTTGTATCTTACCTCTGTTATTGTTTTTTTTTCCTCGTAGTTTTATATAGGGCGAACTTGAACCAAAGGTATCGGGTATCAGAGCGCTTTACATGAGCACCAGTTGCGTTACACAAGGACACATTCATTTTTTGTAGGCAAGGGGAGATTAAGTGATTTGCCCAGATTCAAAGGATGTCAGCGTTGTTGCCAAGACTCAAACCCAGTTTCCCAGATTAGAGATCGACCTCCCTAGCCGTTAGGCTACATCATCTCCCTCTTGTTGACTCTTTATATTAATGATCTTATTCCCCACTTAACGAAGGCTACTAACGATATATCCAAGATGGGCTCCACAGCCGTTGTTATAGTGGTTGATGCGGAATTAATTGCCCGCACACTAAGTGCCCTCTGTAAACTGGTGGCTCTTTTGTATCATTCATCGGGGAATTAGACCTAGTTACAAACTTTAGTAAATCATAGTTAATGACCTGTGGCCCGGGTAAAGGGCTATTTCTAATTTTCAAATTGGTAGCAACATTCTTGACCAGGGTCAATAGTTTCCCATATTGAGGAATTGTTTTCGACTCCTCCAGTACTTGGCATATGCAGATTAAAAATAATTTGGCTGTAAATGTCCTGATCTATAGGGGCCATATTTAACTTGCTGCAGCCGCAAGTGTGCACAAAAATGTTGCCTTTATTATTTGATTTACAAAGTGCAGTGTATTCCTGATGCTCTTCATGGGGCAGAAATATGCGATTATTTAAATCCCACACCTCTCCAAATTGAGGAAAATCGGATCTGCAGACTTCTTCGCCACCTGCCAGTTCAGATCACATCTTTCATTCTGAGCGGTCGCTACACTATAGATTTCTGACTTATTGCGTCTGACTCCATTAATGCTCTGGGTGTCTATTTGAACCTCCAAGGAAGTAAGCTTGAACAAAGAAAATATTAATGATTGTCTATCCTGTAAGCATAAGCAGAGCTTTCCATGGTTAGCCTGTGTGAAGGATTCTCTAAGCAAGCTGGGCTTCCCTGAATTCTTTGACATTCCTGAGTCACTTTCCAACAAAGACAAACGGCTGGTAAGGCTTTGGTTTATGGAGTATAGCCAATTTAAGAGGCTAAGGGATGAATTAGCCAACATTTTGGTAAATGATTGTATGCACCTAAGGGAGATTAGTGACACAGTTTTGTTTTTAGATCTCCCCTTAACAAGGTGGAAAAGGTTTCTGCTCTTCTCGATTCAGGGCGGGGTCAGTTTGCATTTACTTTGTATCCCTCTTGAGTCGGATTTGTGAAGCAATAGTTTGCTAGCTTGTGATTACGTCTCTTCTCAATCAATATTACATTTTGGGGCCGATTCCGATCCGGGTCGGAAAGCACTCCGACCGAGTCAGATCCGGAGTGGTTTCCGACCAAGCCGGACCCCTGCAGTCCGACCGAGCGAGTACGATGTGCACGTATGCTGTCGACTTGGTTCGGTCGGACTCCCATAGAAGTCAATGGGAGCCGGTCGTACGATGCGTACATGGGCTCCCATTGACTGAATGGGTACGTCTCGAACAAGTGCGCCCCCTACAGTGGGTATGCGTCGGTGCCACCCGCACCGTACATGCCTGTGTTGGGGAGACCCATAGGTCTCCCCCTGTGTCCGTGTCGTAGGGCTTCGGGTGTCAGGGGGTCCGACGCGGACCCCCAATGTCCGACTCCGGGAGCTTTTGCAAGCCGGACACTCCGGCTCGCACAGGCTGTCCGACGTGTGCATCGTACTGGCTCGGTTGTAAATCGCATTCATTGCACCCCACGGTTAGTTTCCGACCGGGACGTACGGAGCGGTTCGGACCCGGAAACAACTCGATCGGTGAATTTCATGTAGCTCGCAGCATACTTGCTCGCTCGTACAGCTGTACGAGTCAGCCGGAAAACACGCGTACGGCTCGTAGTTTTTCCGGCCGAACCCGATTCGGTGCCCTTCCGACCGAGATTGGAATCGGCCCCTTTATGTTTTTGTAAATATTTTAGGCTGTACTTGAACTTATATGTTAAGCCTGTTTTAAAAACATTAGTGTCAAGTCTGAGCAGAATAGCCTTGCTTTATCTACAACTTTTTTATAACGCCGAGGTATGTGTTAGAGTTAGTTGTTTTTTTAAAAGCAGCAGTAAGAACATGTACATTAATGGAAGGTTAATTGGTTTTTAGTATTCTATTTTAATATGTTTTTTTAATGCTATATATCCTCGTCATGTGTACTTCGCATTTTGTAATTTTGGAATTGTTCTGTAAATAGTTTTTCTTGGCACACAAGTTACACTCTTTACTACAACTTTCAGAACACTGTTTTTCTACATTTACTATGTGTATTTGGGATTGTACTTTAATGATTTTATTTAAAATCGAATTAAGGTTTAATTGATTGAACAGATTCACATATGCACCCATGCCAACATGGACATCAATTGGGATGGCTAGAGCTAACAACTTACAGTGCCTGGCTCTTCCTTCAGTGCTCATGGCATTACTTTTACTGCTCCTGGTCTCAGAGGTTGTGAAGGTAGGAGAAAATAAAATAATCAGGCTTGCAAGTGTCCAGTCTAAATGTGTATATTGTTCTTTATTTGTTCTTCCTCTGGTTCCTTAACATATAGAAGGCTGCTGAAGGCTTAGACAGTGGCAGCTCCTCTGCTAAGGCGGAGGAGAGTCACCCCACTGAGAAGGTCAAAAAGGAAAAAATAAAATGATAACAACTCATTGTTATTATCAATTTATTTTTACATCCTTGCTCAGCTGGGGTCGGGCTGTTCTGCTCGCAGGGCAGGGGAAAAGTAGTTTGCCCACTCATTGGGCCTGATTCACAGAAGTAATCTGAGACAAAATTCTAACTTTACGAGTTTCTGTATTCACAGAAGGCATTTAGGAGTACTAAAGTTAGGATTTGTCTCAGTTAAGCTTAGTTTAACTTAAGACCAAAACTTAAGATTGACTAAATCCTAACTTTAGTACTCCTAAATGCCTTCTGAAAATACCGAAACTCGTAAAGTTAGGATTTTGCCTCAGATTACTTTTGTGAATCGGGCCTCTAGTGCGCATGACGCTTTGTATGTTCTCCATGCAGGCTGCATTACAGACTGCATGGAGAACACGCCCAGCCTTGAATTCTCCGATCCACAGCGCTCAGACCAATCACAACACTGCATTGCAGCGTTGTGATTGGCTATTGGGAGGCTGGGAGCCGGGTCCTTCCTGCCCTGTGGGAGAAGAGGACCGAGAAGAGGAGGATGCAGCGGCAGCGGCAGACAGGTGTGTATTTTTATTTTCACTCCTTACCCCCTCTCCCCTCGTGAACCCCCCCACTGCTGGTAAATATCAGCCACCACTGGGCTTAGAGACGGTCACGGAGCTTATTTTGTTAAAACATAAGTGCACGTGACCACATTTTTTTAACACCTAATGGCTTGTGCTGCCAAACGCCAGGGTTGCCAAATGCTAGGGTTGTCAAATGCCAAGCCTCCATGGTCTTGATTATTTCACCTCATGCCTCTTTCGTCCACCACCCTACACTTTCTGCCTCTTTATCTTACTCTTGCAGGTTCATTTCCATACTTATTTCTACCTTTGTCCCTGTTTTCTCATTTTCCCTTCCTCTATCCTCCTTTTCTGCCATTCTCTCTACTACATCGTGTCAAAGTCTGATGAGAAATCCTGCAGCTTAGGTGTCCCGATGCCACATGAAGTCATTACTCAGAGAAGCAGAGAGGACCTGGGAACAAATTTAAAAAGTAACATTACATTTACTAAACATTTTGCATGTTTTCTAACCAATACCTATCTTTTATTATTTCTACTTCTGCAATGTTGTTTCTGTACTTGCCTACGTAAATACCCGGGCTGTCTTGTCTGGGATGTAAATTAATACTGTGTGCCTTAAATATCTCGATCCATCTTCATCAGACTCGGCTCAGTGCAGGAATGCACATTTCCACCTCAAATCAACATCTAAAACACATGCAGAGATAAGACTAAAAGTAGTTTTTTTCCTGCTGCATTGCCTGAGGTGGGAGGGAATGGGAGGGGGGAGGCAGAATCACTGGTTTCCAAGGATAGCAGGAACATGCATAATTCGATTCGCTTCCTCAAATCATCAACCTGTTATCCTTCAAACAAATGTCTTTATAACATGGTGCATGGAATGCTACTGTACTTAAGCATCCTTACTTTCCTATCTTTCCTTCCTTCCCTTCCCTTTCTCCCTTTCCTTCCTTCTTCTCCTTCTTTTCCCTCCTTCTCTTCCCTTTCTTCCTTCCTTTCCTTCCCTATTTATTCTTCTTTTTCTTCCTTCCCTTTCTTTGGTTTCCTTCCTTCCTTCCTTCCTCCCTCCCTCCCTCCCTCCCCTTTTCCTTTCCTTTCCTTTCCTTTCCTTTCCTTTCCTTTCCTTTCCTTTTCTACCTTCCCTTCCTTCTGCTTCTCCATCCACTCTTAATGCTTGAATTCACACAAGTGCTATGTTGATAGCATGTGTCTTTCTCTTGCAAGCTTCATCTGTCTCCTTCTTGCTGCCTTCAGGAATAACCTGGATTGTCCATGAACCAGGATGGCACATCTGTGCACCACATTTCATAGCGATTGTGGACACAACCTGGGACACTCCACACGATTGAATGCAAAAGACAGATTTACCATTGAAGGCTAAGATTGTAGTAGGGAACATTGAATCCGGAATATCTATGGCACTGAATATAGTTACAACAGTATCGAGGGGCAAAATATCGAAACGTAAGTGCACAGAGGGAAGTAAGGATTTACTATTCATGAGCCACATCTACGTACCTTGAAGATATATATCACCAAGATACATATACGTGGAGTTAGGTATAGAAAATATACAGAAACATATTGTTACTGATACTCGATAGTGTAAAATTGTTCTGTCCTGTCAATAATATTAAGGGACTCGATAGTCAAAGTGTACTCCCAAGGCGAGGCGTTTTTCCATTCTTTAGCATTTACTTTCGAAGTGATTTACCTACAAATTAAAATAAAAGTGGGTAGCATTGGCGCTGGAATTAGCTGTCTGTACTTTTAGAATAAATTTAACTGCTATTAGGATGCTTCCAAGATCCCCTGGAGTTGGCTGGATTCTGCTTTAGAGTGCGTTCGACCTCATGTGGCTGCCAGAGAGAATCTCTGAATGGGTGTTTGTGCCGCAACCAAAGATTATTCTATTATCGAAGGCTTTCCATAGTCGTTATTATATTGAATGTAAATGCCAGTTCTTATGTTTTGCTTAATGTCAGTATGGCCTATTTTTAAAAGCTACATATTTTAGAAGGTATGTGAACTAAAGCAGAGTGAGAACCAGCCATTCGTTCAGGGTCACACTAATTGGTCAAGAGGGTAAGCCAGGATTAGAACTCAAGGGTTTAACATTGGCTATTCAAACCACAGCAAATGTATAGGTTCCTAGAGGGAAGTTCAAAGAAAAATATCATGAGTTGACAGCCAGTATAGAGCTCACTGGCTGCAAGAGTAATTTTATCGCACAGTGCGCTTCTCTTTGAGTAAAGGGGTTGGTTCTTCCTACACTAGCCTCCCAAAAATAACATGGCGATGTTTTTTGTGATTTTAAAATAAATAGTTTATGCAGCGGATAACCGCTTCTCTGGAGGCATGGGGCCTGGCAATCAAAGTCTCTTACGTCTTACATCAGCCAGTATCATCTACAGAATTACCTGGTGCAAAGCAGAAATCGTATTTCACAGCATCACGATTTCCATTTACAAATGCACTTAATTCTGAAGAAATGTCCGCTTCAGCAGGCGTATATTTCCTCATGAGTATTAATTTTCATTTTTTTTATAGCGCCGCGCCACCCGAGTGTGTCAGTGCGCTTTACAGTGTAACAACTTCAAGGAGAGTGAGGCCTCGGATTACATTGTAACATTAGTGTAACAAAAAGAGATTTATAGTGGAATTAGGAAATATGTTATAACTGGGTGAGGAATAAAGGGATTGAGGAAGAAGAAGGGAGTGAGGTCAAAGTGAGTAAATTGGAGGGAACAGAGAGGAAAGGGGGTTGGGGTTAGGTAGAGTGGAGTCCAGTAGAGGGGCAGATTGGGTAGGGTAGAGTGGGCGAAATAGGGAGAGCAGTAAGGTATGGGGTGAAAGGAGGAGCATGGGAGGGCAAGAGGTGAGACAGGGAGGGGTAGATCTGTGTCTTACAGAATTGGGGCATGAAACATGTCAAAACTCTGATGGTATTTGCGAACATTTATCAAGTGTTTCTGTCCCTGAATGCACACATCAATCGGCTGTTTCGAAAGTTAGACATTAAACGCATTTTCACAGTCAGATATTGCATCAAACACCTTCATATGTAATTCTAATCAGGATCTTTGAATAACAACCCCCCCCCCCCCAAAAAAAAAGTGGATGAGGCTTCTAAACGCTTTTTTCCTGCAAATCTTCCAGTGACACTGTAACGTGAAGTCACAGTAGCGCTTAGAAACATCTTGTTTTGTAAAAATTCCTTGACATATGTTACTCGCTCATTCATTCCGCAGCTGATACCACGTATTTACCAAATCACATTGACAGTGCCTAATTTGTGCCAGTGGGTGCAGGTGGTGGGCACTGGCAGTCATTTTTGGGGACCGTGACTTATTTTACATCACCAAATTTGACCCGAGCAAGATGGGGGAATACAAAGATGAAAAACGTGACAAAGTGATAAAACATATGTGAAAAGAGCTTGAAAGAGTGATATTAAGAGAAAGGAACTGAAGGTGGTGAAAGAAAGAACTGTGAGGTGCAAGCAAGATTAGGTAGCTTTCGTATTCAGCAATCATGGACGTCATTTTGGGGTAGCCAGGGGTCACAGCTTTGACCTCTGGCTTGTCTCTTGCGACCCCCGGAACAGACTTTGTGACGCCTAGCCTCAGAAGTGTAAAAATCAGTGCCAAGAACAAAGGGGCAGCTCGGCATTCCTTATTTTCTCCTTGTTTCTCATTATGCTAAGAGTGAATAATAGAATATTAATCACTATTACCATAATACAAAAAATGGAACACACTTAGTTAGAATGGACCTTTGATGGTATCTGTGATAAGAAACAATGGTTTCAAAAGTATGTTGCAGGGGCAACTCCTCCGAGCGTCCCCCCACTGCTTTCTCGCAGTGCGAGAAGAAAAAACATAAAATGGTAATAAATTTCAGTTTTTACCATTTTATGTTTGCTTTGCGGGCGGGCAGGTGGGCGTGTCTGCTCTGCTCGCAGAGCAGGGGAGGAGTGGTTTGCCCACTACTGAGTGCGCAAAGACTGGTTGGTCGGCCCTCTTGGGCTGCCCAAAACAGTCATGCGCACTTTGCCCCTCTCCATTCATGCTGCATGGAGAACGTACCCACCCCTCTAGCCCCTGGCTGAGCGACGTGTCCCAGCGCTCCAGACCAATCACATCTCTGCATGCAGCGTTGTGATTGGCTTAGGGGAGGGAGCCTGGCTGCCTGCCTCCTGTTTCTGTCGGTGGCAGGAGAGCAGGAACAGAGAAGACGTGTGATCCGGTGGAAAGGTAGGTTTTTGTTTTAATTATGACACACACACACCCGCGTGACCCCCCTCCCAGCATGACCCCTCCTCCCCGCATGACCCCTCCTCTCCGCACGACTCCTTCCCGTGCCTGCCTTACCCACCTGCGAGCCAGGCCGGCCACTACTGGTATGCTGTGTGCATACTTGCGGGTGAGAGTGTGTTTATGTGAGAGAGCATGTGTATGTATGAGCACGTATCTTTCTGTGTAAGCATGTGAGTGTGAATAAAAGTGAGTGAGATTGTGTATGACTGAGGCCCAGATTTACTATTCTTTGATACAAGGCAATGCTGAACCAAAATTGATGTGCTGCCTTGCATCAAAGGGAGGTAGTAAAATGTACCGCATCCACTAAGATATTTTATTTTTCCTCTTATGTGCTTTGTTACACTTCTAACAGGCATACACCAACACACACCGAGCACCATAGTGTAAGAGTGTATGCAATCTCTGAAACATAGATTTTGTTCTGGAAAGGGTCACTTGGATACAAATATTATGCTTCAAGGCTTTTCCCACTTTATATGTATGTGGTGCAATCCAGTTCACATGCACAGTTGGAAAAACGTGAAGAAATTAAAACATTTCCCCTCGTTTCGCCTGCCTTGAGGAATCATAACATTTTGGCACATATTCCTGTCTAGCAGTGTTTGTAGATAGGGTTTTGTGTCAAAACCCATGGGTGGTGGCATGGGAACATCCATGCCCAACCTATGGAATGCCCCCTTGGCGCAAAACAAACAATGAAAAGCTGCGCACAGCTTAATTTTGTGTAACTTTGGGATACTATGGAACACAGATAAAGATTTGCTTTGGAAAGTAAATCATGCCCTAACAGTTTGTTCCATGTTCACGTCAGAATAGTCATGCAAACCTGGGCCTGATGGTCAGTAAGTATAAGTATCAATGACATTAAGAGTGAATGCAAGTGAGTGGGTGAGAATAAATAAGAATTAAGTTAATGGGTTGTAAGAGATTATGGGCCACATGTACAACAGCGTTTTGCATTTCTCAACAGGCTGAATTGCAAATTCAGCCCATTAACAAATGCAAAACAGCCTTCCCTAGTGTACAAAGGCAGATAGGGAATTGTAAAATGAGATTTCTACCAAGTAGAAATCACATTTTGTGATTCCCTAAATAGGGAATCGCAAATAGGGATTTCCGATTTGCGATTTCCTAAGCAGATGTACAAAGCATTCCCTAAATGCGAACCAGGCTTTTAGGAAATGCTATTACCATCGACTTCAAGCTGATGGCAACAAGGTGCAATTTTTAAACCCCCCCCCCCCCCCAAATGCTTTTTTTCAAGTGCTATAAAGAGCGCACTTGCCCCTAGGGCATTTGTGCGCATTGCATATGCACCTCTCTTTTTTGGGAGTGCATCAAATTTTGAAATCCAAAACCATTCGTATCTTTAGGCCCATAGGAACAAATGGTTTAGCATTTCCTGAACAGTGATTTCCTAATAGCGATTCATACTCTGTAGGAAATCTCTATTTGTATGCCTTCCATTTTCCATTTCCTAACTAGTTGTTTCCTGTGATTCGCTCTTTAGGAAATGCAAAATGGAAATGTTGTGCATATGCCCCATCGAGTGTGATGAAAAGGTCATGTCCCATCCTGTAAAAAATCAGGGTCAAGGGTCATATATCACTTCCTGTGAAGTAATTAAGGTCAAGGGTATGTGATGTCACTTCTGCTACCCCTGGCCTTCAGGTGCACGGCATTGAGAAGGGATGGAGGCTTCTGAGACAAAACTGCTGAGCCCTTGGCAGATTTGTTTTTCCACATTCCTAAAAATTCAGATATAAAACCTTGCCCCTTCTAATTGACCAAAAACAACAGTTGATGGACAGAATGCAGAACAATGTCATACATTCACCCCAGTACAGAGATCTGGGCCTAAATCCATCGTTTTTTTGCTCACCATGCCATTCCAGTTTGAACCCAGCCATATGCAAATCAGTCTTTACCCTGTGCCTCATGGGAACAGTCCAGCCCGAACTGCCAAGCCAGGTCCTCCCTGGACTGGAAACAAGCATCCTCGGACCGGTTTCGGGGATTCATCCCTCTTCAGCCAGGATAGCTTGATTCAAGTGGCATGGAGAGCACGGGACACACGTCTGGGCATACCCGTCCCACTCGGGGGTGACAAATGCAAAAACAACAGTTGATGGACAGAATGCAGAACACTTTTCACCCTAAGTGGGATGAGTATGCCCAGACGTGGGTCCCTTGCTCACTGCGCCACTGGATTCAAGCTAGCCTGGCTGAAGAAGGGTGTTATACCCTGAAACCGGTCCCAGGATGGCCTGGCAGTTCTCTGGACTGTTCCCATGAGGCACAGGGTCAAGACTCATTTGCATATGGCTGGGTCCAAACTGGGGTGGCGTAGTGGGCAAAAGAACGATGGATTTAAGCCAGATCTTTTGACTAGGAGAGAATGTTTGCATTGTCAACATTCCGTCCATCATTTGTTTGCTGTAAGTAACCCTTCTAATTGAGGAGCTGGAAATTGCTCTAATATTGACAGGCTGGAACTGCCTGTGCTTCGTTTATTGCCTCAAGGAGAACTCCCACCCTTTCCACTTTGAGATCCATTAAGCAAAAAAATGCACGCTCTACCCTGGGCATCGGATGAGTCTTCCGTTCCCAGGGACCGCGGGATCGACCTTTGTCGGTTGGAAGAGAATCGCGAGAAATGGCGGCAAACCGAGCTCTGCGCCCACGCGCACCTCTGACGACTCATGCCAGACGTGTTGGGAACTGCTGGGGAGATTAGAGCACCTGACAGCTCCATCAGCGAGGCCACCATGGGAGGGCTGTCTGCCGTACAGCGCCCGGAGCGCGGGATGTCAGGAGAGGTGCCCAGTTCAACGCCTGCCAGTAATTCTCCATTAGGCCGACACTTTATCTCACTCTGAAACAGCGGGCCAATTGGAAGAGACTAATAGACCACCCCTGGCTGGGTTATCTTAATATCCCTCCCATTAGCCGATAAGATTGCTCACCGGGTTTATGTACCCGTTTCAAAGATTGGTATGCGAATCAGTGGTTCGAATCCCTCTGGGGGTGAAATCGGGGGTTGCCCCTTCCAAGGTCAACACAATTAGTGCACCTGAGTTGTATTACATGCTAGTAATACATTTTATCGAGAAAGGCCGCGTAATGGCTATCTGCAGACAGCAACTGATGTACACAAAACAGGCAAATGTTAAGAGGGTTATCTTAACGAGTTGTTCACCATGTAAGCCCCCTCCTCCTCCCCACCTTATGTCGTAAATTGAAGTGACATGTTTTCAGATTTGGGATGCAACTGTCAGTCAAATGTGCATGTATACATTCCCGTCCCGTTGCTTGTGAAGTCTCAGACTGGAAGTGTGTTTGAATACTCTTTAAGCATCTCTGATGTGAAAAAAAACGATTTCTACGCTATACTTTGACAGTGGAGTCACAGGCTAGAAAAACAAGTTAACATCCACTCTTTGTGATGGCAGGAAATGAATAAAGTGTACATTCTGTGGTGTCACTGACATCGAAGCCTGCTAAACACAAAAGGTTTGCAAGGGTTATTACGTCACACATCCTAAAATAATACAACCTAAGAATACGATTCTATCAAAACTTACAAAACAATGCGAGTCACTTAAAAATTTTGCAAATTACATGAAGAATAAGCTATTAATTAATTGATGTCCGAAACTAACTGCAAATAAGAAACGCTAACATTTTACTTATAAGATATAGTATGATGCCTACAATAGGTTTGCCCAGTAGGAACACCACAAGCCTATATACATACACACACACATAAACACCACATGCCTCTATACATACACACACACATAAACATCACTTGCCTCTATACATACACACACACATAAACACCACATGCCTACATACATACACACACATAAACACCACATGCCTACATACACACACACACACATAAACATCAAGACAAGCAAGAGATAAACTCAGAACACTTTGTTTGATACACTCCACACAAGCTATGTATTTGACACTTATGAATTAAGCGTAAAATCAAACCTAAGTTGTGCAAACTCAGAAAGCTTTTGTCACTTTGCTACAGTAGATTACGCAAGACGAGTTAGCTAAATGTTTGTCTGAGCTGTATGAATTTGGGGGAAAGGCAGAAGAAACTTTGTCATAACATACAAATAGTAAGGCGAATTGCCAAGATAAAAAATTAAGACTGCATGCAAGCATTCAAACCTACAGACAGAAACCACGTGGTGCAGTTCGTCGCGATTTGGAGCACAAGGACGCACTCCACTTTCCCATCGCAACACAAACAGGTGCGTCATCGAACTCCGCCCACAAGCGGAACTCCACATAGCGTGATGGTTTTTTTTTGCGGCTTCATGAACTCTGGCGAGGCCTTGAGAGAATGCAAGAGGTCTCTGTCCCCTACTTTTCGTAGGTCACTGAGGAACCCAGCCATAGGATAAGCTACAATTGTGAATGGGGTTTTCTTAATTAAATGCCATGAACAGGATCTATCAACTCCTCCAAAATAAGGATCCGAGGTTCTGGATGCTTTGCGTGGATTAAAGAACTTTAGATGCTGCTCAGGTGGAATGCATGCGTTAATTTGGCAGATACCTGAGCCTACGGATAAAGGCCCTGATGACAACTCTGTGCTCTGAGGTGTTTACAACTGGGCTGTCTGCAAGGTTATGGAAGAAATCTCTGAATATCCCTTTGAATAAACGGGGGAAGATCTTGACATAATGTGCATCGTATTGACTTATCGTCAGGATTCGTGGGTCTTGTTTGACAGAGTCTGAAGACAATCCACCCCGCTCCCCAGAACATAGGTCCACCCATGTGCAAGTATGCATGAATAATGGTACTAAACCCTGGGGAGGGAATAGGAGTGAGAGAGAGATGAGCCAGCTGGAACATTCAATCTCGTCAACCGCGTCTCTCATACTTCAGAGGATTCATGATAACATTTTCAAAGGTAAATGGCAAACATGCAATGAAGGTATGAACAAGAAACAAGGCTTTTCCAAGATGCAAAAACGTGGAAAAATATTTTAGAAAAGAAGGTATTAGTGGTGGCAGTTACCAGCTTCGTTAAGGTGGAAGCAGGGTACCTAAGCCACAGTGAAAGGAAGGCAGTAACATCAACGGTGGGATTCCGGATTGAAGGCACACCTGAAAATCAGGTAGGGTGTCTGAGAATAACAGTAGCAACCAATTCCAAAACATAATCCAGACGCAAGTCCAAGTTCAGGCAATGGTTCAGCAAATAACACCAAATTATAATCCAAGGGCAAATCAGAGTTTAGGCAAATGGTCAGCAAACAAAACCAAAGCAGTATCCAGAGACAAATCCGCGTTCAGGTAAAAGGGCTAGGGAACTGAGGGAATCAAGAACGAAAAGAAAAGAACAAAAGTGAGGGATGAAATGACAGTAAACAAATTGAAGCAATAGCGAATGATTCAATACAAGACGTAAAGTTGTCAGGCACCTTCCTAAGGGAAGTGTACTGCTTATAAAACCCCACTACCATTCATGGCCTGGAAGTCCCTCCTCTTAACCTTCCCCTGTGGTCATCCAGACACCCCAGCTTCCATAGACTGGTTTTTAATAACCTTGCCAGCTTTCTAATACAGATTCTGTGGAGATCAATCGCAAAAACAAATACGTGTTTCCACATAACCCTCTTATTCCTGGCATGTATCTCTTGAACGTTGATAGTAAGATTTATTCAAAAATTTGGCTGACCGATTGCTGAATTTTTCATCAGATGTTGACCATGTGTTGACAATCAGGGCTTGTTATCTGGCCAACAGTTCAGTATGAATATTGATGACTTGCGGGTCTGCATTAATTCTGCAACTGTCAATTCAAGGCTGTTCTTGAGGCCTCATCCCCACTCATCCTATAAATCAGACCCGTCATATCAATAAACATCTGTACTCGTCCATGTGAAGTTACTCTACCCATGTCCTGCTATTTCTCTTTACTCTATTCCTCCTAACGCAGAACTGGGGTGGCAGCACTTTTGATGGAAAGTTGAGAGCTGGTCAATCAATCAGACTACTCTTTGTGGCATATAGCTATTGTCACTGACCTACAAATGGAGCATTGTGTGCTGCCAGTTTCCAAAATCCATTCTATGTGCTATGGGCCCTTGGCGTGCTGCAAACATGTTTCTACTTTTTTTTTGTCTGGGAGAATTTCTTCCTCAGCAAAATTAGAGGAAAGAGTTCAGAAAACTGTCTGAAAATCGAGGGTTGTCCCTGAAGAGGCTAAAAGAACATTGGAGAAGAATGGAACAGTTTTCTTTATATATATTTTAGGTAACACACAGCTCCAGCACTGCTATTTTTGTGTACAGAGGTGCTATTAGCTTAATTGCCTTACCTGTAGGGCAATCCTTATTTTGCTCACCCGCCCCTCATCATTGGCCGTTGCCTGCGGCTCAGGACCATAATTATGGCAAGGGTAATAAATAGCTGTTATTTCCTGCAGGTGCAGTGAATAACCCTTGAGCATTTGCAGGCCTCGCACCCTGTAATGCAGCCTGGGACATGCCAAGAGGTTTCTTTCAAATGTAAAAATGCCAAAGATTTGAAGAGCAACCAACCGATCTGGCATTATGGTATGTGGTGAGGGCAAAGCAACGTATAAATTATTGAATGTTGCTTTCATGATAAATCTTGGACGGATCCGATACATTTGTCATGAACAGAATTTGAATACTTAATATAACCTGCAGTGAACAAAATTTCTTTTAAATAGCTGTGTGGAAAAACTCATAATACAACACTCTCTAACACTCATCTAAAAACACCTCTAAAACAGCTCAACAAGTCTCAACATGCCACCTCATACAATGCGCAACAATAACCTCTAGTAATCTCAGTCTAATTCAGACATTACCGACACCAATCATCCATCCTCAACAACTGCCCTGCAACCAAAGGGGTCTCCCAATCCAGCCTCCCAAAAAGCCCCACCTATAATTTAGTCCACAAAAGTGATTGGCCCAAAACACCCAACAACCCTTACACTACTCCACACAACACCCACTACCAGATACATCCTTCAATAAAAGTATCTGTCCTAAATTAGGGGTGGGCTGAATTTGCGTAATCGCGTTACGTAAATCTTCACGAAAACGTTAAAAATCTCTGCGAACACGCGGAAATATCGCGAAGACGTGGAAGTTTTTGTCCAGCCTGTTCGCGATGTTTTTGTGTGATCGCGTTGGAAATGTGTCGCCAACTTGCCCATGCGGCCGCTAATGGGCGCGGCCATCTTGTTTTCATTTGTCCCGCCCGCTCGCGATGCTATTTCCTGTTCCGGGTCACGCAATGCATGCTTGTGCCCGTTCGCGATAGGTATTTCCTGTTAGGGAATGCGTATTACGTGTTCACAACGCTTTTTGCGTGCTCGGGGGGAAAATATCTTGCGAACTTGCTCATGTGGTTGCAATGGGCGCGGCCATCTTGTTTTTCACTCTTTTGCTATGGTTCCAGGGCCTGCTTTTCAATCCTACCTCTATCTTTTCAATCCTTTGTTTCTGAAAACTTTTTTTTGATCTTTTTTATTTATTATCTCTCTCTCTATTTTACTGATTCTATTTTTTTGTTTTTGTCTAATTTTTGTGTGTTTTTTAACTACTTTTTCCCTGGCAGCAGGTGGCAGGCCTGGGTCCGGGTACGGGCTCCGGGAGCGTCGGCAGCGGTGGGGAAAGGTGCGCCGGGCAGTGTTTCGCTGCTCTGGTGTCCGATGGAGCCAGAACCAGTTGACGCACCGGTGGTCCGATATCCTGGACCGGGAGCAGGACCTGCTGGACCTGCTAGGAGTGGAGGTCCCGGGTCTTGGTGAGTAGCTATTTAATTATTACTACTTTGTGTCTGTTCTTCTGCTCTGTGTTATATATTGCGAATATATTTTTTTTCCGACCAGCTAGACTGCTGCTGCTTACATTACAGGTAATTTACGTTTAAAAGTCTTCTGTGATTGTTGTGACACAGGTGCTCTGCGCTACTAATCTTGTTATTTGCAACTTTGCGTTTGCGCTAGTTTTGCGTGATTATGTAAGAGTTTATTTTATAAAACTTAAGTTAGGTAATGCTAGAGTGACTTTAGTCCTTCCTTTGTCCTGTCACTAAGTAATAGGGGTGGATTGCTACGTAGGTTTAGTTACTTATTATAAGTTTGTAATTTTTTAGTGCTCTGCGACACGTGACGCCCCCTCTGTTACGTCACGTGCTGCTGAGTGCTCCTAGTGCTTACCCCAGTCCTTAGTAGAACCTTTTGTAGTTTGTTCAGTGAGTGGTAATCGGCTTAGCACTCTCAGAACATCAGCATCAACCAACAATTTGGTGTATGCAAAAATGCAGGCATGTGTACTCCATTTATGCATTTTTGAGGACTAAAAGAAGTGGAAATGCTTACTTAATGTACAATTGTCACACCTGGAATAGGTGGGCTAGGTCAGGTGGTACATACCACTTAGGCTTAGGTAGTATTCTGGAATCAGAATGGAACACTGGATTAGTGTAGATAAATAATAACTAGTCGGTCCGCGAATCCCCAGATATTACTTGTCGACCAGATTAGATAGGTCAATTTTATTGCAATTGTTGTTTACACAAATGTTTTTTTGACAGTCTTATAAAAATATTTTATTTGTTTCACACCAATCATCAATGTTTGTCTCTTTCGTTCTTATATCTTTCATGATCAGCACCCAGGGGCAAGAAGACGGGACAGAGTCGGCGGGAGCAGTTCCAGAACACCAAGGACAGGAGGACCAGAACAAGGGCTCTTCTGCTGGCCCCAGTAAGTCTTCCTGTTTTTAATATTAATAATTCTTATTCACTAACTTTTACTGCACCGCATTTTTTTTTCGAACTATTGTTTCCGTTTCCTAATGCTATTTTTTACCAACAATTATCCTTCGATCTAGACTATCTGTTTCTAAATTCTTGTTATCCCTGCCTCTAACTGCCTCAGCTATGTCTCTCTGTACTACTACTATTAGTCTGTCTGTAGCTAAGCATGGCCAGCTGGCCACTCATTATTTAAAAGGTTTTAAATAAAACTCAGATTCGCCAGTAGCACTAGCCATTGAGTCCAGTCCTTTGGGTTATCCTCTTGTACTCCTTCTTAATCTTTGAGGCTTTATTAATCTTGATGTTTTTCGACAATTCCCACCAACAAAATGCCCAACCAGATTTTACTATTTTGATGGGATAGGACATACTACTACTGTTGTAGGGATTTTCCACATACAGATCTTTGCACAAGAAAATAGGATGTTGGTGATGGGAGGTTGGACCTTCCTCACACCTCAATCAGAACAGAACCCACCACAATCCCCTGCCCGACTAGTTATAATAGTGTTTCATTACTATTAGCTCTCCGAACCCCCCTCAAGATACCCAATGAGGAGACAACCCAGAACATAACACTCCCGACCTCTCAGTCGTGGAAGCAATGCACATGCACAGTTTGCACACCCCTGCTCACTCGTGTAAGTCCATCCACACCAAATACCACAGAGTCTATGTAAGTTCCAATTTTTTATCTGCAACTGACAAGCTCTGTACGCTGTTCTATAATGCAGCACCAACAGCAACATGCAGAAGATTAAAACTATAAACATTGTTACACTTAGTTACACTTACAACAACTACAAGTACATAGAATGAAGGAAAAAAAATGCAAAATCATGATAACTGAACAGTGGTGGAAGCACCACCATCCCCTTTGTAGGAATATAGTTTATATAAAATTATAAATGAAGATCTCTGAGCGAATTCTGTGGACCACTCACCTTAGAAGAACCTAGTACTGGTTACATCATAAGCTGTGCAAAGCTCTGGTTCGTAGAAGGGAATCTTCCATCTGTTAGGAGAAAAATGGTGCGCGTTAGTATATTGCAAGCATTTCTCATTCGTGCCAAAAAGTGTAGCATTTTGGATAAGCAATATGGACTAACACCAGAACTCCATAATAAAGTGGCTTGTTTTGTTTGACCTTGTACGCAGCACTTAGACAGTAGCAGTATGAGCTCATGTGGGCTCAAAGGCGTCACTCTTTATACAAGCTGCGAGGTAACGACGTGTGTGCAAAAATAAAAGACACAAAGGTTAAATGGTTGCATGGCTTGGGCTAACTAAGCAAAGACTAGAATGACCCTAGGAACCATATAACTACTAGTGTCTACTCTACTACTATCTGATTTGTACTAGTGATGTATGTTGTATATTTATGTATTACTATTAACTCATTTTTCAATCTTGCTAGTGAAAAATAGGTGGAGGTGTATATGACACCTAAAAACATGTGTAATGTTTTTTCAAGGCGCACTACCAACCACCAGTGCCAGGGCCAGCGGCGGAGGCGACGCGGCAGCTGATGGAGGAGAGGTTGCGGCAGTTGCAGGAGGAGCTGCAGGGGGTGAGCCAGCAGCAGTGGTGGGTGGTGGTAAGTTAGATTCCTAATCCTTACTTATTGATATTACACTCACTGCAAGGGTGTACTGTATAATACTGTACAGTTGAGACTTACTAAGTAAGAAGTTGTTGTGAATGTTTGAAGACACCCTTTACTTAGCATTAGTAAAAGCATTAGGGGCAGGAGTGTTGAGTAACCAATGGCCTCTTCTATCTGATTTCAAATCAGCTGTGAAAGTTTTATGGAGAAGACTAAAAGTCAGATCAGATGACCTTGATGGATGGGTTGAACAAAAAGGGAAAGAAGAGTGCAAGGAAGAAGGACAGGCGAGATTTAATATTAATGACTGGCAGAGAAGGATTTGTGGGATGCATGCAGCATGCATAGGTGGCTGATAGGAATCAGATGCATGGTTGGTTGAATGCCTGAAACTCCCTCAAATGTTAAAGTCCAAGAAAGTGGGAGGATAGATTCATACCACAAATGTTATGTACTGTGCTTGCTAGTGCTACCGTGACACTATGTGTAGAAATAATTTGTCTTGCAGCTTTGCTAAGAGTATATTTTACAATAGTGTTGTTTTCTCTCCTTCATATATAGCTACTCCTTCCAAGGGGAAACCTGACAGGAAGGAGTTGGCAGCCAAGGCCCGGCGCCGGAAGTTGGAGGCCATACAGACTGAATATCGTCAGCTGGTGGTTCTGGAAGAGGAGGAGGCGGCAGCAGCTGCAGCCTCCTCCAATGCCCCGGGCCCCAGCCACCGCCCTCGAGTGGTACGGCGCCACCGCCTGGCAGCCGCCCACCGCCGCCCCTCCATCAGTGCTGCCCCCCTGTGGATGCAACTGCCGTGCATTGAAGCGCCGTGTTGCCCGCCTGGAGGAGCAAGTTCGTGTCCTCCAGAGTCAAGGCCGCCAGACTTAGACACTGTTTATTGCCCCTTTTTTAAATTATTCTTTTGGGTGAGTGGGAATCGGGCGTTGTGTTCTCTCTTTTCATTGGACAATTGGACATTTTCTTTATGGACATTGGTTGGGGTTAGGGAGAGGGGTGGGTCAGGTGTTGTGGGATTTTTTTACATAGTTTATTTTTGTTAGGGTATTAAATAATATATTTCTACTTTACATACGATGTTGTTAACGTTTTCTGGGTGGGGTTACTATTTTACATCACACTGTATCCTTCTTTCCTTGATGGTGCAGGGCCGCCCACAGTCAGTGTTTGATTTTAATAATTGGATGACTTTGTAAGACAGAAACAGATAGATGCGGCAGCCTTCACTGAGTGACTTGTCCTACTAGTACTGTCAGTCTCTTCTACTCTAGGCACTCTGCAACTGGACTCAAAGGGGTGTGTGAAATTGAATTAATGAAAACATGTCCATTATTAATTACGCCTCTCCCAAACTTCTCTTACCTTTGCTTGATGTTTAACTTAGGCAGAGCGATGGCTGCATGGTGATGATGGTTTTCTTTCCTAACATGCCATGGTTGTGGTGGTGGAAGTAGTAGTAGTAGACACTGGTAGCAGCATTTGCAAGAAAAGAAAATGAGACAGTCAGTAGCCTGAGAGTGACTCTTTGAGGAGTAGTAGAATGAAGTACAGTACAGAACTTACTGCCAAACAATAATATGCAAAAATACAACAAAACATAATGGTGGTGTGGATAGCCTAGTAGTACACAGAGTTATAAACTCTAGTTGTGTTGAGTCACTTGACTAGGCCTACAGTACACTGGACACAAGCGTAACTGCTAGTGCTGTGTAGGAGGATGACCACAAATAAAATTCATTAATCCAATCAATGCCGGCAATTAATGCTGATGTATTAGGTTCCTTTGGTAAAAAAATTACCTCACAAATATACTGCTCATGGGTGGGCAAGCAGAAGAAGACCCCCGCCCTGCCTTGAATTTGAAGTACTGTTGCTTTTGCCACATCCGCCCCAGCAAGCGTGTGATAAATTATTGGTGTACATTTAATGTAGTTGTTAGATCTGGGGGTATCTAGTTGGCAGGGGTAGGTACCACTGTCCAAATAGGGACCCTTGCTTCTAGTCAGGGTAAGGGGGATACACTCTTTAGATAACCCCTGCTCACCCCCTTGGTAGCTTGGCACGAGCAGACAGGCTTATCAAAGGCAATGTGTAAAGTATTTGTACCAACACTCACAGTAACACAGTGAAAACACCACAAATGAACTCCACACCAGTGTAGATAAATAAAGTACTTTTATATAAACTACACAAGACCAAAGCGACAAAAATCCAACATACACAGTTCAAGAATATGGTTTCAAAAGAGTTCTTAGCTTAGCGACAAACTAATCCACATTTGTGTCGATTTTAGCCAACAGTACCTGGTGCTGCGATAAAAGTTCCTAGCGGCGCTCAAGCGTCGAAAAACAAGCAACCGCGTCAGTCCTGAGACCCTGGGGAGGCAATGCGACAACCCCGCTGCACGCAGCAGGCGTGTGCGATGAATCCAGTCTGTATGGGGAGTGAGGCGATACTTGTATGGATTCCAAGGCGTATCTTCTCTGGTAGAAATTTACTCGCAAAGGCACGATGCGATGAAATACGGCCCGCTAGCGAGCGGTGCGACGATCTTCAATGGCTCTGCAACGATGTTTGCAGCGACGGGAATCTTCCCGCTCCGGGGGCGATGCACTCCGAAGATGAACGCGGCATTGACGTTGCAGCGGTGACAGGCGCTGCGACGTTCTTCGCGGCGACGGAAATTTTCTCGCTAAGCCAGCGGTGCATGAAAAAGTTGCAGATCTTTTACTTCTTTTCTCTTGGTCAGCTTTCCAACAGCAGGCACAACTTTCAGAGGCCCCGCAATTGGATCAAGCACTCTAGGAAGGGCCGAACTCACACAGCAGAGTTCAGGGGGAAGCTGCGGGTGAAGTCCTTTTGTTCCTGGGACTTCTTAACAGGAGGCCAGCTCTACTCAGGCCCTTGGAGATTCCTTCAAGCCAGGGGACACAGCACGCAGCACAGTCCTTTCCCTCTCCTTTGCAGCAAAGCAACTGCAGGTCAGCCTTACAGCAGGTCAGTCCTTCTTCTTCAGTCTTCCAGCTTTCTCCTTGGCAGAGGTTCCTTCTTGATTCCAGGATGATCTAATTTTCTGTAGTCTGGGTCCCAATACTTATACCCCAAAATCCTTTGTCCTCTGAAGGCAGAGGAGCCTTAGCCTTGTCAGAACCAGTTCTGGCCAGTCCTGGAGCACCCTGTTTACTTGATTTCTTCTTTCCTTTGAGAGAGAGGGGCAGGTCCGTCAGCCGCCCAGCAGGGGGTGGAGCCAGCATTGTGGATGGCAGGCACTGCCCTATTCAGGCCCAGGTGCTACTCCTCCCACCCATCTACAGGGGAATTTCCCTTTTCAGCCCTGGGCTGACTCATTCAGCCTCTGGGAGCCACCCCTGTCCCTGTCACTCACAAACCAGACAGTCAATTCACAAACAGGCCAAGGCACACAGAAAGGACAGAAAAGGAAACAGCCACTTTCTAAAAGTGCTGTTTTCACACACAGGATTTAAAAACCATCTTTCCTAAAAGATGTGTTATTAAATTCTGAGTTCAGGGATACCAGACTTTAATTTTCTATCTTGCTCCTATGGGAAGACATGCAGGTAAACATTATACTCAGCATTCCCCATTATAGCCTATGGGCAAGTTAGCCTTTCAATAGTGAAAAACGAAAATGGCTGTAGTTCACTACCAGAGCATGTCACCTACACCAATACATGCTCTACCTTTCATATCATATCATCAAATCTTTATTTCGGCCTCCAGGGCCATAAAAGAGTACAAATATACGAATACTATTGGAGGGGAGAGGTCGGATTTCAGTATTCTAAAAGCGGGGTCAAAATGTCTAAAACCCATGTTAGTCAGAAGGGGGCGGAGCCAGTAGTTCCTTGCTCTGCGATAGGCCGGGCAGAAAAATATAATATGTAGATCCGTTTCCTCAGGGAGTGAACATATGGGGCATTGAGCAGTGTGGTTTGAGTGCGCCCACCGAGCTGTATAAGCCCTTAGGGGCAGTGTGTTGTAACGCCATTGCATAAAGAGTTTCCTCGTTAGAGGCGGGCCCATATCATCATAAGTGAGCTCGAGACGGAAAAAGTCTTTAAATCCTAAAAAATGTGCTGTTTGTGAGCCCACTCGTGCGCTCGTAATTGCCAGATTCAGATGATAGTCATAATAAACTTTGGATATGAACCTTCGGGAGACCATAGGGCAGGCCGATGCCGGATCATACCACAATTCTGATCTGCCAAGTACTTCACAGATGCGTTTAATATAACTGAGCCATGGGATTGGAATACTTTTACACAAACGCAGAATCTCCACCAGCTCAGCTCTATATTTCAAAAGCTCCGGAGAAGACCAGATTTTACACCAGAAGGTCAGGGGTTTGAGACCCAAGACCTCTGAAATCGGTCTTAAGCCCAGATCCAATCTTAACGGCAAAAGTGGGGTGCTAATTGGTAAGACAGTCAGTTGTCTGAGGAAGTTGTTTTCCGTGGTCTGGAGCTTCAGTCCCAAAGTGTGGCCCCATAATTCAGCTCCATATGTCGCTGATGCTCTGGCTTGGGTTTTGTAAATCTGCAAGCGGGGCGCGAATGGCCTGTATGTTAATCCTTTCGCCATCCTTGCAATGCCCCCCACAAGCTGGGAGAGTTTCATATTCATCTTAGTTAAGTGAGGGTCCCATGACATGGACTGATTTAATACCAACCCCAAATATTCAAACGTGTACACCCGTTCTAAACTTGATGTCCCTATAGAGGGGGGTGCTCGGGTCCTGGAGGGGGGGTTGAAGATCATGTATTTTGTTTTTGCAGCATTGATCTCCAATCCCCGGTCCGCACAAAAGCACACGAACCCGTCCAAGACCCTCTGCAAACCAATGGGGGATTTAGAAAGCAGCAGGGTGTCATCCGCAAACATAATTGCGGGAACCCTGCTGCCGTCAAGCTTAGGGGCATCGATGTTACTCAGCTCTTGAAGAAAGCTTATGACCCCGTTGACAAAGAGGCAGAAAAGGGTAGGTGCAAGAACGCACCCCTGTCTGACCCCCCTGTCAACGGGGAAAGCATCAGAGAGGGAACCATCTCTGCCACACCTTACCCTGGCAAAGTTCCCCTGGTGCAGTCTTCTTAGAATCGTTAGAATGTCAGCCGGGACCCCCAGGTCCAGAAGGACTACCCACAGTTTGTCCCTTGGGACCAAATCGAAGGCGGCACGTAAATCCACGAAAACCGTGTATAGACTGCCGCCCTCGGAGAGAACCGTCTTCCAGTAGATGAGGTGTAAGCGGAAGATTTGATCAGTAGTCGAGATGCCCCTTTGGAAACCTGCCTGATATGGGCTCAGAATCTCATTTGTTTCGATCCAATCCTGGAGGCGATTTAACATGAGTCTACCAAAGATCTTTTGTGGGACATCAATAAGGCTAATAGGTCTGTAGTTGGCTGGGAGCAGAGGAGAGCCCTTCTTAAAAATTGGGACGATCTCTGCGCCCAGCCAAGTACCCGGAATAGCCATGCCTTCAAGGATAGCATTAAAGAGGATCGTAAAATAGGGCGCCCAAACATCCGGCTCCTGTTTAAATAAGTCACCAGGCATACCATCCAACCCTGGTGCCTTTCCAGATGCCAGGCCGGCTACAGCCGCGCACACCTCATCCACCTCGAAGAGTTCCCCCGTCCCTCCTTGCTGTAAAGTAGAGGTGGTACTAGTCGGGGCGTCCTGCGGTAGTTTATAAAGAGACTGGAAATGTTCCTGCCAGACCTTTGGTGATATATTGGATAGTGTGGCCGGGGTCAGCTCCTCCAGGCCAGAGTTGACACAACACCAGAATTTGCGTGAGTCTCCACTGGCCAGGAAGGAAGTCAATCTTGCCCATTTGTCATGCTCCCATTCACTTTTAGCTTTAATGGTCAGGGATTTATAAGCTACTCTGCTTGCCCTGATTTCAGCTTTTCCCTTTCCCTCTTTAATGAGGAGCAAAAGTTCGGTTTTTGCCTTCCGACAAGCATTGTTAAACCAGGAGGGGAGGGAAACTTTTCTGCCAAGCCTATTTATATTTTGGGTTAGACATTTGGAAAGATGTTTGATCAAATCCTCATGAATCTGTCCCAATTGCATAAAAATGTTCTGGGAAGTTTCTTCCATTCTAAGTGCCTCTAGCTTTTCAAATATGGGAACAACCTGGGCATATAGTAAAGGTATCTTCCCATGGTGTGAGGCTAAGTGCTCCCATCTTATTCTGCGCCTATTATTAGCGAGATCCAAGGAATTCTCCGCGTTGGTCCTTGGAATGTCTCTAACCTCCAACCCAGGGTGATCATAAACTAATTGAAGGGCATTGTGGTCGCTGTCCTCCCTGGCTAAAACACTAAAATCCCATATGTGAGTCCATGAAGACAGGTGAACCATAACATAATCTAAACGCGATTCGCTGCCCCTTCGATTAAAAGTACATCTGGAAGGGATGTCTGACTTAAACCTTCCATTGCAGGCCCTGAGACCAAATTGGAGGGACAGGGAAGTGATTTGTAAGGCTAGGGGGGAGCATGCTCTAGCAGCCGGGGCCTGTGGGGGAGGGATGGACCACAGGAGATCTTCTTCCGAGGTCAACCCCTCCATTATACCTGGCAGGGGCTCATATTGGCAGTTTAAATCGCCACCAATTATAAAGGGGGTGCCCTCCGGGATTGTTTCCAGGACCGTCACTAGCTCCGCAATTGTAGACGATTCCTGTGCAATGTTCACTGGCCTGGCATAGATGTTAATCAATAAAAGATTATGAGAGTTGGGCCATTCCAACAGTACGGCTAAAATATCTGCGGAATCTGTCGGGAAAATGGAGGCCTTACACCCCAGATCAATAGCCACCCATATGGCTAGGCCTCCGGACGGGCGGCCTTTCCTCCCCCAAGTCGCATGTGCTGAAAATACAGCGAAGCCACCATGGGAAATCTCCTCCCTTGCCCAAGTCTCCTGGAGAAGGCAAATATCTTTATCCCCAATAAAGGAGCTCCAGTCCGGATTGATCCATTTGGTGGCTAGGCCCGCGACGTTCCAAGATAAAATCTTGAGGGGAGACAAAACATCCGTCGCGGGATATGCAACTGGGATATGAGCCGGTTCAGAGATCGGGCCCTTGTGTGAGTTAGAAAAGGAATTAGGGATATAAGGATTCATAGCCATGGTCGAGTTAGGCGGAGAGCAGATAACCCCCACGGGACCTTCTGTATTTGGATGATTACAATCCAAGTGGGTCAAATGCTCTTGCACAGTTGAAGTATCGGGATGGGCAAGGGGAATGCAAGGCATGGTTTGATGCAGGACTACGCCACCCCCCCAAGCGGGCGGTCAATCCACCATATCTAAAGAACTAAATCTATTGTATGTGGGGACATAGTCATAGCGAGAAGGAACCATAGAAAGGTGGTCCCTGCTGAACCCTTGGCCACCCCGTTTCCCTCTCCTGCCAACCAGTACCCAGCGATCTTCCTCCTGGTCGGGCGTCGTGTCCGGGTAGAAAAATGACAGTGGGTAGGGTTGGATAGGGGATCCCTGGGTGGTTTGAGGCCACCTACAAATATGAGAAACCGTGCGGGGGTCCCTGAAATTAATCAGTACACAGTCTCCTTTGATAGATTTGCTGGTATTTCCCAGCCATGGGGCCCTCCTCACCATAAGAACCTCGCTATAAATACCCTGGGGAAGGGGTCTATTAAGAGAGAGCCAGTGGATGACCTTATTTTTTAGAGCATCAACTGGTTCTTTAGCAAGAGGTCCTAGTTCGGGAATGCCGGTTAAAATGACAGTGTAGGGGGCAGCCTCCGGCGGCAGATGGATTGGCCTGTGTCTAATGTCAGTATCTTGCGTGCCCGCTATAGATTCCAATGCCAACCCATGAGAACTGGAATCGGTAGTGCAAGGTATGGCCGAGGGTTCGATTATGTGAGGGATAGGTGCAATAAGGTTGCATGGCTGGGAAAGCTTAGATGGAGGACAGCCTTCTTTTACTGGAAGTGTTTGGGTGGTGTTTACCTGATGGCTATCTGGTCTAGATACTTCTAGGAGTGATTGGATTCCCCTCTGGAGGTTCACTAAAGATGTTTCTATTAGAACCAAACGGTCTAGTAGTGGAATAAGTGATTTCTTCAGGAGTGAACTTAAATCCAAGGAAGAAAAGCTAGCCACAGATGGTGTTGGGTTATGATTCTGAAGTGTATAGGCAGGTATATCTAGTGGAACTGACCCTGTTTCAGTTGGTCTTAATTGATTCGGTACACTCCTTAAGTTAGTCTTGGCAATTTTGGGCTTTTGCCCTCTGATAGTTTGCGCCTTTCTTTTCCTCTTCGGGATTGCTCCTTCCCGCTCCCCTAGGCTAGGTTGTTTAATTGGAGAATTGCTACAAGGGGTATTAGCCTGATCAGGGATTAGAAGGTTTGTGTTATGTTGAGCGGGGTGCAATCTAGGTGGAGGAAGGGAAGAAATACTTAGCTCAGTTGGGGCTGAAATGTCGTAATCAGTGACAGAAGAAATCAGCAAATCTGGTTCAGAGATACCGGATTCAAGGGCTGCATTAGGTGACGTGAGGTCATGGGCGTGAGCTGGGGAAATAGCCTGTGCAAGAGGTCCCAAGGAGGATCTCCTTACCCAATCAATCTCCTGAGAAATGCGCCTTTCTAAGATAGAAATTTCGTCGATCAGCAAAGAGCCAGCCTTAGCGAAATACCTATCCAAAGTGCCGGAGGCAGCTCCAGCAGCTAGCGCAGATTTACTTCTGGTTTCTCTAGCAGACATGATAGGGATCAAGCGGGGAACCTCAAAAGCCCTTGGCTTACCGCAATGAATGAAAGTAATGGGGCCTGGGCCTGGCTCGCCCGTACTCGAACAGCCTCAAACGGCCCGCTCTTTGCCCGGTCTTCGCCCCGGGCTGAGTCCCGCGCGCGTCCCGCTTGCGCGCGAAGTCAGGGCTGTGCTAAAACAGGCAGAGGGGCGGAAAGGGAGGAGTCGGGAAGAGGAGACAGCTGCGATCACCGCCAAGCAGCCTGGTCCTCGCAGTCCCGGTTTACGATGGTCCTGGTAAGTAGCACCCGCCAAGCAGCACAGCGTCCTCGCACAGAGCCCACAATGGTCCAGCAACAGTGGCGAGCCTACGAGCGGCTCCCGCGAAGCGGGGGCCGCGAGGCGTCAAGTACCGTCTGAGGGAGGAGTCGGGAAGAGGAGACAGCTGCGATCACCGCCAAGCAGCCTGGTCCTCGCAGTCCCGGTTTACAATGGTCCTGGTAAGTAGCACCCCCCAAGCAGCACAGCGTCCTCGCACAGAGCCCACAATGGTCCAGCAACAGTGGCGAGCCTACGAGCGGCTCCCGCGAAGCGGGGGCCGCGAGGCGTCAAGTACCGTCTGAGGGAGGAGTCGGGAAGAGGAGACAGCTGCGATCACCGCCAAGCAGCCTGGTCCTCGCAGTCTCGGTTTACGATGGTCCTGGTAAGTAGCACCCCCCAAGCAGCACAGCGTCCTCGCACAGAGCCCACAATGGTCCAGCAACAGTGGCGAGCCTGAAGCAGCAGTTCTCTTGCCTTAGATCAGTTGCTTGCAGCGCTGTGCATTACGGATGGGACTCAACCATCTTTCCTAAAAGATGTGTTATTAAATTCTGAGTTCAGGGATACCAGACTTTAATTTTCTATCTTGCTCCTATGGGAAGGCATGCAGGTAAACATTATACTCAGCATTCCCCATTATAGCCGATGGGCAAGTTAGCCTTTCAATAGTGAAAAACGAAAATGGCTGTAGTTCACTACCAGAGCATGTCACCTACACCAATACATGCTCTACCTTTCACATACACTGCACCCTGCCCAGGGGGGTGCCTAGGGCCTTCCATAGGGGTGTCCAATGTGTACAGAAAGAGAACGGTTAGGCCTGGCCAGTGTGGACACTGGTCAGGTCAGCATGGCAGTTAGCAACTGCACCCAGGCACTGCGGTGGCAGGCCTGTGACACCATTTTAGGGCTACTCCTGTGGGTGGCACAATCAGTGCTGCAGGCCCACTAGTAGCATTTGAATCACCAGCCCTGGGGGCTAACAGGTGAAACAAATATACCAATCATGGATAACCAATCAATATAACAATTTACCTAGGGAGCACTTGCACTTTGACACTGATCAGCAGTCGCAAAGTGCCTAAAGCATCTAAACCAGCAAAAACGAAATCCAGCACAGCGTCAAAAATACAGGAGGTAGAGGCAAAAAGTCAGGGGAAACCACGCCTAAGATGCCAGGTCTAACAGTAGCCATACAGCCATAAGTCACACAGCCCGGTGGAAGAGGGTTAGGGTTTGTTGAATGGTTGGGAAGGGGATTTGGGGAAAGGTTTGAGAAAGAAAAACAGTACGCATGGACAAACATCAAACGACAGAATCTTTGTAGACTACCATATCCATATCAATATGTTAAGGGAGAAAAAGGAAATGCATGCATGATGATGATAAGGAGACCCGGATTACATACAGTTTGTGTTCAGTGTTACCGGGCTTACTTTTACAGATAGCAAAGAACATTTTAAAATATCTGTAGGGATGAATTATAGACAGAGAGCAAACCTAATGATAATAATAATAATACAACAAGAACAGACTGTTGTAATGATTGTAGACAAAAAAATGAATCAAATTATTTAAAAAATGATGAAAGTTGATACTGTTACTGTGTTATCCTGTTCAAATGGGGAGTTGAATCTTGGCATTCCTCTTGGTCCTCCCTTCCATGGATGCTCCGTCCATCAATCTTGATGACACCACTGCCTTCCTGGCAGATGTAGATTCATTGGTGAGGTAAGTGTGCATTGTTTTCCCAAGTATAGCACAGGGTAAGGCCTGGCCTATAATTGTAGATGCAAAAACAAAAGGGATATTGAGAAACCAAGTTGAAAAAAATGCACAAGTTATGGTGTAGTGCAACAAGAACACTTTCCGAGGCAGCATGGATGCATCATCTCTACTCTAGTCTGTTTCCAGCATTAACCTACAACACCAACTGGACAGTGCAGGCCCACGGTGACGGCACCCTTCGCACATCCTCCATTTAGCGTACATTTTTTGAAGGAGTTGGACAAAGCACATATCCAGCAATATAGCATTTTACAATTTAAGTGACTAAATCAATGCACCGCAGTCATACCACCGCTACACTTGACTTCACCGCTACACAGACATTTAGGTCTGCTGTGGTTGTTGTTTACTTGTTTACCTTTTATGCTACTCATGAAACGCCCTGACTTATTCCATCAATCATCTCGATCCGTGTACTGAGTAACTGTGAAGATACTATGTCACTGTGGTCATCATGATGGTGTTGTTCAACTCAGTCTGCAGTGTACCGAGTGAGTCCTCTTCCTATATTCAAAATGCAATGCATCGGCCTGCAGTAGAAGTACAAATTTGTTATTAAAAATACAAGAAGGGAAAAGGGACTTGAGTTACTTTTAGTGTGTAGATTATTACATAAAGTACACAATGAAGTAACTTCATGCATAACAAACAACAACAAAATCACTGTCAGCGTCCAATGCATGGCATCATTCATTACCTGTTACTTCTGATCTTCAGTTAATGGGCAGTCTCTCTCGGATCAGAAAGGAGGATAGCTATAGTAGTCATCATCAATCATGTTCCACTTCTTTTGGAGGGACTAGGAAATATTTTCTTTTTTCTTCTATTTTGCATCATCCAATCATCATCTGTCTTCTTGAAGGCAATGGATTTAGGGAGATTCAGGAGGATGGAGGAGCAGGATTCGGAGGAGTGTACTGTGATATGCAGACAGCCGAAACTTGTATATGGCAATAAAACAATTAGAAGACGGTGGTGATGGATTTTTTGTGATTCAAAGTTTCTAACCAGAAAGACAGACACACACATAAAAGACAATAAGGGAGGAAGACAGTAAGAACTGGAAGTGCAAGCTTAATTGTCAGGGAAGTATAGCTCGTCCTCAAACTCTGGGGGTTCAACCAGAAGTAGGTAATCATCATCTAACACACCACTTCCGTCACCTGAGCCGCTGTCCTCATCTTCTTCCCTTGATTCATGTATTGTGTAATTCGGTGGTATAAAGTGCTGATTCATTTTGATCATGGTTAACCTCTCCACATTTTTGGGCGAGAGACTGGTGCTTCTCACTGTTACAATGGAACCAGCAGCATTGAAAACACGTTCAGAAGAGACACTTGCAACAGGGAAAGCCAGATAGTTTATCGCCAGCCTGCTGAGCAGTGGCCATTGGCCCCTTGTCCCATACCAATACCGCTATGGGTTTTGATCAATGTACACATCTGTTGGGTTGTCCAGATAGGCCTGGACAATCCGCTCAATGTTCAGGGGTGCTAAACTTTTTTCAGGCTCTTTTCTCGTTGCTTCAGCACTGGACTTACCAATGCCTTGCTGTAAATACCAATCCTGTAGCGATTTTACTGGGACTAATGATCCAGTTCTTGCTGTTGTCGATAGTGTTGGTGAGTGTTCAGACCCAAACGCACTGCCCTCAGGCTCTGAAGTTGAACTTGACACTGGATGCCCTGCTACAGTACTTGTTGTGGGTTTATCTAGCTGGATTTTAATTAGCAGCCGTTAATTTTCCAACTTACTCGCTGACTCAGCTATCCAAGTTTTGTACCGGGCAACATCCATTTCTGAAAAAGGAATTAATGTCTTCAGTGCCCATTTTGTCCGTGGATCCAGAATTGTGGCACAAATGTAATGTTTTTGTGACAAAATCTTATTTTGCACCCTTGTATTGTCAGCTAAGCGACGGGCTAAGCTCTCCACCAACTCATATGCTCCTTTTCTTTCCTCTACATCTTTGTATGCTTCAGACACCTCCTTCAGCTGATGCTCTAGCATTTGCAACAATGGGATAGCTTGGCCCATAGTACAGTCCTCGTTGCTGACTTCACGTGTGAAGGCCTCGAAAGGAAGAAGCATCTCAGTCAAGCATTTAACTAGGCACCATTGGTCCATCTGAAGGGTCATGCCTTTCACAGTAGCATCCCCTCTTCGCATGACATATTCATTAATTGGCCTGTAATGCTCAAACAGACGGTCAAGCATGTAATAAGTTGAGTTCCAACGTGTTGCCACCTCCTGGATGAGGGCTTTGACTGGTATTCTATAGTCACGTTGAATTATCCTCAGCTGCTTCCGAACTTTAAAAGAATGGCTGAAATGAGTGCATATTCTTCGGCAGGTGGTCAGTAAGTTGCTGACTATGGCTTCTTTTTTCAGAAAGTCTTGAACAATAATGTTAATGCAGTGCGCCAAACACGGAACCCTGAAATATGAACCAAGCTCCATGGCCTTAAGTACATTACTGCCATTATCTGTGGAAACAAGACCAATCTTAGGCCCTCTTGGGCGCAGCCATTCAAAAACCTTGCAGTGAAACTCTTCCAATATGTTTACAGCAGTATGAGATTTCTCCATGGCGAACATGGATACAGTTGCATGTTTCCGAGTAGCTTTAAAAATCTCAGCTGCGTCAACAGCACCTACTTCAGATAGCTTATCGCTAACCCCCACAAATGAGACCCAGTGTGCAGTTATGCACATGTAATCAGTGGCTTGACAACTGGTCCACATGTCTGTTGTTAGGTGGATATTGTGAACAGCACTCTGCTGCAAAGCTTGTCCAACCATTTCCAGCACATCATGATGTATTGCTGGAACAGCAACTCTTGCGAAATAGGACCATCTGGGAACCTTCCATTTAGGGCAGATGGTTGACATAAATTCAAGGAAACCCACCCCTTCCACAAATAAAAAGGGAGAAGTTCCAGCGCTAACATTTTATAAAGCTTCGCATTGTACAACCGTGCCATTGGGTGGTTGCGTTGTTACTGCCCCTCCAACCTAAGCATGCTGTCAATGGTATGCTGGATTATTTTCCTTTGTGGTACAGTTGTTTTCTTTAACCCAGTTAGGCTCAACAACGCACTTTGTTTCATTGCAGTACTACTCGGTCGCCTTGGTGTCTCATCCTGACTCTGACTCTTACTGCGGTGCCACTGAGATGTTGCTGAGGAGGCTGTGGGCGGTACCACTACACTACTGGGGGCAGGGCTAGAAATGTCTCCCTCTTGTTCACCTTCCACCGCGATAATATCGTCCTCTGATTCTTCATGCCCAACAATGGGTTGAGTTTTACTTTGTTCTAAGCAAAGTAGGTGAGCCTCCCACACAATAGTGTAGTGTATTTTGAGATGACTTGTTTGGCCTCCGGTACCATAGTTTGTACCAAGCTTACCCCGCCTAACCGCATGTCGACAAATTGAGTATATAGCAATGTTCTCCTCCTTAATGCTAACCGAAAATAAGTCCCAAACTGGGGAGGAGAACTTTCTGGTGCTGCTGAATGTGCCACTTTCAATACCAAATGAACTGGAGGGTGTACTTGGAATGTGACTCTGTGCAGCTACACTGTGACTTCTACCACTACCTACTGAGGTGGTGGTTGAGCTGGATGTAGGTCCCTGCCTTTCCTTTGCAAATGATAATATGGAAGCTGGAGGTCGTGGTGGTGTTACCTGTGTTGGTAGTATCCGTGCTACATCCCTTGCAGCCATTTTGGATAGGATAATAATGTTGGTCTCCATATACTTTGGGCCGGGACTGATGTCCGTGATGACTGGCTCGTCATCATCCCCCTCTTGTACATCTACCTCCATAACTCTAAGGCTTTCTGGAACCTTCCTTTTCACTAGCCTTGTCTTGTGGCGTGCATCACTCTCAGACTGAGCTGGTGGCTTCCAAGTGGCATCAAGATCATCAGAAGCGGGGCTTGAAGAAGAAGTTGATGGTCTAACCCTCCTTTTCCTTGCTGGGGGTCTGGAAGACAATGGATCTTCTGAAACAGTGGCTTGCCCCTCTCTGTCTGCAGGAAGCTCGATTTCCTGAAATGCCCCTACTTCAGGAGGAACAACTACTATTGTGGGTTGTTTGTTGTGGCTGTTCTTGTGGCTGCTGCTGTTCTTGTGGCGGCTGCTGTTCTTGCGGCTGCTGCTGTTCTCGCAGCTGCGGCTGTTCTTGCAGCTGCGGCTGTTCTTGCAGCTGTGGCTGTTCTTGCGGCTGCTGCTGTTCTTGCGGCTGCGCCTGCTGCTGCAGACTTATCTGCTGAGTTTCCGCCTGCGTTGATTGTGTACTACTTTGCGATAATGACATTTCAACATCCCTGCTCGTTAGTAGACTGGTTACCTCTGCGACACTCATGGGCTTGGGCCTAGGTTGGTGGGGTTGGTCCGCTGGTGCGGATGTGCTGCTCCCAGCTTGGTTCCCGCCGGACAACTCTGCTGCAGGCGTGTGTGTTTTTGGTCCCAAAAAGCACATTTGCCAGCACACCAGTTTTGGTAAGTGCCTCTTGCTTTTTCTGTTCCTTCTTCTTCTCACCGGCAACTTTCTTGGTACTGGAGAACCTGGTACCTTTCTTTGGGGCCATCTTCTTCAGAGGTCAGACAGGACGCAGGTGCACAAGTTGCAGAAATGTCTGTGGTCACACGTGGACGTGATGTGGTGCGCTGCAGGACTTCTGTCTGGCAGTACAACGGATGATGTTGATAGTTACCTTCTCCTCTGTCTTTTTGTGCACCTAAAAGCAAATAAGCCAGGAGAAGAAAATCAGTGAAATGTTGCATTTGTTGTTGTGGTTCAATTACAACTAGTACAAACAAACAAATAAAATATATAGTGTAGCCATTTGTGAGACTTTGGCAACAAGGGCTATGGTATACTGCTTACTGTGTACAGTGTACACACTATACTCTCAGGAAGGATAGGAAAGAATAAGAACAACAACCAAAATACAAATGTAATGGAAGGGAGCTGCTGCTGGCAACGGGGATGGATGAAAGCAGTAAGCCAATAGGAAAACCATGCAGGCCCATATAGCAAAAGCAGCACACTAATAATAACTCCTACCAGAAAAGGCCACGAGCCACATGGACACTCACAAATCACAAGCAACAAGCAGGAGGCCTGGGAAACAATGAACTGACAAAAGGCCTATAAAAGAAGCCAGGCAAAAGATGCATGCTAAACCACACTGCTGTGCCTTTTTAATGCAACAAAATGCAGGGTGCACACCAACACACCAGGCACACACAACAAAGGCATTTCTTTAACACACACGCAAAAACAGAAATACCCCCCAAAAAACAAATTTTCCAACTCAATCCAATGCCATCCATGCCCTAAATGATGTTTAAATTCAACAGAACACACAGATAAACACTTGTTTAATGCACCTGTGGCTACCTGCTCTGAGCCTACTGGATGAAAGCAGGCCCCTGGGCAGACAAGGCCACACAAGCTTTCAGGCCTAGGCTTCAAAATGGCCACCAGCCACATGGCCAGGCCCACCCAACTACAAGAAACAGAAGACAGACAATGCTGGCCTGTTGCAAAAAACACACTGCCTGCCTTCAAAATGGCTGCCAGCCTCATGGCCAGGCCCACAACCAGAAGCCTAGGCCACAAAGGAATACCATGCAGGCCTATACCTATATATGGCAAAAGCGGCATACTAATAACTCCCACCACAAAAGGCCACGAGCCACATGGACACTCACAAATCACAAGCAACAAGCAGGAGGCCTGGGAAACAATGAACTGACAAAAGGCCTATAAAAGAAGCCAGGCAAAAGATGCATGCTAAACCACACTGCTGTGCCTTTTTAATGCAATAAAATGCAAAATGAAAATCCACAGGGCAAAACAAGGTCTGCAGGGTACACACCAACACACCAGGCACACACAACAAAGGCATTTCTTTAACACACACCCAAAAACAGAAGTACCCCCCCAAAAACACATTTTCCAACTCAATCCAGTGCCATCCATGCCCTAAATGATGTTTAAATTCAACAGAATACACAGATAAACACTTGTTTAATGCACCTGTGGCTACCTGCTCTGAGCCTACTGGATGAAAGCAGGCCCGTGGGCAGACAAGGCCACACAAGCTTGCAGGCCTAGGCTTCAAAATGGCCACCAGCCACATGGCCAGGCTCACCCAACTACAAGAAACAGAAGACAGACAATGCAGGCCTGTTGCAAAAAACACACTGCCTGCCTTCAAAATGGCCGTCAGCCTCATGGCCAGGCCCACAACAAGAAGCCTAGGCCACAAAGGAATACCATGCAGGCCTATATATGGCTAAACAAAGAGGAATAGCTTAAGTTGACCAAAGTGTTACAATACTCAAATTAGTTCTGTCACGGGCACCTTGTTGGTGTATTCATGAAGCCCTCACCCACCAACCTAGTTGGTGGCATGCTTCATCATCGGGCCCACCCAGTGACACCTAGTATGTCCCGGGTGTGCTACGACGCCTGATTACAGCGGAGCTGGTATATTGCTGAGAGTGCAGTGAGGTTGGGTGAGTTGTGATTTAAAACGGCTTGGTGGTGGTCCCAGTACCCGAGGGTAAATTAAATTTTAATAACTGGGCCGTCACCAGCGGTTAAAAGTAAGGCTACAGGACGCGTGAGGGTGGCGAGTTACTGCCCCCTGCGTCCTTCAGATGGTCGACATGTTTCAGCCAGTGCCTTAGAGTGTTCTGGCTTTCCTCAGGACCGTTTTTTTAAAAAGGTGTGGTGAAATAAAACAGACTTAGTGTTGTGGTACAGACTATGTGATACACTCACCAAGGCGTTTTTCTATATGTGAGAGGGGGATTCCCTTCTCATGCATATCTGTACAAACAAACATTAAGAACAAGGACAAAACATTTACAGAGAGAGTCAGTAGTCAATTTAGACATATGGTCAACAATGCTTAGGTGGCCGGATCTATAGTGCAAGGTGAGAGGACTATAGTCGGCTAGGTGTGATGGTACTGGTGGTGCCATCAGAGTGAAAATACGCGACTAATTAGGAGCGTGGTGTGGCTAAAACACGGAAATCACACTGAAAGGAGTTGACTTAGTGTGGCAGGGCGCAAGAAAATTGTTCTTACGCTTTGGGTTATTAGCCAAGGCTTCCTGGAGGGAAGCGGTAAGGGGATGACCCTATGGGAGAAAAAGAGATAGGCTGTAGGGGTTAGGGACCTGTGAGGAAAGAAGCGCTTACCCAGTTTGTTGTTTGGAGGCTTGTCAGGTTTGTCATACTCACAGACTTTCTGGTCAGTGCCTGCCTTGTACCTGTTGTCCCGCCGTCGTCCTCCGGTAGAATGAGCCTGTCGGCATGTGGGCTTTTTATACTATGGTTATCAAGGTAATTATGAGCACCTGTGGGAATAGTAAGGGTGGAAAGACTACCCCTTTGTGATGTTGCTGCTCATGCTCGTGGTTTGCACACTAGTCCTTCGTGCATGCTCAGTATATCAGCGTGATTGCTATGTTGTTGCTCATGCTCATGATTTGCACACTAGTTTCTCGCACATACTCAGTATGAATGCGTGATTATAATGCAGGTGATTTGTACTCTAGTCTTTTGCATATGCTCAGTATGATAGCGCGATTGCATTAAGGTACATGTAGCAACTAAAATATGCCGCCGTTGGTACGGGGAAAGGGGCAACACCCGTGTTAGGTGTGGCGTGGTCTTATCTGCGCAGGCGCAAAGGGATCAGCGTTGGCTATGTATGCGCTAATATTTGGGAAACATGCCTGTGGGACGCGCCGCCTCCCAGAGTGGTTCGGCCCGTTAATCACTGCTTAATGTGCACTAAAGTTGACATGGCAGTATTAGGGGGGTTGAAGCATGTGCCCATGATTATGGCAGCCTAGTGGTACACACAAGGGGGAGCATGATCTATGTCTATGTACAGAGGGACTATGGCACGGGGGACTGACCACTGTACACAGGCGAGGTAATTGTGACTAGTGTAGGTCTAGGGTGTGACTGAATTCCACGGTATGGCGTCGTTGAGGCCATTGGTTTGGGTGGATAGGCGATATATCCAACGTTGTTCCTTGCTGAGTAATTTCTTCTCATTATCCACTGCCAGTTCCGGTAGTTGTTCGATGATGGTCCAGGTCAGGTCATTGGGAGTGTGTCCCTGGGTGATGAAATGACTGGTCAGTTTACTAATGTTCTTCTTGCACCTGATTGTGCTCCTGTGTTCTGTGACTCTAGTTCTTATTTTGCGGACGGTCATACCGATGTATCGGAGGCCGCAGCTGCAGGTAAGTAGGTAGATCACGTTACGTGAATTACAGTTTGTGTGGCTGCGATGAGTCCACACTTTGTCTGGTTCTAGTATCAATGTTTTCGTATGGCTGGTAAGATGGCACACGCTACAGTCATTGCATGGATAATGTCCAGAGATTTTAGGCAGGCCCCACGCATTCAGGATAGTGTTGGGTTCTCTATTGGTCAGGGGTCTGGGGCGGGTGCTCACGAGTTGGTCTTTCAGGTTGTTGCACCTTTTGTAGGCAAACCTATGGGTTTCCCATTGTCGTTGTCCAGAGTTTAGGATTTTCCAGTTTCTGCGTATGAGCTTCGCCACCTCATTGGAGGCTGTGTTGAATGTGGTGACACACATGATGGGTTGGTCACTCTTGTCCTTGGGTACAGTTTCCAGGAGGGCCTACCTATTTTGGTTCCTGGCTCTTTTCTTGGTTTTGTTAATGATGGCCCGGGGGTAGCCTCGTTCCTCCAGTTTCTTAGACAGGTCTGCCGACTGATTTTTGTAGTCGGTTGCTTGAGTGCAGTTTCTGCGTATACGCAGAAATTGCCCAAATGGTAAGTTTTCTCTTAAAGGGCGGGGATGGAAACTTGTGTAGTGGAGGAGTGAGTTCCTTGAGGTAGGCTTGTAATAGGTGGTAGTGATCAGTTGGCCATCTTTGGCCCATATGTTCAGATCAAGGAATGCCAAGTGGCTTGCACTCGAGGTGCTTGTGAATTTCAGGTATGGGTCTCTTTCATTGAGCCAAGTGAGGAAGAGTTGTAGAGTTATTTCTGAGTTTAAGAATGTAAATGAGAGGGACCCCTTGTCAAAGCCAAGGGAAATAGGGTACTTGTACCAAGTAAGGAGGAAAGTTCCCAGGCAGAAAGCTAGAAAACAACACAATGTGAGTTAGAACAAATGTGGATTATAGCCCATATGTTAGAACATGTACAAATTTGAGTTAAACAAAAACCTGTATTTGACTGTTTAAAAATAATTTTTTATTTATATAATTATAAAAGACACTGTAAAAATACTTTCATCTTAAAGTATACAAAGGCTCATGAAAGAAACAATTGCAACCCACAACATCCAGTCCTATCTATTTGGGAAAATTGGATAATCAACCCTACGAGTTTATCTTGTTGCTATTGTAATCTAATATACTACACAGAGAGACAAAGACAGACAGTTGATTTTGTCATTATTATAACACATCAGTTCTAAAATTTTCAAAATGCTAATCTTTGGAACAGTCAAAACTGTAGTGTATCTCAAAGAAGAAGCCGTTAGTGCGGATTGTGTTCAATAGTAGCGTCGACACGTTTCGATGGTTCTAACAATAGTCCATCTTTATCAAGACAATAATGACGTCCCTCTTGTTATAGGCACTGGTTGGTTGCCGTAGTTTACTTGTTCCTTATGTCATCACGTACTGTTTCCGCATGTAAAATAGGATCGGTGGGTCTTTGCCATTAAAATAAGTGGAATCTCAGTCTTCACCCATAGAAAGTAAAAAGGTTTTCAAAAAAGGTTTTAAAGAGAGGAGCACTCATCAAGTTTGTGCTCGCATAAATAGTTGAACCGTATTAGTAATGTCTCCACTGGTTTGCTAGCCGTGTGGTCTCCAATTGTCTGAAAAAAGCAGGATTGTCCCCCAGATTACCCGCTCTAAGCTACTGAAGCAGCACGAAACACCTATCAATACGCGTGGATGTCTTTTTCGCACTTGCTTGCGCTTCATAAAGCGGTGTTGTGAGACGGCTCTCCAGATAGGCCCTGGTCTCAGGAGTTAAGATAAAATACCATATGCAATACGGACTGATCCCTGCCAGATCATAAGGATGTCGTCTATATATTGACGCCATGTGAGAATATTCCTGGTATAGGGGTTGGTGTTGTGGGTGATGTGGGTCTGCTCAAAGAGGTGGACATAGAGTCCTGCCACGCTGGGGGCGAAGACGCTGCCCATTGAAGTTCCGTTGGTTTGGAGGTACAGGCTTCCCTCATACTCGAAATAGTTTTCCTTTAGTGCTATTGTGGCACATTGGAGGATGAAGTCTCTGGGTGTGCGGTGCGGCCATGGGGATTCCATAAGTACCTGTCTCAGGACTTGGATGGTGGCGTCCTGGGGGATACTGGTGTAAAGGCTTTCAATATCCAGGCCCACCAGGAGTTGGGTTTCTGGGTTGAATTCAGTATTGTTGATGACTTGTAGTAAGTGTTTGGTGTCCTTGATGTAACTGGGTGTTTGCTGGACCAGTGGGTTAAGAAAGAAATCGCAATAGCGAGAGAGGGGTTCCAGAAGGGAGTTGATGCCAGACACTATGGGTCTGCCCGGGGGGGGGAGAATACCTTTATGTATTTTCGGTACTGTGTAAAAGTATGGTACTTTTATCTTTTGGGGGCAGAGGTACTCTGCCTCTTGTTTGGAGATGTGTTCCGCCTGATGGGCGGTCTTCACTAGTGCCTGAATAGTGCTTTGTAGTGAGTTGGTTGGGTCATGTTCCAGTTTCTTATAGTTTCTTTGGTCGCTTAGTAGTCGGCGGCATTCGGTGTCATAGTCCTGTTTATCTAAGAGCACAATGCGTCCTCCCTTGTCGGCAGGTTTTATTATGATAGAGGGATTGTTTTTGAGTTCCTGGATGGTTTCTCTGTCTTCCTTCGACAGGTTGTTGAAGTGGTTGGTTGGTTCTAGGTTCTCGACATCATTGTAAACAGCCAATTCAAAAGTGGTGATCTCTGGGGGCACTGTGGAGGGTGGCGGGGTGAAGGTGGATTTGGTCCTCAGGCCTGTGATGTTAGGGTTTTCAGTGGGAGTTGAGTCGTCCCTCGAGGGTTTCTCGAAGAAGGCCTTGAGTTTTAGTTTCCTCATGAACTCCGCCAGTTCCACGTGCAGTTTAAATTTGTCCAATCTAGTCGTTGGCACGAAGGATAGTCCCTTTTCTAGTACTGAGACCTGTTTGGGTGTCAGTGAAATGCTAGAAAGGTTAAACACCATGGACTCATGGGTTGCTTGGTTTATGGTTTGCTGGTTCCCGGTTGGCTGGGTGCCTTCTGGCGAGTGTTCGCGCTCACTGGGTTTCCGTCTTCGGCCCAGTGTACTTGTGGTTGTGGGTTGTGTCTTCTCCTTCCGCGTGTTCTTCTGCCCTGTCCTAAAAAAGGAGGCATGTGGGGTCCATGGTTTCCTGGGAATAGGGGCATGGGGCCAGGTGTATAAGTTTGCTGGTATCCGAAGTAGGGGTTTTGCATTGGGCCAAAGTTCGTTGGAGGCCCGAAGTAATATCCAGGTGGTCCTCCCTGCCAGGTGTTTGGCCAGCGTTGTCCGTGGCGGCCTCTGCCACCCCGTTTGTGTGAGCTATTGCTAGAGTCACTGGATGCGGAACTGTCATCTGCTGAGGAGTCTGAGGCATTTGAGTTATTGGCTGGTGGGGTAAAGTCTTCTTCAAAGTATGGAAAGACTTTGGCATAGCTAAATTTTTTGAGGTCTTTCTCAAATTTCTTGATTTTATCTTGGGTCAGGTACTCCTTGTACTCGTTAATTTCTTTATTTTGGTCATCTAATTTCTTTTTGTAGGCTGTCAGGGTTGTTTTGAAGTGGCTTTCTGATAATTGGATTTCAATTACGATGGCTTCTGAAAGGCGTTTGGCAGTTTTTATACTTAGTATCATCCAGTCCCTGGTGCAATGCCAGGCGATCTGGGCCCAGTCCTTCCTGAAAGTGGGGTCATCTAGGAAGATCCTGGGTGCGTTGGTGACAATCAGTCCTCTTGGGGCCGTGTTGGTTTTGACATATTGGGCTAGGATCACTCCATGGAGGATGGTGCGGATCCTGTTTCTTTTTTTCTCGGTGAGGGTCTCCCAATCAGTTGTTTGGGCTATGGAATTAGCGATGTTGAAATCAACTTGAAAAGAGGGGTCTGCGAGAATATCGTTGACCTCCTCCTCCGTAAAGGTAAGGCCATGGTTCTCGGCCATGGTGATGTTGTCAAACTCTCGCAGCTGTGCGCTGCCTATATATGCGTGTAACAAGAGGGAGAGAGAGGACTAGTTAGCTAGTCCGAGTCCCCGAGGGTTTATATGTGATTAAACAAAGAGGACTAGCTTAAGTTGACCAAAGTGTTACAGTACTCAAATTAGTTCTGTCACGGGCACCTTGTTGGTGTATTCATGAAGCCCTCACCCACCAACCTAGTTGATGGCATGCTTCATCATCGGGCCCACCCAGTGACACCTAGTATGTCCCGGGTGTGCTACGACGCCTGATTACAGCGGAGCTGGCATATTGCTGAGAGTGCAGTGAGGTTGGGTGAGTTGTGATTTAAAACGGCTTGGTGGTGGTCCCAGTACCCGAGGGTAAATTAAATTTTAATAACTGGGCCGTCACCAGCGGTTAAAAGTAAGGCTACAGGACGTGTGAGGGTGGCGAGTTACTGCCCCCTGCGTCCTTCAGATGGTCGACATGTTTCAGCCAGTGCCTTAGAGTGTTCTGGCTTTCCTCAGGACCGTTTTTTTAAATAGGTGTGGTGAAATAAAACATATGGTCAACAATGCTTAGGTGGCCGGATCACTATAGATCCGGCCACCTAAGCATTGTTGACCATATGTCTAAATTGACTACTGACTCTCTCTGTAAATGTTTTGTCCGTGTTCTTAACCTCTTCAATGCCCATGACGAGCTGGTCTCGTCATGGGCCGCGGTGGCGCTGTGCCCATGACGAGACCAGCTCGTCATAAACCCCGCCCGCTAATGAAACGGCCGGCACAGGGCGGGGAAAGGGGCGGGCACTGAAGGGGTTAATGTTTGTTTGTACAGATATGCATGAGAAGGGAATCCCCCTCTCACATATAGAAAAACGCCTTAGTGAGTGTATCACATAGTCTGTACCACAACACTAAGTCTGTTTTATTTCACCACACCTTTTTAAAAAAACGGTCCTGAGGAAAGCCAGAACACTCTAAGGCACTGGCTGAAACATGTCGACCATCTGAAGGACGCAGGGGGCAGTAACTCGCCACCCTCACGCGTCCTGTAGCCTTACTTTTAACCGCTGGTGACGGCCCAGTTATTAAAATTTAATTAACCCTCGGGTACTGGGACCACCACCAAGCCGTTTTAAATCACAACTCACCCAACCTCACTGCACTCTCAGCAATATACCAGCTCCGCTGTAATCAGGCGTCGTAGCACACCCGGGACATACTAGGTGTCACTGGGTGGGCCCGATGATGAAGCAAGCCACCAACTAGGTTGGTGGGTGAGGGCTTCATGAATACACCAACAAGGTGCCTGTGACAGAACTAATTTGAGTACTGTAACACTTTGGTCAACTTAAGCTAGTCCTCTTTGTTTAATCACATATAAACCCTCGGGGACTCGGACTAGCTAACTAGTCCTCTCTCTCCCTCTTGTTACACGCCTATATATGGCTAAAGCAGCACACTAATAACTCCCACCAGAAAAGGCCACCAGCCACATAGACACTCACAAATCACAAGCAACAAGCAGGAGGCCTGGGAAACAACAATGAACTGACAAAAGGCCTATAAAAGAAGTCAGGCAAAAGATGGATGCTGAACCACTCTGCTGTGCCTTTTTAATGCAATAAAATGCAAAAACGAAAATCCACAGGGCAAAACAAGGTCTGCAGGGTGCACACCAACACACCAGGCACACACAACAAAGGCATTTCTTTAACACACACCCCAAAACCACATTTTCCAACTCAATCCAATGCCATCCATGCCCTAAATGATGTTTGAAAACATTCAACACACACCAAAGGAACAGTTGCTTCATCATGCACCCACCCATGACTAGCTCTGGGTCTACCCCCAACAATTAAAAAAAAAGAATGATAAGTACCAAAATTGTAGTTGCAGCAACTGCAATGCCCCCAATCAAACAGACACAACACCAACTTACTTGTAAAATATCAAATTCAAAAGTCCTCAAATCTAATGATAATGATGCAGCAGGCACAAAGAGTGACCCTTCCAGCTCAAATCCAAAGGCAGAATGAACAGGCGATGGACAAAGCACTGGGAGGAGCCTGCTGGACAGGAACAGATAGTTGGAGACTCTGTGGCACTTCCTCCCTCTCCCCCCAAAAAGTTTTTTTTTTTTTAATTAACAACTTGCACAAAAAAGGACAGCCAAATGTCAATCTGAGGATTTTTTTCCATCCAAATCATCATTTACAGAAGGTTTTATGCAGCTAGAGTTAATATTCTTCTCCAAATTGAAAATTTGGCGTGTTCACAATCGCGACCTTCACCACACTTCCGCCGGATGTCGATGGCGCGCCCAAAATGACGTGTTCACGATCTCATGCTCTCTGTCGCGGTGGAGATTGACGTGTTTGCGACCTCACGCTCTCTCTCGCGGTGGAAAAATATATGTTCGCGATCTCAGACTCTCACGGTGTCAGATGGCGAGGCGAATGATGTGATCGCGATCACGAACTCTCACGGGATAGCGCGACTGGCTATCAACATCTCGTGGAGCACGCGAACGGATTGGAAAAGTTGTCGGCGAACGCAGGGATCCCGGTAAGGCGATCCCGCGTGCGAGAATGCGTTTTCAAAGCGTGAACATGAAAAAAATCTTCGCAACGCACCAAATAGCGGAAATTTGGCATTTTTGCGCTCTCCGCGGAACGCGAATATGTCAAAATATCGCAAATTCCGCGCGCCTAACCGAATCTGACACCCACCCTTATCCTAAACACCCACTTCAATAAGCCTCCAATCTCCCACAAGCCACTCAAACCCCTTCACCCAAAAACCTTTTCTAATAGTACAACACTGAGTTACCCAAAGCAAATTTCTGAACCTTTTTGAGATTTGTGCCTCAGCACACATGGGAATCGTGTGGGTACTGAGAGCCTGTGACAATGGACTGAAACGAGAGCTAAACTCTCGTCCCTGTAGGAGCACACCGAAGCCACTCCTCTGTTAGTTGGTACTTACTACTTTTCTCTCAAAGCACTGGGAAATTCTGGCAGTGGTGACAGGAGATAGCCATAGTACTGGAGACAGGCGTTTTCCTGTTCCCTACACGGTAAGTGTGTTCTACCAGACTTTCCAGCCCCTCCTGCTAAAGAAAGGGTTCTGCAGCCCCTTTTACCTTTTCGTACATCTATGTGGGGCATGGATAGCACATGGATTTGTGCTCTGAAAATGTTTGGTAAAGTGAGGATAAAGAGAGAAAGTGTGTGTGTGGTGTTTGTGTATGCGTTTGTGTATACATGTATAAACCACACTGTGAGGACCGGATCGGTTCTACGAGCATGGGTTCATTTTGACAGAACCAGACAAACACTATCTTTGTGAGGACCGGTGCATTATGAGGAAAAGTAGTGTGTTTAGGTACTCTCAAGCGATTGTATCGAAAAACTAAAAGTGACTTTAAATTTGCCTCAGTCCACTTTATAACCTACCGTACTATCAATGCGCTTGTGGAGTTAGAATAGTAATTACACACTTCATTACAGTCAATGGCTGGCCCTCATAATGAGTGTGTGTGTCTGTGTGTGAGTGACTGCAGTGACAGGAAAGAAACCTACCTGATAGGAGATGCTGATTGGACAAAGGTCCAAACACTGAATGTTGCTGAGTGAACCAGGCTCCTGTGAAAAGAAGGAGTGGGGAAGAAGTCAGGTTTAAATGTAAGGATGGTCCCACCCATTCCATCTCAATTCTTCCTCAAAGGTGTCCACAGATTAGTTTTGTGTATACGGCTGGTAAGAGAAGCACAAAACCTTTTTTGCTATTTGTCTTGCAAGACTCTGTTAAGGGAACTACAGCTCCACCAGCCTGACTGTGACATTTATAGAACAATGACAGGTGCCTGAGTAGCTAGGTGTGAGGTGAAACCCTCTCTCTTGAAAGAGGACAACCCACACCAAGTCATGCTAGTCTACAAACCTAGTATGAATATGGGATGGCATTCACAGACCAGAGTTCCAGAAATGTCTCACTGACTCTTGCCAAGCAGTCCACAGCAGTGAACTGGGGAAAGCATCTGAGTTCAAAGTCCTGTGCATTCAGGCAGTGGGCACCATTCTCAAGTCAGGAGCATGACATGAATTTCTACTGCAATCTCACTAGGAGTACTGCTAAAAGGAGGCTAGTAGCAAAAGGATGTTACTGAGGAGAACGAGGAAGTAAAGTGTCCCCAGAGAGAAGCCCCAGCTAGAAGAGCAATCTGCAGTCCAACTGGAAGTAGTTACACGTCGGACCCTGGCTTCATAGGAAAAGCATTTTTTTGTTTTGTTTATAACTGTGGCGCCATTTGACGAACCTTCATGAAACTCTCCAAAAAAAGTTCATCCAAAAACTGTACAGCGATACCACAAAGAACAGCTGAACGAAATTACGCCAAATTTGGCAGACAGCTAGACCATGGTCGAGGAAGTATGCTTTATGTGATTTGGTGTAAATCCTTTGAGCAGTTTTTGAGAAATTAAAGTTAAAAATGTATGTGCATATTAGATCGCGGAGGATCTGTGGACCCAGCAGATCTAAAGATAAGATCTGATTTGCTGCCACCACATCAACAAAGATGAGGAAGCAGCCATTTTAGGATTCTAGGATTCAGCCCCATGTCCTAAAACAATATTTTAAACAAGCATTTGCAATGCAATAGGTCTCGCATTTATAAGAGTTTGAGCTATTGGCATTGTAAAATTACAATGCCTTTTATTTATGTTTTGGTTTTAAAACAAATAAAAGGCATTGTCATTTACAATGTCAGTAACATAAACTCGCATAAAAGCAGTGTGTGGAGTGCAGCAGTGTGCGGCATGCAGCAGTGTGCGGCGTGCAGCAGTGTGAGGTGTGCAGCAGTGTGAGGCGTGCAGCAGTGTGAGGCGTGCAGCAGTGTGAGGCGTGCAGCAGTGTGTGGCGTGCAGCAGTGTGAGGCGTTCAGCAGAGACACGTGGAGGGTGAGGAGAGACACGTGGAGGGTGAGGAGATACACGTGGAGGGTGAGGAGAGACACATGTAGGGTGAGGAGAGACACGTGTGGAGGGTGAGGAGAGACACGTGTGGAGGGTGAGGAGAGACACATGTGGAGCGTGAGGAGGAGACACCTGTGGAGGGTGAGGAGGAGACACATGTGGAGGGTGAGGAGGAGACACATGTGGAGGGTGAGGCGGAGGGTGAGGAGACACGTGTGGAGGGTGAGGAGAGACACGTGTGAAGGGTGAGGAGAGACATGGAGGGTGAGGAGAGACGTGGAGGGTGAGGAGAGACACGTGTGGAGGGTGAGGAGAGACACGTGTGGAGGGTGAGGAGAGACGTGTGGAGGGTGAGGAGAGACACGTGTGGAGGGTGAGGAGAGACGTGTGGAGGGTGAGGAGAGACGTGTGGAGGGTGAGGAGAGACACATGGAGCGTGAGGAGTGACACATGTGGAGGGTGAGGAGAGACACGTGGAGGGTGAGGAGAGATGTGGAGGGTGAGGAGAGACACGTGGAGGGTGAGGAGGGTGAGGTGGAGGGTGAGGAGAGACATGTGGAGGGTGAGGTGGAGGGTGAGGAGAAACAGAGTTGGAGGGTGAGGAGAGACGGAGGTGGAGGGTGAGGAGAGATAGAGGTGGAGGGTGAGGAGAGACCGAGGTGGAGGGTGAGGAGAGACCGAGGTGGAGGGTGAGGGGAGACGGAGGTGGAGGGTGAGGAGAGAACGAGGTGGAGAGTGAGGAGAGACCGAGGTGGAGGGTGAGGAGAGACCGAGGTGGAGGGTAAGGAGAGACCGAGGTGGAGGGTAAGGGGAGACCGAGTTGGAAGGGAATCAGAAGTGGAGGAGAGAGAGAGGTGCAGGGTGAGGAGAGACAGTGGTGGAGTGGGGGGGAGGGGAGGATATCACTTTTACTTCCTCTCCTAGTGTAAGGTAACGCCCCCACCCCACAGGCCCTGCCGGGGCCGAGAGCAGATCACTGTTCGCATCAGCCATCACCCGAGACCGCTCCGTACTTGTTGGTAAATAGAGGTTCACTATCTGTTGATAATGGGATTCACTTGGGGGGCTGACTTACCTCCTCCACCCCCAGGACCAACACTGAGAAGGCATCAGAGACCTGGGGCTGCCTATGCTGCAGTACTGCGAGAGAGAGGGATGGGGGGACGGGCAGAGGAAGAGGAGTGGGGTTAGAGAAGGGACAGGTGGGGAGAGAAAGAGGAGAGAAGGGACAGAGACAGAAAAGGAGCAAAAAAAGAATTAGAGAGAGTAAAGAGGAGAGTTGGGGAAAATGAAAACATTACGAGAGAACATGTAGCAAAGAGGTGGAGAGAGAAGATGGGAGAGAGTAAGGACGCAGCCAAGAGATAGGGCAGAGACAAAAAGAATCGAAACAATACAAAAGTATTTTCCAAACTCGTAAATAACCACGGGCCAAACAACTGATCTGCAATGAAGCATCCGAATCCGGTATATCATGACGTTAACCATGCAATAAAAAATAAATTTAAAAAAAATAAAAAAACACCAAAAAACACGTATACACCATGTTGACCCTTTTCCATGCAACGTATTCTAAAACGCCATTCTCATTCATACATTCACAGCAAACCTGTTCACAAGAGTGATAGAAAATGTGGTATTAGTGTCACATTTTTGTTTACATCCATACCCGCTGACTTATGCAATTAAAGGATTCATGACCACACGGTTAAACAAAACGTGCTGATTGGCCTTGCCGTGAAGGAGAAACATGTGTTGACACACACTCCCGATCTGTGAAACGTTCACCCCACTTTCTCGAAATTGAAACCAGTGCATGTGTCCGACGAACTTCCTGCCGCTTATCTGAATGCACCAGTGGCAGAAGATAGTCACCATCTTGCAACAACACAATTAAAGGGAGGCATGTCTGTCTCTCCCCACCGCCACATGTCTCTGAGTCTTACTGTCTCATGCGAGATCTCCCTCTAGGAGACAGCTGGCACCGACTCTTCCCCTGAGACAGTACGGAAGATGTGTGTGTGTGCATAGTGTGTGCGTCTATATGTATAGATCTGTGTGTGTATGCATGTGTGTGTTTGTATGTGTATATGTTTGTGTATGCATGTGTGTGTTGGTGTGCAAGTATGGGTGTGTCATTGTGTTCATTTGTCTTCATGGATGTGTACACATATGTTTGTGTGTATACCTAGGTCTGTGTATGCATGTTTGTGTGTATGTATATGTGTTTGAGTATGTTGGTGTGCGTGCTTGTTTATATGTGTATGTGGGGTTGGTGTGTTGGTGTGCATGTATATGCATATATTTATGCATGTCTCTGTGTGTTTGTATATGTTCATATGTGTGTGTAAATGCATGTGTGTGTTTGTATGTGTGCATAGTTGTGTTTGCATGTGATCAGAGGGAAGAGTGCACTTGAGGGCAAAGAGGAAAACATACAGGGAAGAGTATGTGAGGGCAGAGAGAAAAATACAGAGGGAAAAGCACGTGAGGGCAGAGAGAAAAATACAGAGGGAAGAGTCCATGTGAGGGAGGAGAGAAAAATAGAGAGGGAAGAGCTCATGTGAGAGCAAAGCGAAAAATACAGAGGGTAGGGCGCATGTTGGACCGGAGATAAAAACATGGAGGGAAGAGAGCATGTGAGAGCAGAGAGAAAAATATAGAGAGAAGAACACATGCAAGGGCAGAGATAAAAATACAGAGCGAAGAGCACATGTGAGAGCATAGAGAAAAAATGCAGAGGGAAGAGTACATGTGAGGGAAGAGAGACAAATACAGGGGGAATAGCATGTGTGAGGAAATAGAGAAAAATGGAGAGGGAAAAGCACATGTGAGGGCAGAGTGAAAATACAGAGGGAATAGCTCATGTGAGACCAGAGAGAAACACATAGAGGGAAGAGCATATGTGAGGACAAAGAAAACAAGTACAGGCTATGCCAAGCGGAAGTGATCGCGTTTGCAATCAAACATCAAAGCGGCAAAAGTGAAAGTAATCGAGCAGAGCATCAAAGGGCTGGGTGAGAAGGGAGGGGGGAATGCAAGGGTCAAAGCGGCTAAAGTGAAAGTAATCGAGCAGAGCATCAAAGGGCTGGGTGAGAAGGGAGGAGGGAATGCAAGGAGCAGAGGAGCAGCTGTGCACGTGCACGCCATCGTGCACTCAAGCCTTAGGCCAGCAAAACCATTTGGGTAGCACTTTTGAAAGCCCACTTACAAAATGTCTCAAAGAGACAGCTTTCGCTGTCTCAGCGAGACCTAAAAACATATAGGGGTTACGGTAGGGATGCCCTCCCCCCTTAGGCCTGGTGGTGGAGTTCCCAGAGGGACCCTCCTAGGGCCAGTACTTTTTTTGGGAGGGGGATGTGCAGTCCCCTCCCCAAGCCTTTAGAAGGCCCCATACCTTTGGTCTGTTTTATATTTATGGGATGGGGAGTACTTTACCCCTCTCAAGTCTTTAGAAGGGACCCGGGACCCCATCTTCTGGGGCTGTTTGCAAGTTTGCAAGAGGGGCATGCGGCCCTTCTCTCCAAGTCTTTAGGAGGCCCTGGGGATCCCATCCCTTGGGGCCACGTATTAATTTATGGGGAGGAAGGCACTCTTTGGTCCCCCCCTCCCGAGCAACAGGAGGGCCCCGTGGACCCAATCCCCTCGAATCTGAAGAGTGCAAGGTCCCAGGAATCACACACATTCCCCGGGAAATTGTCTTGTTCCCTGTCTGGGCAAGGCAAGTAAATGTAATTCCCTGGCTGACCTCTCCAGGCAGGTAACACAGCTTTGCTCTTGCCCAGCAGGAGCAAAGGTAAAAGCTGCCCCCACCAGGTGGGAGCAAACCATTAGAGCCAGCTTCCACTAGTATGTAGGATGAGGGGCTGGCTGAGGAGCCCCCGAGTCTCACCATTAAAAAAACAATGTGTATGCACCCTGGCTGGGCAATCGGATATCCAAGGTAAAATAATGTCTGGCTCCTAGCTGGGGAGCTGACAGGGATCGTGGGGGCCTTGGGGCTCGCCCCGTGGGCCAAGATAATATACTTGTGGGTGCCCTGGGAGGAACTGGGACACCAAAAAGAAAAACACATCGAACAATAAATGAGCTGCAGGAGACCCTCATTATTTATTGCTCCAGGCAAGAAGCACTGCCATAATGCCCTCAAAGGGCTTTTAAGGAATATTTTTGGATGATGGTGGTGGCCTAGTAGGGGCTGGAGCACCAACAAGCATTTTATGAATGTTGTGGAGGGCTGCAGGGAGCAAAGCATCCCCACAGCAACAGCATAGAAATAACACAGTAAGGCTCCTGGAACGTTGCCTCCATGACCCCAGGAGAGATTATCATATTTTTAAGCACTCCAAACTACAGCTGTGTGCTCTTTAGCTGAAGGACAGAGATCCTTTGGGGCTGGCTCTATGGTTGCACTTTGTGGCCTGAAAAAACGTTAAAAAAACCTCAAAGACATGTACTAATTAAAAAAAATGTTTCATTGAAATTATTTTGTGAATATCACTATTATTAAACATTGCAATGTGTGAATTTATAAAATAAACTTCTGATTATAGTTATTAGTAATCTTTTTAGGTCTTGGCTTGACAGCGCATGCGCTGTCTAGTAGACACATGCTGTGTTCAATCTGTGGGCTTCATCCTGCCCATAGGCTTACCATTTGCTTGCTCCATATTCGGTCTCATATCCGTTTTCCCCGTTTGTCCATGCCATGCATGCGTCTTGCCTCCTCTTGTGTTCAGCCCTCCCCCATATCATGGACCAAGTACTTGTGTACATCCACTACACCTGTTTTAGGAGCTACTTTTTTCTTTGTGTTTTATCACTCCACATAGGTGCTTGTATTTCTACAACCTCCATCTCGGCCCATCCAGGCTTCATTTCGAATTGACGGATGGAGAGAGAATTGTGATGTTGCCTGCTTCAGAGCAGGGGGCATAGCTGTCTGTGCCTGCTCCTCGCGATCTAGAGTGAAGAGAAGCAGGAAGGAAGGAAAAAGGGGTTTCAGCTTGCCTCGGACCCAAGCATGGCGAAACGTTAATGGGGTCATCGCTACCGACCACACGCCTCCTGGCTTACTGCAGTTCAGTCTCCAGCTTAGAATGACATGCACCGTGTTGCCTTTCTGCAGGCTTGTTGTCATCGAAAAGCATGCTAAAGGCTGCCTACTACCCACTGGCGTAACGAACCTTGAAGGGGCCTCCCTGCAAGGCACCTGGGGGCACCCCTCTGGGCTCAATCAGGTGCCCTGCAGCCAGAGTGCTGTCCTGAGGGGGCCCCCTGGAGCTTGGCCCCCCCCACCCACACCACGGGGGCCCGTTTTGCGCCCCTGCTGCTACCATTTTCTATTGTCCAGTCCGAGAGGCACACCTAAACTTTTTGAGGCTTGTCCTGGAATAGAGTGCCAGGCATAAGGGGTAGCTACCAGAGCTGCCTGCCTTAGAGGTGGACACAGAGAAGGAGGGCTTCACACATTATCACAGAACTCTGTGTCTGCCCAGACCAATGACAAGCAAATCCATCAGACGTCTTGCATAATAACATCAAGCATGAGCTGTTTGTTGCTTGTCACTGTCGTCTGTCGCAGATAGCAAGCTACCACCAGAAGGAAGAGTTATGATCATTGGTGCCAAGCCAGAGTTCTATTTTCAACAGTTCAAAAGTCTGTAGTGAGATCAATTCTGCCACTTTTTCCTTTTGATGCAGAGTCAAATATTATTTTTTTTTGTAATGGGGAGCGATGTGCGTTGGAACTCTTTATTATGTCACGGCTGCCTGGCACATTGACATTCTGAGACTCAGAAGAAGGGCACACCATGCTGTGGTCGGCCGGTGCCCTGTTGACTGTTGTTATGGAGCTGGCCTGTGCAGAGAAGGGGAAGGGCTGTTTTCCTTTCCTGGACCAGGGGGCCTTTGTTATGGTGAATATCATCACTTTTTGTGTAAATCACTGCTAGTTTCTCCCTCTTTGTCGGCCCAGGGAAGGCAGCTGTGCCCTCTTGGTGTGGCACGAAGGGAGTCTAGGAGCTCAGGTTATTTCAATTGTTAGTCACCTTCTTCCTAAGCAGCAGGCCTAAAAGTTCAGTAATACTATTGAAACTGACTGTATTTTATTTATGGCTTAGACTTAATTACTTCCTTATTCCTGCAATGGCATGCATCATTTTTATTATGTTACTTTATTGTTCCATGTTCCCAGAGTGAGTGATACTCAAATCTAAGAACTCTTTGTATAACGATTTATGGATTTGCCACACTTTGTTGTGTTTTTGTTCATCTGCATCGGAATTCCGGTTTCTTTTTTTTCTTTTAAACTAAAGGGTTAATTTAAGAGACAACCTTTTCTCTGCTGGCTTCCAGTAGTGCTCTGCCTCGACTCGATACATTTGTGAACTACTTGCTTGTGCCGTGGGGATATTGCCCATGTTTGAATGAAGTGTTGCTTCTGACTAGAGTGTACCTATGGTGCGCGAGTATGGCAAAGAAGCTTGCCTAGCTACCTGTCCTATACCCGTTCTGTGTTTGTGAGCAAAGCTCATGCTGTTGCTGTAGTAGGGTAACTGTTCTGGGTATAGGAAAGGGTGACATCCGTGCTGCTTTGTGTATATTGAACCATGGAGGTGCGATATTGAATGAAATAGGTTTCACCATTTGTTTTCTGCCCCGGGCATTATTGGTACAAAGGCCGACCCTGCCCACAGCTGAAAGCCACATTGTTTTGGCATTTCACGATCTGCCCCTATCTGCCACCGCTTCTGAAAAGCGCAAAATATAATGAAGCGCGCCATTAGGACGCGGCCCCCCGGGAGCCCGGTCACGTCCCCTTTGTGGTCCTCATCGATGGACTAAACGTGACTGCAGCAGGAATTACTTCCGGGGCAGCGCCGGCAACACCGAGTGGGAGGAGTGGGCGTGGGCCTATTTAAGGCAACTTGCCTTGGTCCTCGCCCTCTCTTCTTTACGGTGCCGGCCCCGGTATGCAGGGGTCTCCGTGAATCTCCCACCCACCCGTCCCTAGAGATAGAGATTGGGGAGGTGTTGGATGCGGAATAGAGAGTGGCGGTAAGGAGGCCACATAAATTGCCTTTACATTGTTAAGGGGAGTCCTCCTGCATACTCCCTAGGCCACCACTGAGGGGGTGAGACGGTAAGCTCACCCCAGAGAGAATGGAGACCCCGGCTGGGGGCAAGGGCGCCAGTTTACAAAATAGTGCATGGGCATCCGCCCCTGGTAATACCTACGAGACCCGATGGGCAGCCTGGTGGTGGAGGGGTGGGCCCCTCAGGTGGCGGACATGGACCATATGGCAGGGGCTCACCTCTCAAGGATGCAGGTGGGTTGCGCCTTGCATGGTTCTCAGTTGGTTGGGGGACACGAGCCAGAAGGCCCCTTAGTGCTGGAGCAATAGACAACATTCTTCGTGTATATAAATTGAGTTCTGTCTGACTTGCTGATGGATCATGAAGTTATGGTCAATTTAAATGTAAATATTGCTTAGCGATTGAATTTGATAAATACATATCGTATCAAATTGTGTGAATTATATATTGTCATGTTTGTGTGATGATTTGTAATAAACATGGCCTTTTTTACCCACAGCTCTGGTCGTCAAGTATTGATTTGTGGGTTTGGATGGGGGCGGAGCCGGGAGCCAACCTGGGGGGTACAGGTCCTATCCTACACTTTCTCAGCGCGAGCAGCTAAGGGCATTGTTCAACCCCCTCTTCCTTATTCACAGATGCCCCTCCTCTCCAAGGTATCCACCTGGCACACACAATTGGCACCACCCCTTGTCAGATCCTGCCATCTAATGCCCATATGTTATGCCAATTGCTTCCTTAATCTTGCTCTATCGTCTATCGCCCCAGGGCTTAACTTGGGGAGGGGAGGTACATAAGAACGGATCAGCACTAGATAGTCCCACCCACTTCCTGCCAACCAAAAACTGCTACCACTAGATCGACACAATTTATTTCCAGCTCTGCTGCTATTTAAAATGTCCATTCTCTGCCCAGATGAAACTGACATTAGCAGTGAGGTAGCGGAGGAAATGTGACATTTGCCTTCCTCTTTCCTCGTTCACTTCATTTACTTTTTTATCAGATTTTTCTCTAGCTCCATCTCTGTTGTCAGGGGCATCATCGTCTACTATCCAATACCTCACTCGAGTCTGCCTGATGAAACTGACGATGGCCCAATGAGAGTTAACAGGGAAAGTCAATTGGGTGCAATACATTAGTGTCTAATATGTCCTTCCCCACCTCCGAATAAACAAGCCAATAGATTCTTCAAACACCATAGCATTTACTTTGCTTGTGTTTTCTGTCTGTCTGCTCCCCTCGCAGTGAGAAGGGCTGACAGTGAAAAGGTGCCTGCTCCCTGTTTGTGTACATATTTTTAAGTCTCGACTAGACATGTTGAGTTCAATCGGTGGGCCTCAGCCCGCCCATAGGCTTACTATGTGCTCGCTCCATCAGTCTCATATCCTTTGTCCTAATTTTTTCAAGGCATAAATGCATCATGCCTTCTATTGTGCTTAGCCCGTCCCCAGAGCATGAACCAAGTACTTGTGTACATCTACTGCTTCCGTTTTAGGAGCTACTTTTTTCTTTCTTTGTATTTGAGCACTCCACATTAGTGCTCGTGATTTTACAAACTCCGTCTCCTCCCACCCAGACTTCATTTCAAACTGTCCCCTTTTTTCCCTTTGTGTTCTTTGTTAAATAACGTCCGGATTTCAGTATATCAAACAAAAGTAAAAGGATCATCACTATTTCAACAATATTGGTCTGTGTTTTGCATGGTAACTAGTCACAATATCGAATTTTTAATATCAATATACAATAATATGGAGTTTAGTATATTGGCAATACTAAAATATCGATGTTATATCTATCGATGTTATAAATATAGTTTTTTTTTATCAAAGTATAAAAGATCAAATCAAAAATATCGTTATTTAAAAATATCGTTTGTTAGTGTTGTTAAAAATATTGAAAAAATATAGAATGTATAAAATATCGTTTTTAAAAAAGATATCGCCATAGTATTATTTTATATTAAAATGTTGTTTTTTATGTAATAATAGTTGTAGTACATTGTCAAAAAAAAAATGTAATATAAATTTAGCAGCGGGATGTTGGGTTTTTAGGGGATAAGGGTGGGGAGTGTTTTAAAATAATTGTAATTTTTTTTATTAAAGATTTGAGATTTTTAATTATGAAATGTTGTTTTAGGAGTGTGATGTGTTTGTAAGGGACAAGGGTGGTGAGTGTTTTAAAAAAAAATGTGAATTACATTTTGAAATTTTACAATGAATTTATAGAAAAATAATTTAAAAAATGGATTAGGAATTTTGTGCTTTTAGGGGTTAACGGTGGGGAGTTACTTTAAAAAAAATACAATTTAAAAAAAATATTTTTAATTTAAATAATAAAAAAGAAGATATAGAGTTATTTGCAATGGGATGTTGGGTTTATAGTGGATGATGTTGGAGAGAAATGACATTGTTATACAAAATCTAAAATTTAAATTGCAATCAAAATATTTTTTGACAAAATTTTTTATTTATAATTGTAAATTTGTGTTTATAGTGATGAGAAATGAAGAACTTTTTGGGCCTCATGAGGCATTTTTCTCCCACTGCCGGTCTGCCAGAACTGATCTGCTTCGCAGCCCACTGTTTCTTCTCCTCCTCCCCCATTCCCTCTATCCTCTTTTGGAGACTTGCTTTTCTATGTTTGACTATGCAACTGTAACTAATGTAACTATGCAAAACTGCTAATCTTGCTTTTCCTGGTCGCAGAGTCCTGAGCAACGTGGCTGATGCCCGGTGGAGCTGCTAGACAGCTATAGAGGAGATTGGCCCTGGTTCATCTCCTCGGCTATCACCTACCCAGCCAGACATTGGGCATAGTTCTCCCTGTTCTCCCCGTCTTCCCGCTGTGTCTCCTTCCTCCCCCTCCCTCCGACAAAATACTGTAACATTGTTTTTTATTTTTCCTTTGTATTACTATGCTCTTGTAACGGATGTAATATGTAACTTGAAACTCAATGATCCTCATGTAAAGCGCTCTGATACCTCCGGGTCTAGCCAGTGCTATATAAAATTCTTTAAATAAATAAATGAGTGTTTTGAAAAATATTGAAATATTTCATTTCATTTAAATTAAAAAAAATAATTATAAAACATTTTTTAAAATTAATATTGAATAATTACTAAGGGTAGTTTTTATAAATTTATTCGATTTTTATTTTAAAATGTTATTATTTTTAAATAGTTAAGTAAAAATAATGTTATAACTATTGGTGAAAAAAATTAATTTAAATGTGGATTAATGCATTATATTCAGTCTATGAGTTTGAGTTAATAATTTTGATGTAATTTATAAAATATAAAATTTAATGTCCAGCAACTTCCCTGACTTAATACTGTATGGAGTGGGAATAGTAAATTATATAGGTCTAGGTGCCGATCACGATCCGGTAAAAAATTCCCCCGTGCGACTCATATCGGGTCTTTTTACCGTACGAATCGTACAAGTGCCGTACGAACTGGCAATCACGATTCGCATGGTAAAAAGTCCATACGAACCGCACCGGGAATCATTCCCCACACGTCCTCGGGTCGGAAAATGTGTCCGACACGTCCTCGGACGATTTACCTTACAAACGTAAAAATCCAAGTCCGACCGAGGAATCACGATCCATCCCGTGCGTCCGAGCCTACAACCGTATGGAAAAAACACCGTCCGCACCGAACACCTATAGCAACCATGGAGACATGTGCCCGCATACGCGCCCAACACTCCCCCCAGCCCCCGTACGTCCGACACGTACCCCCCGTATATGTATACCCCCACCCGTCTAGGTACACCCCAGTACGTTCCAGTCGTACCCCCACCCCAGTACGTGTCGTACCACCGTCAATGTACACCCCCCCACCCCTGTACGTGTCGTACCACCGTCTATGTACACCCCAGTACGTTCCAGTCGCACCCCCACCCCAGTACGTGTCGTACCCCCCGTGTACCTACACCCCAGTACGTTCGAGCCACACCCCCACCCCAGTACGTGTCATAGCCCCGTCTACCTACACCCCAGTACGTTCCAGTCGTACCCCCACCCCAGTACGTGTCGTACCCCCCGTGTACCTACACCCCAGTACGTTCGAGCCACACCCCCACCCCAGTACGTGTCATAGCCCCGTCTACCTACACCCCAGTACGTTCCAGTCGTACCCCCACCCCAGTACGTGTCGTACCCCCCGTGTACCTACACCCCAGTACGTTCGAGCCACACCCCCACCCCAGTACGTGTCATAGCCCCGTCTACCCACACCCCAGTACGTTCCAGTAGTACCCCCACCACAGTACGTGTCGTACCACCGTGTACCTACACCCCAGTACGTTCCAGTCGTACCCCCACCCCAGTACGTGTCGTACCACCGTCAATGTACACCCCCCACCCCTGTACGTGTCGTACCACCGTCAATGTACACCCCCCCACCCCTGTACGTGTCGTACCACCGTCTATGTACACCCCCCCACCCCTGTACGTGTCGTACCACCGTCTATGCACACCCCAGTACGTTCCAGTCGTACCCCCACCCCAGTACGTGTCGTACCACCGTCAATGTACACCCCCCCACCCCTGTACGTGTCGTACCACCGTCTATGTACACCCCAGTACGTTCCAGTCGTACCCCCACCCCAGTACGTGTCGTACCACCGTCAATGTACACCCCCCCACCCCTGTACGTGTCGTACCACCGTCAATGTACACCCCCCCACCCCTGTACGTGTCGTACCACCGTCTATGTACACCCCAGTACGTTCCAGTCGTACCCCCACCCCAGTACGTGTCGTACCACCGTCAATGTACACCCCCCCACCCCTGTACGTGTCGTACCACCGTCAATGTACACCCCCCACCCCTGTACGTGTCGTACCCCCGTGTACCTACACCCCAGTACGTGCGAGCCACACCCCCACCCCAGGACGTGTCATAGCCCCGTCTACCCACACCCCAGTACGTTCCAGTCGTACCCCCACCCCAGTACGTGTCGTACCACCGTCAATGTACACCCCCCCACCCCAGTACGTGTCGTACCACCGTCCATGTACACCCCCCCCTGTACGTGTCGTACCCCCCGTGTACCTACACCCCAGTACGTGCGAGCCACACCCCCACCCCAGGACGTGTCATAGCCCCGTCTACCCACACCCCAGTACGTTCCTGTTGTACCCCCACCCCAGTACGTGTCGTACCACCGTCAATGTACACCCCCCCACCCCAGTACGTGTCGTACCCCCGTATACCTACACCCCAGTACGTGCGAGCCACACCCCCACCCCAGGACGTGTCATAGCCCCGTCCACCCACACCCCAGTACGTTCCAGTCGTACCCCCACCCCAGTACGTGTCGTACCCCCGTGTACCTACACCCCAGTACGTGCGAGCCACACCCCCACCCCAGGACGTGTCATAGCCCCGTCTACCCACACCCCAGTACGTTCCAGTCGTACCCCCACCCCAGTACGTGTCGTACCACCGTCAATGTACACCCCCCCACCCCAGTACGTGTCGTACCACCGTCCATGTACACCCCCCCCCTGTACGTGTCGTACCCCCCCGTGTACCTACACCCCAGTACGTGCGAGCCACACCCCCACCCCAGGACGTGTCATAGCCCCGTCCACCCACACCCCAGTACGTTCCAGTCGTACCCCCACCCCAGTACGTGTCGTACCCCCCGTGTACCTACACCCCAGTACGTGCGAGCCACACCCCCACCCCAGGACGTGTCATAGCCCCGTCTACCCACACCCCAGTACGTTCCAGTCGTACCCCCACCCCAGTACGTGTCGTACCACCGTCAATGTACACCCCCCACCCCAGTACGTGTCGTACCACCGTCCATGTACACCCCCCCCCCTGTACGTGTCGTACCCCCCCGTGTACCTACACCCCAGTACGTGCGAGCCACACCCCCACCCCAGGACGTGTCATAGCCCCGTCTACCCACACCCCAGTACGTTCCAGTCGTACCCCCACCCCAGTACGTTCCTGGCGCACCCCCAACACAACCTCCTAAGTACGGAGCGCACCCCATGCCCCAACATCACAACCGCATGTACGAGTCGTACAAAGCCACACACAAGGACCAAATCGTACAACCAAATGGCCCATGTACACACCGTACACACGCTCAAAACGCACGTACACAACAAGGACAAAACAAAACAACTCAACAATACACCATTCGAAAGGCACACAGCCACTAAACATGGCCAACAACCACTAAAATAACACAATCACTGACCTGCAACTGTCAAAAACAAACAGAGGCCCAATACACCACCACTCCTTATAACACACCCACCCAAAATTCAAACACTGCCACACCCACCCATGGACCAATAAAAAGGGCCCACACACACAAACCATGAGCCTTTGCAACAGACCCACTGCTGCCAGACACCACAGAACCAGACTACAAGCGACACCACATCTTACACTTGCACACCTTCACACGACCACCCTCACAAACACCCTCTCATCACATTCACACACACACACAACCATCCACACCCCCCCCCAACATCCACACACCCCCCACACCCACACCATCCCCACCCACACCCCTCACCATGCCCACTACCAAGAATCCAAAGTTCAGTCACCGAGAGTTGGAGGTCCTTGTTGATCAAATCCTCAGAGTCGAGCCACAGATCTTTGGAACATTGGTCAGAAGCACCAGCCAGGCAGCCAAAACAGCCATGTGGCAGACCATCGTCGATGCTGTGAATGCTGTTGCGGACACCAGGAGGACCAAGCAGGATTGCCAGAACAGGTGGTACGATCTGCGGAGGAGGGTCAGAGCCAAGAGACAGGAGGAACACGACCAGGCCAACGCCACCGGAGGAGGGCCCTCCCGCAGACCCGTACAATACCATCCCTGGGAGGAGAGGGTGATGGCCATACTGCCGGTGGAGGCAGTTGAAGGAGTAGAAGGACTCCGAGACCCGGGTGAGTACACAAACAACGCACCTCACATGGGGGGAACTGCAACCACAACCAAAATTAATAACAGGCACGCAACCACCACAAGCCATCGCATTACTCAACCACACTCCATGAGCAGGCACATGCCACTGCTGCCACCATGCCCCATGCACCCAGCTGGACAATGTCAAGTCACAGGCCACAGAAGACAACAACACATGACACGGTAACCCGGATGTCGGGAGGCTGGGCACCAAGAATCACATAGTGCGACTCCAAAGCAGACAACAATGCCCTCTGCCCATATGGCCTAGGTCACAGCCAGACAAACACTGTGTCCCAACACAGGAATGACTTGCCAGCAAATGGCGGACGCCTTGCATCAACACATGGGGGTGAAGGCACTGTTTTGCACATGCCAGCAGCTAATGAACAGCCAACAGTGTGAAAGAGTGGCAGCACACACCACCACAGCAGCAGCGCACAGACACACAGCAGACAAAATGGGTGCCTGGAGATCAGAAACAAACTCACATCAACAGGCCAAGGGCCACTCAAAGATCTGCTAACAGTGTGTGCCCAGGAAGCTGGGCCAAGGTGACAGAGGGTGACACACGGAGGGAGGGAGAGGGGGACACAGAGGGAGGGAGAGGGGGACTGAGAGGGAGGGAGACGGACAGAGGGAGGAGGCTGACACACAGAGGGAGGGAGAGGGGGACAGAGAGGGAGGGAGAGGGGACAGAGAGGGAGGGAGACACAGGAAGATGGACAGAGGGAGGAGGCTGACACACAGAGGGAGGGAGAGGGGGACAGAGAGGGAGGGAGAGGGGGATAGAGAGGGAGGGAGACACAGGAAGATGGACAGAGGGAGGAGGCTGACACACAGAGGGAGGGAGAGGGGGACAGAGAGGGAGGGAGAGGGGGACACAGAGGGAGGGAGAGGGGGACAGAGAGGGAGGGAGAGGGGGACAGAGAGGGAGGGAGAGGGGGACTGAGAGGGAGGGAGACGGACAGAGGGAGGAGGCTGACACACAGAGGGAGGGAGAGGGGGACAGAGAGGGAGGGAGAGGGGGACAGAGAGGGAGGGAGACACAGGAAGATGGACAGAGGGAGGAGGCTGACACACAGAGGGAGGGAGAGGGGGACAGAGAGGGAGGGAGAGGGGGACAGAGAGGGAGGGAGACACAGGAAGATGGACAGAGGGAGGAGGCTGACACACAGAGGGAGGGAGAGGGGGACAGAGAGGGAGGGAGAGGGGGACAGAGAGGGAGGGAGACACAGGAAGATGGACAGAGGGAGGAGGCTGACACACAGAGGGAGGGAGAGGGGGACAGAGAGGGAGGGAGAGGGGGACAGAGAAGGAGGGAGACACAGGGAGAGCAAATCAGTCCTGTGGTGTGTGGGAATGTCTGCTCGTCAGCAGGTGGACTGCGTGCATGTAGACAAGGGTGGCCAGTGCCAGAACCCCCCCTCTTCATCATGGCAAAACGCAGGGCCATGTCACAACCTGTACACGAGCACAAGGACAGCCACCTGCATCATATGAGTGTGTGGATCCACTCCATGTGCACATGTACAGTGCTACAAGGAAGGCGCAAATGCATAGCTCGGCACACATGCACACTCCACTGCTGACTGCAGTCACACTTGACGCAGCAAGTAAGACTGTGCCACACATAGTTAAAGGGGCCAAATTGGTGCCCAAGGGACACACACATGCACAAGTGCACTGTGAGTGGAATGCAAGACAGATCCTAATTCCAAGAGGAAATGTGCCAACTTTGTAACGGATGAAACATGGATGTTGCATGGATCAAAATTAACATTTTCTCTCTCACACACAGGTCAACGTCGTGCTGCACCCCCCAACACTGGGGGGGAACACTCACAGGACCCAGATCTGCAGGAGACCGATCCCACCGGCAGCGACCACTCTCACCACTCTGCGGACGACCCCGACCGACCTGGCCCCTCTGGTGTCCAACCACCTGCAGCACCTGCGTCAGGTACAACCGTGCCAACCACCACCCCCACTCCTGCCACATCCCAGGAGACACCCAGGATCCCTGCCCCAACACCACAATGCAGCCAGGCTCGCCAGGAGGGACACGGTGTCCCGGGCACCCAGGAGGAGGCAGGCGACAACGCCAATGCCACCCCTCAGGGGTCCCGGAGACCCGATGTGCCCACAAGTGCAGGCCAGGCGCAAGTGGGCAGGGGTGGTGGGAGTGGAGGACGGCGGAGGCGCGAGCCTGACCAGTTGGCTGGGGATCCGGTATTTTCACATGTCCGTAACATCCTGGACTCATACCGGCAGGACACCACGGGCATGGCCCAGGTTGTGTCCGTCCTCGAGGGGATCAAGGTCCAGCAGGCCCAGCAACATGCGGAGCTAATAGCCTGTCTACAGCTACACCAACGGAGGATGGAGGACAGACAGGCTGAGCAAGTGACGGCGTCCCAGGGGATTCACGCTGAACTCCGTCGGATGGCCGACACCATGGCCGACCCTCCCTGTGCCAGAAGGCGGAGAACATCACCACCCACAGGGAGGGATCATGAGGAGGAGGAGGAAACATCCGACGGAGCATCCCAGACGTCGTCACGGCCTGCTGCTGAGGTTCCCCGCAGGAAGCCGGGTCGTCCACGGAAAGGACCGTGAGGGTGGCTGCTACATCACCATCTCCCAGGACACCTGGCCTGGCACCTGGCCCACTGGAGCAACAGCATCACAGCATCAAGAGACATTCTCTGCCACATGGCCCTGCTGGTCACTGGCTGACCAATGTTGACAAAGACTGTGGCATGGACTCTGAGGATTTCCAATGGCAAGGACACCAACTCCCCTACTGAACTTTGGATTCCCTAATCCCGGAAAGCCCCTCACTTTGTCCCCCCCCCCCCCATAATAAATCACACTATTAAGAGTAGATGCCTGCTGGTAGCATTATTACCTAACATGTGTCTTGTACAGTCTAAACATGCCTGAGTCATCTGTTCACTTCAACCATCCACACCCTGGGGCCTGAGTCTGGCACAGGACACATGGGTCACAGTTTATTAGGCAAGACAGACATGGAGCACCATACACACCCGTGATGGTCAGAACCAGCTGAGGGGGTGGCCGAACAACCGTGCTGACAGACACATTGAGTACAGCAACAGTCATGCGCAGAGGTCAGGGATCCTGGCCCGTGTCCTGGGGGGCACCCAGGTACGTGTAGACAGGTGGCAGAACCATGTCCTGCAAGCTTGAGTCCGGTGGATGCAGAGAATGGGGGCCTGGACAACGTTGGATGCATGGGGATGGCACATGTCACACTACCCACACAGTCATGGACATCATGCCCAATACACAGTCTCAGCACACACACACAGCTTGCATCTTGCCACTCGACACATTGACACATAGCCACAATCTGGGAATACCATGCCAGACATGCAGGATGCACCGTGCCAACACACCAGCATTGACTGAGAAGAGGCACCTTGGAGGCATAGGGACACCTTTAATAGTCATGTTTTTGGGATTGCAGAGGCAACTTGAAGTACACATGAACACATCATGTGGAGTAACATGTGGCTCACACACTGGCACCCCCCTTCTGCAGCACAAATGCGTGATAGCCATGGAACTGGCACACAAGTGTCGGCTAACAGCTAAATACCCACAGCTGCTCACGGAGAGACTGCCATACACCATACATCCGCTGATGTGGAAGTCCCACGCCATGTCAAGACAATGTTAACCGTATGTGTCCGAGGGCAGTGTCACACACATTGATGCCTTCATCACAATCCACTATCCCATCACTGATGACTGACAACCAGGCAGCCCATCTATTCAGGTGTACCCAGCTGCATGTTGTGTCCCATGGGGATGCCACATGTCTGCAGAGGAACCAAACCCCGACCTGGCCAGTGTGCACACATCGTGAACAACTGCCACACCCAATACACCCCAGATGCATCCCTTACCCCATGGAGACTTCCAAACGTGTCCGTGCCTGTAACGCTGAGTCAGCCCACGATGCCATGTCCATGAGGAATAGCAGTGCCACAACAATGCAACCAGAAGACGGCATGCGCAGGTACCTGGGGAAGAGAGACACACAAGAAGTCAGCCACAAAGAGCACAGCCACTTGCATGTGCATTGACTCGACACATGTATGGATGAAAAAATGCTAGGTCACAATTATGAGTGGGGAAATACTACCATCACTGCCACCATCACTCCAGTGACACACCCACGCACACCTCTGACTCACGTGCCATACATGCAGGTGGAGACACGCATCACAACACATGCCACACGGGGACCAAGGCGTGCACACTCAGACACTGGTACTCACCACTAAGCAAAGAAGTCGCGTATGAGCCGAGTCCGGATGTCCTCTTGCGGCTCCACATCCTCCACATCACTAGCCCCATTGCCAAGCCCTTCGTCCTCCACGGGTGGATGGTCCTCGTCATGTTGATTCAGGATGAGTGGCACAGCTCTTTCAACTGCCATGTTGTGCAGCATGCAGCAGACCATGAAGATCTTGCAAACCTTTGCCGGGGCATATGGGAGTGCGCCGCCGGTCTTGTGGAGGCACCGGAATCGGCTCTTCAGCATGCCAAACGTCCTCTCTATCACTCGCCTTGTCCGGCCATGGGCGGTGTTGTAGCGGAGCTGGGCCGGCGTGATGGGGTTGCGGAGAGGTGTCAGCAGCCAAGGCATGTTGGGATAGCCAGCGTCCCCTAAATGGAAAGCACATGGATATCGTTAGAACTGGCGAAGCGGTAGTGCTGCTCGGCCAAACAGAATACAGGACAGACAGACTGTACCCACCAACAACACATGCTCGTTCGTTGCGCAGCTGCATCATCATATCAGGCATCCCGCTACGCCTCATGATGTAGGCATCGTGTGCTGATCCTGGGAAACGAGCACAGACATGTGAAATCACCATGTTGGACAGACACACCACAAGGGCATTGATGGAGTGGTAGTGCTTCCGATTGCGGTACGCCACCTCCCGTGCGTGTGGTGGTACCAAACCTACATGTGTCCCATCTATGGACCCAATGACATGGGGCATCCCTCCCAGGGCATAGAAACCACGCTTGACCTCAGTCATCTGTTCAGGGGTTGGGAACTTGATGAAGTCATCCAGGTGAATCAACATGGCCTCCAAGAAATCATGCAGCACACCGCTGAACATGCTCTGGGACATGCCACCAACATGAGCTATGGTATTTTGGAAGGTACCCGTGGCAAGGAAATGTAGGGCAGCCATTACCTTCAGCTGGGGTGTCAGTGCCGTAGGATACCTGTGCTGCGGTTGCAGGTGTGGTGCCAGTCTCGCCATCAGCTCCAGAATCAACGGTTGGGTGAAGCGGTAGAGCCGGATCCTGTCATTCTCCTGCATGGTGGCCAAGTCTGGAATTCTTCGGGCAACAGGAGGCGCTCTGCAGTAATTTGGAAGTGACAAGGAAGAGTGAGTGCACTACGAGAACAACTCATGTCTACTGAGCACATGTAAATCTGGCAATACACACATGCCACATAGGGAGTCAGGCATGTGCTACATGCCCAGGACACGTATGGATGCAAGGTGACACTCCTTCCAAGACCCAGCTACACACGGTGATTGAGAACCTCCCCATGCCACGCCATGGAAATAGCTGTGTCCCAGTGCAAGTGCACTGCCCGACGCAAGACAGGAGTGACATACACCCACACATCAGCAGAAGTGGGATGCCGATTGCAGAGACTGGCAGCGGAACACTTGAGCCACAGGTCACATGACATTACACTAGTCCAGCCCACACACCTTGCCATGAAGGTGCACATGTCATGACTCACCACACATTCCTTGTGAGTTTGCTGACATGGCCTTGTCACGCTACTCCGTGTCCCTTGCATACATGTGCACCTCACATCCGAGAACACATGTGGCATGGTGTTGGGAACAGTGTGCAATGACAATCTACACACAGCCACATGTTGGTTGCTGCAACGGCTGCAGCTTTTGAGGGTGCTACAACATCAACCTGATGTAAATCCCGGACACATATATGGCATAGTCACATTGTGCACTGTGGGTAGTGATAAGTCATGTGTCATGACCCCTGTACCTGGCATCATGGGACACTTCCGTGTGTTGGTGTCGGTGCCATGCCAGTGACGCTCACCCCAAGTGCGCAGTCCCACATGCACACATGTCGAAGGAGTCAAGGGCATGCCTGGCACACATTGCACCCTCACACAGTACACATGTACACATCTCATCATACATCTGGTGCCTTCTCCACTCAGGAGGCATGTTCCACATCACAGCCTGTGACACCTGTGCCCCACACATGTGGTAATGCACAGACGATGCCTTGATGTCCATTCCTGGACAAGTATGTCCATCCATGGACAAGTATGTCCGCCCTATTCCTACATGTGTGTCGCCTATCACCACAGTGATGTGTAAAATCCGCCGTACTGCTGCTGAGAGGGCCTGTGCATGTTCCCAAATCACTGTGGGAGTGCTGCCGTATGTGTACCCATCGTGATGGCGAGCGTAGATGCGAGTGTACGGTCCGTGCCACTACGGGTACGCATACGCATGCAGACCCATAGTGATGGAGAGCGTAAATGTGAGTGTACGGTCCGTACCACTACGAGTACGCATACGCGTGCAGACCCATAGTGATAGAGAGCGTAGATGCGAGTGTACGGCCCTATCACTATGGGTCTGCACGCGTATGCGTACCCGTAGTGGTACGGACCGTACACTCGCATCTACGCTCACTATCACTATGGGTCTGCACGCGTATGCGTACCCGTAGTGGTACGGACCGTACACTCGCATCTACGCTCACTATCACTATGGGTCTGCACGGGTATGCGTACCCGTAGTGGTACGGACCGTACACTCGCATCTACGCTCACTATCACTACGAGTACGCATACGCGTACAGACCCATAGTGATGGAGAGCGTAGATGCGAGTGTACGGTCCGTACCACTACGGGTACGCATACGCGTGCAGACCCATAGTGATAGTGAGCGTAGATGCGAGTGTACGGTCCGTACCACTACGGGTACGCATACGCGTGCAGACCCATAGTGATAGTGAGCGTAGATGCGAGTGTACGGTCCGTACCACTACGGGTACGCATACGCGTGCAGACCCATAGTGATGGAGAGCGTAAATGTGAGTGTACGGTCCGTACCACTACGAGTACGCATACGCGTGCAGACCCATAGTGATAGAGAGCGTAGATGCGAGTGTACGGCCCTATCACTATGGGTCTGCACGCGTATGCGTACCCGTAGTGGTACGGACCGTACACTCGCATCTACGCTCTCCATCACTATGGGTCTGCACGCGTATGCGTACTCGTAGTGATAGTGAGCGTAGATGCGAGTGTACGGTCCGTACCACTACGGGTACGCATACGCGTGCAGACCCATAGTGATAGTGAGCGTAGATGCGAGTGTACGGTCCGTACAACTACGGGTACGCATACGCGTGCAGACCCATAGTGATAGTGAGCGTAGATGCGAGTGTACGGTCCGTACCACTACGGGTACGCATACGCGTGCAGACCCATAGTGATGGAGAGGGTAGGCATGCATGTACGGGCCGTTGCCATGCATTTGGGGTGCCCTAGGGCCCCCACACGCACCGTACCTGTGTGTGATGCTCCAAATTACATAGGGGACAAGTATTAAGGCCTACATGCATGCTGGTTGTCATGGAGACCAAGTTCAAAATTCGAAATTGTTCTGGAAGGTGCACAGCAGAAGTCAGTTGGAATTTGTCTACTTTGTTGCAATGTGTTTGTGGGGCTGACATCATGCAGGAGAATGAAACCGATAGAGAACACACAGACTGCTAGGTTTGTAGGGATTGGTGGAAACATAGGATGCAAATGTGAGTGACCAATCTCTCTGTACTCCTGTGCATGAGACTGGGCAGAAGGGCACATATAAGGCAGCCAGGTCCCATGAGGGAGCACTTGCCTGCACATCTTTGCATTCGTCGACCCAGCTGCTGCTACTGATTCTCTGGAACCATGTCAAGGGCTGTGGAGAGGACACAGCCATTCACCCTGGAGGAGAACATGGCTCTGCTGGATGTGATCCTCCCACAGTACCCCATGCTGTATGGGCGACCAGGGTATCAGGTGAGTGCATAGGCCACTGCCACAGACTGTCCCTATGTTGTGACTGTGACTCCTGCCATTGCGTCCAGGTGTAACACACATGCCATGTACTGTCGGGGGGGTCCCAGGGGGGGGGTGCCTGATGTCTCCCAGCAGTGCCCTGAGACAGGAGGGGTGGGGGCCTATCACTCACAGCAGTGCCCTGAGACAGGAGGGGTGGGTACAGAGTGCTCCCAGCAGTGCCCTGAGACAGGAGGGGTGGGTACAGTGTGCTCCCAGCAGTGCCCTGAGACAGGAGGGGTGTGTGCCTATCACTAACAGCAGTGCCCTGAGACAGGAGGGGTGGGTACAGAGTGCTCCCAGCAGTGCCCTGAGACAGGAGGGGTGGGTGCAGTGTGCTCCCAGCAGTGCCCTGAGACAGGAGGGGTGTGTGCCTATCACTAACAGCAGTGCCCTGAGACAGGAGGGGTGGGTACAGTGTGCTCCCAGCAGTGCCCTGAGACAGGAGGGGTGTGTGCCTATCACTAACAGCAGTGCCCTGAGACAGGAGGGGTGGGTACAGAGTGCTCCCAGCAGTGCCCTGAGACAGGAGGGGTGGGTACAGTGTGCTCCCAGCAGTGCCCTGAGACAGGAGGGGTGTGTGCCTATCACTAACAGCAGTGCCCTGAGACAGGAGGGGTGGGTACAGAGTGCTCCCAGCAGTGCCCTGAGACAGGAGGGGTGGGTGCAGTGTGCTCCCAGCAGTGCCCTGAGACAGGAGGGGTGTGTGCCTATCACTAACAGCAGTGCCCTGAGACAGGAGGGGTGGGTGTGATGCACAGTGTGAGCCTTGATCATTGATTGTGACATTGCCATCATTCCACCTGTGTACCCACTGTGGCACGTAGTGCTTTTTCCCCTCACCAGGGGATGATGTCCCTATGACAAAGGTGCAATGCGTTGGCTGCATGACATGCCGTGTTGTAACCAGCTAATTTGTACCCATATGTCTCTCTGTGACATGTGGCTGGTGTATTGATGTGGTGTCACTTGTTCTTCCTCACAGGTAGGCGCCACTGCCAAGGAGCAGATCTGGCTGACCGCCGTCAGTGCCGTGAGGCGTGTGGATGGTCGGAGGCGGAGCCTGCCCCAGGTGAGGAAACGCTGGCAGGATATCCGGTGCTGGACGCGGAGGATTGCACGGCTCCTGCTGGGGGACTCACCTGAGAGCCACAAGAACCGCGGCCGCCGCCGTCTGAGCCACCTCCACAGGCGTGTGCTGCCGGTGGTCTTTCCAGACCTGGAGAGGCGCTTACAGGCGATGCAGCAGCCGGAAGGGGGTAGGTACATGTGTGTTTGTTGTGTGTCACCGGCATTTGTAAGGGCACAGTAGCATGAATTCACTGGCAGGGTTTAAAGGTGCTGTGCAGATCCTGTTTGCCCCAGTATAGCGCTGTGCCCCTGCCACCCTTCCCCTCCTTGCAATGTGTTCCCTGGTCTGTGTGTAGTCACTCCTTCACAGGGTAATGTAGGCTGGCGCTTTGTCCACGGGAACAATGTCTGTAGCATCATGTGTGGGGGTGGTGTGTAACAGGTTGTGGGACATTGCCTGTGCACTGTCAAGTTCACTGCATGTGGGTTCCATATCAGTTGGCACTGATGCTGACTCCAGACATGGGAGTTGGTCTCTCATGTGTCATGCCTTACAGCGCGCATGTCCCATGTAGTGGCCTGTGACATGATGTGCATGAGTGTGCGATACACATAGTGCAGGGATGGTGACGTGTGTTGCAGTCATTACCATTCAGTAGCATGTAGTTGCGTGCCCACTACTGTCCCCTGGGGCACCTTTTCCTCAGTGGTGTATGTGTCATCATAAACGTGGCCACTGTCAGTGTCTACAGCGTAAGTTGTGCTCTCTGCCATTGTCCCCTGTCACCATGTATATAGACGTGCTATTTTGTACAGGTGTCCACTGTGCAGCCTGACCTGATTGTCCTTCTTCATACTCACAGTCGCCAGTGCCTGTGTGTCTTGCTATACTCATCTGAGGATGGGCACTGGTACCACATTATTTGTACAGGCGCACCTTGGCTGTTTGGCGTTCAATCTCGCTTTTTGCCTGCCCCTGTGTGTATCACCCAGACTATGAGATGTTGGTGCCACCTGTGTCTCAACAATTTGCCTCGTGTAGGGTCTTGTTGGGGCGGGCAATGCCTATGTGTTAAATCCTGATTACCACTTGCTGGGTCTGGGCAGTGTGTGATGTGTCTGGACACACACGCAATGTGCAGTGACAGAGTCATGTTGTGCATGTTTTCAGCATTACCTATGCAGCATGTGTCTCAAGTTCATGGATATGGTCCCTGGTCATCGGTATTTTCGCCAACGCTGTGTGGTGCAGATGCAGTGCTGGATTGTCCCCAGGGCCTGGGTGCTATGTCAGACTCCTTTTCCTGTGTTTAGCTATTGTCTCATGCTCTCCATGGTATTTCAGTGGCATGGTGGCTCAACCAACTGTGTGTTTCATGCCCTACATCGGTACCCTGTTCAGTAGATGTTAGGGATCTTCCTTTTCAGGCCATGCAATGTTACCTATGTGGATTGGACTCATGTGACAGATGTGTACAGATGTCTGATTATTTCTGTCTCTCCACCCTGCCCACAGCATCATCGGGGGACACGGAGGGAGACATGGACACAGACCAGGCGGAGGGACCGAGCACCAGTGCCAGCCGTGACATCGGGTCTGGCACATCGAGTGGTACAGAGGCGGAGGAGAGTGTGGCCGAGGACCTGTCGACTGGCACATCAGACTACGAAGCTGACAGGTCCGGGGACGATGTCTCCGAGTGGGCGGAGGCTGCACCAGCAGCTGACAGCGAAACAACACCTCGCACCGCCCCCTCAGTTTCCACCAGCCGCCTCCCACTTGCTCGTGTCCCTTCCCAGCGTGCCCGGTCACAGCATGTCTCCTTCCTGCCAGGCACCGCACCCCCTGCCCCTGTCTCCACTGCTGCCGCCAATGCAGAGTCTGTGGACATCCAGCGGCAACTGCAGGTTGGTCAGGCTGCGATCCTTAATGTCCTCCATGCCCACGGCAAAACCCTCACCAACATCGAGGCTTTCTTGGAGGGCATTCATTCATCGCAGGCTGACCAACGCAACTTGCTGAGGTCCATCGACTCCACACTGACTGCAGCAGTGGGTCTCCTGCAGCGCGACCTCCCCCCACCTACCCCTGCCCCATCCACACTTCCCACTCCCATGCCTGTCACACGTACACCCAGACGTCGGCATGCACCCACATCAACGGACACGGGCACCACACCAGCAGGGAAGGTCCACCGCACTCCTCCTGACACGCACACACAGGGTGAGGTAGGCACACCCACTGGGTCGGGGGGCAAACGTGTGACACGCAGCCATAGTGGGAGTCCGCATTCCACCCAGTCCACTCCCTCCAAATCCCCTCCCCTCAGCTCTCCTGGCCACATCTCCCCCAAGGACACCTTCATGGCCGCTCTGTCCCTGAGCCCCACAGTTACACCACCACGCAAGCGGTCAAGGAGGTCCCCGGTCAGGGTGGTTGAGTCTCCCCCCCTGTCTCCACCCTCCCCCGGTGGCGCTGCGACCCATCCCTCTGACCCCCCCCCCCTCCTTGGGGCCTGAGGTCCCTTCGGGTGCAGGGGACTCCCTGGAGGACCTTGCAAAGGTGTGTAGTGCCATCCTGGCCTCCGCCTTTGGCACTGACCCACCCCCTGTGGTGGAGTCCTCCATCCCTGCACCCACAACGCCGCCCCTTTGCCCTGATGTCCCTGCGGTGCCTGTTGCTTCCCCCCCCCCTGATGCCCTCACCAGTGTGGAAGACGATGCCATTTGACTGTGCAGGCAATGTAGGGGACACGCATCCCACTGTGTCCCCCATCCAGCTGAGAATCATTGACTGCCCTATGGGCTTTGTGAAGATTGAACTGCCTGCGATCCACGGACATTGTGCTCATGCTGAATAAAGCTTAATTTTGTTTTCATTATCACACTACTGCTATGCTGGTATTGGTGTTGGTGGGGCTGCTACATGGTTTTGGGTGGTGTGTAAGGGTTTGGGTGTGTGGGATGTGTAGTAGTGTACTGCTCATTGGTGGGACCCTGTGATCTGTGTGCCACCACAAGGTGTTGGCTAACTTTCTTTGTTCATGTAAGCAGTTACTGCATGGTGCACTTGTCCCAGGGTGTATTCCTTCCTCTGTGTACCCAGCTTTCTTCCCTGCAGGGTGTTCCCAATGTTTAGCGCAGAGCTGTGTCTACATGAGCTGTGTGTGTGACGGAGCCCTTCTACTTTGGCCATGCATGCAGGGCCATGTCTCCACCTGCGACAATCGTGGCATCCTTGGTGATCACTGTACTTGTGTGTGGAGTCTGTTGACATGAGTTCATGGGGACATGTTCCCTTGTAGCCAGTATGCATGTGGATGATTCTGGCCTCACACACATGTGTTACACCCCTCCTGTATCAGGGCACTGCTGGGAGTGATGGGCACCCACCCCTCCTGTCTCAGGGCACTGCTGGGAGGACTCTGCACCCACCCCTCCTGTCTCAGGGCACTGCTGGGAGGACTCCACACCCACCCCTCCTGTCTCAGGGCACTGCTGGGAGGACTCCACACCCACCCCTCCTGTCTCAGGGCACTGCTGGGAGGACTCCACACCCACCCCTCCTGTCTCAGGGCACTGCTGGGAGGACTCCACACCCACCCCTCCTGTCTCAGGGCACTGCTGGGTGGACTCTGCACACACACCTCCGATTTCAGGATATGTGCGCTTGGCACATACACGGTGGGGGTACGCACAATGCATTCGAGGTGAGGGTACGAGTCTACTGACACTGGTGTGGTGGGGGTACGCTCCGTACGTCCGCGGGTGTGGGTGCGGGTCGTACTTACACTGTTGGGCTGGGGGGTACGCTCCTTGCATTCGCGGGTGGGGGTACGGGTCGTACTTACACTGTTGGGCTGGGGGGTACGCTCCTTGCATTTGCGTGTGGGGGTACGGGTCGAACTTACACTGTTGGGGTGGGGGTACGCTCCGTACGTCCGCGGGTGGGGGTACGGGTCGTACTGACACTGTTGGCATGGGGGGTACGCTCCTTGCATTCGCGGGTGGGGGTACGGGTCGTACTGACACTGTTGGCATGGGGGGTACGCTCCTTGCATTTGCGGGTGGGGGTACGGGTCGAACTTACACTGTTGGGGTGGGGGTACGCTCCGTACGTCCGCGGGTGGGGGTACGGGTCGTACTTACACTGTTGGGCTGGGGGGTACGCTCCTTGCATTTGCGGGTGGGGGTACGGGTCGTACTTACACTGTTGGGCTGGGGGGTACGCTCCTTGCATTCGTGGGTGGGGGTTCGAGTCGTACTTACACTGTTGGCATGGGGGGTACGCTGCATGCATACGCGGGTGAGGGTACGGGTCGAACTTACACTGTTGGGGTGGGGGTACGCTCCATGCATACGCGGGTGGGGGTACGGGTCGTACTTACACTGTTGGGCTGGGGGGTACGCTCCTTGCATTCGTGGGTGGGGGTACGGGTCGTACTTACACTGTTGGGCTGGGGGGTACGCTCCTTGCATTCGCGGGTGGGGGTACGGGTCGTACTTACACTGTTGGGCTGGGGGGTACGCTCCTTGCATTTGCGGGTGGGGGTACGGGTCGTACTTACACTGTTGGGCTGGGGGGTACGCTCCTTGCATTCGTGGGTGGGGGTACGGGTCGTACTTACACTGTTGGGCTGGGGGGTACGCTCCTTGCATTCGTGGGTGGGGGTACGGGTCGTACTTACACTGTTGGGCTGGGGGGTACGCTCCTTGCATTCGTGGGTGGGGGTTCGAGTCGTACTTACACTGTTGGCATGGGATAAGGTTCAGTGTTCTTTATAAGCACTTATTTAAGGTACGGTGGAATGATACAAGGAGGTCTGGACTCAGGGGTCCCCTCGATTATAGTCTCGCAAGGTAGGGAAGGGGGTAGCGGGACAGTCTATTTACCAATCAGGTAGTTCGGATGAGATGATGATGAGCTCACAATCCTCGAGCTTGGTGGTACGGGCCGCGGCAGCGCCAGCAGGTCCCGGTGTGGATGGTCGATACAACGGGCCGCGGCAGCGCCAGCAGGTCCCCGGAAGATATACGGTCCGCGGCAGCGCCAGCAGGTCCCGGTGAGGATGGTCGTTACAACGGGCCGCGGCAGCGCCAGCAGGTCCCAGGAAGATATACGGTCCGCGGCAGCGCCAGCAGGTCCCGGTGAGGATGGTCGTTACAACGGGCCGCGGCAGCGCCAGCAGGTCCCAGGAAGATGAATGTTGCAGAAGGCCGCGGCAGCGCCAGCAGGCAGGACGATGGTTCACAAGAGCGGGCTATGGCAGCGCCAGTAGACCGTCAAGGTTGAGTTCACTCGGTGTCTCTCGACTCCAGGATACAACTGCCTTCCTGCTCCGGAGCTGCCTCAGTTATAGGGCTGGTGCCCTTTGATGTCCGGACCCTCGCACTTGGAGGTCGGAGGGCCCGGGATGAAGGTGTCCAGACACCCAGCAGGGGGTGGAGCCAGCGCCTGGGGGAGCTGGAGGCGATCGGCACCTGGCGGGGGAAGAGCTCTTGACACTTCGTTCTCCCATTGACCTGCCAAGTGGTCCGCTCACCTCCTGGGTGGATGGTGGTGCCGGAATGTCGGGGCCGGCCAGGCCCGGGGTTAGGGTCGAGGGGAGGCCAGGCGGCCACGTGGTGCAGGGCCCAAGATGGCGGCTTGACCCGGCCGGGGAAGCCGGTGGGGCTGGACCCCGTGATGAGTAAGGGTCCGAGGGCAAAGGGTCCGTCGGGAGACGGAGTACAGGTGCTTGTCGCGGGGTTATGCCAGGTGGGCCGGAGTCCGGGCCCTGTCGAGCGGGGAGGGAGCAAGTCGCCTGTGAGGCCTGTCCAACAGGTATGTCCAGGCCATGTGTGGTGTGTGACTTATGTGGTTGTTTTGTGGCCTGCCCTGGTCGTGCCACCCCCACCCCACCCCACTTTCCCCCCTCCCTTAGTTATTCTGACCTTCTGCGGCGTCTGCGTCGTAACCTGTAGAGGAGGTGTACTGCTATGAGGGCAGGGATGACTCGTAGGTTCGGGTCCATGTCTGTCCGTCGCGTACTGGTCCTCCTTGTTCGCGTCGTCGTCTGTCCGTCGCGTACTGGTGGTCCTTGTTCGCGTCGTCCTGATTTCCCGGCAGTTTTTGGCTGCCGCAAAATATTCACCGTGCGGGGTGACGTCGGTGCGAATCGTGATTCCTGGGTCGTGAATGGCTGGCTGCGAGCGTCCCGACGTCAGGTCGGCGCTTTCCCGGATCGCATTGGTAGGTGTTTTTTGTTCGGTCGGGCTTTTTTACGAATCGTACGGTAATGGTGTACCCGTGCGAATCGTAATTCCTTGTTTGTAAAAATTGTCGACCGGGTACGCGTCGGGCGGAGATTATGCTCCGTCCGACGGTTCGTACCCGGTTTTTGCCGGATCGTGATAGGCACCTTAGTGTGCAGCACCTTCCCTGAATTAATACTAAGGGGCCGAATCCGATCCGGGTCAGAAAGCAGTCCGACCGAGCCAGATCCAGTGTGTTTTCTGACCGATCCGGACTCCTGAAGTCCGACCGAGCGAGTACGATACGCCAGCTTGGCAGTGGTGATCTGCCCGCTATGCTAATAGGCTCCTTATATAGATTAAGTCTCCAGCATCTTCCCTGAATTAATACTAACTGGAGTGGGAATAGAAAATTATATAGGGTTAGTGTCCAGCACCTTCCCTGACTTAATACTAACTGGAGTGGTATTAGGAACCTATATAGGTTTAGTGTCCAGCATCTTCCCTGAATTAATTCTAACTGGAGTGGGAATAGTATATTATATAAGTTTACTGTCCAGCACCTTCCCTGACTTAATACTAACTGCAGTGGGAATAGTAAATAATATAGGTTTAGTGTTCAGCATCTTCCCTGAATTAATACTAACTAGAGTGGGAATATTAAATTATATATTTTTAATGTCCAGCACCTTCCCTGACTATGGGCTCTATTACGATCCGCCCGCCACTGCAACGGCAAAAGGGACCGCCCGCCACAGCTGCGGCGGTCCCACCATTCAAATTAGAATGCGCGCACCACACTGGCGGGCGCATCATGCATTTTTTACATTGCGGCAGGCGGTGCTGTAAGCAGCACCCGCTGCAATGTGAAAAATAAATGTAGTGCATTTGCATGCACAACGTGACAGGCACTGTGCGGTGCCTGCCACCTTGTGCATGCAAATGCAGGGGGGTACCATAGGTACCCCCCATGTGCACCCCCCAACATTCTGGGGGCCAGCAAAAACCACATGCCTTTCAATGGCGGCAACGCTGCCATGGAGAGGCTGCTCTCCGCCGACATCCTGATATGGTTGGCGGTGTCTTACAGACTTCCTTGAGTATATATTAATTGGAGAAGGAATAGTAAAATATATAAGTTTAGTGTCCAGCACCTTCCCTGGTTTAGTACTAACTGGAGTGGGAATAGTAATTTATATAAGTTTAGTGTCCAGCACCTTCCCTGACTAAGGGGCCGATTCCGGTCGGAAGGGCTCCGACCGATGGTCGGAGCCCTTCCGACTGATTCGGATCGTGTCGGACGGATTCCTTTCCGACCGAGCCATTCTAATGGGCTCGGTCGGAAAGGAATCCGACACGGATTTCCGGATTGCGGACGACAGGCTCGGAGAGCCCGTCTGCCATCCGGAAATCCCTCAGTACTCCCCCGGCCGCCTCTTTGCGACCGAGGGAGTACGATGGCAGTTTTTCACTACCTTTTCATGTCGGTTTTTTTGGCCCGAAAACGCAGTCGGAAACTGTCTTTGGGGGCCCCCAGTAGAGCCCCAATGGGTGTGAGGCTGCCGTATGGCGGCCTGGGGGCACCTATGGTGCCCCTCTGTGGATCCCTGCACCCGGTGGCAGGCACCTTGGAGTGTCGCCCACAGAGTGCAGGGATGAACTGCACCCCTGCTTTCCACGATGCAGGCATGCATTTCGCTCGGAATGCATGCTTGCATTGTGTTGTATACGAGTGCAACCGAACCCTGTTCGGTCGCATCGTACTAGCAGAGCCGTAACCGACGACAGCAGGTCAGTCGGTTACGGCTCCTGACCTATGTCGGACGTACCTGAATCCGTCCGACATCGGAATCGGCGCCTTAATAGTAACTGGTGTGGGAATTGTAAAATATATATCTTTAATGTCCAGCAACTTCCCTCAGTGTATATTAATTGCAGTGGGAATAGTTATTTTTTTATGTGTACTGTAGAGCACATACATTTACTTTATACTAATTGTTGTAGAAATATTACATCATATATATTTATAGGTGTGTGAGTTTAAAATGTTTTTATAATTTCTAGTAGTGATGTAAATGTATAATATTTTATATTATATTTACAATTATTATAATTATAAGCATATATTGAGATGATATATATTAGTTAAAAAAATTATACATTGCATTAACGTATGTATTTAAGGAAAATATTTAATAACAATAAATAGAAAAATAATAACACTTGTCAATTTTTAAATGATCTTTATTTTTTAATAATAAAATACATTGGGGCCTACTATGATGTCGGGCGGATCACCACTGCCTGCATTGCGGTGGTGACCTGCGCGACATCATCCCCCGCCTGCCTCCCATTTCCCCCACCATATTATGATGGCGGGGGTACCGCGGCGGACGGGAAGACCGTCCATCGCTTTTCCGCCTGGTCGTCGACAGGGCGGAAAAGGGTTGAATATTGTGGCAGTGTCTACTAGACACCGCCATCCATATTACAATGGGAGCGGGAAGCAGCCTTTCGCCATGGAAAGGCATGCGGATGCCACAGTTGGGGGCCTTTTGTGGGCGCCCAGGATGTTGGGGAGGTGGGAGGGGCACATGGGGGTACCTATGGAACCCCCCTGCATTTGCATAGACGACACGGCAGGCACCTTGCGGTGCCTGCCACGTTGTGCATGCAAATGCACAATGTGCAAGCAAAGCATTGTGGCGGGCGGTGCTGTGTGCACCGCCCGCCACAATGAAGTGGATGGGGGATGCCACCACCACCATGGCGGTGGCATCCTAATTGCCGGTGCGGGACCGCCGCACCACTGGCGGCCGGTCCCAGCACCGTCTGCCATTCTAATAGGCTCTTAGGGTAAAAAAACATGTTTTTAACATTTTTATATTTTAGAAGACAGGTATTTATCTTTTGTAACAGAATATTTTTTTTTAACATTTTAGTTTATAACATTTTTGTAACATACATTATTTTTGCCATAGATTTTTAAGTTTTGTTTTTGCATTTTCAACATTTAGTAAATATATATATATATTATTTTAATTAAACAATATCACATTATACATATTTTGCCAAAAAATAATCACATTGTCACTTGTTAATTATTTTTGAAGATGTAATATATATTTTCATTAATATGATTAATATACGAATTATTAATAATATTAATTATTACATTGTTAATTTTTATACAAACATGTTTTTGTAAAGGCAAGTTTTTATTTAACATTTTATACATTTTTAGGCATTTTTAGATAAGCATTGTAAATGATACAAATAAATAAGTAATTATAATAATTATTAATACATTTTATATTAATTAATATTATAATTTTACAATGTAGTAAACATTTTAATTTATTTTTAACATAGTGCAATATTCTAATATTTTTAGAAAATATATAAGTTGTTTACTTATGACTGTATTATATGTTTTGACATTATTTTCACAGTATTTTATTATTTAAGCAGCCATTTTTGTTTTACAGGGACTATTTTGTAACCGCTTACTGTTGTTTTGGGTTATTTCACAGGGGAGAAGCTCGCGGTTAGATGCTGTGTCCCGTCCAGCTAGGTAAGTGTAATTTTCTTTATTTAAACTACGTTTTTACTTGTATTTGAATGTAGTTAGGTGATGGGTAGTATGTGTAGTGTTAGGTTGTTGTGTTTTTGGTGTTTTTTAGTTGTTAGTTATGTTTAAGCGAGATGTCGATGAGTTTGTGTTTGAGGCCTCGTGTAGAGAGGGTAGGATATGCATAGAAATGTGTGTATATGGTAGGTAAAGTGTTTTTACATGTAATTTATGTGTATGTTTGTGTGGGTATGTTTATTTTCATTTTTACTAGTTTTGTTATCGGAATTGCGTTTTGGAGAGGATATAATTTTTTTATTAAGAAGTGTGTATTAGTATTTAATACTAATATTTATTTAACACTTTCCTAATTTTTTGGATTTTCCTGGAGCGTTTCTTTTTTTAAGGAATATTTTCGGGTTTTTTATGGTTTAATCCCGTTGGATTTATCGACCCTGGATTTACCTTTTGGAACAGTTGCATTTTAAATTTTTTTGGGGGTTAACATTAACATTCATTTGCATTGAGAGACACCTGGATGGATTAACAATGTTTGGATTACGTTTTCTTCAGCTTCAAAAACCGTAAATAATTTATTTAATAATTGTGGGAGGGCAATGTTGAGTACAATATTTCATTTCTGTGTCATTTTTTTAAAATGTAATTGAGATGTCAATATATATTTATAATATTAAATTATATATGACAAATTATTTATATTTTACAAAGTTAAAAAAAATTATATGTACAGTTACAGTTTGTGTTTTGTAAGAAAGATATAAATAATTTTAGATTAATAATTTAAAGTATTGTTTTAGCTATTAGTGATAGGTATTCTAGGCCACTTGTGGTTGGGTATAGTGTTACCTGACTTTGTGGTAATTCATACTTTTTTTGGTTTGCTTGGTGAGTTTAGGACCTATTTGGGTCACAGATTGTTCCATTCTATGGGGCCTATTACGATGGGGACATTCTGGCCTTTTACAATTTTTTGGAAGAACATCTGATTTTGGACAGGGACCAGTTTGGCTTCCGGCCTGGGCACGGGACGGAAACTGCATTGATTACCGTTTTGGACAAACTTCGAATGCGTGCCGACAGTGGCTGCTCCTCCATGTTGGTGCTGCTGGACATGTCGGCAGCATTCGACACGGTTAATCACTCAGTGCTGTTGGCAAGGTTACAAGATATGGGGGTGACAGGTCGCGCCTCGGAATGGCTACGGTCATATTTGACGGATCGTCAACAGGCAGTGACCCTGACGCCTTTTGTATCCTCCTGGACTCCGGTTCGCCATGGAGTACCCCAGGGCTCAGCTATCAGCCCCATACTCTTTAACCCCTTCAGTGCCCATGACGAGCTGGACTCGTCATGGGCCGCGGTGGCGCTGTGCCCATGACGAGTCCAGCTCGTCATAGACCCCGCCCGCTAATGCAACGGCCGGCACTGGGCGGGAAAGGGGCGGGCACTGAAGGGGTTAATGCCTATCTGAGACCCCTGATCCCTTTAATAAAATCTTACGGGATTGAAGTGGTCAACTATGCTGATGACATTCAGCTAATGTTCTCCTTGGAAGGAGAGCATGCTGTGCCCATGACTTCTTTCCAGGCATGCATGCGAAAAGTCTCAGACTGGCTGAGAGCCAACTCACTACAGCTGAATGCCGGGAAAACAGAGTTACTGCATTGCTGTGCAGCTAGACTACCTAAACATCCTCTGGGTGAGTTCCGGCTTCTACCGGAAGACGCCCCGACATTGGCAGTAAAAACAGTCCGTAACCTGGAGGTTATGATTGTCAAAGATCTCCAGCTGCAATCCCAGGCGAACAAGACCATAGGTACCTGTATTGCCTTATTAAGAGCTCTGCGTCAAATTCTCCCACTTCTCCCTAATGAGACCAGATCTCTGGTAGTTCAGAGTATGATCCTAAGCAGGCTGGACTATTGCAATTCACTGTACCTGGGCGCTCCCCTGTATACTATACAGGGATTGCAAAGAATACAGTCCGCCGCAGCCAAATTGGCCCTGGGGAGACAACGTGACTCCTCAACAACATTGGCACTGAGGGACCTTCCTTGGCTCCCGGTCAATAAAAGGATCGAGTTTAAATCACTGGTCATGGTGTACAGAGCCCTTCACAATATTGGTCCGCCCCCTCTGTGTGATAGATTCTCATGGTATGAACCAAAGAGACTTCTTCGGTCCACTAGCCAAAGTCTGGCAGTGGTCGCCAGAGTAAAACACACCAAGACGGGAGGCAGGGCATTCAGCACGGCGGCAGCCCGCCTCTGGAACCAGATCCCCCAAGAACTACGACAAGCCAAATCATTGCTGAATTTCAGAAAAAATCTTAAGACGTGGCTTTTTGGTAGAGAATAGAGTGCAACAATCTTGGCCCATCGGCTCTCGTTCTTACTGTTCCAGGTTTTTTACAGTCTCTCAGCGCCAGGATACCCGTTGGGTGGCAGACAGCGCTATAAAAGAGTTTATACAATACAATACAATACAATACAATACATTGCGGCGGGCGATGCTGTAAGCAGCACCTGCCGCAATGTACCTGGCTTGGCAGATCGGGCTGGACTGTTCCCATGAGGCACAGGGTCAAGACTGATTTGCATATGGCTGGGTTCAAACTGGAATGGCATGGTGAGCAAAAAAACAATGGATTTAGGTCCAGATCTCTGTACTGGGGTGAATGTATGACATTGTTCTGCATTCTGTCCATCAAGTGTTGTTTTTGCATTTGTCACCCCGAGTGGGACGGGTATGCTCAGACATGAGTCCCGTGCTCTCCGTGCCACTGGAATCAAGCTATCCTGGCTGAAGAGGGGTGAAACCCCGAAATCGGTCCAAGGATGCTTGGTTCCAGTCCAGGAAGGACCTGGCTTGGCATTTCGGGCTGGACTGTTCCCATGAGGCACAGGGTCAAGACCGATTTGCATATGGCTAAGTTCAAACTGGAATGGCATGGTGAGCAAAAAAACGATGGATTTAGGCCCAGATCTCTGTACTGGGGTGAATGTATGACATTGTTCTGCATTCTGTCCATCAACTGTTGTTTTTGCATTTGTCAGCCCGAGTGGTACGGGTATGCTCAGACGTGAGTCCCGTGCTCTCAGTGCCACTGGAATCAAGCTATCCTGGCTGAAGAGGGGTGAAACCCCGAAACAGGTCCTAGGATGCTTGGTTCCAGTCCAGGGAGGACTTGGCTTGGCAGTTCGGGCTGGACTGTTCCCATGAGGCACAGGGTTAAGACTGATTTGCATATGGCTGGGTTCAAACTGGAATGGCATGGTGAGCAAAAAAACGATGGATTTAGGCCCAGATCTCTGTACTGGGGTGAATGTATGACATTGTTCTGCATTCTGTCCATCAACTGTTGTTTTTGCATTTGTCACTCTGAGTGGGAAGGGTATGCTCAGACGTGAGTCCCGTGTTCTCCGTGCCACTGGAATCAAGCTATCCTGGCTGAAGAGGGGTGAAACCCCGAAACCGGTCCTAGGATGGTTGGTTCTAGTCCAGGGAGGACCTGGCTTGGCAGTTCGGGCTGTACTGTTCCCATGAGGCACAGGGTCAAGACTGATTTACATATGGCTGGGTTCAAACTGGAATGGCATGGGGAGCAAAAAAACAATGGATGTAGGCCCAGATCTCTGTACTGGGGTGAATGTATGACATTGTTCTGCATTCTGTCCATCAACTGTTGTTTTTGCATTTGTCAAGGTGATCTGACACCCAAATCACGGTCAATCATAGCAATGTATGGCACACATATCGCTGTAGCTACCGTCTGGCCCCTGCGGTGTGTCACCGCCAAAGCCCAAAACACAATCGCGGTAGTGATAGGCATATGGTCAAATGGCGGTTGGCATGCTCTGCCACCCAAATCACTGTCAATCATAGCAATGTATGGAATACATAATCGCGGTTGCTACCGCCTGGCCCCTGCGGTATGTCACCGCCATGGCCCATGCCCATACAGCCAATGGGAACCGCAATCGCGGTAAACTAATGCAATTTTGAAAAACGCGGTAGTCATTCTCCGCCACCGCGAGGCCGGTCATTGGATGCAATTGAAAGATGCACGACCGCGGTAGCGACCGCCTGGCCCCTGTGGTGTGTCACTGCCATGGCCCATGCCCTCACAGCCAATGGGAAATGCAATCGCGGTAGACTAATGCAATTTTGAAAATCGCGGTGGGCGTGCTCGGCCACCGCTGAGCTGGTCATTGGATGCATTTGAAAAAGGCTGACCTGGAACACCACTTGCAGCAGGTTAGAACCACTGAAACTACCCCACGGGGCTATATATGTGTGGGAGGGAGCCTCACATTTCCACAGCTCACAGAGCCTGCTGCCTGCCACCCCTCACCACCAACTGCTGCTGCGGCTGTCTCCAGGGCCTGCTGCCTGCCACCCCTCACCACCAACTGCTGCTACTGTCTCCAGGGCCTGCTGCCTGCCACCCCTCAACACCAACTGCTGCTTCTGCTGTCTCCAGGGCCTGCTGCCTGCCACCCCTCAACACCAAATGCTGCTGCTGCTGTCTCCAGGGCCTGCTGCCTTCCACCCCTCAACACCAACTGCTGCTGCTCCTGTCTCCTGGACACAGTGATGGCAAGGACTGAGAAGATCCGGGCCAGTCCCTTCACCAATGAGGAGCTGGAGGTCCTGGTGGACGAGGTGCTCACACAGTATGCAAGGCTATATGGTGCTCCAAATGTCATGGTAAGTGTTTCAGAGTGGAAGTGAGAGTCCAGGGGGCACACATGAAGTTGATCTGCTGCAGTATGTGCCTGAGAGTGTCGGGTTGTGTCATGCACTGCCTAGCATGCTGTCTCCAGGGGAAAGGGGTGTGTAGCCTATTTCACACGTTTCCCTGCCTGCACATCAAGATTGGAGGGACATGTATGGTCTTGTCAGCCATACAGTGACGTAGCAAGTTGGTAATGCAGGAGTTAGGACAGTAATTGCTTGTGTGAATGGATGTGCGGGTCCCTGATGTCCTTCACAGGCTCATCTGTGGCCTTAGCAAGGGTTTACATCCAGAGGGTAGTGATGGAATTGTGTCTGGCTCAAAATTTGCATCATCCATGGCTCAGCACTATGCTCAGGACTTTAATACCAAAGGGCAATACTCCTGGTGGTCATTCACCTATGACACAGCAGATTGTTGCACTTTTGTGCACAGCCCCTTCCATTTCCACCAGCATGTGTACTGACTGGCATGTGTAGCCACTGTTTACGCTCTCAAATTGTCCCTTCATGTGACATTTCTGATGCCCACCTTTGACCCCAGTGTGATCCCACCTGGCCTGCACAGTCACTGCCCAATCTGACAAGGACACATCACTGAACGTACAGAGTGTAACATATGTGTGGTTTGCTGGACTCTCCATCAAAGAGCCATCTCATCCCTGTAGATTGCACATGACAGGCCTTGTGAGAAGGGTGTGGGATTGTAAGATCATGTCCCTCGATGTGACCTCCATGACACAGTGAACCATTAACAGGGCAAGGACATTGTTGGCTGTGCAGTGTTGGACACAGTGAGTCTGCCCCTAAACATATATTGAAATGTGATGTATGTCTTGCTCACCCTAAAACTTGATAGTAGATTTGGGCAGCCTACACATAGCTTTCTGTTCTGGCATCCTGCATGTGTATGAGATGGGCAGGTACTGTGTCCACCCTCATAGCTGCATGCATTTTCGTATAATTCTCCCATGCTAATGTGCCATATGAGATGCAATAATGTCTCTGCTTGACATGTCTGTGAAGTTGGGCTGAGTTAGTATCATGCACCTGTACTGAGAGATAGTGGTACATAATACTGTGTCACTGATTTTTCCCCCTCTTGTCTCCCATGCCTGCAGCTCAAAGTCCACCAGCGTAAGGCCGTGTGGAGGGCCATTACACGCAAGGTGCGGGCTCTGGGTGTCTCCAACCATCGACGTACACACTGTCACAAGAGGTAGGATGACATCTGCTGGCTGAGCAAAAACGTGGCAGAGATGACGCTGGGGCTGCTCCCTCGAACTGGCAGGTTGGTGCACAGGAGCATGACACCACTAATGGTATGAGTCTTAGCTGTGACACAGCCTGAGCTGGATGCACGTTTGAAGGAGCATCAGCAGAAAGCTGGTGGTGAGTATTCTGGGAAGGGTGACTTTGGTTGTGAGTGGCTGCATGTGTTCACAGCCTGGGCCAGCACTGGTCTCTGTGATGATGGAGGTGTGCTGCAGTGGCTTGTAAGTGTCCTCTGTGTTGTGTGCAGCTGTCATGCATTTGCCCTACCTGTACTTTCTCATGTCATTGGAGTAATGGTCCTTGACATTGCATTCTGAGTCGTGGCCTTCTGGCATCGTCTGCATTGGGGTAATCAGGGACATCCCATGGAAGGGGACGGCAGTGTGCATCATCTGAGTGTGCTTTCCTGAATGTGTGCATTGCCTGACGTCAGAATTGTGAGGACTAGACATCTATCTGACACCAATGTGCAACTGTAATTGTGCCCCAAAGAACGACATGGTGGATGGCATGAGCTCATGGCCATTGTCGACTGTTATGTTGGAGTCTGTATCTGTGTTGTCCCCTTCTGCTCCCTCCAGATGTGACAGTGGCAACATGTTTGGAGGTAAATCTTTGCCCCCTTCAGGGCCATCGGTGTGCTCAGAGGGATTTGTGTGTCTGGTTAAACAGAGCCCCCGGCAGACTATTTGGCTGTGTGGTCATCACATGGCTCACTTATGCCGCGTTTGAATGATGACACGCAAAATTCGAGGTTTGAATTGAGGTTGCACAATGTTACTGCACAGGGTGGTGTGCAACATTGGGATATCATCATCTTGTTTAGTGCTTTGCTGGCATGTGATGATTGTGTTGATGCCCCTGAACTGACCCTACGTCTCTATCTCTTGCAGCATCTCCCGTGGGCAAGGAAGAACAGGGACGGACACCAGTGGTGAAGCATCAAGCACGACTGGAGTCTGCTTGAGGAATCACAGCCAGACACACCAACCTCAACGTCATCTGACGTCAGCGGTGACGCATCTATGTTGGCAGGCACAGGGAGCGGAAACTTTGCCTCCTCTTCCACCACAAAGCGTCCAGTGCCCACCCTCCCACCTACTTCCACTAGTGCTGCCTGTGTTCACACCAGTAAGAAGGGAATAGTGTCCTTCACCCCAGGCACCATTGCCCCTGCCCCTGTCCCCCCTGCTGCCATCAGTGCTGAGTCTGTGGACCTTTTGCACCAGCTGTGTGTGGGCCAAAAAGCTCTCATCAATGCCTTCCTAGACCATGACAAAAAGTTGGCACAGGTAGTTGCTTTCATGGAGGGCATTCATTCAGACATGGGTGGACTACACCGGACTGTCCAGTCATTGTCCTCTGCAGTGACAGCAGCCATTCAACTGGCACAAACTCAGAGTCCAGCCCCAGGCCCTTTGGCCACCTCCCTGCCAGTGGCTACTTCTGACGATAGTGACCACACACCACAGACCTCAAGGGCAAGATACAGCACACGCAGAACACAACAGCAGCAGCCCAAGCGGTCCAGGGTGCAGACACAATCCCTACAGAAAACTAAAGCCACCCCAGAGTGCAAAGGCAAAAGCCCTTGAGGCGACACCCAGGGCCATAAAGCCAAGAAGCAGCCCTCAGGCTCACATGCATCAGAGGCATCCCCAGCCAAGGACTCTCCTGTCCCAAAAGCGTCTCGCAAAGACAGACAGTTGCTGTGCCCGCTGAGAAGCTGGTGCCTGCTAAGAGTAAAAACAACAGTTGATGAACAGAATGCTGAACAATGTCGTACATTCACCCCAGTACAAAGATCTGGGCCTAAATCTATAGTTGTTTTGCTCACCATGCCATTCCAGTTTGAACCCAGCCATGTTCAAATCAGTCTTGACCCTGTGCCTCATGGGAAGAGTCTTGATTCAAGCTAGCCTGGCTGAAGAGGGCTGTTAGCCTGAAACCGGTCACAGGATGCTTCTTTCCGGACCAGGGAAGACATGGCTTGGCAGTTCGGGCTGGACTGTTCCCATGAGGCACAGGTTCAAGACTGATTTGCATATAGCTGTATCTGAACAGGGGTGGCAAAGTGAGCTAAAGAATGATGATTGGTTCAACCCAGATCTGTGACTGGGGGTGAGTGTTTGAAAAGTTTCAGAACTTTGTCCATCATCTCCTTGTGTTTGCTTTGTTCGTCCCAAGTTGGCAGGGTATGCCCAGACGTGGGTCCCTTGCTCACTTTGCCACTGGATTCAAGCTAACCTGGCTGAAGAGGGCTGTCAGCCTGAAACTGGTCCCACAATGCTTGTTTCTGGTCCAGGGAAGACATGGCTTGGCAGTTCGGGTTGGACTGTTCCCATGAGGCACATGGTCAAGACTGATTTTCATATAGCTTTGTCTGAACTGGGGTGTCAAATTGAGCTAAAGAATTATGATGGATTCAAAACCCAGATCTGTGACTGTGGGTGAGTGTTTGAAAAGTTTCAGCACTCCGTCCATCATCTCCTTGTGTTTGCTTTTTTCGCCCTAAGTTGGCAGGGTATGCCCTGATGTGGGTCCCTTGCTCACTTTGCCACTGGATTCAAGCTAGCCTGGCTGAAGAGTGCTGTTAGCCCGAAACCGGTCCCAGAATGCTTGTTTCCGGTCCGGTGAAGACATGGCTTGGCAGTTCAGGCTGGACTGTTCCCATGAGGCACAGTGTCAAGACTGATTTGCATATAGCCGTGTCTGAACTGGGGTGGCAAAGTGAGCTAAAGAATGATGATGGATTCAACCCAGATCTGTGACTGAGGGTGAGTGTTTGAAAAGTTTCAGCACTCCGTCCATCATCTCCTTGTGTTTGTCTGCTAAGAGTACACATAAAAAGAGCTCCAAGATGATTCACCCACGACCTCAACTCCCATCCAGAGCCCTGTGAAGCAGGGAATGGGGGGCACTGTAGGGGGTACACCTGGTAAATGGGATGGAGGGGCAAAGTCAAGGCAAGGCCAAGCGTACCGCTGGATCCAGCATGTCCCCAGAGGGAGGGCCACTGACTGCACCTGATGCAGCTTTGGTGGAGAGTGTGCCTGAAGTGCCCGCCGCACTTACCACTACTCCCAAGACAGTGGAACCATTTAGAATCCCCAAAAAGTGGAAAGGCACTCCTCCACATTCTCCTACCCACACTGTATCTCACAGCAGCAAGACTCCACCTCCACGTGCCACCACACCACCCGGTCCAAGCAGCCCTCCGGCTTCCAAAGCCACTGATGCCTCTACCTCAGCTGGGCCTCTCTCTCCCCGGTCTAGTCCTCCAACTGTCCTCGACACTCAGCCACCTCCCGGTCCGACTGACAGACAGGTCTGAGTGGAAGTCCCCCTTACACACCTGTCTCTCCCACAGCAGTGCCTGGACTGCCCATTGTGATCTCCCTAACTGTGTTGCTGACCATGGCAGGGTACAGTCTCACCCATACCCTGTGCAGGATCTCATGTACCTACTCTGCACCTTGGACTGGATACTGGCCTTGATGTTCACTGCTGTTTGCCCCTTCCCTTTGCAGCTTCTCATGTACTTACTCTGCACCTTGGACTGGCCACTGGCCTTGATGTTCACTGCTGTTTGCCCCTTCCCTGTGCAGGTTCTCATGTACCTACTCTGCCCCTTGGATTGGCCACTGGCCTTGATGTTCACTGCTGTTTGCCCCTTCCCTGTGCAGGATCTCATGTACCTACTCTGTACCTTGGACTGGCCACTGGCCTTGATGTTCACTGCTGTTTGCCCCATCCCTGTGCAGCTTCTGGTGTACTCGAATAAGTAAGAAAGTATGCTGTTCCTAAAGAGAATTATTGGTGAAAAAAGCGATAAATGAGTCCCTGAGGTCAGGAGGAAAATCCTCCTTTAGGAAAAAGACCCTCACACACCCGGCAGACTAGCTGTCATATGTCGTCAGCATGTGGCCCAGATGTAAAGTGTCATCATCGGGTCTGCTCCGAATCGGGGCGGCGCTGCAATCCCCGATCGGCGACCCCAATGGCGCCTTTTAATGGAGATCTTTATTCCATAGTTGCCGGTGGGTGAATGCAGGTGAGGGCCTTCAAGTGAGAAGTGTGTGGTGAGGGGAGTGTATTAAAAATAAGTAGTGGGGAACCTGAATAGTGTTTATTAAATGACTGGGGTCCCACTCTTACAATAAAAACAATAGAGTGCGTAATATTACAGTTAGATTGACTGTATTACGCTGTGGTCATAGATGGTCAACATGTTTCTTGCTTAAGTAAAGTAACCGCAATTCTTCAGGACCAGGTGATTCACACACTCATTGGTAGTGGTAGTGGCTAATTTGACACTTACCACACATACAGCACCCTAATAAGTGGTGACTAGTGCAGGTTAGGAAAAATGCCTGAAAGAGAAAAATATATACAGGGACACAAACATACATGTAAGTAACAATCACATTGCGACAAGCATTATAGATCTTATCTCTTAACAACTACGATAATCAGTTGTCATGCAAATTCAATACTGCCAAGTGTTCAGCTATAAGGTGGTACTAGTTGTGAACACCCTATAGAAGTGGACTAAAAACGGGAGAATTTTAAAAAAATATATGTATTTTTGACCACTTCCCACTGTGACTGGTGCTAGGGCAGAAAATTAAGAACGCCGGATGCGCGAGGTGTTTGGTGGCATCGGGGCAGAGATAACAGTTTATTTTAGTTCAACCACTCACCCTTCACTGCAGGGCTGTAAAATCCAACGAGCTGGCGCTGGAGGCAGACACCGGATAGTACAGTGTCCTAATGATACACAGAGCGGCGACCAGCGGGCAGAAGGTGCAGCCGCAAGAAAATGGAATAGAGAGCTGATCATTTAGTAGCATGATCATATAATAAGGAAATCCGCATGAGATGAGGACCCAGGTGCCACGAGGGGATACTTACAGAAGTCCGTAGTACAGGACGCCTATCCACCTACCCTTGATCCACGCCGACTCGGGGGACGAATCTCAGAACTCCCGAAGGGATTATCTAGCGTAGACCAGCCAATCCGAGCCGTGCACTAATTGCTACGTCAGAGAGGTGCTGGCGGAGAGACTAGTGCGCGAGGTTTACTTCCGGTAGAGGAAAAGAGAGGGATATGGGCGTGTGGCAGGACGCGCCGCGTAAACCACAGGAAGTGATGATGCGGGGTCACGTGTGACAACAGTGTTACGTGAGGAGCCCTTATTGGTTGTTAGAGCTGGGGTTGCTGTGGTAACCAAGTGAAATCGTGTCAGTCTGGAATGCTTGGACTGGACGTAATTCCACAGATCGAGCCGCGAAAAGGTATCTATATATGTGACAAATGCGTGTTGTTGGCACATGATGTAATGTCATCATTGTGTTGCCAACTCGCCTATTTTACGTAGCCAGTTCGAATGTGAGGGAAACTGGCAGGCATATATCATAGGATATCTATAGGTATCTAATGTGAAGTGATCATTTTGTTGACGACTTGCATGTTAGGGAAACTAAGTGTATCAGAGGATGCCTATAGGTACATGTATTAATATGCTCTGGTGTCTAAGCGTCACATGCTTAAACGAGGGGGGGCCCACACAGGTACAGAACATCTATTGGAGACAGCTAGTTCTGTCACGTCAGATGTTTGTAAGGCTGCTCCACGGGATGTCCTCGTTCAATCCATCGGTATTAGAAGACAGTCTCATCACCCACCTCTGCTCCAGGGTGAACAGTTTGGTTTTGGTGACATTTTTAGGGGACATCTGGGCTATGTATGCTGGACCTGTCATAAACAGCCCTTGTTCCTCCTCTTTTTAAGTACCATGTTTTGCACGGGGTCATCCCGTAGGAACTACATAGGATACCAGAGACATTCATTATTTTGAAGCCTTGGTCCTTTTACACTACATAAGGCACTAGATTATCTGTTGGCCTTATATATATATATTTTCTGTTGTGTTATACATTACCTTCCCCTGATTTTGGATACATTGGCTGCCCCTCTATCTTAGACTAACCTTATACTCAACCATGGATGATTGCCAAGGTTTGAGTTTTGGCGATGACATAGCTGCAGAAATTCTACGAACTCCGTCTCTTCTGGGGCCTGATAACAGTTCCACCTCTGGAGCCCAATCAGACGACCTCATGACCCTTACCACATTGAAACGGGAATGGCTTAAAATCACATTGCATGGAGCGATGATGACAGAATACCTGAGGGCCAATATCGCCCCGAATGGGTTAATTGTAAAAAATTTTCCTCGCCTCTTTCTTGACGATATGATTTTCAAAAAGGAATGGTCCCTGGTGTCATGGAAATGCACCAGGGATTGGTTGATTCTAATAATTAATACGTCCAAGAGACTAGCTGATGCTCTTCTGATCAGAATTCAGAATGCGGAGGGGGCTGTTAAAGTCACCTTAACCACGGCAATTTTCAAAACTAAATTGTCTGAAATCAACAATGAAATAGCGGAGAACAAAGAGTTTTTAATGAAACAGAAGATTACCAAACTACAAAAAGATATAAAAAAGTTTGATAAGGAAAAGGTTTATCCCTACCTTAAGGCGGATTATACATCAACGCTTAACAGCTACTCTTCTGAAGAGGAGTCTAGTGGTTCCAGACGCAACTCCAATACGAGTAGCGATTCCAGTGGGGGCAGCTTCTCCAACAATCGGAATAGACAGAGACAACAGAACTACTCCCACTATCCTATGATCCCGTTCCATGGACAATACCAGCCAACCCCACCATTCTGGCACTTTCCCAACTTCCAACCGGGTCCCCCTCCGCCCCCTCCCTTCTACCAACAAGGCCCCCCTTTTTTAGGCAGAGGCTAGGGCAGAGGAAGAGGGCGGAGAAGAGGAGACGACAAGAAAGTGCACTGGCAGGATCAACCCTCAACATCCATGGAGACCAGGAGCCAAGCCCAGAACAAGAGACGCTAGTTGTTAACCTCTCTTCCCGCACTCTAGATGACACAGAAAGGCGGGTACTTGAGAAGGGTCTGGGCTTCGTACCTACTCCTAAGGTCGATCACTTTAAAGAAATGTGTGAAATTCAGGCCTTTTTTCGCAAAGTACGTCTTAGAGCTTACTTTCAGGATGGACCAGAGGGTCAATGTGAAGACTCTGGCCTCCATAAACCCTCTACCTTTACACCACACAGCGGGATGGTCCCTAACGAGGTGCTTACTTATGAACAGGCCGTTCTTAAAGATTGGAAGCAAGCTAAACCTACTGCGACCTTCCACAATATCACTAACGAGGAAGAAGCAGCACTACGCTCACTTAATGACGACCCCCTTATCACCATAAAACAAGCAGATAAGGGTGGCGCTACGGTAATCATGTCAACCTGTGATTACCGCACTGAGTGTGAACGCCAGTTACGGGATAGGAAATACTATACTCCCATCCAGGAGGACCCCACCAACAGGCTCAAGACCCTGATCGCGAGCATGGTCTTCCATGCCGAAACTCAGGGCTGGATCACGAAAAAAGAGGCTAACTTTCTAGTCATTGGCGAACCAAGAACTCCTTACTTCTATTGTCTCCCCAAAATACATAAGGGCACTAATCCGACCCCAGGGAGACCGATTGTTTCGGGGATTGGTTCCCTGTTGGAACCCCTCTCCCAGTTTGCAGACTACTTTCTCAAACCTCTAGTCCAAAGCACCCCTTCATTCTTAAGAGACACCACCGATGTACTCAGGCTTCTAGAGGACACCCAACATCAGGGAGAGGTTGACTTCCTCATCACCCTCGATGTTGAGGCCCTCTATACGAATATCCCCCAGAGGGCTACCCTTGATGTTATAGAGGATGCACTGAGTAGTCTGGAATGGGTATCACCTACTCCCCGCCCTTTCATTATTGAATGTGCCACTCTAGCTCTTACAGAGAACTTTTTTGAGTTTGAAGGCCAATTATTCCATCAGACACAGGGCACGTCGATGGGGAGTACCTTTGCCCCTAGTGTGGCCTGCCTCTACATGGCAGCATTTGAGGAACGAGCTATCCATAATGAATCGAACCCTTACAGAGCTAATATCCTTTTGTGGAAGAGGTTCATTGACGATATTTTGATCCTTTGGAAGGGTGATCAAGCACACTGCAATGAATTTTGCCAATGGATAAATACTTTAAATCCATATTTAAAATTCACGAGTACCATCTCTGACCACCAGCTTCCCTTTCTGGACCTCCTGATTATATTAGACGATCATCAAATGAGCACCACACTACATCGCAAACCTACTGACAGAAATAGTTTGCTACATTTCAACAGCTACCACCCTGGGGCGCTCAAACAAAATTTACCCTTTGGTCAATTCCTCCGTATTAGGAGGAATTGTAGCGCTGTTACTGACTTCAAAAAGGAGTCTAAAACCCTCATGACCAATCTTCTCCAGAGGGGGTACCAGAACCGGGACATCCAGAGATCCTACAAACGTGCCCGCAACAATAACAGGGAAGGGTTACTTGAACCAAGAGAGAAAAAAACTGACGACTGCCTCACCTGTGTGATCACCTACACCCCTAACTCTTCACAACTCAAGAAAATCATTAACAAACACTGGGGTATCCTCCACACCGGGGAACTTACAATACCGAACCCCCGTTTTGCCTTCAAACGCACCACCAATTTGAAGGAGAGATTAATACATACCAGACCCAAACCCAAACCACCAGTGAACACCAATCAATCGACTTTATGGAACCTTCCTCCCGTCAGGGGCCACTACCCTTGCGGTAACTGTGTGGTGTGTCCTCAAACTAAAATAACCAAAGACATTGTCTTCCCTAATGGGACCACGTGGGAATGCAGAACGCACACTAACTGTAATACTGCCTACTGCGTTTATCTGATAACCTGCCCGTGTAATTTACCCTACATAGGGATGACGACTAGATCAGTGAAGACGAGAATCATTGAGCATCGGAGTAATTTCCGATGCAAAAAAATGAACACTAGGATGACCAAGCACTTCTGTGAAAATAACCACTCCCCTGACTCTTTCAAGTGGGTAGTTCTCCAGTCCCCTAAAAATGTCACCAAAACCAAACTGTTCACCCTGGAGCAGAGGTGGGTGATGAGACTGTCTTCTAATACCGATGGATTGAACGAGGACATCCCGTGGAGCAGCCTTACAAACATCTGACGTGACAGAACTAGCTGTCTCCAATAGACGTTCTGTACCTGTGTGGGCCCCCCCTCGTTTAAGCATGTGACGCTTAGACACCAGAGCATATTAATACATGTACCTATAGGCATCCTCTGATACACTTAGTTTCCCTAACATGCAAGTCGTCAACAAAATGATCACTTCACATTAGATACCTATAGATATCCTATGATATATGCCTGCCAGTTTCCCTCACATTCGAACTGGCTACGTAAAATAGGCGAGTTGGCAACACAATGATGACATTACATCATGTGCCAACAACACGCATTTGTCACATATATAGATACCTTTTCGCGGCTCGATCTGTGGAATTACGTCCAGTCCAAGCATTCCAGACTGACACGATTTCACTTGGTTACCACAGCAACCCCAGCTCTAACAACCAATAAGGGCTCCTCACGTAACACTGTTGTCACACGTGACCCCGCGTCATCACTTCCTGTGGTTTACGCGGCGCGTCCTGCCACACGCCCATATCCCTCTCTTTTCCTCTACCGGAAGTAAACCTCGCGCACTAGTCTCTCCGCCAGCACCTCTCTGACGTAGCAATTAGTGCACGGCTCGGATTGGCTGGTCTACGCTAGATAATCCCTTCGGGAGTTCTGAGATTCGTCCCCCGAGTCGGCGTGGATCAAGGGTAGGTGGATAGGCGTCCTGTACTACGGACTTCTGTAAGTATCCCCTCGTGGCACCTGGGTCCTCATCTCATGCGGATTTCCTTATTATATGATCATGCTACTAAATGATCAGCTCTCTATTCCATTTTCTTGCGGCTGCACCTTCTGCCCGCTGGTCGCCGCTCTGTGTATCATTAGGACACTGTACTATCCGGTGTCTGCCTCCAGCGCCAGCTCGTTGGATTTTACAGCCCTGCAGTGAAGGGTGAGTGGTTGAACTAAAATAAACTGTTATCTCTGCCCCGATGCCACCAAACACCTCGCGCATCCGGCGTTCTTAATTTTCTGCCCTAGCACCAGTCACAGTGGGAAGTGGTCAAAAATACATATATTTTTTTAAAATTCTCCCGTTTTTAGTCCACTTCTATAGGGTGTTCACAACTAGTACCACCTTATAGCTGAACACTTGGCAGTATTGAATTTGCATGACAACTGATTATCGTAGTTGTTAAGAGATAAGATCTATAATGCTTGTCGCAATGTGATTGTTACTTACATGTATGTTTGTGTCCCTGTATATATTTTTCTCTTTCAGGCATTTTTCCCAACCTGCACTAGTCACCACTTATTAGGGTGCTGTATGTGTGGTAAGTGTCAAATTAGCCACTACCACTACCAATGAGTGTGTGAATCACCTGGTCCTGAAGAATTGCGGTTACTTTACTTAAGCAAGAAACATGTTGACCATCTATGACCACAGCGTAATACAGTCAATCTAACTGTAATATTACGCACTCTATTGTTTTTATTGTAAGAGTGGGACCCCAGTCATTTAATAAACACTATTCAGGTTCCCCACTACTTATTTTTAATACACTCCCCTCACCACACACTTCTCACTTGAAGGCCCTCACCTGCATTCACCCACCGGCAACTATGGAATAAAGATCTCCATTAAAAGGCGCCATTGGGGTCGCCGATCGGGGATTGCAGCGCCGCCCCGATTCGGAGCAGACCCGATGATGACACTTTACATCTGGGCCACATGCTGACGACATATGACAGCTAGTCTGCCGGGTGTGTGAGGGTCTTTTTCCTAAAGGAGGATTTTCCTCCTGACCTCAGGGACTCATTTATCGCTTTTTTCACCAATAATTCTCTTTAGGAACAGCATACTTTCTTACTTATTCGAGTACATCTGGGCTATGTATGCTGGACCTGTCATAAACAGCCCTTGTTCCTCCTCTTTTTAAGTACCAGCTTCTGGTGTACTCACACTGCACCTTGGACTGGCCACTGGCCGTGATGTTCACTGCTGCATGTACCTCATCTGCACTTTGGACTAGCCACTGGCCTTGATGTTCACTGCTGTTTGCCCCTTCCCTGTGCAGGATCTCATGTACCTACTCTGTACCTTGGACTGGCCACTGGGCTTGATGTTCACTGCTGTTTGCCCCTTCCCTGTGCAGGTTCTCATGTACCTACTCTGCCCCTTGGACTGACCACTGGCCTTGATGTTCACTGCTGTTTGCCCCTTCCCTGTGCAGGATCTCATGTACCTACTCTGCACCTTGGACTGGCCACTGGCCTTGATGTTCACTGCTGTTTGCCCCTTCCCTGTGCAGCTTCTCGTGTACTCACACTGCACCTTGGACTGGCCACTGGCCTTGATGTTCACTGCTGCATGTACCTCATCTGCACCTTTGACTGGCCACTGGCCTTGATGTTCACTGCTGTTTGCCCCTTCCCTGTGCAGCTTCTCATGTACTTACTCTGCACCTTGGACTGGCCACTGGCCTTGATGTTCACTGCTGTTTGCCCCTTCCCTGTGCAGGATCTCATGTACCTACTCTGCACCTTGGACTGGCCACTGGCCATGATGTTCACTGCTGTTTGCCCCGTCCCTGTGCAGGATCTCATGTATATACTCTACACCTTGGACTAGCCACTGGCCTTGATGTTCACTGCTGTTTGCACCTTCCCTGTGCAGGATCTCATGTACCCCATCTGCACTTTGTCCTGGCCACTGGCCTTGCTCTTGTCTACTTTTGGTGCCTATCTGTGTAATATGTGAATAAAGTCAGTTACTCATGTTGTCTGCCTTGTCCGTGTCCTTGCTAAATAAAGGGTTTTCTCTGTGGGTACGGTTTACTGTGACACATGCTCTATGTGCCACTTCAACATTGCCAATGACTTGTTTCATTTTTTCAGGCTTTAAAAGAGGTGACAGACACTTAAGTTCTTCTTGACTCTGAGGCTTGGGGGTGCAATGATGTTGGTTTGTGATGAACTACTGTTATCATGATCACTCTTTGGTCAGGTTAGCTATATTGTACACATTGCATGTTTGTATGCACTGCCAGCACAAAGTGGGCTTCTATCCACAGTATTGTAGGCTGGCCAGGGTCATCATGTCTGTGTGATCTTTCTTGATGTGTGACCAGCAGTGTTGATGTATGCTCATCTTGTGATGGCCAGGCATCCTAGATCCATGGGCAAATTTCAATATGTGCACTTGGGTGGTCAAGAAGTTAGCAGTGTGAAGGGGGTGACTTTGTCAGTAGTGTTGATGTGTGTGTGTCCCTGCAAAGTCAACTGCACACATGTGTCACCCAGGCGTTGAGTGCCTTTTATTTGGATTGGTCAGCCCTGTGCTTGTGATTGTGTACACATGTGGAAATTGTAGGTTGTGCACTGTGCAGTGTACTGGTGTGTCCTTGCACTTCTGGGGGACACCTACTTGTTGTTGGTGGCAATTGTGTTTATGCAGAGTGTGTGACTAGCAAGTCAGTGTTGTGTTTTGTTGATCAGCCATGTGTTTTGATACTGTTTGTACTCACTGTGCAGACCTGCTCAGCAACACTGACATTGTGGATGTGTTTTCTCATGCATTGCTGTAATTTGGGGCTTTTTTTGCTCCATTATGGCATGTGGGGTGTGGAGCCATACCATTCCCTATCTCTGCTTCTGATGCCTACCCATTGTGAGTCTGCACTCCATCTATGTTTGTATGGGGCACTCCTCACCTGTCCACTACTGACGTACACACCACTTCACTCTCATGTCAGCTGTCTCTTTGGGTCGCCAGTGTGTATGCCTCCTTATCACTTCATTTGTTACACTATGCTTTGTGGTGCTGATCTGTGCACAGGACCAATGTGCCACTCAGGACAGTTTACCAATTGGTTATATGTGATTTTCTTGTCTTGTTTTGCAGCCATGGTTGCTCATATGCAGTTCAACTGTTTGTGCTGCACAGTCCTCTGGTCATGTTGTTGTCACCTGGGGGTCCCAGACTTGTGCATCTGTGGGTGTTGGGTTAGCTTAGCTGTATGTGTGTTTTCTGGGGTTCTGCTTCCCTTCCTGAGCGTGATGTCTGTGTGCTGTGCTGATTAGTGTTGTGGGAGTTCATTGTGTGTCACTCATATGTGGGTGGAACTGGTATGTTTGGTGTGCACACACTGCTTGTCGTGCATGCAGTGCTGTGAGTGTATGTTGCCTTGTCCTTGCCTGGTGTGCACCCCCTGATGTCCTGCTGGGTTTGCAATGTGATGTATTGTCATGTGCATCTGTTGTGTGTTCGATGTGGATATGTGCAGTGTTTGGGCTGTGTTGTCTCTTGCAGCTGACAGATGCTCTGTGTGTGATGTTCTATTTGCATGTCAGTGTGTGTGTTTTGTTAGTGTGTTTTGATTCATTCAGATGTGTGTTGCCAGTGTATTGTGCACAACTTGTGTGTCTGCCACATGCACTTAGAGCTATTCTTGTTCCTGGGCTTGTTTTGGGTGCCTCCTTGGGGTTTTCTCCTCTCATATGTGACCTGTCATTTGGCAGGATTGTGCATGTGCATGCATGTGGTACACTATAACACCATGTTGACTTGCTAGGTGGTGTGGTGTGTCTGTCTGTGTTTCATTGTAGGCCCATTGGTCCCAGTTTGTGTCCATGGTTGTTTTGAGGTGATGCACTTCTTGTCTGGGTTGGGGTATGTTGTCTGTGCGTTGTTCCTGACTGATGAGGTTGTGTTCTCCTGTTCTGTCTGGGCTCCCATTGCCTTTCCACAGTTTTGCTGCACAGGTCAGGTCTGGTCTTGTTGTACTTCTGTGTATGTTGTTATTGAGTTTTGTGTTTGGCTGTTGATTTTGTGCCAGCATTGGTTCAGGCATCCCTGAGTGTGTGTGTGATGTTTGTGGATGCCCCCCAGGGAGTGTGATTGTTTGTCAGTATATTGACTGTACAATTATTGGAACCCTTCTGTGTGATTGACACTAGTGTTGTGTGCTGCAGGTTTGAGGTGGGGGTATGTGTGAAGGATCCAAGTTGTGTTTGGCAGTCATGGAGTATAACAATGGGCCCTGTGTGTTGTGCTGCTGACATACACCTGTCAAGTAGTTGATTGCAGATGTGTGGCTGTTCACTGTTTGACTTCAGAGGCTTCCTTTCATCCCTGAGCCTATATATAGTTTGCCTTGCTGTCTCCCTGAGTTGTTGCACAGAGGTGACTGTGGTTTGATTTCACTTACTGTGCCAGCCATGTGTGATTTGATGGGCTAAGGGTGTTGTTGTATGTTCCTTCTCTTGTATGTGATGTACACATGCTTAGTGGTTGTCTCCTTGGCCTTTCATTTGTATGCACCTCACTTTAACTTTCCTATTTGTTGTCCTCCATTGCTGCTGAAATCTGGTCAGAGTATGTGGCTGTGTGTCAGTGTGGGGTATGTCTGTGTGACTTGACAGGCTGTGTGTCCAGATGAATGATTGTTCATATTCTGTGTAGAAGTTCATTTTGTGCTTGCACTCAGTTTTTTTTCCATGAGTGTAGTGTGGGTGTGGTTTGAGGGTTGCCCTGGCCCTGAGCTTCTGTGCTGCGTGTTCCTCTGCAGCCCCACCTGTTGAGACTATCTCCCTAGTTGTTTGGTGTGTGGTACAGGGTACAGGGTACAGGGTGTGGGTTCACCTGGCTGGTTATTGTGCATGGGGAGCACAGGAGAGGCACATAGCATGTCCCTTAATGGGGGGCTAGTGTGTGGAGGGTGGAGGTGTGGCCCTATGATCTTTGTGCACTGCCCATGCCTGGCGCTGGCCCTGCCTTCTGCATTGTGCTCATGTTTTCCCACGTCTTCACCGCTGCGGTGACGTGACTGGGACATTGCATCAATATCGCGGTTGGTGGGTGACCTGGATGCGGAGGGATGATTTTGTGACAGGTAGGACATGGGTGGGTACACTTGTGGATGTGTTCCTGTCCCCACCAGGGTGTCTGGTGTGGAGAGGAACCCTATATCTGCCCAGGTATTGTGGGTTGTGTGCGGAGTTGTGTTTTTGCGTACCTGCGGCGGCGTCCGCGACTGTGCATGACTTGCTGGTAGTATATCAGGTACAGCATCGGGAAGACATGTACAGCTGGATCCATTGCGCTCAGGACCGGGCGGAGAGGACCGGGACTCTGGTTTCGCGCTCCGCAGTCGTGCTTCCGCTATCTCTGGTTGGGCAGTTTCTCCGCTGCGGTGCGACTGGCTGTTTGAGGCATCCTAATTTGTACAGCGACCAGGATGTCATTCCGCACGGTGGTGGGTCTCCATTGGCTCCCACCGCTGGGGTGGCGGGCGCATTTTGATTGTGGTTCTTGTCACACCGTGGCGGACGGGAAATGGGCTATGTTTGACCATGCTAATATGGCGGGCATGAGGACTGCTGATGGCGTGCGGAAAATGGCATTTTCCACCACCGCCAGCAGTGCGGTGGTCCATCCTAATAGGCCTCTTTGTTCTTTTTGGAGGGCTTGGAGTAGTTTATGTAGGGTAGGTATCCCTCCCCCTGTTGTTGATTGGAAGGCATTATGCCATCCTTCAACAGCATTGTTGGTTTTGGCTTGTTTGTTTACTGTGCTCAAGTACACATTCCACCATGAAATGTGAAATTTAGGTAGTCTTCTGTGGCTTGATCTGTGGAGTCTTCCCACCCAGGTATCTTCGAAGGAATCTGGGCTTAGTTTTTCTTCCTTTTTTTATACTAGGGGTTTTCTATTAGGAGGTTATAGTGTTCTGCTACCTCAGTTACTGGCACATAGGCCAGTGAAATCAGTTTTTTTACTTGATATGCAAAACTACTATAGTTGCATATTCCACACTTAGGGTTGACTTTTGCAGATGTCTCCATAGACATTGATTAAAATGGTAATAGCAACCCTGGATTGCTGTATGTGGGTAGCATTTTAGTATAGTATTAATCATGGCTTGCTCAAAATCAATAATTATTGTCTGAGGAAAATAATTATTGGTTTTATCTTTCATTTGGTTTAGAATTTCAAGGTAGGTAGCTTGTTGTTTATTGGGAAGTAGAGTATAGATAAATGGAATATTAGTATTTTGGAAAAAAACATGGATTGTGTACAACTGATAAAATGGTTTGGTACACATTTTGAAGGTCCCATCCATCATCCGGGTGTTACATTGTTGTAATTTAAGTAAATTGTTTGCAGTAGCAAACATAATAATTCTAATATCTTTGCATGTATTATCAAATAGTATAAATGGTTCATTACCGTGCGTTATACTTAGTTCAGGGGGAATCTCTACCTCTTGAAAGGTTTTAGGGGCAGGTGTAGTAGTTGTAGTGGCTTTCTTTTGTCTAGCTATTGTCCTTTTTAAAGAATCAATAGAGGGTAATTGGCTAGATGCATGGCGGGGTACTCTTAGTAACTGCTCTTTTAGTATTTCTGTGGTAGGTCTATCTGTACTAGTGCTAGCTTCTTTTATTGTTTCAAGAGCATCTCTTAATTCAATCTCAGTTACATTTGGGGGGTGGTTATGTTCTTTAACAGATACAACAGTGGATTCTTGTGTAAAAGCTCTTCCATAGAATTTTTTCGAATAATATTTGCTGCATTTCCAAAATACTTTTAAACCAGTTTGTTTTTCTTGTGTGTATACATAGCCCATATAACACAATAACATTTTCCCTTTTTGCGACGTAATAAATTGTGCGCCTTCAGTCACAGTGGTCTTTTTAGCTCTAAGGAAAATATTTATAAAAATTGATTGAAATAATACAGTATAGCTTTTAAGTAAATACATATACATTTCTTTGCATATACTTACAATGTTGCTGTTGATGTCAATAAAGATGGTGTTGAATATTTTTCAAAATTCTATTTTCGTTTTCTTGAAAGATGTTTTTGTTGTGAAGAAAAAAATATAACTTTAATATTTTTCGTATAATGTGTTGTACGTGATGGGGACATTGTGGATAAGTAGGTTTTTGGGTGGGGGTTTTAGGGAGTTGTTCAATATAAAATTATATTTATACTTACTTTTTTGAGTTCAATAAAAAATTTTATTAGTCAGTGGAAAAGGATAAACCATTACATAACATCAGTTTAGAAGGGGAAAGGAGGGGGAAAGTGGGGAGGAAGGGGGGAGGGGGGAATAACAGAATGTGGCACGTAGAGGAAAATATGCAATAAAACAATAATCATGGGCAATGAGTATCTGAACAGTTAATCATGGGCATTGAAAAAGAAGAGAAACAGAGAAAAAGAACAATGCAATTAAGAAAAAACTTGGATGTGGAAAGGGTATCAAGGGGGTTTGTACGAATGAGCAGTACATTTATCTAGGTACAACGTAATGGGGAGCCACATTTCTGCTCGTTTAGTAGCTAATTGAACAGGAAAAACAAAAGCATTATCGAGTCTGTGGTTATGACAGACATTATACCACCATCCTTTGAGAGAAACATTAGATGCAGTTTTCCAATTTACAGTAATCTGCTGAAAGGCTACAGCTAATAACAGATCTACAATGCGAACACACATATCCACATTATCCCAACCCGGGGACAGGCTACCCAAGAAAAGATGAGTGAGGGAAAAAGGAATACAAGTATGAAAAATAACATTGACTTGAGCCCATACCTGTAACCAAAAGTCATGCACATACTTACAGAGAAATATCATGTGAAATAAGGTAGCATTAGGGGAGCCACACGACCAGCAAATGTCTGGGGTATTGGGAAAGCGTTTGTGCAGTGTAGAAGGAGTGTGAAGTAATCTGTTGTATATAAAGAATAAAGATTGTGTCAGGGAGGCTGCTCTGGAAGTTTTACGGAGTTTTGTCCATATTTTATCCCAGAGAGATATCGGCCATTCTGTTCCAAGGTCGGTCTCCCATTGGATCTCAACCTTAGATTTAGGTCTAAGTGATGGATGTGCGTGAAGATGTTTATAGATAAGGGATGCTTTGGGGCTTGTACGTAGAAGAGAATGGAGTTGGAGCGTTGGGAGTTGTTGAACAGGGGAGGGAGAAGAAGAACCCGAGAGCCTCTCACAAACCTCTAAAACGGTACTTTTAAGTAATAAGTATTTAGGGGCAAAAGATAAAGGTAGACCAAAGGAAGAACTAAGATCAGAGAAAGAGAGAAAGATGGAATCAGAAAAGAGTTGCGAAATCCATATCAAACCTCGGGACCTCCATGTTTTCCAATAGAAGGGCTTATTACCGATTAGAAGATATTTATTATGCCAAATGGTGGAAAAGAGGAAATCGGTGACAGTCATGGGAGGGCCAGGGGCCTCAGATAACAAGAGCTTAAGGGTATATTTGTGGATAGGAGTAGGAATCGAAGAAGGTTTACGAGAAAAAGCAAGATATTCTGTAAAAGAGAATGGACAAAGGAGAGTGCGCTCAACCTTGAGCCACAAAGGGCAGGGAACAATGATATCATGTAGCCAGAGGGAAGCTTGACGTAGCAAAAAGGCCTTCTGATATGCAGGAAAGTCAGGGAAGTTGACACCACCCTCAGAGGCGGGCGTATAAGTCTAGCAAGAGACATTCTAGGTTTTTTAGAACTCCACAAAAATGAAGATAACGTTAAGTTGATCTTCTTAAAGAATTTCATTGGAATAGATACTGGGATATTGGATAAGGTGTAGAGAATAATGGGGGAAATCATCATTTTAATAGTATCAAGGCGACCCCACCAGGAGAGATATAGGGGATGCCACTTTGTAGTAAGGTCCGTGATTTTTTGTGTACATTTGGACAAACAAAGAGAGATAGTGTCAGGAATGGAGGGGGTGATATATAGCCCCAGATATTTAATGTGAGTGGGGCACCAAGTAAATTGAGAGTCACAAAATTCTTGTTTGAAAGTGAATTTGGTCAGGGGTAGGATCTCACATTTATCATGATTAAGTCTATACCCAGAGAGGGAGGAATAATTCCGAACTTCAGCCAGAAAAGCAGGGACAGATTCCGCGGGATTGGAGAGGAAAAGTAAGATATCATCTGCATAAGCAGCAAGTTTAAGATGAAGGTCCGCAAACTGAAAGCCATGGATAGCAGGATTTTGACGTATTCTAGATAAAAAGGGTTCTAGAGCGAGGTTAAAAAGAAAAGGGGAGAGGGGGCAACCCTGACGAACGCCCCTACCCAGATTGAAATAAGAAGAAATTTGACCATTGGCAATTACTGCGGCTCTGGGGTGCGAGTATAACAGGGAAACTAAAGAAATAAATTTGGGGCCAAAGCCAAACCAAGTAAGAGTGTGAAAAAGATATCGCCACTCAACTCGATCAAACGCTTTTTCGGCGTCAAGGGCAATCGCTGCAAGTGAATGTTGACAGCGGGAAGACTTTGATAGAATATTAAATAGAAGTCTGGTATTATCCGTAATATGTCGGCCCTTAACAAACCCGGATTGCTCTTCCCCAAGAAGATCCGGGAGTAGGTGATCCAATCGGACCGCCGGTACTTTAGCAAAAAGTTTATAGTCAATATTGACTAAAGATATGGGCCTATAATTTTTGCAATGTTGTACATCCTTCCCAGGTTTAGGTATCAAACATATGTGAGCATCCGAGAATGTCCCTGAGGAAGTACCTTGGGCAATAAAAGTACGGAGAAGAGAGTGTAGGCGTGGGATCATCAGCTTAGAAAAATGAAGATAGAATTCAACGGTAAAACCGTCGGGGCCAGGGGCCTTATTAAGCTTAAGGTGTTGCAAAGCAGTGAGTAGTTCCTTTTGTGTGATGTCAGATTCTAAGGAGGAAAGGTCAAGAGGAAAAGTGGGTGGTGCGTGAATGGTGGAGAAAAAATGGGCAAGAGAGTTGGGGGAGGGCTGAGTTCCAGATGTGTATAATGTTTCATAAAAATGGGAGAAGGCAGCCAAAATATCAACATCTTTATGCTTCAGAGTGTCATTAGAGTCATAAACAGATTCAATATTGAACTTATCATGCTTAATCTTTAAATAGTTAGCTAGGAGCTTCCCTGCTTTATTCCTACCCCCATAAAATTTAGCAGTAGATTTTAACAAGTATAAGGAGGCGTCCTCCGTAGCTTTCTCATTACATTTCAATTTTGCAGCAACAAGGGCTGTCAAGCTATCCTCAGAGTGGGAGGTAAAGTATGCGTGTTCCAACTTCTTAATATCTAAAAGGAGCTGTTTGGTGGATCTTCTGGCAGCCCCGCGCTTACTCGCAACGTATCTGATGATAAAGTCACGCGCAGCCGCTTTAAAAGCGTCCCAGATAGTATGGTCCGGAATATCAGTGTGGTCATTAATCAGAAAAAATTCATCAAAAAAGGAAGTGAAAGTAGACGTAAACTTGGGATCAGTTAGGAGCGAGTTATTAAATCTCCATCTTCTGGGACCATTAACCTTAGGGAACACATCAACGCTTGTAAGGACGGGGGCGTGATCCGAAAGTAATATCGGGCCAATCTCAGAATGTAATAGTGATTGAGCAAGGTTGTGGGAGACAAAAACATAGTCAAGTCTTGACTGGGAGCGATGACATGGAGAGTAAAAAGTGTACTCCCGTAATTTGGGGTTGCAAAGGCGCCAGAAATCCACCAATTTATGCTGTGAGATAGCATGACTAAATAGCTTGTGGGGTTTGTTGGGAATATAGGGGGCCATAGATTTCCTATCAATAAAGGGATCTAGAGGTTGATTACAATCCCCCGCCAAAATAAAGTTGTGGTCCATAAATTTAGTTAGTAATGGAGAAAAATCAGCCCAAAAGGAGGGTTCACCCGTAGTTGGGCCATAAACATTAAGAAGGGAAATTGGAACACCTCTGAGTGATAGCTTGGCAAAAACCCAACGACCGGAAACGTCCGATTCTTGAGTAAGAACCTGAAATGACAGAGACTTGCGACAAAGGATTGCCACACCATTCCGTTTGCCATCACCCTGTGAGTAAAAGAGTTCGCCCACCCATCCACGTTTGAGCTTAACTGATTCTACATCGTTTAAGTGCGTTTCTTGAAGGAATGCAATATCAACATTCAATTTGGCTAGGTGTGACAAAATTCTTTGACGCTTAATTGGGGAGTTAATACTCTTCACATTCCATGACAAAATATTCAAGGACATAACGATAACCTATCTACGAAAATGTGAAAAAAACATATCAAAGAATGGAAAGCCCATGTACCTTGGAAAAGACATGAAAAAAGAAGAAGAAAGCGAGAACCAGTGTAAACATGCTGGAAAAGAGGAGAAGAAGAGGATAAATGAAAAGCTAAAGAGTAAGTGCACCAGGAGGAGCAAGGAATATAACTCTTATATAAGCAGAAGATTTCAGTCGAAGATAATATGCTAAAATATAAACATGTGAACAAGAATACATACGAGAGAAGAGGGAGGAGGAAAGGGTAAGGAAAGAAACCATCAAATGCACAGGGAAAACAGATAGGGGAACGGAGAAAGATCATACCTACAAAGGAGGGGTACGAGGAAGGGTGGAGGAGGGAAGGAGCCACATGGGTGAGGCAGCACATCCAGGAGCAGCGAGGCAAGGACCAAGAGACATCATCAAACACGGGGAAAACTTCCTGTAAGACGAAAAAAGAGAACGAGAGTTGAAACAAATCAGGACATCATGCGAGAAGCGTGACTAACAAGAAAACATGGGACAACCATCATGCATAAACGGTAACAAATCAGCAAAATAAGCTACTGGAAGATCAGACATAGTCGAGTGAACTGCAACTGAGAGAAAATCTCTGAGCAAGTACAGGAAAAAAAAAAAAAATACAACAACCACATGAGAATTATGAAAACATTAGTCAGCCATGAGCAGAGGTTGACGGTCCGGAGGCGTCCATGGCAGATGACTTGTGCGCATTGATAAAACTTTGTAGGCGCACTGGGTCTTCATAGGTTGTAGTCTTGTTATTGTAGGTAACTTTAAATAGACATGGGTGATACAGGCCATATCGCGCACCCATCGCCCTCAGATCTGCTCTTAGGCTCAGAAAGACCTTACGGCGGGTGGCTGTGGCTTTAGCATAATCCTGTGCAAAGAACAAGGGCGTGCCAGACCAAGCTAGATTCGGAGCAGATTTAGCCGCCGTTAGAACCATCAAAAGGTCAGTGTATTCCAAGAAATAGATGATGACCCCTCTAGGTCTCTGTGAGGAGGAAGCAGAAGAAGGTGGTCGACCCAGTCTGTGAGCACGTTGGATGTTAAGGGACTTGTCCAGTGACAAATGCAAAAGCTTAGGAAGGAACGACTTGAAGAAGGCGATTGGACCAGATCCCTCAAGTCCCTCAGCCAGTCCGTAAATACGGAGGTTATTGCGTCTATTTCTATTCTCCAACTGCTCCACTTGTTGTTGAAGGTCTGAGACTTGAGATTTTAGGTTGGAGACCACAGAGGACGTCTCTTGAAATGACTGAACAGATTTTTCCATCGAAGTTACCCTCGTTTCCATCTGCGACCAATTATCTGTAAGGACCTGGAGTTTCATATTGGTCTCTTCCATGAAAGGACGCAAGGACCTTATCTCTTCTAACAACAACTCCATTGATACTGGACTGGAGAGTTTTGGAGGTGAGAGAGAATTTGACTTAAGTCTTTTTGTGGTAGATTTAGAATTATCCAGCGTACTTTTGGAAGGATCCATTGGTGTGTCTGAACCAGACGAGTTAAGAGAGTCTTCCAGTTGCGAGAAAGCAGAGAAAACCTTAGAGTTCTTCACTAGCTGGGGTTTAGTCGAACGAGGCAAGTGCGACATTGATTTAAGTTTACCCATGTAGTAAAGGCGCGGAATGGCTGATACAGCAGATGTCACAGGAACAAAAACGGGGTAAATTGAATGTTTTATGAGGAAGATATGGCCAATTTCACAGCGCTTAAGCTAAAAAACAGTCGTTAAAGCATACATGGACAGGCAAAGAAGGTCATTAATGAGGAGATTACGGTAGCATGTATACGGCATATATTGCAGAGATTTGGCTGCAGCTCACCGCAGCATATGAAGCGATTTTAATCCACACAGCAAGAGGTGACAGGAAGCGCCTCGCGACATGCCTCTCAGGAATCCACATTAAATAGCAATATCAATGATAGAAAGCAACTAGGCATGTCATAGAGACACCCCACCACTCGTAGACAGATTCAGGGCACATCGTGGATAAAAGAAATTATGCCTTGAGGAACGACTTAGTGGTAAACATATGGAGCAAGGGCACCGCAAGAAGGGACTTTATGTTTGCGTAGTACATAGGGTGAGTGGTACCATACTGCAGACTTGGTGCAGGGGAGCAGAGCAAATAAATGGGTTATAAGCCCATTAAAAATGTATAATTAGCGCTGGGCTGACTGAAGAAAAACCGCCACAAAACGCGCATCATTTGGCGGATCCAAGATGGCGGCCGCCGACGTGAGAAACTCGTCAGAACTTACGAGTTAGTTGCTGTGTCACGGAGGCATAAAAATTGCACCACTGCTGCCAGGTGAAGTCAGGACATGTTCCGACACCTTCCCATTCGAGCGTCTTCAGGAGGCAAGAGCAGGAACCGGCTCGTCCCTCAGCGCCGCCCCGGAGCTCTACTCGGACGCCGCCACCACCATCAGGCGCCAAGCCACGCCCCCTATACTTACTTTTTTAGTAACTTTATTGTTGATGCAGCAGAAGTAGGGCCCGCCTGCCACCATAACGGAAAATGGGACTGTTACTGTAGGAATTTCGTATTACAAGCATAATGTGAAATTCTGAAATTATGCAAATTTAAAGGCGTAATTTACTTCTCACCCATGCCTAGCTCTGACTATCTTGAAATAGACAATGAGAGTGAAGCTCAAGTTGTCTGCAGTGTGAATTAGTAACCCTTTATTTACTGTCACCCATCTTAATATCATGTTGTTTCTGGGTTCTAATTCATTCCAATATTGTGAACAGACTTTTAAAATTATAGAACTTTAAACACAGAAATAAATATGGGTTGAATGAGGCAGGCTTCAGCTCCTTTTGTGAGCAGTGTTGGCGCAAGTTATGCCAATCGGCCTTCAGAACAAAAATATATTGCTCCTAGGGGACTTTAATATCCACTACGATGACAGTAATAACCCCCTCACTAAACAACTAACTGAAAATATGGAGATACTGCAGCTGTCTCAGAGAATTAACCAACCAACCCATCAGGCCGGACACACCCTCGACCTGATTTTCTCCAATATTAACCCTATCTCCATCTCAGGGATAAGACCACTACCATGGACAGACCACTCTTTGGTTGAATTTGATATTCAATTACCGGCTAAAAACACTAGGCCCTCCTATCAGACAGCAACCCACAAAAGAAGTTATGCTAACTTCAAGGTTGAAACTTTCAAGAAACACTTTGTACATCCCCCTACAGGAGAAATAAGTGTTGATGAAGCAACAGATAGACTGCAGGACCACATCGCAATGGCTCTCGAGCACTGCACTTGACAGTGTCGGAATCCCAATCCCAGGCGCACCATGTCAGAAAAGTGGTACGGCCAGGAACTGAAATCACTAAAAAGGAAATGCACCAGGCTAGAACACAAATGGAGGTTAACAAAATCCCAAGAGACTAGGTCAATCTACAAAAAAGAACTGTTGCAATATACTAAAGCCATCAGGAAGGCAAAAAAGGACTACTTTTCTCATAGAATTCTAGAGAATAAAGACTCCTCTAAAGAGCTCTTTAAAATAGTTAATGAGCTATGTAGCCCGCCCAGTTTATCATCTAATCTGATTCCCTCGCAAATCAGTTGCGACAAAATGAACAACTTCTTTTGTGAAAAGATAGACAAGATCTATTCTTCCTTCCCCAACCCCGAGGCGGGCTCCCCGATGTACCACGAGCCACCCACCTCCCAAGCCCACTGTACTAGCTTCGGCCCATTCTCTGAACAGGAAGTGGGCAAAGCAATGCTCGAAATTAAATCTGGCTCCCCCTTGGACACTTGCCCCCATCATATTTTCCGGCAACTCATTCCTTTAATTTGCCCTGCAGTAACTCAAGTGCTGAATCACTCGCTAGAAGCGGCAGAATTTCCATCCAGCTGGAAGAACGCCACAGTCACCCCCCTTCTAAAAAAAGCAGGCCTAGATATCAACAACCCGGCCAACTATAGACCCATTTCCCAACTTCCCTACTTGTCGAAAGTCCTGGAGAAACTGGTCAACAGGCAACTGGTCAGTTTTCTCGAAACGAATAACCTACTGGACATCACGCAAACAGGTTTTAGGGCCAACAACAGCACGGAAACAACTCTCCTGGCCGTGCTTGACAACATCAGAATGCATGTGGACCAGGGGAAAACAGTTGCCCTAATCCTGTTGGACCTCTCGGCGGCATTCGACTCCGTCCCACACAAACTGCTCCTGGAGACCTTAGCATCTAGAGGCATTAGGGACAGAGCACTGGGATGGCTGCGGTCTTTCCTATCGGAAAGATCACAATCGGTGCACCTGGGCAAGTTCTCATCCCCTCGCCGGATCATCAAATACGGGGTCCCGCAGGGGGCCTCGCTAAGCCCTACTCTGTTCAACGTTTTCGTGTCTTCCCTGGCTGGAATCGGCAGAAAATGGGGTGTTGAAATCTGTTCCTATGCGGATGACACCCAACTCACTGTAATCTTGGACGAGAAGAACAACCCCAAGGACAGGCTTCTACACTGTCTCTCTGAGTTGGCTGAATGGATGCACAAGCACTACCTTAAGCTAAATGCAGACAAATCAGAGATACTGCTGTTCGGAGGCCACACTCAACTGTGGAACGACACCTGGTGGCCCGAAGCCCTGGGTATCCCTCCTGCCCCGACATCAACAGCAAGGAATCTTGGAATAACTATTGACACCTCCCTCTCCATGAAAACTCATGTCGCCGCTATATGCGGTAAAGGCTTTGCAACTCTGAAGATGCTTAAAAGAGTCTTTCCATGGATTCCAATAGAGTGCAGAAGGATCCTAGTTCAGTCTCTCCTGATGAGTAGGCTGGACTATGGAAACTCCCTGTTCGTAGGCATGGCAGAGTACCTATTCACCAAACTTCAAATGGTGCAGAACGCAGCAGCCAAGGCTATCTGCATGAAAAGAAAATTCGACTCGGACACAAATTGTCTGCGTGATCTACACTGGTTGCCAATGAAGCAAAGAGCAACTTTTAAAATGTTGTGCATCACTCATAGAGCACTGCACAAGACAGGCCCTCTCATCCTTAGAAACAGGATTCAGTTCTACACTCCCACCAGAAACCTCCGCTCACAAATCTCGGCGCAAGCCAGCATCCCCCGGGTAAAGAGAGCCAGGATGGGTGAACAAGCCTTTTCCCACGTCGCTGCAAGGAAGTGGAATGAACTTCCCGTGGCCCTCCGACTCACAGAATGCCACCTGGCATTTAGGAAACAACTAAAAACCTTCCTTTTCCCCCACTCCGACTAAACCACCCAACTATGCCCACTGCACCCAAACTTCAGCAATCACAGCGCCGTGATATCCCTTTGGGATGATTGTTAGCGCTCTATAAGAAACCTAAATAAATAAATAAATAAATAAATAAAGTGTTACATCATAGCTGTGGAGTATACACCTTGTTTCCCGCTGTGATATAATTGCAGTAAATAGCAGCTTTTTGAAATGCACGTTTAGGATGCTGGTTGCTGGATAAATTAGGGAACCATATATAACAAAGACATTTCCAAATGGTGCAGCATTGGTTGGTTAGTGACAAATAAGGCGATCTTACAATAGATATAAGCCCCACAACATTGGGAAGACTTACTCACATTATCAACTTGCCAATCACGACTAAAGTTAAAAAAAAAACGCAAATGTTTTCACCTCTACAGAACTTTTTAGAAACCTATAGCTGTCGGTTCTTTACCAGTCAGGTTTTTGAGGCAGAAATGGGACAGAAGTTTATTCATGTACACCTGGCTGAACTTTCAATTTTCTTAAAATCTCAGTACCAGATTAGGCACTGGCTAGGTACTACACATTCGATCAGCCTAGCATTTTCAAAAATATTCAGTGTCAAAACCTGTAATGAGATTTCCGACACTTTTATAAGTTGAAGGATATTTGTGTACCAAGATGCCTTGAAGTAAGAATCAGGGATATCTCTAGGCTCTTGAATGCTGGAATTAAAAAAGATTGATTAGAAATGCTACTGTAACACGTTTAAAATGAAAAAAACTAATTGTTACTAGCAAGTATGCACAAGACTTATCTTATAGATGAACTGTGAGTTAACCATCAAACTAAAACTAATCATTATAATAATTAATGAGATTATCTATAACATTACAACAATGTTATTAATTAACATATAAAAAACAATTATCTTCCCATTTGTCAGAAGAACTTGAGAAAGTCTAATGTGTGTTACATCACAAAGAGGCAGTGGCATGCATGATTAACAGGCCCTATCTGGAACATCTCAAATAGGCAGGGTAATGCAAACCCTGTTATCTGTCTGTTTCGAAGCACCTTCAAAAATCTGCTCAAGTACAAATACCCCTAAGTTAATATCAAAGAACTCTGTAAAGCTGTAACATTTTCTCCTAGAAAAACAGCTCACATCTTACATAGATTGTTATTCATACATAGCACTGTCTTTTTGTGAAGTCACAGACAACTAGAGTTTCTTACATGTGAAACTAGGACCAGGGTTTATATGGAGAGGTAGGAAAAATGGCGCCTCCACTATATGTACACCAGTCACCTTCTGTCTGTGTTTGGACGGTGCCTCCAGGAAGGGGTTGACCCTGAACCCCCTAAATTACAGACCAGAGGTCTGATACACATGGAACAAAGCCTGTGCACACGTCTGAATTAAATGTAGAGTAAGTACTCTGTCAATGGAGATCCAACAAACATATGCAAATAATGCAAATACTTTAAGAAACAATCAACATTTCAGAAGTTCTTTTATGTTCTTTTTTAATCTTGGAAGGTTGCCCAACCAACATGTGATTCGTCTGGGTAGTGAACCCAAGACTTCATTAGGGCTTAATGCAAAAAACAAAGGAGATCTTGGATCTCTCTGCCGGTTGTACTTCCGTCCTGGCTTGTCTAAGTGGTGAGCGGATGCAGTACTTCAGAAACTAATGTGGGAACCATGAGGGCGGTCATGCACTCTGAAACGGTAAAGATTCAGACCCGGTTCGCTGGGAAATGATGATCAGGCAGTGCGGACCCACTAGGGGTCCGTCGCTACTGCCAGAGAGGATAATTCAGTGACAGGCCAAAGGAGTACCCCGGCTTAAGCAGCGAGTAAGCTGGTCTTCTGATGTACGTTGCAGCGTCTGGGACCGGAAGAGCCAAAACACGTGTTGGCTGGGCAACCTTCCAAGATTGTAGAGTTTCTTACAGTTCATTGGTTGTTTGTGATGTCACAGGTGGGGAATGCTGTTTACATCCCAGCGTATTGTCTGTGGAGTCTCTTATTATGCCTTTCTTAACTTGCTTTATTTCAATAGCAGCTTTCAAGAGAAATGAAAAAACTACTAGCCCCATGAGGCTTAGCAACAAATATCAATGGGAACAGAACTGTAGCCCAAGTAAAAGACCAATCACGGCAGAAGACCCCAGTATTACCAATCTTGACTGTGAACAGTCCTCTTTTCTTGCTGCTCAAGGTCAAGATAAGTACATTTACTTCTCTTTACAATATCAATTGTTTTATACTGTACTGTTTACAGTATGTGGTTACTCATCCTTATTTGTGTGGTATTAGGGATTCTGTGATATTAACAACTGTAAATTCCCCGCATGCGCCCGCGATGGAGAGCTTACCTACGGCCATCATTTGGTTTGGCCCAACCGCTCCTTGTGTGGCGCACTTACAGTTGCGCTCTTCTGCCCGCATTTCGCTATTGTGCCCACTCTGTTTTCTGAGGCTTTTTCTCCCCTGGTTGTGCTGCATTCGGCGGCAGCTACGTTCGTTGCTTGCTCCTCCCTTTGGACTCTGAGCTTCGGCGATGCCACAGGGCGTGGCCTAGCTTTCGGCCACATTCTGTCCTTCATCTTTTGGCAAGATTCCACCTGATGGGAAGGGCTTTCTCTCAGCTTTTCAGCATTAACCCTTTCTCTTCAGCTATTCCCATTACTAACATACATTTTTCATTACCAAATATTAAAGCGCTGTTTTATAATTTGAATCAAATGGTTCTTCTGCATTTTATGCTCAAGATAACGGCGAAGGACAGGAATTTTGCCAGGATTTGGATGACTTTATTCAATCAACTGGTCAACAGGCAATAGATTCTTCTATGTCTAATTGCAGAAAATATTGAAAATACGGTAATAAATATTATGTCTAAAAATGCATTGGTCCAGTCTGCAGGGGAAAGTAGAAAACATAAATGAATGTCAGTAAAGGTATCTAATGTTGCCAAGGAGCCTTATTCTTCTTCGTAAGGGAAAAAAGTACCTGGCAGTGGATCAAAAAGAGCTTTGTTGGTCTGTGAGGTTCCCTCACACAAGATTGAGGATATCATTCCTCCAAAGTCTCTTTCTAAGGAGTGGACATATAATCCTAAAGATGTTACAACTAGTACTAGGTTGTCATTTCCGATCAAGTCAAGATACAGATGATGATACCTATTATCGTGATACAGATGACAATTATGATAAGGGTGATGATTCTGAGCTTTGACAGGTTCCCAAACAAAAGAAAAAGAAAGTGTTTAGATTGGATAAACAAAATAGAGAAAACTCAAATCGGAGTACCCGAGACCTTCTTGACCACTTAACATCACGGCCACGCCTACTATAGAACCAAACATGCTAACCTTCTTTTCCAAATTTGAGAAGGATCCCAGTAAGTGCATGCATAAGGCTTGGTCAACCTGCCAAGACAAATTGTTGGACGTGGTTAGTCCTTATTCCTGCATCTTTGATTTGGGAGAAACAGCCTGATTAGATATGTCAATTGATGCTGAGGAGTTATCCATGTGGATTTAAAGAGCCTTTTGTCTCTTAGGAAATGCCAATTCATCGATCACACACAAAAGAAGAAAAGGCCTTCTGTTGAAACTTCACTCAAAATTAGCCAATTTAGCAACTTTGGACTCTGGAGTTAAAGCGGAGGGGTTACTTTACGGTGATTCATTCATTGAGGAACCCATCAAATATGTTACCACATTAGCTTCAACAGATAAAGCTCAACAATCCCTAAAGAAAATCTTCACCCAATGGTGTCTTGGCAGGGCCAGCAGAGGCAGAAGCAGCTTTGCCGGCTGTGTTTACAGAAATCAAAACTTCAGAGGCTTAATTTACTACAGTAGCCAGGAATTCAGACCCCAATTCGATCCCCATATGAGCAAGAGATTCGAGAACATAGGTCTAAGGAGCATTCGAAGAACAACTACTTCGGGTAAGTCTTCTTTCAGTTCCTGTTTCAGTCGGGGGTTGATTAAAGGTTTTTCTTCACAAATAGCAGTTAATCACATCTGATTCCTGGGTGTTAAAAGTTGTTCAGGGTTATTCTATACAACTTTATTCCATGCCTTTTCAAATGGTAATTCTAAATCTGTCAATATTCTCACTAAACATGGCTGCATTGGTGACAGAAGAAATTATTTCTCTTATATATAAACAAGCAATTCAAGAAACTTACCTTCACCCCAAGGTTTTCCTCAGTTGCCTCTTTTTTGTCCAAAAGAAAAACCAAAAATGAGCCCCGTAATAAATCTCAGAGAGTTCAATCAATTTGTAGTATACTATGATTTAAAGATAGAAACAATCATCCATCTCAGAGATTCTTTGTTGTAAAATGGCTGGATGGCCCATCTAGATCTACAGGACGCATACTTAACTATACCCATTCATTCTTCGTCCAGAAAATATGTCCAATTCCAATGGCAGGGAAAAACTTAACAATTTTCTTCTCTCCCCTTAGGTCTGTCTTCAGCACCTAGGTGCTTTACAAAGATCATGAAGCCTGTTGTAGCCCTCCTCAGGTCTCAGGGTATTCGCTTAATCATCTATCTAGACGTTATTTTTTTAATGAGTCAAAGTCTAACAACACTTCAATCTTAACTTCAAACAGCCTGAAACTTTTACAGGATCCAAGTTTTCTCATAAACAAGTAAAAAACGATTTTCTTTCCTTCCAAACAGATGGAGTTCTTAGGTTTTCTAGTCAACTCGGAGTCTGTAGTCTTTCATCTGCCCATCTCTAAGATCAAAGCAATAAAATCTGAATTTTTCACACTCTTCAGACATACTCCATTTCTCGCAGGTCTCTTGCAGGACTGTAGATGTTCTGTCCTCATAGATTCAGGCCAGTTTTCCAGGTCCTCATCATTATTGAGCTCTCCAGAGACTCAAGATACATAATCTTTGATAAGGTCTTTCTTATTCCAACCTAGTTCAGCTAGACCCAAGTCTAGCATGGAACTTCAATGGTTAATCAACAATGTAGATGCCTGGAATGGCAAAATGATTTTTGCCTCAGTTCCAGATCTTGTCTTAGAATTCGATGCAAGCCTGACAGGCTGGGACACCTGGTGTCGTCCAATTTTGAGCGGGGGTACCTGGTCTGTCATGGAGTCAAAGCTGCACATAAATTGTTTAGAGATGCTGACAGGCTGCTATGCAATCCAGAGCTTTACAAAAGACAACCTAAAGTGTTCTATTCTCCTTCGCATGGAGCATCTTACAGCTGTAAGGTATATCAACGACCTCAGAGGTACAAGATCCAAACCTCTTGAGGAACTAGCGAAAAGTTTTTGGGAGTTCTGCCTCAATCACAAATTCGCAGTATGGACGGAATATCTTCCAGGCACACTCAACTCCATCACCGATTGGTATTCTAGATATCTTCACAATGCCAGCGATTGTAAACTGCATACCTCTAAATTTCACTTTCTTTACCTCAAATGGGGTCCCCTCTATGTAGATCTATTTGCTTCCAATTCTCAACTTCCTCAATTCTGCAGCTGATGACCGGACCCATTAGCCTTGGCAACAGATGCATTTCTCCAGGATTGGTCCCTCAACACCAATTATGTTTTTCCTCCCTTCATCATGATCAACAGAGTCTTGGCCCAGGTCAGGCAACAACAAGCTGTTCTAGTCCTTGAAGTTCCCTTTTGGCGATCTCAGGTATGGTATCCTCCCCTCTTGGAATTAGCAATAGATTATCCAATATTACTTCCGAATTTGCCCAATCTTCTCTAATCCCTAACAGCACCAGACACAACCTCATTCTGAACAAAACACTTTTTCAATCCTCATGGAAGGTAGTGGAACTCCCCAACTTAATCCAGGCATTTCGTCAGAAGCTGCAGAATATATCAGTAAATCCTGGGCTCCATGAACTACCAAGTCTTACAGATCTGCCCGGTCTGTATAGGCAAGCTGGTGTGCGGGAAGATCTGTTAATCTCTTTTCAGGAGGTGTCACACTCAAAGTCAGCTTTTTAGCTTCCCTAGCTAGTGGAGGCAAGTCTTAGCGTACGATTAATGTCTACAGATCTACAATATCAGCAAACCACTGACAGATCAACAGAAAACCGGTAGGGGAACACCCAATGGTTGTCGTCTTTTAAAGGGAGTAAGGTTCTGTAATCCCCCTCTTCCAAAATACAGTCAATCATGGGATGTTAATTTGGGTTTAGAAAATGTTCACAAATTGGCAACAAAATGCTTATTTTTCCCTTAAAAGGTTATCTGCTAAATTAATGATGTTATTATGTCTCATTTCTGTCAAATGTCTTTCTGATGTCAACGCTTTGAACATTTCTTCTTGTCATTTTACCCCTTCAGGTGAAGTTTTTAACATTAGAGAACGCACAAAAACAAACCTAACTTCGGTGTTTTACCCTTTCTTTCCTGGCCATCCTCTGCTATGTGTGGGTAATTGTTTAAAAGTTTATGAACAACAAACTAGCCATCTCATAACGTCCTCTAACACTCAGCTGCTCATTTTCTTCCAAAAAGCGCATACACCAGTTTCACCTCCTGCCCTTGCCCGTTGGGTTAGGTGGATTATGTCCTTAGCTGGGAATGACGCCTCCATTTTTGGAGCTCACTTCTCCAGGACGGGCCTTGGCATCCAAAGACTTTTGGGCGGGTGCCCGTTTAGAGGAAATTCTGAGATCATCTGATTGGTCAAATGATAACACATTTCGCACTTTTTATAGCAAACCTGTTCATACTGCTTCTTCAGTGGTGATAAACATGCTTTAAACAAGCATAATAAGAACCTTCATAACTTGCCATAAAATCTAGATTTTCCTAGTTTTATGAAGGAAAGTCTTCATTTTATTAAAGAGACTGAGGCAAATATTATCCCACCTCAACATATGAATAAACAATATTTTTCCCACCCTGCGGTGCCCGTCTCTACGACAGGTACAACTGCTGAAGATTCCATTGACGTGCTTCACTACCATGAGCCGGCTTTCTCCTTTCCAGAGTGTCTTCATGACCATGGATTCCACTCCTCGGAAAGCTTCACTTAAAGCTCCGGATTAATGGACTTTACTCAGGACATGCTCACTTTTGTTTTAGCAGTTTCTTTTGTGTTTCTACTTTTACCTTTGCTCCATACTTCTACCTGACTTCTTGCAAAAGAAAAGAGGAATGTTCGCAGTCAACATAGGTATTATAGAGGGTCTTCTGCCCTTGTTGGCCTTCTACTTGGATTATAGTTCTGCTCCCATTGGCTTTTACTGCTAAGCCTCAGGGGACTAGTATTTTTTTCATGTCTCTTGAGTGCTGCTATTGAAATGCAGCAAGCTAAGAAAAGCATAATACTTGCCTCCTTGTCTTTAATAAAATTAAGACTTTCTTTCAAGAAACTAAGAAGATCTAGATTGTTTTCTATGCATTCCAATGCCTGTTTCTTAAGCCAAACTAGATTCACTTGTCTAGGAAATTTAGAACTGACTAGATAGTTTGAAAGCGCTCTGTTAGCCCGTGTTTCAGATGAAAGGGACAGCGGCTGTCAGTATTTCAATATTTATTTATTGTTTCAGTTTCGCAATAAAGCCATACAATCAGTGAACATAAAGTTTATAAACTGCAGAATTACCTAAAAGCACGTAGCACAATAAAACAATACACATACCATATAATACAACATTTTAAAAGCGTCCCCATAGGCATGCTCCCTTAATAGCGAGAGGCCTCCCTCCCGCATCCTAGACTAAGGGTTGCAGCCCATATAAACTGCACATCCATAAGAATGCAATTAGTCCACAGTGACTAACAGAAAGGTTTAAGACGAGGGTGTATTATAAGTAGCGTCCTCCAATATAGCGCTATTAAAATGCAGAGTTTCTAAAGAGGAGACACGCAACAGCAAGTAAAAGCATAAGTGGATTTAAGTAAAAAATGCAACTCTAGTGCAGAGGGTGTAAGAAAGTGTATCTGTTAAGATGATAAAACTTGTAATGCAAAGATTGCGCCATTAAAATGCTAAGGGGCAGATTTACAAGCCCCTTACGCCACTTTTGCGTCACTTTTAACATGGGAAAAGCGATGCAAAAGTGGCGCAAGGGGCTTGTAAATCTGCCCCTAAATTTCTAAACCAGTGGCGTAACGAAACTAGTAAGGGCCCCCCTGCAAGTTACATGGAGGGGGCCCCTCACGCTCCGGACCCTTTCAAGCCTGCTGATCCTGCACAGTGCCAGAGGGGGCCCTTGGAAGCACGGGAACCCCCCACAGTGCGGGGGCTGAGGGGGCTTTCATTACGCCGCTGTTCCAAACAGGAGGCGCGCACCATCAAATAGCAGCATAAATGGATTGAAGTAAAAGTTTAACTCTAGTGCAGAAAGTGCAAGAAAGTGTATCTGCTATGATGATTAAAACTTGTCATACAAAGATTCTTCAGAGTAAAAACCAAGGGGTATATTATCAAGCACGGCGTTAAAATTATCGCCGCTTTAGCAGCAGAAAACTGCCGCTAAAGCGGCGATAATGGGCTTGATAATATGCCGCAGAGAATTCCAATAGAAGCCCATGTTCACACCGGAACATGGGCTTCTATGGGAATTCACAAGGGCATATTATCAATTAATTTTTAACGCTGTTTCTTGATAATATGCCCCCAAGAAGTGATAATGAAGAAGTTGCACAGAGAGCAAGTGAAGTGCTATATATGGTCAGTGAGTTTAAGGACGTTAGAGCAGCTCAGTGGCTTGGTTTTATGACGGAACAACGCAGGGAAATGTTCTGCATGCCTTTACATCGCGTTTTCTACCCCATATTTTTTTAGAGCGCATATGCTTTTACACGTATGCCTTTACCACACATTGTTTATATATAAGTATATTTATATATATCAACAATGTATTTGAAGTGGGGAGACCCGCACACCCCTGAACTTACCTTAAATGCGTGGTAAAGGCATGCGTTGTAAAGGCAAAAACGTTGTAAAAACGTGTGGTAAGAAATGCGATGTAAAGGCACAATGTGGTAAAAACCTCGTTATAAAGGCTGTTTCCCAATGGCTTGATCAAAGCGGAGGAAGTAATAATAAAACCAGGTTGGACTAAAGCACAGATAAAATAGATCTATGCCAGAGGTGGAAATGTACTGCTGTGAGCAGCTGTGCAAGGCAGCTGTCAGTGCTACTCAACAAGGCACAAAGATATAACAAGTAGCTTCACTTAAACAATCACGCAATGCCTCCATTACTGCTGTTGTAATACAAGTGCAAGTTAAACCGTTAGCAACCGAGTGTCCCATACAAGAATAACAGGGAAGCAGCTAAGTATGACTGGCTTACTTTAAAACTGTGTTTTCTTCTATATTATATTTGGTTACCTGATGTTGTCCCCTGTATAAATAATTACATGTTTCTGTATTACTAAGTTTACTTTACTTCTTCTTTCTTGTTACTAGTCACTTCGCTCTATCGTTTACATCTTGTTTTATCTCTATTCTTCTCTTTCTCTTTTTTCTTTTCCTTTTTCTCTCTTTTCTCTTACTCTAAAATATAAAAAAGCTATTTTATTATGGTACTATATTCTTTATTCAGGAAGTTCCCCTCTTATGTTTGATTTTGCCTAATCTATAACGTTTTTATCTTCACTATTTTCTTAATATTGGCTAACGTTTTCATTGTATATAATTCCATTATTTTGCATATTATTATTTTTTTTCGTTATTGACATGATTCCCTAAATTGTACCCCTTCTGTTGAACTTATGCTAATAAAGCTTTCTTAAAATAAAAAAAACTATTAGTCCATCTCATGATCATTGTAAACGCAGAAGTAGTAAAAGTGTTTCTCTTGAGTAATCTCGCGAGTATCCGTCGGTGCTGTAACAGTAAAAGCACAAGTGCAGTTTCAACCATTATCAGCGAAATGTAAAGGGCAAAAGTAGAAAACAGGCTCGTTTATTTCCCTAACTTGCTGTGTAGGTTTCTCTCACCGCCCACCCTTGTGACCAGTTCTCCTTCCTTCCAAGCGACATATATGTAAGATGCTACTGCCTGATAGATTTCCAGCCGGCCAGACCTATAACAACGTGTTAAGGCATCCTTGCGATACCTTATCTGAAATGTTAAAGATAAGGAATGGGGGTAAAACCTTCGGTGGCCAAGTGCCGGAGGACAAAGCAGCATAAAGTGGCTGTCTATGGGTAGCATATCTTAAAATGAAAATAGAATTCAATGTTAATTTTCTCATGTTTTCATTGCTCTTAATCTCAGGTTATTTTTTGCGAGAAAGCCTTTATTTGTTCTGCTTGCTCAATCGATACTCAGTGCATCTCCATTGTGAATCTCCTTTACTAGTGTTTCACAATGAATTTTGATTCAATCAGGGCAAAAGTATAAAAATATGAAGCAAATACACTGCATTCATAAAATGCAAGGACCAGTGGGTATGTTCCAAAGCTACATGCAGCTGTATTCAATAAGATGGCTCCATGACGTTTTAAGGCATGGGCAAAGTGGGCTCTGGCCCAGGGCCCCAGCATTTCAAGGGGCCCCCTGAGAGAGCCAGCTCTGTTCTCCAGACAGTGGTGTCCTGATGGCCTTGAATAATTCGGAAACAGATTGTTTTCAAACCAATTTTCTTTTAATTTATTGTTATTATGGTTGATCTTTGAGAGTCTATGATAGATATTTTGCAGATAAATGCTATGGTTTTCAACTCATGTAACATCCATAAAAGAAGTTTCTTTTAGGTCGAAACAGGACCTCACATATGAGAAATGGGAGTGGGTCACAGATAATATTTGCAATAATATCCATGAGCCGCTGTATTATTACGAAACTGAAAACTCATGTCACTATCCCTGAGTATTTTTATATAAACACATTTGTATTTTGATCAGTGTGCCTATGCAATGTCAGTGACCCTGCCAAAGGGGCATGAAAGACCTGGGATTGAATTATAAATCCACAACTTGTTCCGTTCAGAGGACCCCAAAGTACGTTTAGCCAGGGCCCCAAATATCCTTAAGATGTCCCTGTGCCAGTGGCAGTCCATCAGTATTGGCATTGAGGCTCTACCCGCTCCGGAGCAAAGTTTAGCCCGACAGACACACATCATGTTAGAGTCAGGTGCCTCACATGTACTAATGCACATGTGCCAGGCAGCCAAGGTCTGCCAGGCTGAAGATCTCATGGCCCTGAGGGCAGTGATATCACCAGCCTGGTAAAGTCCTGTGAGGACCCTCCTGCTGATGAGAGGAGGAGCATCAGTGAGAGAATCAGCCTTGGATGCTGTAGGTTTCAGTCTGAAGTGCCCAGGGCTGACTGTCAATTTGAGAAGCCTCACACCGCCCTTTTTCAACTCTTCGCAGAGTGGGATGGAATCAGCAAGTCTCACAGATCCTATCACACCCTATGACAGGTTAGTAAAGGTCCTCCTGTCATTGGCTGATGCTTGACAAAGTTGACCAATAAGAGGAGGCTGGGGGATCTTCCTGTTAAGACTGCCTACCTGAAGCTTCTAAGGGCCATCATGCTTATCCCTTTCACCACCCACAGGCAAGTGCTTCATTGAATTTTTGGGTGTGTCTGGGTATGTATGAATGTAAGTGTATTTGTGCATGTATGCTTTTGAATGGGTGTTTTCATGTGTCTATTACTGGACGAGTGTGAGTGTGTGCCCTTGTAAATGGATAGATGTGAGTATGTGCACCTGTGTGTGCTTGTGGATGTGTGTATAGCCGTGCCCACCCCACAACTTTTATATTTAAGGAGCCGCCACTGATCTCCAAGCACAAATGTATGCGTACGATTGGCATCAGCATATATTCTAAATGTAAGAGGAGCCGTTCAGCCTGCCCTAAACCTGAGCATAGTGACCTGGCACAGGCCCGTCAGAAGCTTTTGTGGTGCCTTTGCGTCCAGCGGTGGCTCCTCCTCTATGGCGGAGGAGCATCGCCCGACCACCCCTGCCAGCTGCCTCTAAGCAACAGGTCTCGAAAAATTAAACAATAATAAACATGTTTTATTATTGTTTTACTTTTCTTTTCTTGCTGAGTCTTTGGAGCATCGCCAGAGGTAATGCCCCGATTACTTACCGGTAATCTTCATTACTCCGAGTATAGTCTTCCTCGCCAGATGACTAACAACGTGAGCTTCAGCTCCACACCAGAACCCTCCAAAGCAAAAAGTCAGCTTCCCATGCCTCCCATCCCCTCCCAATATGGCCGACACCTTACACCCGTGACCTCTATAAGAGGCGGGCCGGCCCAACCTTTCAGCCTGAAACTACCAAGCACAAACATGAAGCCAATAGCCAGACAGGGAGGGAGGGATGGGAACTCATGTGGCGAGGAAGACTATACTCTGAGTAATGAAGATTACCGGTAAGTAATCGGGGCATTACCTCCTCGTTAGTCTTCCTCGCCACATGACTAACAACGTGAGCACATACCAAAGCCAAGCGGCTTCATGGAAACACACAGGAAACCAGTGGACCAGAATGGGACGCCCACGAAAGAGGGCAAACCCAACCAACCAGACGAGTGGAAAAACCACCCAAGAGAGGCAACCATGAACCAGCCTGGGACAGAAAGACACCGGGAAGGCCGAAAACCCGGACCCCCGAGACACAAAGTGCCGCCAGAAACTCCGCCCCAACCAAAGGCCGAAGGAGGACAGAGAAGGCACGGAACCAGACCGCACGGAGCCAAAAGCAACAGCAACAGGCCCCAGAACAGAACGCAACAAGCCGGACCAAACACGCCAAGACTGCCCAATGGACAGACAAACGTGAGAGGGGAGCAAAAGCCCAGACAAAAAAACCACAGCAGAAAGTGAGACGCAGTCCGAAAATCACAGCAACACCGCAAGGGCGACCACCACCTGCAAGAGAGCCAAAACCACCAGAGGAACAGGGCAGCGGAACCAGACGCAAACAAACAGACTGGCAAGAACCGCAAGAATGGAAAGGGGCGCAAAGGAAACCAGCACGCCAACCTAACAACCAAAAAAACGAGGGTCACCACAACCATACTCGCAAGAAGAGAAACAGGTGGGTACGGACCCCAGGCACACAAAGGACCCCCCGGAAGGGATCTTGACACCAACGAGAGAACCCAGGCAGGCACAAGGCAAAACCGACCCAGGAAGATGCCGGAAACGACACTGAAGAGACCCGGCAACCAAGGGAACCCAACCGGCCAACAGCCCAAAGCGGAAAGCCCATAGGGCCGCCCACGTAGTCCAAAGAGCGGACGGGACCAGGCCCAAGGCCAAGCCACCAGAAAGGAAGCGATCGGTCACCAGAGGACTCAAGCAGAGGAAAATACACAGAGCCCGGAAGGAAGGGAAATGCAGTGCGGCGGCCCGAGACCGGCCCGCACAGGGACCAAGCAACCAGTCCCAGGAACGTACCACAAGAAGGAAGCGAGACGCCGAAGCGAGCACCCAGGCGGCCACACAGCCAGCCAGCCAACAACCAGGCCCTGCCCAGCCGAACACACCAAAGGCAAGAAGGACAGAAGGGCAGGGCGAAATGAGCCCCGGCCATGTCAACACACCCAGGGAGCCACCTGATCCAACAGGCCCCGGGACCCCAAAACTAGGGACAAAAGATGAGGACACAAATCCACACCAGAAGCGCAGGCCCTGCCAAGGAGACGAGAACCGGGAGTCCCAGCACCCCCAGACAACCAACAGCACCGCTGAAAAACAAAACCAGCAAGGGAAAGCCAGAAAGCAGAGGCAGAACACAAAACCCATGCCCACCTAGTGGCAGGAGACAAACCCTAGGCCAGTGCAAGCCAGCGCCCCCTTAAGAACGACCAGTGAGCCAAAGCTCCCCGGACCAACAAGCATAAAACAAGGAAGAGGCAGCCAGGTGAGCACCACCAACAGGCTATAGGGCAAAATGCCCCATCCAGGCCAGACAAGCCCAGGCCCCCGCAAGCACAGGGACCAGCAACCCCCCAGAGGACGAGGCAGGCACCAACAGACCAGAAGGGAAACCCGCCAGCAGGACGACCGACGACCTAGCACCAACCGGGAACCTAAGCACGCCATCCAGCCCCATAGGCCGGAAGAAGGTCGGCAACCACCCGGAAGGGGGACCGAAAAAAAACAGAAGACCGCAGGCCACACCAGCAGACAGGGTGGAAAGATGGTCGTATGTCCGACCCGTGACCAGAAGGAAAGGGAAGAGAACGGACACCCCCAACCCCGACCGGACCAAAACCGTGGAGACAGAACCAACGGCAGAACGGCACCGAGAGCGGGACCAGTGGAGGAACATACATGGGAATGGGAGAAGGTAAGCACGAACCAGAGCAGAGGACCACCAGAAGGGACGAGCCCCCAAGAGAAGGACAATGCAAAGCACCGCCCGCCAACAAGGCATAAGGACACCCGACACACTCCGAGGAGGAGCCTGACCCCAACCCCCAGGGGGCCAGGGGAAAAACCAAGGAGGCCAACAGGAACAGGAGGAGCCCCAAGACCCCACCAGAACAGGTCCGCCCAGAGGGGAACCAGAGAGACCGCAAAGACAGACAACAGAGTTGTGCGGCAGCAGGCGGCGCACTCAGAGGCCACCTAGGACCGAAAGAGAGGCCACAAACGGCCTCCAACAGAGCACCAACGCCCAGGAGCCGAGGAGAAGCATGACACGGACAAGAGGCAAAGCAGCCCCACGCAAAGCCAAAAAGCCCGGACAAGATAAAGGGGCACCAGGGCCACGGCCCCAGACAGGAGAGGGCAAGCCCGCCAGAGCCGAAACAGATGCAAAAACCCGCACGGTGACCACAGAAGCAGCCCAGAGAAGGACGGACCGGAACCAAAGCCGCCCGCCCCCACCAGACCCGCAGCCGTCAACAGCCCCAGAGACCCCCACGTGGACAGCCAACTAGGGACCAACTAGGTCGGACCCCTCACCCCCATGGAGAGCAAGCGGGAACAGGAGCACACCGGATGGAAGGACGGCAGGCCCAAGGCCCGGAAGAGAAGAAAGAGCAAGGGCCACGCAGCCAACAACGAAGCCAAGGCCCACAAAAGCCAAGGCCAGAAAGAAACTCCTGTCCTGTGGGAGCCCATACATCCTAAGCACATGACCCACCCTTCGAGCCCATGCTCCGAGGTAGAACACCCGGACAGGCCCAACGCAGCGGCCAGCAGTGCACGTAATAGTGCTCCCAGGCCCTGGATTCAAAAGCCAACAGCAACTGGTATTCCCAGGCGGTCTCCCATCCAGGTACTAACAAGGCCCGACCCCGCTCAACTTCGGAGATCAGGTGTGTACAGGAAGGCAAGGCCGTAGGCTCTGCTGCAGACACAGCCAGAACCGACCAGCAGGCAGAAAATAAACCAAAGAAACTTGCAACGAACGGGTAATGCAGAGATAAAAGATTTCCCAACCATACTGAAGGAAATACCAATGCCTTCACCGTAGACTGAGCAAACAGTGACATTGCAAGACCAGGGATTGAACACCTAACCATCAGAGTAAGAGTCTAAGACCTAAACCATAGGCCAGAGTGACTCTATTAGCAGAAAACAACAAGTTCAGAAAAACAGGATGGCAAGCATCGTCGCCGAGACTACGCACCGGCTAACTCAGCCATCGGGGCCGACTGCGCCAGCCAAAAGGTCACACCCCCACAACCACTCACACGCACAGCATACAGAAGTAGGCCTGGCAAAACCGGGTAGAAAAGGGGACACCAACGCGCTCAGAAAGGGAAAAAGGAAACCACAAACTGCTGATTAAAAATCAAAAATATTTCCCAACCTCATAGAAGGAAATACCAATGCCTACACTCCAGACTGCACAAACAGTGACAGAGCAAGACCAGGGATTGAACACCTAACCTTCAGAGTAAGAGTATAAGACCTTAATCATTAGGCCAGAGCGACTCCCAAGGAGTTGGACAGGACTGGAACGAGACAGCAATAGAAGAGCCGTCCAAAAAGGAGCAGAAACGAGAGCCCGGAACAGCACCCGCCCACACCTACATGGCAGCCGTAAACCAGGGAGCCCGCGACGCTGTGGGAGAACCATGCGGCGTACCTGCTCGAGTAAGACCACCAAACCGTAACAGCGAAGGGCATGAGCCGCAAGCAACAGTACGGAAGAGCACACCGCACTGACAAGAGGCAGGAAAGAAATTCCACTAAGGATCGGATCTACAGCAAGGACCCCTCCCCAGAAGCCGCATGCCGCCGGCCAGAAGAACGGGAGACACTGCACAAGGAGCCCCCGGAGAACCTCAGCTACCCCCCCCGCACCAGACAAGAGAGGTGGACCCCGTGTGGATGAATGTGGGGAAGAAAGACCCTAACCCCCATCGTGTCGAGCAAAGGCAGCAGACCTGTCCCTTCCGGGGCTACTCCCGCCACATCGAACCCACTTGGATTCCTTCCCGGATAGGAGGAACGGACAGAGCCGGAGCCCCAGGGAGCGGAGTTCCAGGAAAGGGAAAAATCGAAGACCAGCAAAGACTGAATGCCCCCTGCCTCAGCATCATGTCAAACAGCCCGGGAGGGAGAAAGCAAGCCGGACCAATTACAAAAAATATGGAAAAAAACAAACCAACAGCAGAGGGAGCCCAGAGGAACCGGCAGCACAAGGAAGAGTGGAAAAGAGGCGCCCACCCATGCCCCCGGAAGCCGGGACAGAGCAGCGAGGAACACCGCCAGGGGCATCCAGAAGCCCAGGGTAGCGTCAGGCAAAAAGAGCAGCATAAGCACAGCAATCCGAGGGAGAGACTAGGCAGCCGCCGAAGCGAACAACGCAATCAGCAGCAGCAGCGGGAGAAGCGCACCCTTCGAGCGCCAACTACCCGTCCCAGTAGCACCTACGCGAGGCACCGCAGCCACCCGCCGGACTCCCCACAAGGGCCGGCGGGCAGGAAAAGGGATGCGTACAGCAAACATCCGGGGGCACGGTACAAAAACACCGGCCCCCATCCTGCCGCGCCAAAGCCGGTTATACACCGCTCACGCCAGGATGCCCCCCCCAGTGAAGTAGGAAAATGCGGGGACTCTGAGGGAATCAACAGCCCCCCCTGTAGACCCGTGACTCACTATGGCAGAGCCTGACCGGACTCCAAAGACCCCGGGGGAAGGAAGGGGGTGATAGGCCCAGATCCTAAGGTCCGCTACAGCAGGACCGCCAATCCTGGACCCACAAGCCTGCTAAAGCAGGAACTCACTTACCTGAAAGCGCAACTGGAGAGTATTCTTGCGCAGAACAAAAAAACAGGCTGAAGGGTTGGGTCGGCCCGCCTCTTATAGAGGTCACGGGTGTAAGGGGTTGGCCATATTGGGAGGGAATGGGAGGCATGGGAAGCTGACTTTTTGCTTTGGAGGGTTCTGGTGTGGAGCTGAAGCTCACGTTGTTAGTCATGTGGCGAGGAAGACTAACGAGGAGGTAATGACCAGCTGCAGGAGCTGCGCTATGCACCGTTATAAGTGTGCACGTGGGTTTGGCCAGCCATCTCTGGACGGCCAAACGGTCAGGCGCACTGAAGCTCTCTCCAACCCGAGCTGCATTGCCGGGTTGGAGAGAGCAGGCACAGGCCTCCACCACTCGTCCACAGCACCGGCCTCTACTGTAGGCGTCCTATGTCGTATCTTGCCACTGACTACTCAATGTGATTACTGTATGGCAAACACAGGCCTGTTGCACATAAAGAGTTTGAACGGAAAGGAAATATTACCCATGACTTCAGGCTTGCAGATTTATATATATGCCTCCAAAAGACAGGTTCTTAGTTAAGAAACAGCTGCAGCAGCGTCACTCACATGTTATTTACCAATGCAGATGTAATGGAGACCCAGACTTAACTGTTTAGTGAGAAGAAATATGCAAATTTCCAAGCATTTACAATGTGTGGAATAGACTGAAAGCTCAAAAGTAGGCTTGGTTGTTAGTCCTTTTGTAGCATAAGAAATGTAAAACATTATTTTGCTAACATGATACAACGATTTATAGTTTATCAGCGTACAGATCAGGCAGCCCTTGCACTTATGCATTTTGAAACAGTGCTCCACAAACAGACCAATAGAGCGTTTTACTCATGCTGCAGAAGTGAACCCACACTTGCAGCATGATCCAGCATCTTTGGCATAATTTACAGGTTTTTACAAAAAACTAAATCTGGCTCAAACGGATCAAAAGCTATTAAAATGCTACAACACATATTGCTGCAGAGTCACAGCCCGTTTGTTCCACTGAGGCAGAACATTTTTCAGTTGCTGATTCCTGTATTTAGGTGTTTGCAAAGTTTACGCGCTCCGCGGAGCTCACGGAGTTCCAAAAAACTCCACCCTGCTATGCAAGTTTTTTCTTTGCTCGCGTTTGCCAATAGTAAGTTGGTGAGCGCCGGCTAGGAAAATCCAATGCTAGACCACTTCCTAGCGAGATGCCTCAACGCGGGAGGTCGTGTATGATCGCTACCGCTCGTGTTGAGAAACCTTCCGTTTGCGTTAAGGAAACTGCATCTCAAGTAGAACTTCTACTCGAGCGGCAGAAAGAAGCAGCACCCTCTTGCACTGTGCGAAATGCCATTTGCGCTGATTTTACAGCGCAGAACAAATACCCGGCAGTAAAAATCAGTGCAAACGGCGCAAGGTAACCCACTCCGCGGCTCATGGAACTCAGCATAGCTTAGTTGACCTTTTTTGTCACTTCGCAGAGTTCCGTGTCGTGGAACTCTGCGAACTCCACCCAGGCTTAGTGTTAAACCTATATTAAGTACATTAAACATTTCCCCATACACTGTTGGCCTGTGTAAAAATAACAAAATAGTGAATTAATACTGCTAAAAATGTGCAGCATTTGGTCACATAATTAGTCCACCCTGCCACCGAATGTGGTAGCCCCTGCTCACTGCATAATGTGTAAAAACAGAAGAGCCAGGGCCCACCTCAGCTTGCACCACCTACGGCCCAAGCAAACACTATCAAATGCCAGTGCCAACGATACCTACCAGTCATCACACTCCAACAAATGTGACAATTTGCACAATTCCATATCACCTAAATTAGTGTTAGTAGCCTGGGCGAGCTGGTATTTTTTTTGTTTTTAAGTATGTATTGAAATATTGCACATTGTTTCTAATGTGCTCTGCTCAGAAATGGAAAGAAACTGCCACCATGTGGTAGATTGTCAGAAATAAGTGCTGGTGTTAAGAAATAAGTGCTGAGCTCATTCAAGCACTGGCCCAAATTAAGAACTGCCTCTGCTGCATTATTCAAAAGACCGTGGCTATGTGTCTCCCAGTAGGGGAGGTTGTAGGAAATGATGAGACCAGACAGATTCCCTATACTGCTTCAGGGAAACATCATGCTTCCCTAGAAGGACACCACAACAATGCCTCATTATTTGGCATCATAGAAAAAGACATACAGACTCAGACCTTTTAGTTCTGTCAAGTTATGATACATTAGTTATGTTACCTTAGAGATGTTCACATAGCACGCACACAACCATTTGATCACCCCATCGTACTGCTAGAGTTCCGGTACCACCCGTGGCCCGTGCAGGTAAGAGCGGTGGGGCGGTGGGTCTGGGTTGGGGCGGATTCGACAGACCACCACGAGGGGAAATTAAATAAATAATTAATTTTCCCTTGTCATTTTCTGTCGAAATCCCCCAATCCGGCCCCACGGCCCCACCGCCCAACTCTCTTACCTGCACGTGCCGCGGCTGCAGGGCCGGCTTTAGGGCGGTGCGACCGGTGCCACCGCATCGGGTGCTTGCTTCCTGGGGGCCCATGTTTGAAAGTTTATTATGCTTTTGAAGCACATTTCCTCCCCCCACAATTACCAGGCCTCACATAAATGTCAAGATAACTCCTGGGATTAATTATCTTCCTGGAGAGAGATCAGCGTTTTGTATAGTTGAGGTTTTGATTTATGTGAAGTTAGTGCAGAGGGTTAATATGCCTGCTGCAAAGAACGTGTACCAAGTAGATTACAGAGTGCGTATAATGTAAACAGGGCAGCAGGTTACTGCTTTCAAAAGAGACATCCTTTTGTTACTTGCAATGTATAACTTAAAGTCCTAATATAGAATAGTGAGCTATTACCTTTCATCCTAGAACTGCATACACACTGCAAAGTATACATTATTAGAACATTGATTAATGTTGCAAAACGGGTTAATTTGGCTAGAAATCGATTCTTATTATTAAAGAAAACTCCCAACTATGCTGTTTCTTTTTCGACTCTGAGTTTGTGCTTCTCCACACTAAGCACTCTTAAACTATACTGCCTACCAGTATGGATGACATGTGACTCCTACACTTTTAGTCCTTTGGCTTATGTAACATTTCCTATACCCTGATTTACACACGTATGATTGATTGTCTCTGTGTAATGTGTGTGTGATGCAAAGTGCTCGGACACCCTACACTGGTATGAGGACACCCTACACTGGTATGAGTGGCGCTATATAACTAATTCACTGCATCTGAGAGAGTGTAGTTATGGAGACTTGGTCACTGTTAAAGGGTGCTCGTGAGAGAATCCGTGGTGGAGGTGGTCATTGGGGGGGGGGCGCCAACAAACATTGTCGCACAGGGCACCACCAGTGCTAAAGCCGGCCCTGCGCGGCTGTCCTGTACATTACAGTACGGGTTTTGTCTCACACAACTGTCAGATTTCTTGTAGTTTGATTTGGGTCTTATGTATTGTAAGTGTGATTTAAATGCTTGTTCCCGTTGCATGTGTATTTTAATGAATATCTTTGTTTGATGCGTGTGGCTCAGGGCCTTTACCAATTCCAGTATGTGCCACCAGGGAAGACTGGTGTGGCAATTTCCCAGATAGTAGTAAGTGCATGATGTACTGAAGGTTCTGGTGTTGTGTAAATGATCCACAGGATCCCTTTACTGGACTATATGTGGGGTGTTTGATGGCCTATAGGTTTTGTCCACCTCTTCTTGCAGTGGCATATGTTTCTATGGATAGTAGGGTGCTGTTGCGAGCTTGGTGTAATTCACCTTTATGTTATCTCTGAGCAGTGTGGCATATATATGTGCCAGGGTCAGTTTATTCAGTTGGGCACTGTGCATGTTGTTTCCGCAGACTTGATGCTGTAGTAAGAACTGTGATATCCAGCTGTGTGACAGAACTGCTGTATTGAATGGATGTTTAGTGTCCTGCCCAATGTGTCGCGTTGGAGGATGTGTGCGTTGTTTAATTTTGCTAATGCTGTTTCAGAATGAGGGCAACTTTTTTCCATTTACTGTGACTATGCATATACTCATGATCATATTCATGTTTCTAATCCCAATAAACGGAGGAAGATTTGCCCAGAAGCGTATGGCTTCAGGGCCCGGCCTGAGGGTATAAATAAAGGGCAGAGTGGTCACTCGAGGCCACTCTACGATATCTGTTTAAAAAAGAAAAAAAAGTGTATGATTTCAGAGCACACAAGTCCTGCTGTGCTTCCACACAAAGTCCCTTATTCCCAGTTAGGCGGCGCAGACCTACATCACGGAATTCCGCTCCTGCTGATTCCAGGTTTGTCGGTTTTTCAACACCTAGGGGCATATCAACAACAACCGGCGATAATTATCTCTAAGCGCACTTAGCTTTCGGATAATTATCGCCGGCTAGCGTGAATTTTTATCGCTGAGATAGCGTGCTATTAGCAACGCTTATCTCAATAGGGATAAAAATCCTCACGCTAACAGGCTAACGTGAGATTATCGCTGGAAACCCAGCGATAATCTCACGTTACCTTGTTGATAGGGACAGGCAAACTTAGCCATGACATCCTCCTTCCATAGGTTATCATGGCTAAGTCAGAAAAATACCAGACGTAAAAAAGCAGCGTTAACCGCGGTTAGCGCTGCTTTTTTTGTCTCTAACAGGGTTATCGACATTCTTGATAATAGGAGAAATGTCGCTATTATTTTACTCTGAAACGCCCCCTTTGCATCTCATTAGAGATGCAAGGGGAAGCGTAGAGTAAAAGGGCGCTAACATGCAAATTTGCATATTAGCACCCTGTTGTTGATAGGGCGCTAGTTTTATCTCTCCTTTTTTGGCTTTTAAAGCCAAAAAAGCAGAGATAAAGCCCTTGTTGATATGCCCCCTAGTTTTTTCAGGTGCGGGAGAATCAGACCCAATGTTACCGTGGGGTAATTCCACAAGGCGAAGTCGCATGAGGCTTTGTTGCAGCAGCAACCAAGCCCAACTCCCTCCAAACAGGGCCAGACTGGGAACCAAAAGCAGCCCTACCAATTTTGTCAGAAGAAATAGACAGGAGGAAATTGTCTTTAGCTGAGTGAAGAGGCTGGAAAATCATTTCTGTACTGACGTCCCAAAGACCATAAGGTCACTTTACCAGCAACAGATTTGAGGAGTGGATCGAAAATACAAGATTGTCTCCATATTGTGTGATCTATTTATAGTACTGCAAAAGCGTGTGAATACTGCCTCTCATGGCCAGGCTGTGGGACATGGATGTCACAGAAGTCTTTATGTATGGCTTTCTCTAGGGAATCACATTGTCTGCATAACCTAGCTCCAGCAAGCCTTCCCTCACCCTCGATCCAGCACCTCAGGAGGACCCCCCTCAGGTCAACCCCTTTGTAAATAGAGACATGGCTAACATTGGTGCAGCAGATGCCGCGGTACCGGGTCCTAGGGGTGTAAGTAGCCAATTGCAACTCAGTTATGGCTGTCTTTTTCTACCAAAATTGGGCTAAAGAGTAGAAGTGTGCAAAATTCACATAAATTGCTTTTGCAAAATGAGTTTTTTTTTTTTTTAGAAATGTGCAAAATTAAGCGAGATACAAAAGCAGAATTTGGCACTAAAAACTGTGATAAAAACCACAAGTGCCAAAAAACAACGGCAGCTCACTTTCTAGTCAATCACATTGTTCCTGTGCGCTCATGCTAAATTTTGCAGTAAATGGTGAAGAATTATGCAATGTGGTGTAATTACATAATTTCTCGAATTATGTGTAAGAAGAGCAACACAAAATTACTGAAATTACTCAGTATTATGCCTGTGTAATGGAAATTTTGTCTCATGTCCCAAAAAAATTGCATTGCTTGCATTTGACACCCTTCCTACATCCTAGTTTGTATATTTGTGAAGTAGAAACGTATCAAATTTTGCAGAGTGGGCATCATTTTGTGCTATGCCATTTAATTAGATGGTTTAACATGGTATGAGTTGACCAACAGTGACAGCCTGCTTGTCAACTAACAACAATTCGAGGGGTCCAATGAGGGCCAGCTGTGGGCCAAATAAATGTGTATATCCTGTATGATTACTCGTGCATCATAAGGTTGGTCTAAAGGTGCAGGTTCGTAATGAAAGTTTGCCAGTGTCTGTGAGGTGGAAAGCTCGCTCATGGCCATGGAGACGGCTACATTCCAAACAAGCATTTGCAATGCAATAGGTCTCGCGTTTACGTGAGTTTAAGCTAATGGCATTGTATAATGACAATGCCTTTTATTTATGTTTTAAAAACCCAAAACATAAATAAATGCATTGTCATTTACAATGCCAATAGCTCAAACCCGCGTAAATGCGAGACCTATTGCATTGTAAATGTTTGTTCTAGTCTGACGTCGTGCACTGGATAGCCTCTAGGCGCTGGGAAGTGTCAGCCCAAGATTGGGAAGAGATGGCTGGAAGTGTTTGAAGTGGAATGAATGGCTTTGAAGGTTGGAAGAGGGGGAGAAAAGGGTGATATACGTTTTAAGACTCAGTGGTACGAATGTTGAAAGAGCCGGTATAAGGAGCAGAGAATGGACGAGGTAGCCGGAAGTGGTGATTTATTAGTCTGAGGGGTTTTAACGGTATGAGAATGCCCAGAGGTAGTATGGGGGTGGCCGGGTGAGTTGGTGTGATGGTTAGACCAGGTGAAACGACAGTTAGGAGTTGCTGTTTGGCATTTAGAAGTTATTATTTTATATTTCAGTGTATTTATGTTGACATTGCAAACGAAACACTGAACGGTATACCGATGTGCGTCTTAAGCGTACAATGCACATTGCAACATTCCTCCGCCCGATAGTACAGCAAGTGCCATTGCCACGTGTTTATTATAGGCCATTGTTTCCATCATCATCATAATGCACGTACCCTAACGAAACAGTGATGCACTTAACTTTGTCCCTATCCCTAAGTCATTGTTACTTGGGAGTAAGAAGTTATGATATACACAATAGAAGTGGTTAGGGTATGAGGGTTAGTAAAGGTAGAACGAGGGCCTGCTGGCTCAATGAAGTGCTTCAGACGCTGACCTATGGGAGCCTTGATGTGTGAGGGTAACAGAGATGGCAGAATTCTGAGTCCTGCGGCACGGGTGTTAGGAGAGGTGTATGACAGAAGGTGTTGAACTTAGAGGGCACAGCAGTGTGTTTTAAGGACAGATAGGAAGGGACGAATTGACGTGAGGTTTAAAAGAGGGGTGAACGACGGATTGAAGACGACGCGTGGTGATGGTTAGATGCGTCGGTGTGAGTGTTGAGGGGGTGTGAGGGTCCGAAAGTGGTGACTGCGAGTCAGGATGTTACAAGCAATGAAGACGTTTATAGGGTGTGTGAGGGCTTGACCCTCCGGCGAGCTAGGCACTGTCGCCATTGTGAAACAAGCAGGAGGTGGGATAAGGGAGGGGGTGGCAAATGGTGTACATTTCGCGGGCGCTTTGATGTTCGCAGTGGCCGCGCGGCACACTGAGAACATCAAAGCGCCCGCGAAATGTACACGCAGGCTGCCAAATAGTGCACGCACGGTGCACATGCACTGTAGTTGGGGGCCTGAAAAGCACTCGTTTGCATTTCCCAACCCCCGTTTTCTATAGCTCTCGCCGGAGCAGCGCTAAAGCGCTGGCTCAGGCGAGACCTAAAAATGACCAATAAAGACGTAGGAGTGGCCAGTGTCGTCTTAACGCATGGGCACGCTGGCCAGTTGCACGGGGGCTCCACGAGCATAGGGGCCCCATGCAGACCAGAATTTAACACAAATTTTCTGTTAAACATTTTTATTCTTGTGTAAGTAGGGCCCACTGCACTGCTTTGCCTGGGGCCTATAGCGCTGTTAAGACGGCCCTTGGCATGACAAATCATAAGATTCATTATGGGACAATGCCTGTGATGTCTTTGCGGCTTATTCAAATGTTGAGAACTCCACTGAAGACAATGGAGCGGCAGAGGGCCAATAATGATTTTTAGAGACGTCTGCTCCAGGTTGTATAGCAGAATATTGATTACAGAAATGTCGTGCTATAAGAATATTGTAGCAAAAATATTGACAAGCAATATATCATTGAAGGAAGTATATATTGGTAAGTTTAGATTTACTGTTCAAAGCTCTACATTCAGTTACCATGAAGATATTTACATTGTCAGCTTTGCCAGCCCCCTTTTTCTTTCCTTTCACTGCCAACCTCGCCATACTCCACAGGCATGTGGCGGGGAACACCCAACACTGCTGCCATAGGCGTTGGAAGTAGGGGTGCTGCACCACACCTAGAAATAATCATTCTAGAGTTCAGAAGGATAATGAGCAATTAAGATGCCTTTAAATATTGTGTTTATCTCATCACATTTGCTTCACGTCAAAGAAAGATGTCAAATATCAGACTTTGGCTTCTAATACGTTGCTGCTTATTTAGAAAGTGGAGTGAACTTTTATTTCTCTGACTACAAGGTGAAAGAATTTTGTAAAAAGTCACCTAGCTGACAATCCTGTTGGGGTACAGGAAACAAATGGAAAGGCTATAGCACGTCAGTTGTTTCTTAAACACAGCAACATTTCAATATTGGGAAATGAACTATACGCATATATCTAATTATATCAACAATTAGGAAAGCACAAGAGAAGCACCTTTTCAGTAATTATGAAGTGTGATGCAAACAAGGGTTTTAATAGGATCAAAACAAATCAAGACACTTTGCTTGGTGATGAGCAAATTATAAATATTAGGTGAAACCTGATCTCCACACATTATCGTTTTTGTGCTACATAGTTTTACCAGCAAAATTGTATGTCAATGCAAATTTAGTGGTCATTTCAACTGAAAATATGCTGTAATAATAGTGCACTACCACACCAGTACGCCCACTCTTAAAATTGTTCCGGCACCCGACTGCTGCCACTGACCCCACTGCAGCTCGCCTCAAAGTGATACCCAGGCCCCCCCCTTACTCCAAAACTCCCACCCTGGCACATGCAGATCACTCCTCCCTGCCTCCTGCAGAATGTACAGAAGTCCACCCCCGCACTGTGTCACTGTCACCTGTCACATCATCTGAACCTACTGAGTGCTATGCGCTGAACTTAAGCCGGCCGGCCTATAGCTATCTTTGCATCTAAGTACTGACCCAACTATACCAACTACCTACCTCAGATTCCACTCCATGCCCGCGGAAGCCTCCCTGCTGTACCTTACTTGTGAACACACCCCAAAGAAGGTAGGGGAAGAGAAGATTGGGGAAGATTTGCCCTGTGTTTTCACCCTAAACCTCATATATACCCCTCCCCTTTGCCTTTCCTGCCAATTATTACACATCACTGGCCTGCACCATCTGTCCAAAAAGGCCCAGATGAAGCCTGGGCGTGCCAATCTCCAATGAAACCCACCAACTCTCATTAGTTTTTTTAGTTGTTTTTTTTATTCAAGTTTCATTTTATTTTAGGACTTTTCATTTAGTTTCATTTCTGCCTTTTTTTAAATTTAACTTTCATTTTATTTTAGGACTTATCATTTAGTTTAAGTTCTCCCTGTGGACCTGGACATGTATGCCCATCCTGTTTTTTTTTTTTAAACCAAAATAGGCTGTAGCATGAAGCACAACAATGTATGTATTTTTTTGCAAAGCCAAAAAATTCAAAGCACCCTGTAACATGCTGCCCATGCCCCAGGACTGGAAGAACAGTGAAATCGTTTCTCACTAGTGGCACTAAAGTGATGCTAAGTTCAAAGTAAAAACTAGATGTCATGATATACTAACACATACAAGTAATATTGAGACAGGTACAATATTATCGAGGGCAAAACGATCTGGTTACTCACCCCTCCCCCATCCTCATGTGTTGATCTCCCTACCTCGTTCACTTATCAGCCCCTTAATTTTCTCCCCGCTACGTCATTTATTACCACTGCCTATACCCATACTCCTGGTCTTATATGGATTTGTAAAATGAGGTGTTTTTTTTTTGTAACTAAATGAAGCTCAGATACCATACATTTCTATTGCACAAACATTACAATATTTAACAACCTTACTAGGAACTCTCAAAGCTGTGCTAGGGGAGTTCCACACACTACTTAAAGTTCATGATTTCCAAAAGTGAATACCCACGTCACATCAGTATCAGGGGTGAAGAATGATTCTAGTGTTGGTATACCTCATCTCTGGGAAACCGACTTGTTTTACCATAACAATCTCTCATTGCATGCATTCCGTCCTGAATCATTTCAAGGAAATTTCATAAGTATTTAACTACAATGTAATCTTCATTTCATGGAAAGGGAGGATGGGCAGGTAGGTGAAGACCTCCTTTAGTGTCTGAGAATCATAGCGCCTTGACTCAGCTGGTGCATCATGTGTAGTCACATTACTATGGCCCACGTAATTGTATCGCCTAATTAGCATGGTCCCGCTAACGCGTGAAACCTTGCATTAGCGCCCGGATTCTTAACGCCCACCTTTGCATCTCTAATGAGATGCAAAGTGGGCGTTCCTGACATGAACGGAGAAATGTCACTAAGCGGCATTTCTCCTATCATCAAGCCCCACGCTATGAAGCATAGTGGCAAGTAAAGTAGCGATAACCCCTGTTATCGCTACTTTCCTTACGCCTGCTTCAGGACTGACTTAGCCATGATATCCTATGGAAGGTGGATATCATGGCTAAGTTTGTGTGGCCCTATCAGCAAACTAATGCCACATTTCGTAAGATTATCGCTGGGTTTCCAGCGATAATCTCACGTTAGGCAGTTAGTGCTAGGATTTTTATCGCTTTTGAGATAAGCGTTGCTAATAGCACGCTATCTCAGCGATAAAAATCCATGCTAGCCGGCGATAATTATCCTAGCGCTAAGTGCGCTTAGCGATAATTATCGCCGGATGTTGCTGATATGCCCCCTAGTTTGTAAATGGGTTCCAAGTATTCTCTTTCACATACCCCAAAAAGTTGCTTGCTGTTTCTGATCTGGAATTAACGTAGAAAAGTGTGTTAAAGTTTTCAGTGAGGTACACTGGTTGAAGATGCCTCATTAAAGTTGTTTGTAGTTCTTGTTTGGCTCTTATTCTGATTGAATGTGCAGAGAATAGCGCCTAGAGCCATGCTAGAATGTACCGTAGACTGGAATACATTTCCAAAAGGGCAGTAGGCGAGCTCGGACTTCGGGAATACGCCAAAGATGGCCGCCAAAGATGGCCATTTAAGATTTAAAATTTAGCTTAACACCTTTTGCCTCTATGCTGATGTTTTATGTAATCTTTTGTATTTTAATGATCATTCTAACACCCTGAAGCTTACAGGTGACAGGTCACAATAAAGCAAAACCTTGGCATAAATAAAACAATTCCTTGACCAAGTGGAGTGGTTCTGTCCCGACAACCTATTCTGCTTACGGTTGGCCTTATTTTATGCCTAGGTTCATAATATACTGTTACAGAACTTGCTGTAAAGGTGAACCCTCGTGCACATGACCACATTTAACCTTAGTCAGTCTAGGTATGATTTACAGCGCATTCCTCGGGGCTGTAGTTTGTACAACCGCAAAGTATCTTTAAGCTGAGGGCTTATAGGGATCAGGGTTGTCTCTCTCTTTTAAATCCCTTATTCTGTGCTAAGCGGGTCCCAGCATGTTGCTAACAATGGAGTCTTGTGCCAATTTATTTCAAGGGTGAAGGGCACCATCCTAGAATAACATATGTTGCGCCAATTCCTTATTGCCTTTGTTTGTTTTTCATACCTCCTCATTCAGAATACTGTTGATAGACCTAGTGTAGCATTTATTTATGATCTCTTTTGTCAGATTATACAAAGGAAAAATGAGCAGTTCTTCTGCACTGTAATATTACTGCTGCAGTCACATACTGCTGGTGTTTTAGTTCACTTATGTTGAATTATTTAATTTTTTGATACGGTTTTGTTTCTTTTAAAAACTTATGGCCAGCAAATTTTTTGCATCATTATCAATTGTGTTATTTATTCATTCATAGATGAAAGAGTACTGAACAGGCAGAACCAAGTGTTCATCATCAAAAAACAAATTGAAGCGGAAATCGCATAAAAAGCATCAGTGAAGCGGGTATTTTAAAAATGGGCACAAGGCGGTCCATTGTTAGTTATTAAACATCAGCTTACAGCTTATCTGCCAGAGCAAAGGGATTGGTTTAGGAACTCCTTGGCCATACATTCGAAGCTATTTAGCAGTTGGAAACTCTGTGATTCGCTAGTTTACAGGATTTGGCCACTACATTTTTTTTTTTGTATGTACTAAACCCATTTTGTGATTCGATGAGTGCTTTCTGAATTAGAAATGAATACGAAATCGCACCTTGGAAAGGGTGTGCTTTCCAATTGCGATTCGAAATGGGATGTACCAATGCTTTGTGACTGTAATTTGGGTCACAAACCATTGATAGGTTACCGACTCCTCAAGGGAGATGGTAACCCATTTGCCGAGTGGAAGAGGTCACTTGAGACTCCTTCCCATTTGTGAATATAAACAAAAGCTGGTTTGGGAGTAGCCACTGTTCCAAACATGTTTTTAAAAAGTTTTTTTATTGGTACAACCTTGTTTCCTTTAACAGGTTGAATTTAAAGAAAAAAGTTTACTTTATTCAAAGCTGATCACAGGCATGGGGGTACTCTGACCTCAGCTGTCCATCATCCCTGTGGCACATCCAATCAGAGTGTGAGAAGTTGGCCTGATGTATGATGTCACTAGTTCTAGTGTACACCTTATATCAGTCCAAATACCCTTATGGTGATTGGTTGTAAAGTCAACCTTATAGACCAGCTATCCTAGTGGTAGCATGGACAAGAGCAGTCTTAGGCTAAACTCTGAATGGCATGTGAAGCCAGCTGTGATACCATATATAATCCCTTGAATACCAAATGAAAGGACACCACAACAGATATATATATAAAATAAAGTGTATTTATTCTAAGCAAACCCTCAGCACTCTTTATGAGATTAGAGGTAAGTACAACACAGTCTTATTTATGCATACATTAAGTCACACAGGTAAGTAATACAGTTAGGCCCTAGGGGCCACGCAAACCATATACTAAGTAAGTGGTATAAGAACCACTGTCACGGAAATAGAATAGGCCTAGGCCTAGGGAATCGCTGGGGCTACACTACACTAGCGTTAGTTAGGAAGTGGGAAGCCCACGGGATTCGTGTGCAGAGTGGAAACACTCACGCGTAATGCGTAAAAGTCAATAGCAATAGTACAGTTTAGAAAACGGTAGATTTAGGACACTTCCGGAGTAGCTAGGAAGTTGAGACTTGAAAACTAGACACTAGGATAGTCACTATCCTGATGAGCACCGGAGTACCCAAGTTACCTAGCCCACAGGCTGCGGGTGCATAGGGGTGAAGATGCGTCGTTTTCGTCGTCGACTCCTATGGATGCCTGAAGAAAGATGCTGACAGGCAGTCAGGGAAGAGTGTCCGGTGGATCCCAAGGCTGGGATCTAGAAGAGAAGAAACCTGCAAGCAGAAGGGACAGAGTCAAGGTCACTAGCCAGTGACCACGTGGAACCAGGAAGGAACCAGGCGATGTCGTGAAGATTGCAGGTGAAGGTGAAGCTTGTCGCTGCAGCCAGGAGGACCAGGAAACGTCGAGGATGACCAGGACCAGGAGGCGAGCTGTCCCACGAAGGCTCTTGCTGTCGGCGGCGTCGAAGTTGGACTAGGACTCACCAAGCCTTGGCAAGCGGAACCCACGAAGAACGAAGGACTTGCTTCTGGTGCAGACCAGGAAGGTCTGGGGTGCTTCTTCTTTGCAGAGAAGCGGGAGCCAGTCTGGAGGAGCCAAACCAGCGCAGAAGATTTCAGGGTGCGTCGTCACAGAGGCCACTAGCCAGCGGGCAAGCACCCGGACAGACGCGGCAAGCAGGAAAATGCTGAAGGGCCCCACGCAGGACTCGTGGAGTGTGGGGGGCTGATCTTCGGTGCAGATGGTGCTTGGGGTTGGGGCTTCTCAATCCCCGGTGCACAACTTCGAGGGTACCTCAGAAGCTGCGCTGTAAGTTACTAGCCACTTTTTCCAGGTAGCCGGTCCCACGTCGCTCGTCGCCTCCACGGATCTCAGCTCTGCTGCAGATGTGGATGAGGGTCGGAGAAGTCTGGAAGTCAAGGCTCTGGTCGGGCTCTGCAGTCGGTTCCTCGTAGAACGGTCGCAAAGCAAAGGGTAGTCTCTTGATGGTGCCTGTTTGCACAGGGTAGCCACTCCTTGGCTACAAGGGAGATTCTTCAGTCTTCTTCTTTCGTCGAATGTCGAAGGTCCAGAGTTTCTGTTCAGTTTTGCAGGTTCAGGATAATCCAAAGTCTTGAGGCCCAACTCCCACTCTTATACTAATCTGGGGGGCTGGGATACCTGCTAGGTCACGCCTTATGGGTGGGACCTGGGAGGGGGTGGTTACACCCACTTCCCTTTGTCCAGTTTCGCGCCAGAGCTGGGGCTGGAGTGCCCCAGCGCCGGTTTGAACTGGACTATGCAAGGAACACCTTGTGTGCCCCAGGCATGTCTCATTCCTTTCAGCCCACCCTGCCCCAATACACTAAAGGCTGTCTGGGGAGGTGCTAGCACCTCCCCAAGCAGGAAACCTATTGTCCAAGCCTCCCTTGCCAGGATCACTCCCAGCAGCAGGGGGTCAGACTCGTGTCTGTGGCAGCAGCATCCATTTTGTGATGCTGAGGCTTTGGTTAGAGTTAAACAGCAAAGTAGGATTTTAACATGTCTCTCCCTCTAGAAGGGAGGAATAATATCCTCATCACCAGAAATGGTATGGGGGTATTATTCCAAAGTGTTAGACACCTTACACGACATGTTTTGATAAAGCCAAACCATAGTTACCATAACCGTTTAAGATTATAAGGCACTTTAAGAGTATATGGTAGGCTATATCATAGAACAGCTATAAGGACATGGTTCCGAAAGCTGCAGACAGGCTCAGCTCATGCTAGAGCACCATCTCACATGTTACCAAGCACTCTGCCTCCAGGATTGTTAAGGCCTGCCATAGGAGTGACTGATAGGTACACATGTGTCTATATATAAGGGTAGATATAGGCATCCTATATCTAAGCAAGGGGTGATTACACGACCTTGCCCCAGCTGAGTGATCAGCCAGTTGTGTCTGATTGGAAGGCCAGACCATGGGTGGCATAATACATGCTGCAGCCCCTGGGAGGCCTAGGGTACACCTATGCCCTGGGTACCTAGGGTACACTGTACAGAGTCCAATAAGGTGATCCTTACCAATTGGTTATGTACCTAGGGTACATGGAGTCCATTTTAAAGAGAGAGCAGACAGCCTGAGACCCTGAATGGCAGGATCTCAGGCCAACTAAGTCGAAAAACCAGCTAGACACTAGGCAAAAAGTTGGGGGTAACCATAGTCAGATATCCACCTTCCTACACAACCCCCCCCCCCAAACGAAAGGAGATAAGGCTGGCCTTGACAAGGTAAGCCTCTATTGCCTAAGTGGCCATATAAGGAAGAACCAGCACTGGCATGGTTACCCCCTGTCTCATGGTCCACTAAGCAATCCCTCACCCTAAAGGCATCATAGGGTCTCCACCATAGGGAATCACTACCTTTGGTGTGTCTTTGCAAAGTAAAAGGCTGGTGTTGAGATGGAGTACTGAAGTGAGTGTCCTCAAAGTGAGGCCTCAGCTTCCTCCAATCATCCTCCACCATGGATGCCTTTCTTTCTTTCACTGAGTTGCACTGTGCTCTCAGGGTCAGCCTCTGGCTAACTAAAGCTGGAGGCTGGGGCCCTTTTGTGGGCTTACTGGAGGGACAGGTCAGGTTTGGGGCCCTAAGGTCCCATGTTTGCCTGTGCCCAACAGAATCCCTCTGGGGGAGGTCCCTAACTACCTGTAAAGGGTATCCCTCAGGAATGTTTTTACCCATCACCTGGCTAGGGCTACTAGCCAAGCAATCCTCATTCTTTTGATGGGGGGGTTCTTGTGGACAGGGGCCCTCTTGGGGTCCACTGGCCTCCCTGACCTCTGCAGCCCTGGGCTGACTGAGGCAGGGTAGAGAGAGGCAGGCTACCTGCACCAGACTGGGTCCCACCTTGGAAGGGGCCACTGACATCAGAGGCTCTGCCAGGCCAGGCCTGGCTACCTCTGGGGCAGTTCCTTCACAAGGGGTGAGGTCAGATCCCTGAGGAGGCTGACCTTTTCCTAATGTCTGGGGAGAGGGAGACTTTTCTTCCTCCCCACTACTCTCTGTTTGTGTGGAGTGATCCATAGTTTCAGGCTTCACTACACCTAAGTCAGTCTGAGTATGGGCTGAGACCATTACAGCCTTGCCAACCTTTTCAGGGAGGCACTCAGTTTGGGTTTGAGCTGTGACTGTCACAGCTCTGCCAGTCTCTACAGGGAAGTCTGTCTTTGCCTGGGCTGTGGCTACCACTGCCCTTCCAACCTTTTCAGGGAGGAAATCTACTTGGACAGGGGTTGTGGCTGGCACAACCCCACTACCCTTTTGTGAAAGGCCTACCATTTTAGAATGGGTGTCTTGCTCAACTTCAGCCCAAGCTGAGAGTTCTAAGTCATTCCCCAGTAAGCAGTCCACAGGCAAGGTTGGAGACACTGCCACCCTTTTAGGGCCAGTGACACCTCCCCAGCTGAGACATACCTCTGCCATGAGATGACTGTTCTGCTTGCCATCAATGTTAGTTACCTGGTATGAGAAACCAGGCAAAAGCTGCTCAGAGGGAACTAGCCTATGGGCCACCATAGTGATGCTAGCTCCAGTGTCTCTGTAGGCCTCAGCTTTTCTACCATTGATGTAGGGTTCCTGTCTGTACCTACCCAAAGTGTTGGGACAGGCAGTGAAGTTGGCAAACCCCATGCCACCATCACAGACAAGAGTAGCTGCTGTAGGGGAATTGGCTAAGCCAGGATCCCCCTGTGTTCCCCAAGAAAACCCAACCAAATTTTTGGGGGCACTCCCACCACCTGGGGGATTACTGCTGACAGTAATAGGTGGTGTGACAGGAGTAGTTGGAGGAACAGTTTTGTTTTTAGCCTGTGGGCAACTGCTGTCAGTTTTCCAATGCCCAGGTGTTTTACACACATGGCAGTAAGGCTTTTTAACTGTGGTAGAGGAGGGAGCTTGGGACCCACCACCCTGTGTGGAGTTTTGGGGCCCTGAGGAAGATTTCTCTTTTGTTTTATCCCCACCCTTCTCTTGAGGCTTGGTGGTATCTTTCTTTTGGTCACCACCCTGATTTTTAGGCCTAATCCTGGTCCTGACACATTTATCTGCCCTCTTCCCCAATTCTTGGGGAGAGGTCAAATCTGAGTCTACCAGGTGTTGATGGAGAAGCTGGTTCTGACAATTACTAAGGATCTGCTCCCTCATAATCAAGTTGTACAATCCTGTATAGTCCTGCACCTTGCTGCCAGTTAACCAACCTTCCAAAGCCTTAGTGGCACAATCCACAAAATCAGACCAGTCCTGTGTCTGTGTCTTCTGGGTGTCTCTGAACAACAACCTATATTGCTCAGTGGTTAAGCCAAACCCATCTATCAGAGCACTCTTCAGGACTTTGTAATTGTTTGCATCCTCATCACTGACTGTGAGGAGCTTGTCTCTACCTTTGTCAGAAAAGGAGAGCCACAAGATAGCTGCCCACTGACTCTGGGGAACCTGCTGTACTTTGCAGGCCCTCTCCAAAGCAGTCATCCACTTGTGGATGTCATCCCCATTCTGATATGGGGGGACTATCTTGCTTAGGTTTCTATGGTCATAAGACCTATCCCTATCTCTAGGAATGTTGCTGCCACCAGTGGGTTCTAACCCACTTAACTTTTGTTCTCTAGCCAGAGCAAGCTTCTCTTTGGCAAGGGCAAGTTCTTCCCTCTGAATCCTCAGATTAGCTTCCCTCATTCTGGCTTCATGCTCCTTTCTCTCATGGGAAGTCATTCCCCTGTGAGAGGAAGCATTAGAGATGGCAGAGACATGGGAGTGGATGGATTCCCTTGAAGGGGATCTGTCCCTCCTGCTTCTCTGTGTAAGCCTACTTGTGGGTCTGTATGGGGGGACCCCATGCAAACTCCCATGTAAACTTAGGTTAGCCTGGCTAAGTCTTCCTACTTGGCCCTGGCTGTCTACCTCTCCATCTGAAGCCCCATCTGACTCCTCTGTGGTGGGTAGACCCTCCTCTGTGCCTAGGGCACCTGCCTGAGATGCCCTAAGAGCATCATACTCCTCTAGGAGTTGTCTTAACTGAAGGAGGGTAGGGTTTGCACCCTGTTTTATTCCTCTGGAGGTACACAAGTGTCTCATCTCCTGGAATGTTAAGGTATCATATCTAGAGGGGGTCTTTTGCAGACCTGATCCTCCTGAGAGAGCATCCACTTGATCTCCTCTCAGAGACATGATCTAGTGAGGGTGTGGTGTGTGCACCTACCTACACTAGTTGTTTCTACTAAACCTCTCTAGTAGTTGTAGTCAGGGTGTGTTACTCCCTTCAACCTACAACTACTAAGTCCAGTAGGACTTAAGTATTATAAACTATGTTATATGTACCTAGACAATATCTGTGTGATCTTTCAATTTAGTATCTCAAGATTACAATGGTATTACAACAGCAAGCTCAGATCCCAACCGCTGCTCACCAATGTGAGAAGTTGGCCTGATGTATGATGTCACTAGTTCTAGTGTACACCTTATATCAGTCCAAATACCCTTATGGTGATTGGTTGTAAAGTCAACCTTATAGACCAGCTATCCTAGTGGTAGCATGGACAAGAGCAGTCTTAGGCTAAACTCTGAATGGCATGTGAAGCCAGCTGTGATACCATATATAATCCCTTGAATACCAAATGAAAGGACACCACAACAGATATATATATATAAAATAAAGTGTATTTATTCTAAGCAAACCCTCAGCACTCTTTATGAGATTAGAGGTAAGTACAACACAGTCTTATTTATGCATACATTAAGTCACACAGGTAAGTAATACAGTTAGGCCCTAGGGGCCACGCAAACCATATACTAAGTAAGTGGTATAAGAACCACTGTCACGGAAATAGAATAGGCCTAGGCCTAGGGAATCGCTGGGGCTACACTACACTAGTGTTAGTTAGGAAGTGGGAGGCCCACGGGATTCGTGTGCAGAGTGGAAACACTCACGCGTAATGCGTAAAAGTCAATAGCAATAGTACAGTTTAGAAAACGGTAGATTTAGGACACTTCCGGAGTAGCTAGGAAGTTGAGACTTGAAAACTAGACACTAGGATAGTCACTATCCTGATGAGCACCGGAGTACCCAAGTTACCTAGCCCACAGGCTGCGGGTGCATAGGGGTGAAGATGCGTCGTTTTCGTCATCGACTCCTATGGATGCCTGAAGAAAGATGCTGACAGGCAGTCAGGGAAGAGTGTCCGGTGGATCCCAAGGCTGGGATCTAGAAGAGAAGAAACCTGCAAGCAGAAGGGACAGAGTCAAGGTCACTAGCCAGTGACCACGTGGAACCAGGAAGGAACCAGGCGATGTCGTGAAGATTGCAGGTGAAGGTGAAGCTTGTCGCTGCAGCCAGGAGGACCAGGAAGCATCGAGGACGACCAGGACCAGGAGGCGAGCTGTCCCACGAAGGCTCTTGCTGTCGGCGGCGTCGAAGTTGGACTAGGACTCACCAAGCCTTGGCAAGCGGAACCCACGAAGAACGAAGGACTTGCTTCTGGTGCAGACCAGGAAGGTCTGGGGTGCTTCTTCTTTGCAGAGAAGCGGGAGCCAGTCTGGAGGAGCCAAACCAGCGCAGAAGATTTCAGGGTGCGTCGTCACAGAGGCCACTAGCCAGCGGGCAAGCAACCGGACAGACGCGGCAAGCAGGAAAATGCTGAAGGGCCCCACGCAGGACTCGTGGAGTGTGGGGGGCTGATCTTCGGTGCAGATGGTGCTTGGGGTTGGGGCTTCTCAATCCCCGGTGCACAACTTCGAGGGTACCTCAGAAGCTGCGCTGTAAGTTACTAGCCACTTTTTCCAGGTAGCCGGTCCCACGTCGCTCGTCGCCTCCACGGATCTCAGCTCTGCTGCAGATGTGGATGAGGGTCGGAGAAGTCTGGAAGTCAAGGCTCTGGTCGGGCTCTGCAGTCGGTTCCTCGTAGAACGGTCGCAAAGCAAAGGGTAGTCTCTTGATGGTGCCTGTTTGCACAGGGTAGCCACTCCTTGGCTACAAGGGAGATTCTTCAGTCTTCTTCTTTCGTCGAATGTCGAAGGTCCAGAGTTTCTGTTCAGTTTTGCAGGTTCAGGATAATCCAAAGTCTTGAGGCCCAACTCCCACTCTTATACTAATCTGGGGGGCTGGGATACCTGCTAGGTCACGCCTTATGGGTGGGACCTGGGAGGGGGTGGTTACACCCACTTCCCTTTGTCCAGTTTCGCGCCAGAGCTGGGGCTGGAGTGCCCCAGCGCCGGTTTGAACTGGACTATGCAAGGAACACCTTGTGTGCCCCAGGCATGTCTCATTCCTTTCAGCCCACCCTGCCCCAATACACTAAAGGCTGTCTGGGGAGGTGCTAGCACCTCCCCAAGCAGGAAACCTATTGTCCAAGCCTCCCTTGCCAGGATCACTCCCAGCAGCAGGGGGTCAGACTCGTGTCTGTGGCAGCAGCATCCATTTTGTGATGCTGAGGCTTTGGTTAGAGTTAAACAGCAAAGTAGGATTTTAACATGTCTCTCCCTCTAGAAGGGAGGAATAATATCCTCATCACCAGAAATGGTATGGGGGTATTATTCCAAAGTGTTAGACACCTTACACGACATGTTTTGATAAAGCCAAACCATAGTTACCATAACCGTTTAAGATTATAAGGCACTTTAAGAGTATATGGTAGGCTATATCATAGAACAGCTATAAGGACATGGTTCCGAAAGCTGCAGACAGGCTCAGCTCATGCTAGAGCACCACCTCACATGTTACCAAGCACTCTGCCTCCAGGATTGTTAAGGCCTGCCATAGGAGTGACTGATAGGTACACATGTGTCTATATATAAGGGTAGATATAGGCATCCTATATCTAAGCAAGGGGTGATTACACGACCTTTCCCCAGCTGAGTGATCAGCCAGTTGTGTCTGATTGGAAGGCCAGACCAGGGGTGGCATAATACATGCTGCAGCCCCTGGGAGGCCTAGGGTACACCTATGCCCTGGGCACCTAGGGTACACTGTACAGAGTCCAATAAGATGATCCTTACCAATTGGTTATGTACCTAGGGTACATGGAGTCCATTTTAAAGAGAGAGCAGACAGCCTGAGACCCTGAATGGCAGGATCTCAGGCCAACTAAGTCGAAAAACCAGCTAGACACTAGGCAAAAAGTTGGGGGTAACCATAGTCAGATATCCACCTTCCTACACAGAGTTAGTCACAATTTGTGATCTACTTCATGAATAGTGATGCAGTAGATCAAACTGCGATCCACTTCGAATGGTGATTTTGAAACCGGCCTAATGGTAAATAGGTTGGTTGGCAAAATCATAATCTATTCGTACAATGTTGGTGCGCAATTTGCAACCACTTTTTACAATTCAATTCTTGTTACCTCTGGCCCTAAATTCCTTAATGTGAATGCATTGTTTTAAAATCCTATTTTATTTTAATGAATTTTTTTATGTACAATTCTAACACCTAATAAATGAAAGGGAAGGACATACTGTGCTGAAATTCAGAATCTCTTTCTGCATAAATGCATTTTCAGGGCATCCTGTTCTTTCCTTTCAATTTTGCAAGTGAGAAACAATGCCCCTTTATATACACATAAAGCACAAAAGAGGGCCAGCTTTAAGGTCCGACAGAAGGAGGCACGTCGACACTTAAAAAAAAGTACAGTAAGTCCTTTATTCGAAGGGTGATGCAACCGAAAACTGCACAGCTGGACATCTTTCCCCATCTGCCATCCACCCACATACCACCCCATCCACTTGCACCTATAGAGCGTTCTCTCTAAACCATCTGACAAGAAAATCTATGGCACATTGTACACATTGTCAAACAGCACATTACACTGCAACCTTCAAATGAAAAAAGAAAATGAAAAGAGTAACTGATAAAACTCCTATACAAACACACAAAAAAAAACTGCAGAGCAAGAAAGGTTTTCTACTAGGCAGGCGTGGCCCGTGCAGGTAAGAGTGGTGAGGCTGGGTGGGGGTATTTCGACTGACGATGGCGACTATATACTCTTGAATTTCATGAGCATGCCACGCCTGCTTCAGGAGTGAAGCAGGGAGTGCTCATAGAGTGTTCCGTGGCTTACTCCTGGATTTCAGTAGTAAGAGAGAAGTACTACAAGAATAGACCACATAAACACACAGCAAATCAAGGTGAATCGGGCCCGTTGTTTTAAAGCACTGTGGGTACCCTGTGGACCCTCACTCTGTCACCGTGAGTGTCACTTCAGAACTGAAAACACCACAGCTTGAATCTATCCCTACACCACTTTGACTGCATCACAATAACACTCCTTTCAGTAGCCATGGAAGGAAACACAGCCACCCCAGGTCAAGCACACACTTGTAAAAAGTGGTACCCAGGAATGTAGTTGTTGAGCAGATCCTTAACAGCAGTCCAACTCACATCTCACTATTAACCCTTTTGTGCTCCACATTCCGCTTTCTTTTATCCAGTGCTTAATTTGCAAAGAAACATAAGTGCCAGGATTCTCATCAGGAGGCCACTGCACCTTGTACCACACATTGACCCTGCCAGCGCCTCTAATGATAGTAGCAACACAAGTACTAACATTCATACTCCTATAAGCGTGACAATTCAGACTATTTCAGCCCCCCATAGCTATAAGAATGGCTAGGGTGGCAAGTAAAATTAATTTTTCATGTCTATTGAGTTAATCGTTAACTGTTGTTGTTGTCTTCTCTAAATTAGCAGACAGCGCCACCTTGTGACAGACTGTTACAGGCCCTGGTGCTGAAAATTAGGAGATGGTGCCGAGCACCGGAAACCACCGGCTCAAATTAAGCAATGCTATTATCAATCCTGCAGCCTACCACAACCCCACATTTACGCAACTCAGTAGTAGAGTGGAACTAAGAACAAATGTCATAGACTCAGGTTTTTAACTACAAGTTGGCCAGTAATTGCTGCACTATTTATTGCACCAGATAATATCACCCAATTAAGAGTTCTTCCAGAATAAAGGGGAATAACATATGGATACATATGGATGTTGGTACCTACTGCACCAAAATCAGCATGTACTCGCCTTTACCAGGCATTTTCCCCCTGATTTATATATTGGAATGTTTGATATGCTGAAATGAAGCTGAGGGATGTGATTTTTATTATTACAATAGTTATAATTCTGATATGTGTTGTAACTCCTGTAACTGCATATATAGGAATTTGAAATCCAACTCGTAATGAGGGCCTTAGTCTTAATGTGGTGCCGCTCTGCCCCTATCTGCTTCGGACTCCTCCTTTGACACTCCTACTTTATTTCACCAGGAAGGATTTCTTGCTTGTAAAGCTCATGGGCAGGGACCTGTCACCTTCCTGCAGGTTTGAGAGGCCTGAATCATTGGAAATTGCTCTGCCCTTATAGGAGGCTGGCTTAGTATATGTTGCACACTTATTTAAGTGAAACACCTTGCACTAATCCAAGCAACCCTTATGGTGCTTTTAGTGGTCTTTTATTACCTTTGAAAGCTCTCAAAGTGGTAGCTGTGGGGAGCAGCCTTCGGGCTTATCTTGAAGGAGTGTTAATCAGCGTGTTTTACCAGTTCAATTAAGCAGGATACCTACACCAGGGAAGCCGGGTGCATAGGTGCGAAGTGATGTCAGAAACCGCCCTAGACCACAAAGGAGGACTTCAGGAAAGATGCTGCTGCAGAAGTCTGTGCAAGAGTCCGGTGGAATCCAAAGGTGGATTCTTGAAGTGAAGAACCTATAACCCCAGGGGACAGTGTTTATGACACTCGGAGAAGACCAGGAGGCACGGAAATGCAAAGCACACAATAACGACGCTTCAGGAGTGATGACAGTGACCTTTTTGCTACAGCTGTGGGGACTAGGCGACGCCGAGGAAGACCAGGAGCCGTGCACAAGCTGTCCCATGTCAGAAGTCGAGACCCAGGGGGCGCTGTCTGGCAGGAGCACCAACAAGCATTGGCAGCTGCAACAGGCGTGGAGCGCGAAAAAGGAGCAACATTGGAACCAGCAAGGTCCAAGGGACTCACTAAAAGCAGGAGAGTTTGACAGGCCCCAAGCAAGCAGGGGAGCCCACTGAAGCAGAAGAAGACCATCAAGAGGTCCCACAGGTCGACGGCACAGGAGTCGCAAGAGGACCTCAAGCAGCTCACCAAGAAGGAAGGCCCATGGTGCAGAGGATGCAGTGAAGATGCTGTACTTGGCAGGAAGAGATGCTGGGGACTGGAGCTTCTTGAAGCCTAAAGATCTCTGGAGTGCAGAGCCAACAAGCCTGTGGCTAAGCAGGGTGGGCAAGGAGCACCCGAGACCCGGTCTCTCCCGTTAGCAGCAGCAGTCGCTGGGCCCAGGACGAGGCCTCTGGTTTCAGAGCGGACACCTCGAGCAGATCAGACCTCGTCTCAGCCATATCGTAGCCACCGAACGTCGCCGGATACCTTCATACTGGCTCTAACCTCCCAAACAGGCACTTCAGGGCAGGGGGAACATTGCGGTGAACTGGATGTCACCAATGGGCGTTGCTGGACAGGAGATTATCAGGATTATTTGGCGGGCCAACCAGGAGCCTAGAGAGCTCACGCCGGCCATGTTGCTTGACCACACCGCCAATATTGAACCATGTTTGAAGAGAAAGCACAGACACTTTGCAACTGGTTAGTGGGGGTAAAATACACAGAGTTCTACAGGCAGAAATAAATAAAGGGTCCAGCAAAAAGCAAAAAATCCAGGGTGACCCCCAGAAAAGGTGGATTTCCTACAAGGAATATAAACCCAATGGACAGTACCAAAGCAAAACAAACATGTTAGTTTTTTCTTTCTGCTGTTCTACTGAACGTTGCTGGGTCTCATTTGTAACAATTTGAAGTAGTTTACCACTTAACTCTTGAAGCCACAACACTGACCCACTCTAATTGGATGCTGACGTATTCCACTATAGCATTCGACTCTCTCAGTTTAGAGAGGTATAGAAGCAAAGAATTACTCAAAGAGTGAGGTGTGGTGTTGGACACTCAGGTTCTTATTATGATCTATTTGTGAAATTCCAGTATGTGAAGTAACCCCTGTTGCCACATATACCAGTATTCCAAGTTTTGCGGCTAACACCATTGCCCTGCAATTTTCCTCAGGTAAATATCGGCAGATTAAACCTGCCAAAACCTAGAGAGTGAAAATGCCCCCAAAATACTGAACCGAGCACATTTTGGTGTGGTAAGCAACAAAGTCCACAGGTTATGTCCCATGTTGCAGGGGTGAGGTTAGAATAGGAAATAATTATCACAGCTGTTAAATTCCAATCCCCAAGGAATCAAATTTTAGCAGATCTGATAATTATTAAAACGCATAATCAAGTCCCCAGTATGCAGTTTACATAACAGTAACAGCCAATTAGGCCAATGTGAAGTTTCTAACTTCTGAAATAGAAAATTATTTAATAAATAACCATTAAATATTGCACAAAATAATAAAATATCAATCGAAAATGTGTAGTTTGGCACTTTCCTAACCAGAGATTTGATCTTCCAAACAGAAATACAGCTACTGATCCATAAACATTATTGCTACAGCTGACATTGGAGCTTATATGCTAGTCAATGGGATGTCTGCGAAGGTCATATGAGACTCTACAGCACAGCTAAAGTGAAAACTAACAATCTCTTCCAAAGCAAAAGGACTCAAATATATTATTAGTTTCAGAGACATACTTCAAAGCCTAATGAAATGGGTTCTGGGTTGCAGTTGTGCTATGCTTCAATTTTGATGGGTTTATAAGGAGGTTTTGATTAGGTTGTGGTATGAAGTGATTTAGTTGTGGTGCACCTGCAATGGACTGTCGTACCAGACAATATCCACATCCACCAGCCAACGGAGGAAGTGCCCATCCCAAGATGGAAAACAAAACAACTTCCTTTGGACGTCTCTTTATGTTTTGTTATGAAGTGATCAGACTCTTGTCTCCACTGTCACATGGTGGGGGTGAGACGGTCACAGTTCACTTGGATCCAGCATTCCTGTAGAAACTGGACTCATCCTTGGAGACAACGGGATGTCATAGTGCCCCTTACACATCACTATGGGGTGCATTTAGGTTTTTCTCCAACTAAAGTAACCACTTATTAGGGTGCTGTAATAGTGGGAAGTGCTAAATAGGTGCTATCACTACCAGTAAGTGTGTGAACTTTCTTTTTTTGTTTGGTCCTGATGAATTGCCGTTTAACTAACCATAGCAAGAAACATGTTGACCTCTTTTAGCGCCAACCTTACTACCTTGCAGCAGGGAGGCGCTTCTTTTTGGTTTTAGTCAAGAGTGGGACCCTGCTTATTAAACTTTGTTATTTTGGGCCCCCACTACTTGTTTTAAAGTTTCATTAGAACACACTACACTTAGGGCCCTCACCCGCACTACACCAACCGGCTTAAAGGAAAAAAGATCTCCATCAAAAGGCCCCGATAAGGGCGCCGATCGGGGATTGCAGCGCCGCCCCGATTCGGAGCAGACCTGATGATGAAGCATGACATCTAGCTGGCTGGATGTGTGAGGGTCTTTTTCCTAAAGGAGGAAATTTCTCCTGATTTCACTGATTCTTAGATCGTTGTAGGCCTTCTTTATCCATTCTCACCCTCTAGGAACAGCATACATCTTTATATTGAGACTTATGATTGGGCTCCGTGTGCTGGACCTGCTCAAAACAGCCCTCTGTTCTTCCTCTTCAATTTAACTTATAGTGCCAGTCCAACCTGAGTATCCTTTTCAGTGGTGATCAGTTCAGGGAACCGGATTTCCAAACCTATCTAACACAGTTAAGAATTTCCCGTGTGCGGCATTAATTTTTAGTGTTTTATAAAGCGTGAACATGACCCAAGAGTATCAGAGCGCTGGACACAAGATCAGAGATAGAAGTGAGACCTGAAACATAAAAACACACAACACAAAATAAAACTTAAAACTTGAACAAGATATATGTTGCGTCAGAACTATAATAAAGAATCCGTCATTCAGTTATGAAGCACTAGGACAAATCTCCAAGGTGGCTTTCTAGGGGCCTGAGATGATTCGGTTCCAGGTGCCCAGGTGAACAGTGTTTGCGTGCAGTTCTACTGGGATGGATGTGCTTCAGCCCTATTAGTCCTAGCAGTGACATTGCGGAATCCATTCATTAGGATCCTTTTCACCTCTTTTTTTTTATTTGGGTCGATGGGTTTGATCGAATCTCAGGTGGTAGCGAGTTTTATATCCTCGGTGCCGATCCTGGAAAGGAGGAGTGGGCATTTGCATGTCTGGAGCAACATCAACAGGCACCAGTGGGGCAAAGACAAAGCAGGCCACCATGGCCTTCATCATCAGTTAAGGGCTAAATTGTGTGTAACGAAAATTCTGCAAAGGGGTCAGAACTGCAAGTTGTCTGATAATTATTACATCTTCACAAGGTTCCCCTGATAGATTGTGGTAGGCCAAACTTGCTGAAATTTATCAAGGGGAAAGTCCTGCAAAAAGGCAAAACAGGTGGAATTTGGTGTGTTGAACATCAATTCTACGTGTTCTGTCTGATTTTCACATTTAAAACCCCAGAGGAGAATTGCACTGGGTATGCTCAGACGTGGATCCTGTGGTCGCTAAGCCACCAGATTCAAGCAAGCCTGGCTGATGAGGGGTGTTACCCCGAAACCGGCCCCAAGATGCTTGTTTCTGGTCCAGGGAAGACCTTGCCTGCCAGTTCGGGCTGGACTGTTCCCATGAGCCACAGGGTCAAGACTGATTTCCATATGACTGGTTCTAAACTGGAATGGTGTGGCGTTAAAAAAACTATGGATTTTACCCAGATCTGGGACTGGGGGTGAATGTTTGATTAATTCAGAATTCTGTCCATCATCTGTTCTTTTTGCATTTGTCGCCCTAAGGGGGAAGTGCATGCCCAGACGTGGATCCTGTGATCGCTACGCCACCAGATTCAAGCTAGCCTGGCTGATAAGGGGTGTTACCCCAAAACTGCCCCCAGAATGCTTGTTTCTGGTCCAGGAAAGACCTGGCCTGGCAGTTCAGGTTTGGACTGTTCCCATGGGGAACAGGGTCAAAACTGATTTGCATATAGCTGGGTCTGAACTAGAATGGCATTGCGTGCTAACAAAAGATGGATTTAACCCAGATCGGTGACTGGGGGTGAATGTTTGATTAATTCAGAATTCTGTCCATCATCTGTTCTTTTTGCATTTGTCGCCCTAAGTCAGAAGGGTATGCCCAGACGTGGGTTCCGTGCTCCCTACGACACAAGATTCTAACTAGCCTGGTTTATGAGGGGTGTTACCACAAAACCTGTTCCAGGATGCTTCCAGGATGCTTGTTTCTGGTCCAGGAAAGACCTGGCCTGGCAGTCCGGGCTGGGCGGTTCTGAGGAAATTCGATTTTCGATCTCGCTTGTATTCAGCCACCATTTTGTGTTCCACCGCCATTTTGTGTTGCCCTCACTCAGGCAGCACAATGAACGAAGTTTTTCTGCTGATCTTACTGCGACGTGTCAAATAACCTTCTGCCTCTGTTTACGAGACTGATGTCAGGGACTGGCTGAGTCCACTAATCCTCCTCTGGTTTGACTAAACCCTGTCTCAACTGTCTGTCGGTTCACACCATTCTTTCCTGACTTTATCTTATCTTCTGGCCTTCGCTATTCTCTACTTGTATTCTCTCATTTCACAACTGTCCTCCAAAGCATACAAATGTCCTGCCACCTGCAAGCTGAGTTGTAGACACTACCACTGATTAACTTGTGGGGAGGGGTGACAAAAACAGTTGGAAGAGAGGTTTATTTGGGTTACTTGATATCTTGTTTTCAAACTTTTCTCATTGGTTATATCTTGTTTTCAAACTCTTCTCATTGGATAACCATGTATGCATTGGGAGTGTTCTTGGTGAATCTATGTGCTATAAAAGATTGTGCGCCACGGAGTAAAGTGGCAGTCTCCTAAGAATATACTGAGTGTACTTCTGGGACAACTGTACTTAGCTGCAGCTAATAAACCTTATCTTCTACGCTCAACAGAATGTCCTGTGTCTCTGTTCAACAAAGCAGGTGAACTCAGAAGATTAAGGCGTGCCCTGCACCGCCAGGCCCATAAGGCCCTGGTTCTTCAGTTCCCATGGGGAACAGGGTCAAGACTGATTTGCATTTGGCTGTGTCCATTCTGGAATGGTGTGTTGTGCAAAGAAACTGTGGATTTAACCCTGTTCTGTGACTGGGGGTGAATGTTTGATTAATTCAGCATTATGTCCATCATCTGTTCTTTTTGTTTTTGTCACCCTAAATGGGAAGGGTATGCCCAGACGTGGGTCCCGTGCTTCCTACGACACAAGATTCTAACTAGCCTGGCTTATGAGGGGTGTTACCACAAAACCTGTCCCAGGATGCTTGTTTCTGGTCCAGGGAAGACCTGGCCTGGCAGTCCGGGCTGGGCTGTTCCCATGGGGAACAAGGTCAAGACTGATTTACATTTGGCTGTGTCTATTCTGGAATGGCGTGTTGTGCAAAAAAACGGTGGATTTAACCCTGTTCTGTGACTGGGGGTGAATGTTTGATTAATTCAGCATTATGTCCATCATCTGTTCTTTTTGTTTTTGTCACCCTAAATGGGGAGGGTATGCCCAGACTTGGGTCTCGTGCTCGCTACACCACTAGATTCAAGCTAGCCTGGCTGATAAGGGGTGTTACCCCGAAACCATTCGCAGGATGCTTGTTTCCGGTCCAGGGAAGGCCTGACCTGGCTATTCCGGCTGGTCTGTTCGCATGGGGAACAGGGTCAAGACTGATTTGCATCTGGCTGGGTCTAAACTGGAATGGCGTGGCGTGCAAAAACAGGATGGATTTTACCCTGATCTGTGACTGGGGGTGAATGTTTTATTAATTCGGCATTCCGTCCATCATCTGTTCTTTTTACTTCGTGAATAGGGCACAGTGTGGCGCATTGTTTTAGCCACAGCAGCCTCACAAAAAAGTGACGCAAAGGCAGCGCAAGCCCTCATAAATAAGGGCCTAAATACTTTAAAGGAATTCAAGAGTAAAAAACATCTGAAAAGGGGAGGTGTGCGCAGCAGCCAGATTGGCTGACTCTGGAGTGTGGGGCTCACGGTTCGATCCCCGGCGACAGCTCAGTTCAGCATCATGTGACTCTGGGCAATAGCTCACTTAATCTCCCAGACGGCCCCGGCGCCTGGATACCCTTTGGGGTGATGAGTCGCGCTTTACAAATATGGAATTTAGAATTTTGAAATATAAACAGGAATAACATCGCTGTTCCCAGATTAAGAGGACAGTGTCTGTCACCCTCGACATCAGATTCACTCGGATGTCTCAGGACCTTTAAACGAGAGCCTCCTCGGCGGGCATGCAATACTGGCGAGTCCACGGGGGGAAAAACATTGCGAAGAGCTATCCAGAGACACACAGGGCCGGGCGGCGCAGCTTTTCCAAGCCAGGCGCTGGGCGGTCACGCCACCAGAAACCCAGCAGAATGCTCCACTGACGGAGGTTTACTATCTCTGCAGCACCCCGGGGGCACCGCCTAACTTTCTGTCATGTTTCGCTGGTACTTCGTGGTACCCACGATTACCACATTGCTTCAAGTTACCAGTTTTTTCCATAACGAGGGCCTTCAGATCAAATGCCAGAAAGATCTTAGAAGACCATGAGAGGTGCAAAGAAATTGATACTTTTTCGAAAAAAACGTGTTAATTCATTGAATAAAGTGCAGGGGTTGTGGTGGATAAGTGTCTTTTTAAAACTAAAATCCGAGTAACACCATTTCTTTCAAATACAAGAAAAGAGAAATGTATAACTTGCCCCAGCCGAGGCCAGCCAACCCCAGGGGACTGTTCAACCTAGGAACATGGAGACAGTGTGAAGTGATGGAATGTAAAACAGAGCGAATCACACGTCCTCTTATAAACAATAGTTGGATATTTAACCTGGGAATGTATACAGTCACCTCTTCAGCCTCCCTGGGATAACGAAATGATACAGTGCTAGCCTGGAGGATTCGGGGAACGACCACAAATAGCCAATCAGAGGAGAGATACTCTCTGCGTGTAAGCATATCCTGTTCCACCAGAGAAATTAGAGTTTGAAACATAAACCCAGCACAAGAAGAAAGCTGGTGAGGACCTCTGTAGTTCCCAAACTTGCAAAGCACAGGGGCAGGCCCCTGCAATCCCCCCGTTGCAGGGAGCCCCCATCCTCTCAGTGGCCCCGTTCCCTCAGAGGGGCCCCATCCAGCACAAAGCTAATTCATATATGTAAGATGTGGGAGTCTCAGGGGCCCTTAATCACATTTTTCAGGTGGGCCCCATCATTTTGCGTTATGCCTCTGTTGTAAAGCATTAGGCAAACTAAGGGGGCAATTACTGGATGCCCAGAGTTTCCAACGGGGCTAGTAACAGATTTAACTGCCCCATCAGCAATCACAAGTTCAGTGGTAAATTCGCAGGCCCAGTTTAATTCACCTGGGGACTCAGGCTGCTAAAAACAACCAAAATCAACAGGTGAAACTATGGGGGAAATTGACCTGGAACTACTGATTACACTGGAAATTTCTAATTGCACAGGGGCTCCTCAGAGTTTCACCCGTAATCCCCAATAATTTCGCCCCTCTCCAAATTACCTGGACCCTTGGTAGTGGTAACTATGATGGGCAGGTGTAAAGGTGTCAGCATAGGCGACCTTTTCATGAGGCCTTTTGTGGGCCTAACATGGCCATATTTTCTTGCATATTTTAGGTTTTTGTCCAGCCCCTCCTGGAATTAAAGGCAAAACCATGACAGCATCTATAAAACATTTCAACATTGGTTCTCTTGAGCTCCACCACTCCTCATGGGCAAAGTAAAATTTCCAGTGGTGCATAACTGATTCAGCCTGCCGGAAACCAGTCGAGAGTGCACATTAAGAGGCTGATTAGGATGGCGGGCGGACTTACGTATGCCCGCCACCCTATCGTAAACGGGACCACCCGACAGGCTGTAGGCGGTCTTGACAGAAACATTACGATGCGGCCGCCACCACGGTGGTCGCAATGCCTATCCTTTGCATTGCGGCAGGTGCTTCTGGCTGCAGCACACGCCACACTACAACAAGCATTTGCAATGCAATACGTCTCACAATGACATTATTTTGAGCTATTGACATTGTAATTGGCAAAGCCTTTAAAAAAATTAAAAGGCATTGTTATTTACAATACCAAAAGCAACACCTATTGCACTGCATAGCGCGGTGTCCGTGACTCCTACCATTAAAAAAAAAAGGGTTTGCATTCTATTTCTTCATTCTGTGACCAATGTATTTCACAAATGGACTCTACCAATTATACCGTTTTATTATCTCTATAGCACATTGCCTCTGTTCATCATCATTTAGAAACTATGTTGCATTTTAATGGCTGAGCCTCCGTTAGCAACGATGGCCCCTGCGCGCGCAGACTCAGTACGAAAACAAGTAACCTGAGATCTTAGTATTGTGAATAGGGGAGAAACATGGTTAAATAGTAATACTGTGTACTCAGAACCCTAATGAGGAAAAGGGGGGTCATATGAAGGGGATTGCCTAATATTTATGTGGTTGTGTGGGTTAGCTAGGAATGAGTGAATGCATTGCACAAACGTTAGAAAAGTGCACTGCACTACATTCACAGAGTCACCCACAGATGTCACTTGTGGTGCTTGCATTAAAAAATGTCTGATTTGTGTGGTGTTCAGCCTTACCCTATGGCGCAAAGGCCTACCAGCGTTGTGTAGTGTAAGATTTGTACTTAATCTACATTGTCAGGTAGTCAAATTTCTATGTGAACACAAACACACAGGGGGAATTCAGTAGGATGTGTGCCTCCTCTTAAATCCAACATTTTACGTGCAGGAAGGAGTATAAGGCAACTTACTGCTTGTCCGTATGCCTGCCCCTGGTTTCACCTGTAGCAAGAATGTGGGGCAAAGCCATGGCCTCATTCTTTAGCTGATCTGGCTTTTATTTTGCCTAAACCTAGCAGTGTTTGAGGTGTTCCGCTCCAGATATGCCCACTTTGCATGAATTACGAGGGAACTGGCACCCCACGGCACAAGGTGGATTTGGAGCTGCAAGAGGGTCAACGAGTGGTACAGTAAAAACTTGGGCAACGGAAAGTCGATTGCCACCAGATGCGCAACTAGTGTCAAATTTCTAGGGGGGGGGGCTAAGATAAAAAATCGGGGGGGGGGTAATTTTTCCAGCAATAGGCAGAGTGGAGAAGAAGGGGCTCTGGAAGGGGTGAAAGAACAACAAAGCCTCATTAACATGCAAATGGTCGTTTAAAGACCTCTGAAGTACTTGGGTGCGGCTGTGTGTGCGCCCGGTAAGTGTCTCAGTCTGGGCTGACACACACGATGGGGGGGGGGGGCTGCTGAAACCCTTTGAGTCCTATGGGCATTGCACGCCTGATTGCCACCATAATTTGCACCTTTTAGTGTCGTATCGCTTTGCAAACTGCCAGTTCATCATGTCTTATGAGCTACATAAACTCAAAATATCGAGCATTTCCTGAACTCCAAGTCTTAGTTTAGTATTAACATCCATGCAAAGTCGTACAGCAAGAAAAACAACCAGCATTCTGTCCTGTACATCAAAATCAGTTCTTGGTTAGAGCTAACAATGTCCCTGAGAGCAGGGTGGTTTATTTACAAAAGGAGGCGGGTGCATCGGAGCCAGTCAACAGATCAGGGCCCTAAACAGAAGCACAGCGGCAGGGGTGGCAAGACGTGGGCTGTGCATAGTGAAACACTGATGAGGGATGAGACAAGGGTCCGGCCGGAAGCTGCGGGTAACTGAAGTCCGACTGATAGCAGGATACGACGCATGCCTCAAGGCTGGGTGAGCTTCTGTCGTTAGTCAGAGGGTGCACCCTGCGCACAAACTGACGGCTAAACACCACAAACAACCATTATAGATTGTAAAGTAGAAGCACTGGCGCTCTGCCATATTGTGGGAGTGGGAGCGAGAAAGGGATGTGGGACTGATCAGGGACAATGGACAATGGGGAATGAAGAAAACTCTCGTTGCTCAAAGAGAGGACATTGCGGGAAGGCGGGGGGCCATCTATTTTCACTCAGCCGTGTTTATATTTCCATCGCGCTTTCACTTTCAGTTTAAGCGAAAGCGTGATGCAAAAATACACACGGCTGAGTGAAAACAGATGGCCCAGACAAAAATTAGAAAATGCTTTGCGACAGCCGCAAAGCAGACGAGCCAGTCCGGATGGGCAGGACAAAAAGGCGTAAGGGAGTCAACCGAAAAATCTCATTTCCAATGGCAGCCCACCGTTTAGCATAAACGGTGACACCAGCCAATGGAAATGAGGGGCGGGGCTTCAAGCCCCGTCTGAAAGTCCTCATTCACAATATATCTTTCTGAGCGTTGCAGCACATGCGCGCTGCAAAGCTAGGCAAGACCTAAAAAGGGGACACCTGATATATACCTGCAATGCGTGTCAGACACCATGCGGTGCCTGCCACATGGTACAGGGATATGTAGGTGGGCACCATAGGTGCTCCCCAAAACCCACAGCTTAGGGTCAGGGGGGCCCGCTATGGACCTATGTCAGCCTTTTCATGGCAGGTTACCTGCCATGAAAAGACAGGTGGAAAGGAACATCATAATCCCTACGGCGGTGCCTGGTAGGCACCACCACCATTGTAGGGATATGATTCCCCTCCGACGCACCAGTGGGCTCAAGGAGCCCGTCGGATGTATGGCTGTCGGTCTTTCCGACCGCCAACTAATATGACGGGTGGATAACATGGTTTTAATGGCGGTGGAACCCCCACCGACGGACTGAAGGTGGTGGTCCCACCGTCATCATAATCAGCCCTTAAATCTCTGACTTCAAAGTGCAACTAATTTGGAAGCTTTATGTCAGCAATGCAAGATGAGGTTTTGTGACATTGCCCACCTCATCAATGCAAAGTGTCAATGTCAGTGTGCCTGCACAACTGGGTTGATTCCCAGCCTCAGGAACTCACAGCCATAAGAGACATCTTTCTGCTGGTAAACATCTCTATGCGATTCTAAGTATGGCAGGGAATGGAGCAGCATACATGTCAACTCACATGGTGCCACATGGTGTCACATGATATCAGCTCTGTAGGAAAATCTGATCCGCTTCTTATGGTTACCCTCACTTTTTGCTTGATGTTGCACTGTTTTTGACTAGTATGACTGGGATCCTGCTAATCAGGATCCCAGTCTATCTGATTTCTCCTTTAAATTGTCATGTATGTACTTTGGTATACTTCAGATTGGATACTGGGGTACCATTATAAGTCCCTAGTATATGGTACCCATGTACCCAGGGCATAGGTACCCCAGAGGCCTCCAATGGGCTGAAGCATGTATTATACCACCCATGAGAGGCCGTGCAAAATGGAACTACAGGTCTGCTACTGCAACCTGTGTAAGCTGGTGCTAGCACCACTTACTTAAGATATAGGTTCACTATATCTATAGCTCACTACACTTAAAACTTATAAGTCATCCCTATAGCAGGCCTTATCAATCCTGAAGGCAGGGTGCTGGGTTTTACGTGAGAGGGTGACCCTGCATGAGCAGAGCCCCTCTGCAGCCTTTGGAGACCATTATCCCGGGTTGTTTGTGACTCAGCCGGACATATAGGTAGAGGTGCATTATAACCCCCGCGGTCAATGCTATCTCGAAAACGGCTGCATAGAAGCATATTGTGTTTGGTATCAAACACCTTGGAATCATACCTCCACATCGGTAACCGGTGTGGGAGGTATGATTCCACCCTTTGAAGCAAGCTTCGTGGGGTCACTGATCTATCCGGTGCCAGCCTTCTCCCCCAGACAGCACAAAATGGATGATACCGACCAGAGACACATTTCTGTCCTCCTGCTGCTGAGCCAAGCTCGAGCAGAGGAAGGCAGGATTTGGATTCTGTCCTCGAATGATTTCATTCACCATGACTTTCAACTCAGTCTCAGTAAACCATGGGTTTGTCACAGGGAGGTGTGTATTGGGTCTGCACCTGGGGCACATTTGGTGTCCCTGTGCATAGTTCAGCTCAAAGCAGTTCTGTGAGCCATTGGCTCCTGGTCTGGCGCGAAACTGGACAAAGGGCATGGGAGCAACCTCCCCACTGTCCTGCCCCTCTCCTAGGAGGGTCCCCTGAATCTGAATCGGTCCAACCCTCTCCAGTAGGAACAAAAGGGCTTACCTGGCTGTAAGACTTTACATTTTACGTGGACAAGATTCTACAAGAAGAAACCACTGACCTTTGACCGTCTGGACACGCTGGACTTTGCTGGACTTCGACTGGGCCTGACTTCGTCTCCCTCTCCATCCAAAGCTCCATCTGTGCCGTTGCTCCTTACAGGCTCCATGCACGACCTGTGGTGCACTAAGGACAACTGAAATATCTCCCTTGGGGTGAAGGAGTCACTCCCCTGCATTCGCATGCACCTCAACGCAACTGACCGGTCTGTCGCTCCTGAGCTCCTGTGGGCTCCGAAGATTTCAGCAACACAGGAAGTGGGTTATGAAGGTCCCTGAGGTTGATCTGCTCTCTCAGCAAGTTTAAGGCCATTATCGCTCGTGGGGACTGAATAACCCGAACCCCTGTGCACCGTGTCCATTTGCAGCTGCATATGCTTGTTGGCAATTTCTGAGCTTGTGCATAGGACTCCGTGTAGTCCGCACCCTGAGCAGTATTTGCACCAAAGAACTCTGGCCTCCTCACACTGAGTGCTCCGTGGGCTGGTACTTTGCAGCTTTGCTTGAGGTGCCCTTGTGACTCCTGGTCATTCGGCCTGTGGGTCGTCCTGAGGGTCATCTTGATTTCTATTGGGCTTTCCTGGTTGCTCCAGACGTGCCCTGACTCCCCATTGCTTGGTGAGTCCCCTGGACCTTGCTGGTCCACACCGTAACATGCTTGACCTTCCTGCGTGGGTTGCTTTGCCAAGGCTTGTTGGTGCTCCAGCCGGACACTACCCCTCAGCACTCAACATCCTTTGTGGGACAGCTCTCACCTGGCTCCTGGTCTTCGTCGGCGTCTCCTGGTCCTCATGGCTGCAGAGTCAAGCATCCCTTCTTCGCACCTGAAGCACCCGACATCGATGGGCATTCGTCTACCGAGCCCCTGGTCACTCTGAAGTGACCCAGACTCTGTCCCCTCTGCTTTCAGGTTGCTCCCTTCCAGAATCCAGGCTTGGATAACACCGGACCCTTTTTACCTTCACGCCAGCAGTACTTCTTCACAGCCCTCCATTGAGAACGAAGGCGGTGTCCGACACCACTCCAGACATATGCACCTGGCTCCTCTGGGATTGGTAACTCGGGTACAACAGTATCCACGGCTGGAGTGGCTCTCCAACCTCTTAAGTTCCAAAGGGTTTGCTCGATGTCCTCCTAAAAGGGTCCTTAAACTGTAAAATTGCAACCGTGACTTCCCCATAGAATTGCACAGAGCCCGTGGTCGTGTTAGCACACTGCACCGTCTTCCGTGGGGTCCCTATCTACTCACCTTGGGTAGTTCCTTGGGGTCTCAGCAATTCTATGTGCTCCAGACCTTGTCTTGACCCAAGTCGTGGTTGTTATACCACTATTTTAGTATATGGTTTGGTTTCCCCTGGAGCCCACTGAGGATTGTGCTACTTACAACTGTTCTATTGATCCCGTATTGTGTGCTTTGTGTTCTATCCTTGTGTAGAGGAAAGTAGAGAGTGTTATATTAATAAATACATATTTTTAGGTCTCGACCTTGCTATCGCGTAAGCGATCGCAAAGCAAGACTATAGAAAGCGGGTTTGAAAAGTGCTCCCAAAAAGCGGATTGCATGGCTAGCACACGCACAATCACGCGCATCGTGCCGCCATGCAATCCTCCTTTTGGGAGCACTTCAAAGGGTCTGCTCCCCCACCCCCAAGCGCGCGCGTGCCATGCTCCGCCGGGCTTGTCTTGTTTTTCTTTTTTTTTTAACTTCAAGCGCGAGGCGCGCGTGCGGCCAATGCTTGTCTTTCTCTAGTGCTGTATCTTCCTCTCTAGCCTACGTCCCCTGTTGCATTATTTCACTGTTCTTAAATTGTGTTTTGTTCTTTTTTCCGATATCCTTTTTCTTCCCCTTTCTACGTTATCTCCTCCCTCCCCCTCTTTCTGTCTCTCCCCTCTTCGTTTCTTCGGTATCTACCCACATCTGGTTGTTTCTTTCTCGCCCTCACTCTCTTAAACGAATCTCTCTCAAACCTCCCTCTTCATTATTTTCTTCTTTCCAATAGCTGACCTAATTCATCTCTTACTCTTGCCGTCTTTCTCACCTTGACTCCGTTCTCTCTTTCTTTACAACTTTACTTGTATGCCGTATCTCTACTATCACTCTTTCTGTCCCCACTTCTTCTCGGATGCTGTTTTACCTTTGCCTATCTTCCTTCAAATAATGTCTGTTACTTCTTCACGATTTTTTTTTCTCGGACTTTCCTCTTTTTAGCTCCCTCGCTCATTCTATTTTGTCTGTCTTCTCTCTATTCTACGCCATCTCCGCTCTTTACTTTTCTCTTCTCGTTCTCAATACACTTAGCTTTTTCTACTGTTTCGCTCCTCACAAGTCACAACTGTCTTTTCATTTTGAATCGCGTTCTGTTGTCCGTTCCCCCTGCATGTTTCATTTGTCTCAGTGGGTTTTTCTCTCTCCCTCGCCTGTTTCTCCCTTCGCCTCTCCGCGCCTTGCTCCCAACCTGGCTCTCTCCACCTGTTGGCTTCCCAGGCCAGGGTGTGGCGGGTGGAGGGGGGAGGGGAGTTGCCTCGGTCTGAGACAGGTGGACCGAGGTAGGCACACAACGCCCATTGGTATGAAAGGGCTTCGGCACCCACACTTACACCACCAACCCCTCCTCCCTCGAGTGCCTCAGCTCGGGCAGTTGTAGCTTCCAGGACACACACAGTTCTGAAGCTGGAGTGAAAAAAGGCTTTGACGCCTCCCCTGAGGTAGTAAGTGGTATAAACGTGTAATTACAATACAAGGTGTGTTGGTCTGCCTGGACATGTGGCCTCAACGGCAGCCTCCTACAAAGTATTTCCTACGTCATCCAGAAGTTGAGATGCATAACAAAAGACCTATGGAACTCTGATCCTGAGAGGAGTCTTGGTGATGTGACTACAAAAAGAACACAATATTCTGAAACTAGTTTGTTGACTTTCACCTAGAGGTACAAACATATAAAATATAATGCAAACACTTTAAATGAAGAATACATTTTAAAATAATACAATTCTTTTTAATTTAAGGTGAGCGCATTATATTCTATATGTAGGGTAAAACATGCACTCTTTTATGTTCTGAAAGATTAGTTGGTCAGTTTGGTCACTGTAGATGTATGTGAATGCAACTTGCCACAGAACTGAATTCTGCTTGTGTCACCAGTAGAATAGTGGCGTGCACTTATAGTTCCTCGAGGTCCCAGCCTGTGACTGAAAGCACTGTGAATGTGCACGTCATCTTTTAAAATTGTATTACACGCAGTAAAAGAAAGGCTGTCAGAAATGTGCGAGGGGACTTAGGGTCAGATTTACTAACTTTTCACACAAGGCAGCCCAGCATCCAAAATTGCTGTATTCGGTTGAGTGAATAGGAGAGAGCGGAACAACATCACATCTGCCTAGACATGGTGCTGTTGTCTCCCTGAGGTGGCACACTTTAGGTTGACATGCCAATTCCCACACCCTTTCGTCAGAGGGCATGGGTGTGTGTGCTGTTCAATCTGATGTTTTGTACTTGAAGGGTATTTTTCCAGTGCAATAAAACTGTGCTTAAATATAGATTCAACACTTTTCTCACGTTGTACATGTGCTGTACAGTGCAGCACAAAATATGGAAAGTTGGAGAAGTTTAAAAAAATAAAAAAAATTCTCCAATGTATAGTCAACCAGTTCAACAGTTTGCACCGGCTTGCATCACTTTTGTTACCAGGTTCAGATTGTTAGTAATTCTGTCCCTACATACTTTATAAAGCTAAATTTTTAGTAATACCCAATCATACTGGACCTAGTGCAAACTTTTTAGGTCTCGCTGAGACAGCAAAAGCTGTCTCTTTGAGACATTTTGTAAGTGGGCTTTCAAAAGTGCTACCCACATGGTTTTGCTGGCCTAGGGCTTGAGTGCACGATGGCGTGCACAGCTGCTCCTCTGCTCCTTGCATTCCCCCCTCCCTTCTCACCCAGCCCTTTGATGCTCTGCTCGATTACTTTCACTTTAGCCGCTTTGACCCTTGCATTCCCCCCTCCCTTCTCACCCAGCCCTTTGATGCTCTGCTCGATTACTTTCACTTTCGCGCTTTGATGTTTGATCGCAAACGCGATCAATTCCGCTTGGCATTGCCTGTACTTGTTCTCTCTGGTCTCACATGTGCTATTCCCTCTGTATTTTCACTCTGCCCTCACATCTGGTTTTCCCTCTCCATTTTTCTCTCTTTCCTCACACATGCTATTCCCTCTGTATTTGTCTCTCTTCCCTCACATGTACTCTTCGCTCTGTATTTTTTTCTCTGCCCTCGCATGTGTTCTTTTCTCTATATTTTTCTCTCTGCTCTCACATGCTCTCTTCCCTCTATGTTTTTATCTCCGGTCTAACATGCGCCCTACCCTCTGTATTTTTCGCTTTGCTCTCACATGAGCTCTTCCCTCTCTATTTTTCTCTCCTCCCTCACATGGACTCTTCCCACTGTATTTTTCTCTCTGCCCTCACGTGGTTTTCCCTCTGCATTTTTCTCTCCTCCCTCACATGGACTCTTCCCACTGTATTTTTCTCTCTGCCCTCACGTGCTTTTCCCTCTGCATTTTTCTCTCTGCCCTCACATTCTCTTCCCTGTATGTTTTCCTCTTTGCCCTCAAGTGCACTCTTCCCTCTGATCACATGCATACACAACTATGCACACATACAAACACACACATGCATTTACACACACATATGAACATATACAAACACACACAGACATGCATAAACATATGCATATACATGCACACCAACACACCAACCCCACATACACATATAAACAAGCACGCACACCAACATACTCAAACACATATACATACACACAAACATGCATACACAGACATAGGTATACACACAAACATATGTGTACACATCCATGAAGACAAATGAACACAATGACACACCCATACTTGCACACCAACACACACATGCATACACAACCATATACACATACAAACACACACACATGCATACACACACAGATATATACATATAGACACACACACTATGCACACACACGCATCTCCCGTACTGTCTCAGGGGAAGAGTCGGTGTCAGCTGTCTCCTAGAGGGAGATCTCGCATGAGACAGTAAGACTCAGAGACATGTGGAGGTGGGGAGAGACAGACATGCCTCCCTTTAATTGTGTTGTTGCAAGATGGTGACTATCTTCTGCCACTGGTGCATTCAGATAAGCGGCAGGAAGTTCATCGGACACATGCACTGGTTTCAATTTTGAGAAAGTAGGGTGAACGTTTCACAGATCGGGAGTGTGTGTCTACACGTGTTTCTCCTTCACGGCAAGGCCAATCAGTACGTTTTGTTTAACCGTGTGGTCATGACTCCTTTAATTGCATAAGTGAGCGGGTACGGATGTAAACAAAAATTTAACACTAATACCACATTTTCTGTCACTCTTGTGAATAGGTTTGCTGTGAATGTATGAATGAGAATGGCGTTTTCGAATACGTTGCATGGAAAAGGGTCAACATGGTGTATACGTGTTTTTGGGTGTTTTTTTATTTTTTTTAAATTTATTTTTTATTGCATGGTTAACGTCATGATATACCGAATTCGGATGCTTCATTGCAGATCAGTTGTTTGGCCCGTGGTTATTTACGAGTTTGGAAAATACTTTTGTATTGTTTCGATTCTTTTTGTCTCTGCCCTATCTCTTGGCTGCGTCCTTACTCTCTCCCATCTTCTCTCTCCACCTCTTTGCTACATGTTCTCTCGTAATGTTTTCATTTTCCCCAATTCTCCTCTTTACTCTCTCTAATTCTTTTTTTGCTCCTTTTCTGTCTCTGTCCGTTCTCTCCTCTTTCTCTCCCCACCTGTCCCTTCTCTAACCCCACTCCTCTTCCTCTGCCCGCCACGTGTCTCTCCTCACCCTCCACACGTCTCTCCTCACCCTCCACACATGTCTCTCCTCACCCTCCACACGTGTCTCTCCTCACCCTCCACACGTGTCTCTCCTCACCCTCCACACATGTCTCTGCTCACCCTCCACACGTGTCTCTGCTCACCCTCCACGTGTCTCTCCTCACCCTCCACGTGTCTCTGCTCACCCTCCACGTGTCTCTCCTCACCCTCCGTGTCTCTCCTCACCCTCCACGTGTCTCTCCTCACCCTCCACGTGTCTCTCCTCACCCTCCATGTCTCTCCTCACCCTCCACGTGTCTCTCCTCACCCTCCACATGTCTCTCCTCACCCTCCACACGTCTCTCCTCACCCTCCACGTCTCTCCTCACCCTCCACATGTGTCTCTCCTCACCCTACACACGTGTCTCTCCTCACCCTCCACACGTGTCTCCTCACCCTCCGCCTCACCCTCCACATGTGTCTCCTCCTCACCCTCCACATGTGTCTCCTCCTCACCCTCCACAGGTGTCTCCTCCTCACGCTCCACATGTGTCTCTCCTCACCCTCCACACGTGTCTCTCCTCACCCTCCACACGTGTCTCTCCTCACCCTACACGTGTCTCTCCTCACCCTCCACGTGTCTCTCCTCACCCTCCACGTGTCTCTGCTGCACGCCTCACACTGCTGCACGCCACACACTGCTGCACGCCTCACACTGCTGCACACCTCACACTGCTGCACGCCTCACACTGCTGCACGCCACACACTGCTGCATGCCACTGCACGCCACACACTGCTGCACACCTCACACTGCTGCACGCCACACACTGCCACACACTGCTGCACGCCGCGCACTGCTGCACGCCGCACACTGCTGCACGCCACACACTGCTGCATGCCACACACTGCTACATGCAACATTGCTGCACGCCACACACTGCTGCACGGCACACACTGATGCAACCAGCACACTGCTGCACGCCACACACTGCTGCACACTGCTGCATTACTCACTGCTGCATGCTGCATGACACTGCTGCATGCAGCACACTGCTGCACGCCGCACACTGCTGCACGCCGCACACTGCTGCACGCCGCTGCACGCCACAGTGCTGCATGCCTCACACTGCTACACGAAACACTGCTGCACGCCGCACACTGCTGCACGCAGCATACTCCTGCATGCCGCACACTGCTGCACGCCGCTGCACACCGCTGCACATCACAGTGCTGCATGCCTCACACTGCTACACGAAACACTGCTGCACGCCGCAAACTGCTGCACGCCGCACACTGCTGCACGCCGCATACTGCTGCACTCCACACACTGCTTTTATGCGAGTTTATGCTACTGACATTGTAAATGACAATGCCTTTTATTTGTTTTAAAACCAAAACATAAATGAAAGGCATTGTAATTTTACAATGCCGATAGCTCAATCTCTTATAAATGCGAGACCTATTGCATTGCAAATGCTTGTTTATATAACTACCGAGTGGTTCTCCTTTCATTTTATTAATTCAGAAGGTCCTATTCTGGTAAAACAAGCTGCTTTACATTCCTTCAAGATTAAGCCTGAAGACTGCTCTCCACAGCTACCACTAGGATAGCTTTCTAAAGGTTATCTTTGACCTCATACAGCATAAAGGGCATTTGGACTGGTGGAAGGTGCCCACTTTAATTAGTGGACATCATATACCAGGCCAACTTCTCACAGGCTCCCTTCACACGGTCACCCGGTGACAAGCTGATATCACATGATGACAGGGAAAACGAGCTGAAAACAACTACAAAGAGGGATTTCTAGATCACCTTTTGAGGCTTTGAAAAGCCAATGTCCATCAAGGAGTGTGAAAACACCAAAGCACATTGGCACCAGCCTCAGCAAGCTTTTGCTAATTTATTTATTTAGGAAAGGAGGTTTTGGTGGGGTGGGGGGCAAAAGTACCTGTGAGAAGGTGGGTTGGTATATGCTGTCCACTAATAAAAGTGGGCACCTTGTACCAGGCCACACGACCCTTATGATGTATGTGGTCAAAGATAACCTTATTGAAAGCTATCCTAGTGGTAGCTATGGAGAGCAGCCTTCAGGCTTAATCTTGAAGGAATGTAAAGCAGCTTGTTTTACCAGAATATCATCTCCTAGATGACTCAATGAAAGGAGAACCACACAGTGTTTATATAAAAATATGTATTTATTAATATATCACTCTCTACTAGTCTCTATGTGAGACTAGGGCATAAATCACACAATACTTAATCAATAGAACATTCATAAATAGCAAAAAACACAGCAGGCTCCTGGGGGAGGCCGAACCATATACTAAAAAAATGGTATAACAACAATGACTTGACTAGACACAGGGCCTAGGGCACATAGAATCGCTGGGACCCCATGGAATCACCCAGAGGAGTGACACAGGGAGCCCACGGAGGACGGGTGCAGTGAGGAAACACAGATGCGTGCTCCATACAACTCTATGGGAAAGTCGCGGTTGGAAATTTACAGTTTATGGACACGTCTAAGAGGACTTCGGGCAAACCCTTTGGAACATAGGAGGTTCTAAGGACAACCCACCAGTGAGTACTGAGGTACCCTGGTGCATAGGTGTCAAGTGGCGTCTGAAACCTTTGTTGTTTTCAATGGAGGGCTGCAAAGAAGTACTGCTACCAGGAAGGTGAAGACTGTCCGGTGGAATCCAATCCTGGATTCAAGATGAGAGGAACCTGAAAGCAGAGGGGACAGAGTCTGGGTCACTTCTGGTGACCAGGGGCTCGGTAGTCAAATGCCCACCGATGTTGGGTGCTTCAGGTGCAAAGAAGGGTTGCTTGACTCTGCAGCCACGGGGACCAGGAGACGTCGAGGATAACAAAGTCCAGAGGTGAGTTGTCCCACAAAAGGATATCGAGAGCTGAGGGGTCGATGTCCGGCTGAAGCACCAACAAACCTGGGCAACAGCAACCCACGCGGTCAGAGGAAACAGGTTGCGGTGTGGACCAGCAAGGTCCAGGGGACTCCCCAAGCAACGCAGAGTCAGGGCGTGTCTGGAGCAACCAGGTAAGCCCAAGAATTAGCAAGGTGACCCTCGCCAGGACCCACAGGCCAACTGACCAGGGATTGCGAGGAGATTTCAAGCAAGTCTGCAAAGCACCAGCCCACAGGACACTCGGTGAGTGGAGGCCAGAAATCTTCCGTTCAAATACTGCTTATGTCGGGACTACACGGAGTCCAAAGCACAGGCTCAGGAATCGTCACTAAGCACATGCACTTGCAAAAGTACACGGTGCACAGGGGTTCGGGTTACACGGTCCCTATGAGGGATACTGGTTTCAGAATCGCTGAGAAGGCAGATCAACCTCAGGGACCTTCAGGAACCCACCTCCTGTGTTGCTGAAATCTTCGGAGTCCTCCGGAGCTTGGGAGAAGCAAACCGGTCAGATGCGTTTAGGTGCCTGCTTTTGCAGGGGAGTAACTCCTTTTCGCCAAGGGAGATTCTTCAGTCGTCCAGCATCATGCAGGCAGCCAAAGTACTTGGTTTCTTCTTAGCAGAATCTTGTCCAGGTAAAATCTAAAGTCCTGTAGCCAGGTAACCCACTTTATACCCATTGGAAGGGGTTGGATAGATTATGTGGACCCTCCTATAGGAGGGGCAGGACAGAGGGGTGGCTACACCCATGTCCTTTGTCCAGTTTCGCGCCAGAGCAGGAGCAAATGGCTCCTGGAACTGGTTTGAGCTGGACTATGCACAGGGACACCAAATGTGCCCCAGTGCAGACTTTCTGGCACTCGAAGTGCAACCACCCAGCCCCAATACACTAAATCCTGTCTGGGAGGTGGTTACACCTCCCTGTGACAGGATGCCTATTGTCCTGCCTTCCGCTGCATGAGCTTGGCTCAGCAGCAGTAGAGTAGATTCGTGTCTGTGGCTGGCAGCATCCATTTTGTTCTGCCCAGGCCAAGAAAGCTGGTACCGGGTGTCCCGGTGACCCACATATTGTTCTCTAGAAGGGTGGAATTATACCTCCCACACCAGTTACTGGTGTGGAGGTATGATTTCAAGGTGTTTGACACCAAACATGACATGTTTCAAACCAGCCGTCTTAAAGTTAGCATTTACCGCGAGGTTATAATGCACTTAAACATTATGTCTGACTGCATCACAGACAACCCCGGAGAATGGTCTCCGAAGGCTGCAGAGGGGTTCTGCTCTTGCAGGGGCACCCTCTCATATAAAACCCAGCACTCTGCCTTCAGGATTGTTAAGGCCTTCCATAGGGGTGACTGATAGGTAGTGATTTAGAGAGATATAGTGAACCTATATCTCAGTAAGAGGTGCAAGCACCATCTTACACAGTCTTCAGTAGCAGGTCTGTCGTGTCAATTTGGATGGCCTCTCATGGGTGGCATTATACATGCTACAGCCCATGGGAGGCCTCTGGGGTACCTATGCCCTGGGTACATGGTGTACCATATACTAGAGACTGATAAGGGTACCCCAGAATCCAATTGGGAGTGTACCTAAAGTACTTGCATATCAATTTACAAGAGAAAGCAGATAGACTGGGGTCCTGGATAGCAGCATCCCAGCCAGACTAGGCCAAAAACAGTGTGACATCAGCAAAAAGTGGGGGTAACCATAAGAAGCAGATCCTACACAACCCCCCCCCCCCAACCTAAGGACTTTAAACTAACCTTGACCAGTTGAGTCTACATGTTCTAAGTGGAAATATCTGGAGAGTCCATCTGCATTGGCATGGTTACTCCCAGGTCTATGTTCCACTGTACAGTCCATCCCCTGTAGGGAAATGGACCACCTCAAAAGTTTGGGGTTTTCACCCTTCATATGTTTTAGCCACAAGAGGGGCTTATGGTCTGTCTGAACAATGAAGTGAATGCCAAACAAGTATGCCCTCAACTTCTTCAGTGCCCAAACCACAGCAAAGGCTTCCTTCTCAATAGCTGACCAACGTTTCTCTCTGGGTGTCAGCCTTCTGCTATTAAAAGCTACTGGCTGATCCTGACCCTCTTCATTCAATTGTGAGAACAGATCCCCTTCCCCCAACTCAGATGCATTAGTTTGAACAATGAATTGTTTGGACTAGTCAGGAGTTTGCAGAATGGGAGCACTGCACATGGCCTGCTTCAGGTCATCAAATGCCTTTTGACAGCTAACTATCTACTGAACTTTCTTAGGCATTCTTTTGGAAGATAGATCATTCAAAGGGGTCACTATGGAGCCATAAACTTTGACAAACCTCCTGTAATACCCAGTCAGGCCCAATAAATGTCTGACCTGAGTCTGGATGGTTGGAGCAACCCAATCCCTGATGGTTTGAATTTTGCTCTGCAATGGTTGAACCTGTCCTCCACCTACAAGGTGGCCGAGGTATACAACCTTACTCTGCCCTATCTGGCACTTGGTGGCCTTGATAGTGAGGCCTGCCTTCTGCAGGGCCTCCCAATCATTTCTCAGGTGGACCAGGTGATCCTCTCATGTGGAGCTAAAGACAGCAATATCATCTAGATAAGCTGCACTATAGGCTTCCAGACCTGTGAGAACTTTATTCAACAGCCTTTGAAATGTAGCAGGTGTATTCTTCAAGCCAAATTGGTAGTGCCCACTAGGGGTTGCGAATGCTGTTTTTGGTTTTGCATCCTCAGCTAATCTGATTTGCCAGTAACCAGCTGTCAGGTCAAATGTACTTAAGAACTTGGCTGAGGCCAAAGTATCATTTAGTTCATCTGCCCTTGGATTTGGATAAGCATCAGTCCTAGTGACTGCATTGAGTCCCCTGTAGTCAACACAGAACCTCACCTCTCTCTTACCACCCTGGGTGTGACATATTGGGACTACTGGACTAGCCCAAGGACTATCTGAGGGCTCAAGCACTCCCAGTTCCAACATTTTCTGGACTTCAGTCCTGATACAGTCCCTGACATGGTCAGGTTGCCTGTAAATCTTATTTTTAACAGGCAGACTGTCACCTGTGTCCACCTCATGGGTACACCAGGTAGTCTGACTTGGAGTCAGTGAAAACATATGTCTGTACTGATTGAGGACTTTCCTGCAATCAGTCTGTTGCTGTTCAGTGAGGCTGCATGCCAAGGCTACTCCATCAACTGAACCATCATCAGGGTTCTGTGAGAGGAGATCAGGGAGTGGATCACTCTCCTTCTCCTGTCCCTCATCAGTAGCCATGAGCAAGCCCATGTCTGCCCTGTTCACATATGGCTTGAGCCTGTTCACATGGAGCACCCTGTAGGAGCTCTTGGGAGTTCCAAGGTCCACCAAGCAGGTAACCTCTCCCTTTTGCTCAATTATGGTATGGGGCCCACTCCACTTGTCTTTGAGAGCTGCTGGGGCCACAGGCTCCAACACCCATACCTTCTGTCATGGCTGGAATACAGTCAAAACAGCCTTTTGGTCATGCCAGGCCTTTTACAACTCCTGGCTAGCCTCACGGTTTTTGGTTGTCTTCTTCATGTATTCAGCCATCCTGGAGCGGAGAACCATGTACAAAGTCCACCATGTCTTGTTTAGTTGGTTTGAGAGGTAACTCCCATCTCTCCTTAACTAAACATAAGGGACCCCTAACTGGATGTCCAAACAGAAGTTCAAAAGGGCTGTAGCCAACCCCCTTCTGAGGAATCTCTCTGTAGGCAAAGAGAAGGCAGGGCAAAAGGATGTCCCATCTGCCCCTAAGCTTGTCAGGAAGACCTTTTATCATGCCCTTGAGGTTTTTTTTTAATCTCTCAACTAACCCATTGCATAGTGGGTAATAGGTTGTGGTGAATTTGTAATTCACTCCACACCCCTTCCACATAGCAGTCAGATAACCAGACATAAAGTTTGCATCTCTGTCTGATACTACCTCCTTACGGAAACCAACTCTGGAAAACACTCCCAGGAAAGCTCTAGCCACAGCAGGAGCTGTGGTAGTCCTAAGGGGATTGTCTCTGGATACCTAGTGTCATGGTCCACCACCACTAGTATGGATCTGTGCCCATACGAAGTTGGAGGATCCATGGGACCAACAATGTCAATCCCAACCCTCTCAAAGGGAACCCCACCACAGGTAGTGGTATCAGGGGGGCCTTTGTAGTACCACCTGCCTTACCACTGGCTTGGCAAGTGATACAGGAGCGACAAAACTCCTTTGTGTCTTCTGACATGTGAGTCCAGGGAAAGTGAGGGACAAGCCTGTCCCAGGTTTTGCTTTGGCCTAAGTGTCCTGCCAATGGAATGTCATGTGCCAGTGTTAATAGGAAGCCTCTAAACTTCAGTGGTATAACCAACCTCCTGGTGGCACCAGGCATGGGGTCTCTACCCTCTGAATACAGAAGTCCACCCTCCCTGTAGATCCTGTGGGATCCACTGGCACTCCCAGAAGCCTCAGCAGCAGCTTGTTGTCTGAGGGGTTCAAGAGAGGGGCAGCTCAGATGCTCCTGGCTCATATCTGCCCTGGAAGGGCCCCCTGTCCCCAAGAACTCAACCTGATCAGGTTCAAGTTCCTCCGAGACAGTACCTTCACAGGGACTGGCATCATCTCCCTCAAGAGACTGATCCTCACTCTGAGGCAGGGGGGAAGACACTGCCTTACCCCTTCTGCTACTTCTCTTTGAAGGCACTTGGTCCATCTTTTCAGGATCCAGGGCATGTTCAGTGGAAGACATGCTTACCTGTGATCTAGTCATGGCAAACACATCTGCAGGGATGCCCAGCATTTCTACATGTGTCCTGAGTTCCACTTCAGCCCAAGTTGAAGTTTCCAAATCATTGCCCAATAAGCCTTCAACAGGGAGGTCTGAGCTAACCACAACTTTCTTAGGGCCAGTTACCCCTCCCCAAGTGAAATTCACAACTGCCAAGGAATGGTCTGTCCTAACATTGCTAGCATTGGTCACTTGGTACATCTCACCAAGTATGATCTGTTCAGGGGCCACAATATCTTTTGTCACCCTTGTGACACATGCACCTGTGTTAGTGTATGCCACGGCCTCCTTACCATTGATCAAAGGCTGTTGTCTGTACTTGCCCAGGTTACTGGGACTGACAAATAAGGAGGCAAGCTCCATGCCTCCATCACAGACTAACACAGCCTGAGTTGGAATTCTGACAAAGTCAGTATCCATCTCAGATCCCAAGGTTAATCCTACTACACCCATATTCTGAGTATCCCCACTTGGAACTGAGCTAGGGGAACAGTTGCCTTAGGGACAGTGGTGGCTGGAGTAGATTCCTTGGCTCTTGGACAACCGGCATCTTTTGTCTAATGTGTGCTCTCTCTACAGATATGACACCTAGGTTTCTTTTTGCCTTTACCCTTGTTTGATTGTGACTCCCCCCCAGATGAAGACTTTTGGGGCCTTTGTGAAGATTTCTGGTCTTTACCCTTCTCCCCACCCTTATCTGAGGTTTTAGAATTTTGCTTCTTAGAGTCACCACCTTGGTTCTGGGTGTTCTGCTTCACCCTGGTTCTGACCAATTTGTCTGCCTTCTTTCCTAATTCTTGGGGAGAGGTCAGATCAGAATCAACCAGGTACTGGTGCAACAACCAATTTTGGCGTTTATTAAGGATCTGCTCCCTCATAATTAAATTATACAATCCTTTAAAATCACACACCTTACTGCCAAGTAACCAGCCTTCCAGAGCCTTAGTAGCAGAATCTACTAAGTCAACCCATTCCTGAGTCTGTGCCTTCTGGGTGTCTTTGAACTTAATCCTATACTGTTCAGTGGTTAAGCCAAACCCAAAAGGTGTGGCGCCGCGGCCAGGGCAAATGACTCCGGAATCTGGGGATCACGGTTCGATCCCCAGTGGCAGATTATCCCAGCACCATGTGGCTCTGGGCAATAGCTTGCTTAATCTTCCTGACGGCCCCCAGCGCCTAGAGACCCCTACGGGTGATTGTTCGCGCTTTACACATGTGGATTATTATTATTATCAATGAGAGCACTCTTCAAGACTAAATAATTATCAGCATCCTCTTCTCTAACAGTGAGGAGCTTATCTCTACCTATATCCGCAAAGGAGAGCCACAAGATAGCTGCCCGCTGCTCTTGAGGGACCCTCTGTAGTTTACAGGCCCTCTCTAGCGCAGTTATCCATTTGTGGATGTCATCCCCACTTTGATAGGGAGGGACTATCTTGTTCAGGTTCATATGATCATGTGAATACTCTCTAGTTCTAGGTACACTGTTGCTGCCACAATGGGGCTCTAGTCCCAATCTTCTAGTTGCTCTTTGGAACTCTAGGGATTCCCTGTCTGGGGCCAATTGCTCTTTCTTGAGCCCGAGCTTGACTCTCTCAAGCACCAGAAATTGACACTGATTATCATAAGAGGATTCCCTCTTGTTTGATATGGAAGTTCCTACAGAAGTACCTGAGTGATAGACTCCATAGAGGGAGTTCTGGATCTTCAAGGTAAACTCAGTACTCTTCCTGGTGGGGTAAAGAGAGGCCCACTGGGGCCTTCTCCCCCACCTGAAGGAAGATCTAAGTTGCCCAGGTTAGAATTATTTTGATTCTCCTGGTCAGGGTCTGAGTCCAGGTCAAAAAAGTTTTCACTTTCTGGCCTTTCCTCATTCCCTGTTCCACCCACTCTACCTACCTCATCAGACCCTGGGGTCTTTCTAAGGTCATCTAGAAGTAATATCTCTATGAGGCATTGAAAGTTGGCACTTCTCCCTGTCCTCAACTTCCTAGACACACATATGGCTTTCAATTCTAAAAATGGAATACCATTGTACCTAGCTGGCAGAGAGCCACTGGGCTCTTCTCTAGAAGACATACTAGTGTTATGTGGTGTAGGCACCTACCTAACCAAGTGGAGACTAAACTCTCTTAAGTTGGAGAAAGGGTGTACTAGACCCTTGGCTTGGCCAACTCCAAGTTCAGTAGAACTTGCTTTATTCTAATCTTGATTGTATTATATGTGCCTAATACTTAGTGGTTTTCAGTTAATCATTAAATGAGATTTATCTGGTAAAACAATAGCAATCTTGAATCCCAACCGCTGCACACAAATGTGAGAAGGTGGGTTGGTATATGCTGTCCACTTATTAAAGTAGGCATCTTGTAACAGGCCATACGACCCTTATGATGTATGAGGTCAAAGATAACTTTATTGAAAGCTATCCTAGTGGTAGCTATGGAGAGCAGCCTTCAGGCTTAAACTTGAAGGAATGTAAAGCAGCTTGTTTTACCAGAATATAATCTCCTAAATGAAAGGAGAACCACACAGTGTTTATATAAAAATATGTATTTATTAATATAACACTCTCTACTAGTCTCTATGTGAGACTAGGGCATAAAGCACACAATACTTAATCAATAGAACATTCATAAATAGCAAAATACACAGCGGGCTCCTGGGGGAGACAGAGCCATATACTAAAAAAATGGTATAACAACAACGACTTGACTAGACACAGGGCCTAGGGCATGTAGAATAGCTGGGACCCCTAGGAACCACCCATAGGAGTGACACAGGGAGGCCACGGAGGACGGGTGCAGTGAGGAAACACAGACGTGTGTTCCGTACAACTCTATGGGAAAGTTGCGGTTGCAAATGTACAGGTTAAGGACACTTCTAAGAGGACTTTGAGCAAACCCTATGGAACATAGAAGGTTCTAAGGCCAACCCACCAGTGAGTACCGAGGTACCCATGTTACTTATCCCAGAGGAGCCGGGTGCATATATGTCAAGTGGCATCGGAAACCTTCGTCGGTTTCAATGGAGAGCTGCAAAGAAGTACTGCTACCAGGAAGGCGATGAGTGTCCAGTGGAATCCAAGCCTGGATTCAAGATGAGAGGAGGTGAGCTGTCCCACAAAGGATGTCGAGTGCTGAGGAGTCCATGTCTGGCTGAAGCACCAACAAGCCTTGGCAACTGCAACCAATGCGGTCGGAGGAAGCAGGTTACGGTGTAGACAAGCAAGGTCCAGGGGACTCCCCATGCAATAGAGAGTCAGGGCAAGTCTGGAGCAACCAGGTAAGCCCAAGAATGAGCAAGGTGACCCTCGCCAGGACCCTGAGGTCAACGGACCAGGGATCGCGAGGAGACCTCAAGCAAGTCTGCAAAGCACCAGCCCACAGGACACTCGGAGAGTGGAGTCTGGAAATCTTCAGTGCAAATACTGCTTGGGGTTTGGACTACACGAAGTCCAAAGCACAGGCTCAGGAATTGTCAGTAAGTACATGCACCTGTAAAAGTACGGGGTGCACAGGGGTTTGGGTTGCACAGTCCCCACGAGGGATACTGGTCTCAGAATCTCTGAGAGGACAGATCAACCTCAGGGACCTTTAGGAATCCACTTCTTGTGTTGCTGAAATCTTCGGAGTCCTCAGGAGCTTGGGAGAAGCAAATCGGTCAGATGCATTTAGGTGCCTGCTTTTGCAGGGGAGTAACTCCTTTACTCCAAGGGAGATTGTTCAGTCATCCAGCATCATGCAGGCAGTCGAAGTACTTGGTTTCTTCTTAGCAGAATCTTGTCCAGGTAAAATCTAAAGTCCTGTAGCCAGGTAACCCACTTCATACCCATGGGAAGGGGTTGGATAGATTCTGTGGACCCTCCTATGGGAGGGGCAGGACAGAGGGTGGCTACACCCATGTCCTTTGTCCATGTTTTGCAGAGCAGAAGCAAATGGCTTCTGGAACTGGTTTGAGCTGGACTATGCACAGGGACACCAAATGTGCCCCCAGTGCAGACTTTCTGGCACTCAGAGTGCACCCATCCAGCCCCAATACACTAAATCCTATCTGGGAGGTGGTTACACCTCCCTGTAACAGGATGCCTATTGTCGTGCCTTCCTCTGCGCGAGCTTGGCTCAGCAGCAGGAGAGCAGACTCGTGTCTGTGGCTGGCAGCATCCATTTTGTGCTAATCAGGTCGAGAAAGCTGGTACTGGGTGTACCGGAGACCCACATATTGTTCTCTAGAAGGGTGGAATCATACCTCTCACACCAGTTACTGGTGTGGAGGTATGATTCCAAGGTGTTTGACACCAAACACGACATGTTTCTAAGTAGCCGTTTTAAAGTTAGCATTTACCGCGAGGTTATAATGCACTTAAACATATATGTCTGGCTGCATCGCAGACAACCCAGGAGAATGGTCTCCGAAGGCTGCAGAGGGGCTCTGCTCATGCAGGGGCACCCTCTCACGTAAAACCCAGCAGCCTGCCTTCAGGATTGTTATCCATTCTAATCATGGAGTCCCACTCTGCAACTCTGGGCAATAGCTTGCTTAATCTCCACAACGGCCCCCACAACGCTAAGGATGCCTGGCCTTCACCTTGGGGGTGCCCAGGAGTGGACGCCTCACAGGGAAAAGCCAGGATGGGTTCCACAGCGGTATTCGTACAAGCGCCGAGAGGCCTCCGGGTAGTCGTGCGCTATACAAGTATCCATACATACATACATACATTAAGGTCTGCCATAGGGGCGACTGATAGGTATTTAATTGTAGTGTTTTAGAGAGATATAGTGAACCTATATCTCAGTAAGTGGTGCAAGCACCATCTTACACAGTCTGCAGTAGCAGGCCTGTCATGTCAATATGGATGGCCTCTCATGGGTGGCATAATACATGCTACAGCCCATGGGAAGTCTCTGGGGTACCTATGCCCTGGGTACATGGTGTACCATATACTAGGGACTGATAAGGGTACCCCAGAATCCAATCTGGAGTGTATCTAAAGTACATGCATATCAATTTACAGGAGAAAGCAGATAGACTGGGGTCCTGGATAGCAGTATCCCAGTCAGACTAGGCCAAAAACAGTGTGACATCAGCAAAAAGTGGGGGTAACCATAAGAAGCAGATCCTACTTTCCTACAGTACCCCTTCCCCCACCCTGCCCAATCCTCACACAGTGGAATATTTTTGTAGTACACAGGTCTGGAGCAGGCAATGGGGACAGGGTTATGGGTGTCGGATTCTGGAACACGGCGCACAATCACTGAAGAAAAACAGAAAAGGGACTATGCCATGAGCAGAGCCAGACTAGGAACCAAAACCGGCAAAGTGTTCCGCCGGCCTCCCGGGGTTTTGGAGCTGTGGCCGAGCTGTTTATCAGGGCCGGTTTCGGACGTTTTTGTTACAGGGGGCGATATTGCAGCTATGCTGCACAAATGGCCCTGTAACAAAAACAGCCCTCCAGGTGCCCAAAACCGTCTCACACAATGGCGGCCCATCGGGGAAACACCCAGTGCCCGCTACGGCCAGTCCTGCCATGGCAATGAGGGTGGAGATACATCCTAAGGGAACGGGGTTGGAAAGCGAAGTTTGGGCCCTGTAGATATGTGGCGGGTGTCCTGGAGGGCAACTGTCAATCAGCATCACTCTAGCCGCTGCTCCTTGCTATTTGTGCAGAAGCGAGAATGGTTTCCCGCTCCAAAAAAGGGTTATAGTAGCTGCCAATCTTTTTCGTTGAAACTTTGAAAGGTACAAATTAGCGGTGCTGGAAGTAGGGGTGCATGAATTGTTACAGCACCGCCCCCCATAATGTTGAGGATAAGTTTGGAAAACAGGGAATAAAAAGGCCCTGATGTTTGTATTTTCTAGGAGCATTGATCAAAGACAGTCTCTAAAGAGTCAGGCCATTTCTTCAGAATAACTGATATTATGTTGGGTTTTTGTTTACCATAGAGACTAATTTTTCAATTGATATCACTCATCTGGTTTAGGAGAGGGATAAAAGAGTCAGACATATTAAACATTAAGGGATAACACACGTGAATTAAAACATTTGTACTTGCTTTACCAAAATAAAGCTTACGTGTAATTTAAATATAGCAGTAGCATGAGAAGTAAAAATGAGTCATATTTCTCTTAATCATGAGAAGTGATGAGAGTAAATATTTTAGTACGGTCCAAGCAAAAAAAAAAGATTTCATTTGGTTGATGCCTAAACGTTGACAACCAATTTGATGCTTTATTTCTCTTTTTCATATTGTTAGAAATGGGGGTCTCTAGTTGGCAATGGCGGGCCACTGTCCAAGTAGGGACCCTTCTTCCTAAGTCAGAGTAAGAGGGCTACACCCTTTGATAACCCCTGCTCAACCCTGTGGTAACGTAGCACGAGCAGCTAGGCTTATCTCAGAGGTAGTGTGTGAAGCATTTATGACCATACACAGTAACACAATGAAGAACACTACAAAGGGACACCACACAAGTAATTATAGAAAAATAAATATCTTTATATATAGACTTATCACAAGACCAATAACGGTAAAAAGCCACATTACTGCAAAATAGGAACAAGTAGCCTTACAGTAGTGAAAAACGAAATTGGGTGTAATTCACTACCAGGACATGCTACACACATCAGGGCATGTCCTACCTTACATATACAATGCACCCTACCATAGGGGTGACTCACATGATGCCAAGGGAAGGTTCAGGGGCTGGGAAGTGGGTGCACTTCACAGCCAAGATGGCAGTCCTGGACTGCACACAGACTCTGCAGTGGCAGGTCTGAGACACACTTTACGAGATGCTTCTGTGGGTGGCGCAAACCAGTGCTGCAGGCCCACCAGCAGCATTTGGTTTACCAGCCCTGTGCACACACAGGCCACGCTACTAGGGCCTAACAGGTAAACCAAATAAGCCAATCATGGATATACCAATTCACATGTCATATTTACATAGGGAGAGCATATGCACTTTAGCACTGATCAGCAGTGATAAAGTGCCCAGAGTCATAAAGCCAACAAAAACAGGTTAGAAAAAATACAGGAGGAAGGCAAACAGTTTAGGGATGACCCATTTCCAACACATATATGTCCAGTTTTCATAAAAAATTGATGTAACTGCAAACTCACAAATATTGTCCTCTGTTACATAACAAGAGCAAGTCCAGTGTATTAAGTGGATATGACGTCATTTATCTTCCTTCTTGCATTTTGGTACTTTTTATAAAGCTGTGCAAGCAGTAAATATAGAGAGAAACTGGATATCCACACACATACATATATCTGAGCACAATATGAGTTGTGTGAAACTGCTTACATTTTGCTGTTTTACAACGTCTTATAAAAACTGTGCCCCATTGCAACCAGCAAAACACTTGTGGTAAATGCAAAGAGAAAGTATTGCCTGGCCGGACATCCCTGTCACTCGGATGGTCAAGGTCTACACTATTCTGGATGTAGTCGGAATCCTTGATCCTACTGCCCACTATATGGGTGTGACCGCTGTTGGTCTGATGTTGGTCGACTATTATACTGTGAACCATAACACACTGCCTTATGAAATTTCAATAAAGAAATATTTTCAAAAAAATGTTAAGAGAAAATGAAATTTGCCCTAAGCACACAGCAATAGTCTGGGTTATGGCTCATTTTACTGCTAGGTTTTGCCCCAATCACCAGCTCAGGTTCAAATAATGAAAGCAGCTTTGTTTCCACCATATTCACTGAGTCAAATCTTGTTTAGGTCCATTGATCTAGGTTTTAAATGAATAGAATTGTGCGACTTTTACTTTTGTGATCTGGACATTCAAAAGCCTTTCAGGTTATTGTATATTACGTTATGTTTTGACATGTTATTTGACTGCATACTATTCAATTCAATTCAAAACTTTATTCGGCATCATTGTGGCAGCCACAAAAGTAAATGCCCAGCTAGAAAGATAAACAAGCATTTGCAATGCAATAGGTCTCGCATTTACGCGAGTTGAAGCTACTTGCATTGTAAATGGCAATACTTTTTATTTATGTTTCAAAAACGAAAAAATAAATAAAAAACATTGTTATTTGCAATGTTAATAGCTAAAACTTGCGTAAATGCGAGACCTATTGCATTGCAAATGCTTGTTTTATTTGTTAACAGTCCCTGGCCAACAGAAGCCTGTGCTGTGCACTGCTGCCTCCAGCAAAAGTACACACGCTTTTATCGTGCCCCTTTTTGTGCCAGTTCCACTAAGGTATGACGTATCCAACACAGGGCACACACAGACGGATTCTAAAATAAAGAGCAACAATTGTCTGCAGCTATTAGTTTTAACGATTTTTAAATAAGTCTAGAACAGTTTGGCTACCTTGCTTTAAAGTTGTTTGAAAATGCATAGAACTCCCTGGATTCCTGTGTTAAATGCAAGTTAGTGGCAGTCATTTTTTGGAACTGAACAAAAAAGACCCACGTGCCAGCAAATCGCCGGATAGAGGAACACCAGCATTTTGCAACTTTCCGAAGTAAATGTTGTAACTGACGTTTAAAAACAAGGAAGACTGGTTCATCAAATCAATTGTATCAAAAAGACCGGCCTTTAAAACAAGATTCTGGTGGCTCGCTGTATCCAGAAGACATCACAGCATTTGCAACCAGTCTGTTGGACCCTCCCCAGCAAGATAATTAGAATTTAAGATCACCACAGCTAGATCCACATTAAAACAAGCGGGCGTGAGGCCGCAAAAGTGATCTCGATCGCGATCAAACATCAAAGCGGCTGTGCGGCCGCGAAAGTGAAAGTAATAGCGGTCAAGCGCGCGCGCCCGCGCACATGCACTGTAGCTCTAGGCTGGCCTGGTAGCACTTTTTGGAGCCCTTTCAAAATGTCTCGCCACACAGCGCATGCGCTGGGTCAGGCGATACCTAAAAATCTTGTACAGTACCAAATTGCAGCAGCATATCTCATCAGTGCAACAAAGTTTGGGCCCATGTGTAAGCCAATAAAAATACACACATATTCAAAGACACTTCATCATTATGTAAAAGTAAAAATAATCTAAGAGCGGATCTTCATTGATTTATGCCATAAGAGTACTTCTTTAAAATAAGGGTTAAAAACAACATGGAATGTGGCGATTAAAATTTACAGAAAAAGATCAAATGAAGCATAGCCTGTTTAGAAGTATCATCACACAGGCAAGATATGGAATCAATATGCTTTGTATAGCCCAGGGGAAAGCATAACAGGTACTTAAAGGTGCCTGATCTAAAACAAAATAAGAATAAACGTTCCCATCTGCTGTGAGCAGTCCATAGATAATTAGTGATGTTATCAGAATCACATAAGCCCATTAGACCACATACAAATTTGATGGAGTGCATTTGGTCAAAATGTCAAGCTGCATGAGCAGCAAGATGTGAGCACTTCAGAGTGCACTGTTTGCAGTTTTGCAATTATCATGTGAAAGGTGAATTTTCCATGACTATTTGTGCTATGTCCAGTACAGTAATTTTCCACAGTATCATTAGCTTGGCCCAAAGACACACAGAACACACCTGCAATTTCAACATTTATTTTAAATACTTGCTGTGCTATATGGAAATATTACTCTACATGCCCCAGAAGCAACAATAACATAGGTGTGACTTAAAATAATTAAATGCTATTACAATTAAAAGTGTGACTATTTTGTCAGTAAGTATAGTAAGTTAATGAAAGTGCACTCGTGAAAAAATACCATCTGAGACATAGCGCACAATCATTAATGGAAAGTGCACCTATGTAACTTCTGACACCATAAATGCAGATGTGCAAACTGACCTCTGTTTGTACAGCTCCACTAAACCCAAATTGTCAACATCTGTGCACTTTCAACATAAGGCATGTGCTTTCACAAACACAGAGTGGCAGTTCCTTGATGCTAATCTATGCTTCAAAGGGGATGCTTTTGCAAGTAGACATATATGGCCCGACTCACAAAGGTATATTTTCATTTACAGTAGCAGAAGTCTTCATTTATGCCAGTCCGGGATTCACAAAAGCGTTCCCGAAAGGCATAAAGGATTTTACAACTGGAGATTTCTCCATCACAAGGGAGGGGAGAAATCGGACATATTGAATCCCATGCAAAGGGTGGGAAGGGGAAGGAACACGGCATGGTTTGCAGTTTAATGTATTGAACGCCCACAAAAAAGTCAACTGAAATCCTACCCTTCGAAATGGCCAGAGATTTACTTCATCCAAGTATTGGAGTAAATTCACTTCCAAAGCGTGAAGGAGAATGGATCACCCCCAGATTCCGTTAGGGTGTAGGGTGAGGAGTTTCGCATTGGGAAAATGTGTCGCCATTGTAAAAAAATAAAAATAAATGTGTTTTCGTGTGTTTGACTGACCTCCCCACCATGTAGAATTGCACTCTACGGCCCTCGTTTACAATATTTTGGACTAGGGCAGTGCCGCAAGCCTTCCTGCTGTGTGCCCTACGTCAAAAGAAAAGGACAGGAATGCACCGTACCTATGAGATACGGCGCATTCCTGCCCTCTTTCACAGTGCTGGGGCACAAGTGGCTGGTGCAAGGGTGTCTGCATTGAAATCAGGTTATTTTCATGGGGGAGGAGACACCTTCCTTCACAAAAACAACCCTTACGCCACCTGTTGGGAAGTGTAGGCTTTTGACGCATTCTCAGGTTTACAGCATGTTGTAAATCTGGGAGTGTGTCAAATGCCATGGGTGTTACATGAGGCACCCACCATAACACCCGTGGCAGGCAGTGTGAGGCAATGCAGCAATTTGTGGACCATTGCCTCACACCATATCTACGCAGCCATAAAAAGTCACGCAGGGTGGCTTTGCGTGGCCTAGTAGATATGGGTACGCCCAGTGCGCTGCCAGAACATCATAAAAAGTGGCGTTCCCGCGGTGCACTGGGTTGTAAATAAGCCCCTAAGTATAACGCCACATAGTGCAGACAGCCCCAAAAAAGTTACATGATATATACAATAGTACACCTGGACACCTGCACATGGTCTGACTTTCCAGACACTGTATTATACCTGTTGAAAAAACTGAAAAAAGTCTGAAAGTACCTTTATGCACTGTTGCTGAACTTTGCCCATACGTTTACACTTTTCTTCATGAATCATTCGAAAAATTGTTGTTTAAGACACAAAGCAAAATGAGATGTGTGCACTTGCAAAACTCATTTTCATAGCTTAATTACCGAGCAGTAGCACCAGAATAGACTCATGAACAAAAACTATGTGCTAACCAAGTACAAATGCACCAACAGACAATCAAAAACAAAGCTGCCAAAACAAGGATGTATTGGTGCAAAAGCAAGCAGAAAACTAGACCTAATGAGCATGTAAACAAGACAAGATATGGCAAACCAAGGTAGAAAGCATGAGATGCCATTTGCCACACAAACCTCTGCTTAATTATGCCCATCTCTGACTCACTATGCTGTGTGTTTCATGTTGACAGTGATTCAGGTAAGCATAGTTCTTTGATGCAACACTGAGGCCTAGTGTTGCAGTGAAATGGTATTATTGTACTGGGACACAACACACAAAGGTACGAGGGCTCACCAAAATACAAGAAAGCAGAAGGTCACAAGGAACACAACTTCCTAAACTACAGGGAAGTATTCAGCACTTCTGCCCAATAAACATACCAGGATTTCTGTCAGGTCCAATGGGAAAGCCATCCTTTGCGGAAGAAGATGCCTCACACACATACTAGTGTCATGCTTCATCGTCGGCATCCTCTCCCCACCCTGGTAGGATGATGCCACCAGGGCGGACTCAACCTCCTCGAAGACTTGGCAGTAGGAGGGAGTTCTTGAATAAAAATGATTGTACTGGGCACACTGAGCCTCTGGTGGCAGTACTTGCCTAATGAAACTACTCTTTTCAAGTTGTTATTTTACAACAGCACAATACTTTGATGGGCATTAATTCTCCTGCCACAATATTTACGATGTGCATTTTATCTGTTGTGTCTCAGAGTTTCAGAATGAAGCAATTGCTGAAATGGCCCAAACTTGCAGAAAACAATTCTAATGGGACTATAATATTTTCAGAGGGCGGCAGTGTACTGATGCATTCGGGGCGCCCTTAGAAAATGTGTTAGATGATTTGTAAGGGTAATTTTAATTTTGTCCTTTTTTTATGTTTTTCCAAAGTTTTCTGTGTGCACTGAAAAGTAGCCAGGTAGAACGACTTTGCACCTCTGCCTGTAGGATTATGGAAAAGTAGTTCCCGCAATTGTGGTGGCAATAGCAAATGGCCTCATTTTGCTTTGCTGCACCTTCTTAGCTTTGAATGCTGGGAATGTGTGGATGTTTTACGGCAGAGAGAGAAAAAATCCTTTACCAACCCTAGTAAAGCAGAGCCACTTGGCTGAGGCTCAGTCAATTCAGTTTCGATGTGTCAAACTGGTGAGGAGGTTTTTATAATGAGTGCAATTATACTAAAACTGTCAAAGTACACAGAACAATGATCAAGCCAGTCGCTGGTGGAAGTTGGTATAAAACCTGTTCACCTCGAGCGGTAATCATCAAGCCATAATTTAGGGGGTCATTACGATGGCGGTCGGATGAGCGTCCCACCTCCTTCACTGGGGGAGTAGGAACCCCCGACAGGTAGTTGGAAGTCCCAAAGGAAAAGGGCAACAGCACAAGCCATAATAGTAAAAGGGATGTTTTTCAACATCAATGCAGCATGGTGCCTGGCACACAGTGCATAGATGTTTGGGGGGCACAACATGTGCCCACCCAGGGCACATTGCGGGGGCCTACATGTGACAAGGGCCCTGATAGGGGTCCACAAAGTCAGTTTCCGACAGCCTTTTCATGATTGTTGGACCGCCATGTAAAGGCTGTTGGAAAATGCCATCCTAGCCCCTATGGCGGTGCCTCCGCAGGCAGCTCCTCCATTGTAGGGAATTAGACTCTGACCACCACCCTGACGGGCTCCCTGAGCCTGTCGGATGCAGCAGACTTTCCCCCCGCCTAAATCGTACCGACCACCAGTATCACAATACGGCATTCGGATCGCTGCTCGAGATGGTAGGTGGACCCCCATGGACGGTCTGTCGTGGCGGGCCGCCCAACATTGTAATAGGGCCCATAGTGTCTAAAGGTATGATAATTAGGAGTGGGTGCAACTCTTTTTTTATTTTTGCACAGCAGAGCAAAGGACATGACAATTTTATAATAAGGTTGGTCATCAGAAAGGTGAAAAAACAAAGACCAAAATAAATCCGCATTTTACACAAATACATATTCTATACATTTAACTACTGAAACCTTTAAAACAAAAATAAGCTTACACTAATTAATCTGTATCATTTAAAAAGAGCCCAGGGAAGCCGTATTTTCGTAACCATACAATTGCACCTTCCCATTACTGAAGTGACTTATGACTAATTATCATCAATTATAATAATAGGGACAACTGGAATCCATAATAGATATCTAAAACCTTCTATTTGTGGGCGTAACTCGCGTAATGCTATGCATTCATGCAGCATTACCTAAGAATTACACAAGACTATGCTGAATTATGCGAGAAGCGTAATTCTGCATCTAACACTATTTCTTGTCACATAACTTCCAAATGAATGCAAGGATGCATTTGTGCACTAAGAAATAGCACTAAATACAGCAGCATATGATTGTGCTCTCGCTGTAGGATGTTTTCCCCCCAAATTACGAAGCAGGTATAGTCGAGCAATTATCGATAATTTCACATCAACTAGTAATGCGGAATTACCGCAATGACTCTGACTACTTCAGTGTAATTGAAATTCTGCCCAGACCTAATTAAAAGACACTATGGTTTCCTAGGAGTGACTATAAAACAGATCATTGTTATGTTGTGAAAACCAATTAAGACCTCATTCTTTCCCAACCAAAACTGAGTTTTTGATCCACTGGTTATTTTTGGTGATTTAATTGCACATAGAGGTAATTTTGCTCGAGAGTAGCTTGACAAATCTTAAGCATATTTTTGTAGTGCCTACTCCAAAATGCAGCACTGAACCTCAGCTGAATAGGGTTTGGCTCATTTACTACACTTGTTCTTTGGAGCACACTTCAGTTTTTCAGGGCATAAATGGCGTTATGTTGTGATGTCGGGGGCCTTTAAAAAATTAGAATTCCCAGTACAAACAGACAAAATGAATTCAGACACATTGCTAGTGTTCATTATTTTATTTTATGGCATAATGCCAGGCGGCAAACAATTGCTCAGTGCACAATTAAAATTTACATTCATTATGCTAATATTGTCTAGTTCATGCCTTAGGTTGCTGCCTACTTTACTAAGCATGCTTTTGTGCAGCAACACCCTTCTTCAGGGTCAAGGCTTTGTTAGGTCTGGCCTATAAACAGCTTAAGCATTCTCGCCAGCCTATTGTAAATTTAACATGCATTGGCACAGCCAATAGGTCTCGCCTTTGGGGCCTTATAAGTGTTTAGCCAGAGCTATTGACTTTGCCAATGTCCTTAAGCTGTGCTGTAGAGAAGTGTGGCTGCTGTGCAGCATGCTGAAAGGTTTTAATAAAAAAGTGTCTGAAGCATTTTTATTACCTTATATATGACCAAGAAGGCATTATGTACAACTGAACGACCATATAAAAAAAAAGTATTTACAATAAAAAATGTCCTCAGCTTCTTTAGTTCTTGCAATGCTGGCAACTTGTTTCTGCCTATTCCAATGGTTGTTTGTTAAAGCTTTTTTTTGAGGGGGCATAACCAATCGGAGGGTGAAGGTGCCTCACGAATGAGGAATGTATATGCAGTGATTACCAGGTTCATGCATTTGCATCAGATGTGTGATGTATCACTCAAGACTCATTCAGGGTCATATTAGCAAGACCAGCGATAAAATGATCGCCGTTTTAGCGGCAGGAAACTGCTGATAAAACGGCGATAATGGGCTTGCTAATATGCGTTATAGAATTCCAATAGAAGCCTAGGTTAAATGTGGAGAACATCTAACCTGGGCTTCTATTGGAATTCTATAACGCATATTAGCAAGCCCATTATCGCCATGTTAGCTGCAGTTTCCTGCCGCTAAAACAGCGATAATTTTATCGCCGATCTCGCTGATATGCCCCTCAGTGACTGTCTCACCTGCAATTATAGAAATGGGGTTACCCTAATACGGTACTGGACCTGGGTATAATGCAATACAAAAAACAGTGGTCCTAGACCTACTTTAAAAAAGCATAAGTCAAAACACTTTTGGTTCCCAAAAGTTAACAATTTTTCATGAGCGTTTCTCTCGTGCAGCCGCACCCGCTCAAAGTAATGGATACATTATTCAGTTACTATATATAAACAGTAAAAATGCAATACCCAATGTTTTACTCAACCATGCATTTAATTCTTCATGCCAATGGTATACAGTACTAATGTAGTAGTTTTCAATAATCAAAGCAGTTCAATCATAAATCATTCATAGTAGAAGGTTGCTCCAGATGGAACGTGCGTGGAAAAAGGTGCTCAAGTGAAGAAGGGATGTGAAAAGACTTCAAAGTAGTGGCATAAGAGAGATAGAGATTGATATTTTCTAAACAAAAAGAAACGGTTATAATTCACCGTTCCATCGGGACTGGCCACATGTCTGGTAAATACACAATTTTACATTTCAATTCCCACAGAGATAATTTCTTGTGGTGCACGTTTTTAAACAGCGTGTGTGGTCCAGACCAGGTACTAGGGGCGTCGACGTTTCGATCCGTCTTGTGGCCGCGAGGGTAATTTAGAGCCTCGGCCGTGCGGATCTTCCTCAGGACGAAAATGGGGCAACCAACTCTTATATGAATCCGTCAAGGTCAATGAGACCTGGATCCTCGTGTGTCAGGGTCCGTCACATATTGGGCCCGGCAATCGCTCAATAATTGTGCGTCAGTGTAGAGGCCTAGCTGATGTTCGAAAGGTAAACAGTCTCTCGCTCTATTCAAACCGTATCCGGGGCATTCAAGGCCAAGTTCATATCTTAAGTCCGGCCGCGAACGATTTCCAAGTGAATTGGCTCGAAGGGCACAATTCACTTGGAAATCGTTCGCGGCCGGACTGTTTACCTTTTCTAAATTACCCTCGCGGCCACAAGACGGATCGAAACGTCGACGCCCCTAGTACCTGGTCTGGACCACACACGCTGTTTAAAAACGTGCACCACAAGAAATTATCTCTGTGGGAATTGAAATGTAAAATTGTGTATTTACCAGACATGTGGCCAGTCCCGATGGAACGGTGAATTATAACCATTTCTTTTTGTTTAGAAAATATCAATCTCTATCTCTCTTATGCCACTACTTTGAAGTCTTTTCACATCCTTTCTTCACTTGAGCACCTTTTTCCACGCACGTTCCATCTGGAGCAACCTTCTACTATGAATGATTTATGATTGAACTGCTTTGATTATTGAAAACGACTACATTAGTACTGTATACCATTGGCATGAAGAATTAAATGCATGGTTGAGTAAAACATTGGGTATTGCATTTTTACTGTTTATATATAGTAACTGAATAATGTATCCATTACTTTGAGCGGGTGCGGCTGCACGAGAGAAACGCTCATGAAAAATTGTTAACTTTTGGGAACCAAAAGTGTTTTGACTTATGCTTTTTTAAAGTAGGTCTAGGACCACTGTTTTTTGTATTGTCTCACCTGCAAAGCATCGTGACAGAAGTCAGACCTGTCAGGCTCTAAACTGAATTGTAAATTGCTAAAGTATTTAAAGCTCCTCGAACTAACTCTTAAAAAATACAGCCTGGAATGATCGTTTATTCTTAGTACAACCAATAAAAAAAAAAAAGTATATTGGGTTTGATTGAGAAGATGAAAACATGTATGGTATTGTGCTATACTTGATACGATGCTTGAAAGTTTTTCTTTCTCCTTTTATCTTTTTTTATGGGTATTAACCCTCAGATGTGTATATGTAACATTGTTATGGTTTTAATTAATCATCATCATGACAGACATATTAAGATGAAAATCCTTCAACTAAGAAGTAGGTCAAGTAGCGTTGTTTATGTGCCAGTTGAACTATGATCTGCTAGTTAAAAATAAAGGCTGACTTTATGAAACAGCGCCACATTTCCCTTTCCTTGGTTTGCATAATATTAGCCTCCGTGTCCTTAATAAAATCCAGATTTTCTGCCCAGCAGGCTGTGAAAAATCTAAATTCTCCATGAATGGCAAGAAGGACATTTTTTGCTCCAGTATGCAAAGTAGATGGACCCTCCTTGTAATGGGACCCTACTACCTGACAGCTTTCACTTTCTTCCTTCTTCTTGTGGCTTAAAGAGGAAGCCCACTCTTTTTCTGTCAACTTGTAGAAGACGACACAGAAAGATTGGCTGGCTAGCCTTACCTGCAAATTTCAAAACGCACAAGTCTTCAACAAATTGAGGCCCTGCTTGCTCTTTGTGCTGGCTATAATGGGAAATATCGTTTACAAATGAAGTTGATACAACGCATGCCATTACAACGTGGTCATTACAACGACTGTGTTGTTATATCGCATACAAACGACTTGCTGTAGGGGGAAGAAGGTGTTGGATTTTAAATCCAACACATTCCCTACTGTTGCACAGATTGGAGCTGGAATAGTAAATTATACTATTCCAAACTCCAGTGCCCCCCCTATAGCAAGTTGTTGTAATGACTTGCATTGTAATGGTATGCGTTGTAACAATGCGGTTGTTGCAATGACCGCGTTGTAAAAGCATGCGCTGTAAACGCGTGCGTTGTAACGTGTCCCATTCGGCTATAATTAGTGGACAAAGAAAGTTAGAAATACAGGTGAAACTGGGTGTGTGAAATACCGTTCTTTGTCCCGGGAGAATGCTCCGGAAGTATCAGAACAGAGTACTAGGGCATTATGGGAGTTGGATCAAATGCTGAATAAAGAGGACTTTCTTACTTACACAAAAATTCTTGAGATTTGTTTTTAAATATTTACAACTCAGCATCAAATTTACAGTTTTCCCAAAAATATTGGTTCATGTTTGCCTAATATGGTATTCCGACACCCTCCACAGAAGGCTTTTTTTCTGGGATAAAGCGCAAGTTATCTTGTATCAACCCTCCCCATCTCGATAGATATAAAAACCACTAGCAAGCAGAGTTGAACTTTGCATTATTCGAGGCGGAACGGGACAGTTTAACCAGGAAATGCACCATTTACCTATTAAGTCAATTTTTTGATAAATGCAATGTTTTTCGCTTTACCAATTATAGTACATTCTGAGCATCTTCATAAAATGTCATTTGACTGCAGCAATATGTGTTCCAGATGCAAGCTAATCATTGGCACATGGTTACATATGGGAGTGCCATGTGAATAATAACATCTGGGTGGATGCCTATCACCGTATTGGCTTCGCGATGAGGACAGCCAATACCTCTGGATGAGGACCCTGAAACTACTCTTTTCAATCATATTATGAACTTTATGGTTTTCCGTTACTAATTTCCAGCTCACTACTTGACCAACTTTCTCGCGATGAAACCCCATTTAGGAAGCATGGGCGTCAACGATGAACAACACAACTAACTTGAGGAATTATTTTCCAGAAGACTGGGCCTTTATAATAATTTTATGAAGCTTAAGGGTCCCATCAAAAATGCTTCATAGCCTTTATTAAAAAAACTATACAGAACTCACGACTTTTGGCCCTAATTCCTAATTCCTAATTGTGACCGTTCTGCCGTTGTCTACCAGATTAATTTTTGGATAGCATATAATCATTTCTCAAGTTATCATTTGCTTAGTATTACAAATATGAATATTATACATGAGAAAATAATGTAGATGATTTCAGACTTTTCCCTCATTTGATTTCTAGTAGCTCTGTTAAAAGTAACTATTAAAGGCACGTAATATTATTAACCCTGGGCGTAGTGGGGCTACGTGGAGCATCACAGAGTGGGGGCAAATCTACGGACACTCCGCGTAGCCCCACAATGCGCCGTCTGCCTCCCTCCCGCCCTCTTTTAAATGCCCTTACAATCTATAAAAGCCTGTTAAAAGTAATTAAAATGACTTACCTGAGCTGCGGCGTCCTGAGGCTTCTCTTCCTGCTCTATCGCCGACTTCTTCGGGTGCCCGCGCATGCGCATTTGTGAGGAACAAGTCGGAGAGCAGGAAGAGGGAGCCCTGGGACGCCGCAGCTCAGGTAAGTCATTTTAAATTACTTTTAACATGCTTTTATAGATTGTAAGGGCATTTAAAAGGGGGCGGGAGGGAGGCAGGTGGCGGGCAACTCCGCTCCGCCGTGGAGTGTGCGTAGCCTGCCTGCTATGCCTACTTCACGGACCGCGAAGTAGGCACCACTACACACAGTCCACGGGCGGTGCGGAGCACTACGCCCACGATTAAGTATTATACCTTATTTCAATACCGAAAATTTTCGTACATTCCTTTGTGCAGTTCTACTCATTATCAATAGCATACTCTTTAATATCAGTACCAATTATCTAGGCCTATATCAGGCTGCTGTATGTGTCTGGTTTATATATTATCTGAACTATACTATTTTGGGTAATATGTTACACAAGTACTCATATTGGGCCTCATGTAGGTAGCGAAATACCGGTCGGTAACGGCCGATTTTCGGTAAATATGCCGTTACCGACCGGTATACAGACAAGTGAGATGTAGGAGTCCAAAAACCACTTTTCGGTAAATATGAGGCGGTAAATACCGATTCATAGTTACCGAATTCTAAAATACCGATTCATACTTACCGAATACAGAATTAACGAATCGGTAAACATGAAGTGGTAAATATGAAGTGGTAAAAATTTAAAATGACATGTAGGAGCAGTCGGTAATTAAGAAATCCATTAAAATCGGTAATTAAGAGTCGGTAATTAACACGGACTAAAAGCAGGTGGTAACCATCAACAATGGATAAAAGCAAACCCAAAATTCAACAGCGTGGACAACATGGCCGCTATGTACGTCATTGCAAGGCGCCTACGTCTACAGGCAGCAGGACTGAGGGTGTGGCGACGGGAGGAACAAATCTACAGACAGCGCATCACACTATTCCAGCTGACTGATGCAGAGATACATGAGAGGTACAGGCTACACCCCGAAACCATCATGGACTTAATCAGGGACCTACACCCACTCCTGGACCAGCCAGTTAGAAGGGCGCACGCCATACCCCCACATGTGCAGGTGCTCTGCAGCCTACATCTGTTGGCATCCGGCAGTTATCAGGTGGTGATAGCTGCGGTGGGTGGGGTATCCCAAAGTTGCCTGTCCCGTTTCTTCAGGAAGTTCCTGGATGCCATGATGCAGAGAATGCACCACTACATAAGCTTCCCGAACTCACAGGCTGCACTGCAGAAAACAAAAACTGACTTTTATCACATGGCACAGTTCCCCCATGTCCTCGGCTGTATTGATGGTACCCACATCCCAATCTGTCCACCAGCAGATACAGAGCACATCTACAGGAACAGGAAGTCCACCCACTCCATCAACATGCAGGTGATCTGTGATGCAGGGAACATCATCACAGATATTATTGCAAAGTTTCCTGGGAGCACCCACGACTCTTACATCTTCCAGAATAGTGGGATTTACACACGACTGAGTGCCGGAGAATTCGGAGAGGGATACCTGCTAGGTAAGTAACAGTGACGCCCCTTGAAACATGCAAACATAGTGTATAGAGGCATGTTACTGATGGTTCCCTTTCACCCATCCAGGCGACAGTGCATATGCATGCCGGTCATTCATCCTCACTCCCTACCTACACCCAGCTACCCAGAGTGAGAGACGATACAACGTGGCACACAAAACAACATGCAATGTGGTGGAGCGCACGTTTGGACTACTGAAGAGCAGGTTCCGCTGCCTGCACAAGAGCGGAGGCGCACGCCAGTACAAACCCATCACCTGCTGCAAGATCATTGCCACTTGTGCAATGCTGCACAACCTTGCCACGAAAAAAGGTACAGATGTGGAACTAACATATTTTGAGGACAACGAGGATGAGTCAGGCCAGCCAGAGGGCAACGCAGCTAGAGTGCCAACTGCAATCGATGGGAGAGAGAGACGGGCAGAGATCACATCCAACTATTTCTGAGTAAGTAAGGGGACACAGCGAGTTGTGAGCAGTCATGACGTAGTTTAATGTGGCACCACGCCATGAACACATGATCAGGCCAATCTGGCAATATATCATCTATACAAGGAGTATGTCCAGGGTTACGTCACCCATTGTGAAGTGGCTAGGCAGGGCGACATCAATGTTTGCGCATACGCGCTGCAGTGGTGGATTGCACGGCCTGTGCATCCTCACTAGAGCCAACCCCAAGCCGCCTGCTGCTCCTGCGTGTTTCTGGGACGGGGGTGTGATGCTGCTGGTGGTGTCGATGCTCTCCGCAGGATCCCCTGCAGCAGTTGTCGACGCCTGACTCGTCAATAGCACCCCTAGTGCACTTGTCACCTGCACCATCCCCCGAGACAGGTCGCTGCAGCACTGTGTTAGGCCCTCCTGCATCGTCACAGAGCGCCGGCACAGTAGGGAAGTGGCAGTTGCCAGACGGTTGAGTGCCCTGCTGGTAGTGTCCCTTCTCTGGCGTTCCCGGCGCCGTGCTTCGATGTCAGCATCTAATTTGCTGCACAACTGCTGGATAGACTGGGACATGTCCCGAATGCCCGCAGCCATGCCGCCAATGTTTGTGTCCATGTTGACTATGCTTGTCTTCATCACCCGCATGTGCCTCTGGACTGACATGACTGCCTTTGATTGCAGGCGCTGTTGCTTTAACATTTGGCCCTCGAGCCCAAAGAAGACACCATGGCCGTCAGTGGGTGCTGGTGGACTCTGGACACGCGACCTGCGGCGCCCTCTTGTTTCCGTCTGTGCTGCCTGTGAGGTGTGGGGCACAGTGGCATGGCTCCCTTCCTGGGGCCCGGTGCGGTCTTCAGGGCCCATGCTGTCGTCTGACGAGGTGTCCAAGGCTCGTAGCCTGGCTGCTGGACGCCTCCTCTGTCTCACGCATGCAAGCGGAGATGTGGCCGGTGAATCGAACATGAGTGGCGAGGCTGGCTCTGGTGGTGGTGATGCTGGCTCACGGTGAGGTGATGCTGGCTCTGTGTGCGGCGATGCTGGCTGTGTTGGTGGTGCGGCTGCCAGTGGGCCTGCTCCCCGGTCTGTACTTGTGCTGGCTGGAGGTGTTTGATGTTGCCGTGGTGCCGTCTCTCCTGCAGCATGCCCTGTCCTGCATGATGTCACATCTGTGGACAGAAATACAACATTGGCTCAGTGTCCCCGAAGGGCTGCATTGCAAGCGGCACAATAAATAATTTCACATTCCAACATGTCCCCTGTCTCCTTGTGCCTCGAGTGCGTGACATGCCTTGTTGCCCTGTAACATTTACGTCATGGTTAGTGTTGCCCTGACTACATCTCCCGAAATGCATTGCCTGTCTGCACTGACACGTGTGGACTGCAGTGTGATTCTCGTTTCACATTTGGGGGATGTGGGATGGGGTAGGGGGGGATACATTGCTGTGCTTTCGTCTTACCTTGGTGTGTTGCGGCTCTGGCAGAGCTGTCGGCGTCCCCAAGACCCACGACGCTCTCTTGCTCGATTGTGGCCGCCACCAGCTCCTCCAGTTCGGTGAGGGCAGGTGCCCTGTTGGTTCCACCTCCGGTCTGGCTGGCCTCCTTCTGGATGTCGCCCATCTTCCTCTTGGTTACAATCCTCAGGTCATACCAGCGCTTTTTGAGGACCTCAATGACCCTGTGGGTCACTCCCACAGCATTGACCTGCGCCTGGATGGCCAGCCATATGTTGCGCTTTTCCACCTCAGGCACTTGCAGGGATTGCCTGCCGAACAGCTTCTGGTGCTGCTTCACGACCTCCTCCACCAGCACCTGGAGTTCCTTGGGGCTAAATTTCAGCTTCCTCCTCCTTTCCCCTCCGTCTTTCTGTGTTCTCTGGCTGGACATGCTGTTCGTTTACCCGCTCGCACATGCAACTGCTCCCTGCCTCTCCTCTGCACTCCAAGCCTCTCCAGGGTCGGCTAATTATGTCCACCTGCCTGGGTGTGGCCACTTCGGCTAATTGAGTACACCTGCCTGGGTGTGGGCAGTTCCAGGTTGGGTGGGCTGTCGTTGCACTGGATTCGCTGTTTCGTCAAGTCATGTGATTTTCTTTACCGACTCCGTACATACCGAATCGGTATTTTCCGAATCGGTAACTACCACCTCGGTATTTTGCGATTCGGTAACTTCCACCTCGGTATTTTCCGATTCGGTAAATACCACCTCGGTATTTACCGATTCGGTGAATTCCGATTCGTGATTACCGAATGTTACCGAATCGGTAACTGTTACCGAATTTTTACCTACATATAACTTACCGATTCTAATTTACCGATTCGGTACGGCTCGGTATTTACGAACCGGTAAAATTTATTTACCTACATGAGGCCCATTATGTTTTATGTATTGTAATACAATGAATTATATTGTACAACGTTATGTACTCTGTATGAAGCAAGGCCTATGCATCTTCAAACTGTTCTATGGTAATTTAAATGCCAAAAAATGTGTGGAACATAAAATAAAATATGAATAAGAAAATAAGGAGGAAAATGAGGTAGGGAAGTAGGCAAACCAATCAAAAGCAAGGGGCAGACCCAAAGCCCAATATACGTATATATTTTATTGTATTAATCACAATAGGTCTTTGATTGAAAAAAAATCTGTCTGCAGGCGAAACCTAAAAAGCAGTTCAATGAATGTAAGCAGTGGAAGGACAAGTCATCCAATCAAGGAATGGTACAGAAGAAATGCTTCAGAGGTGGAACAATGAATAGGGAGAACAAAAGCCATCAAATAGGAAGCAGGGGATCGAGATAAACAAAAAGTAATTCAGTCAAGAGCAGGAGGTTGATCTAAATCCCATTATATGAATATACTTACATTTACTGGAGACAACAGATATGTAAAGCTGTCAAGAGGTGAGAGCTAAAAATGACTAGACTTCTTGGCTTTGCCAATGCTTAATAATTTTGCATAGTGAGTACTACTAAAATGGGTCAACATCACATGTGTATCTTTGCGCAAGCAAGATTAGAATACCTGCAATAATTTTTCTCCTCTTTTACTCTCAGTATGTGCCCAACTGGATTATGGTTTAGTTATCCATTCATTCTTCTTTTAATCTCGCATCCTTACCTTTTCAAGTTTCAAAAGGCTGACACTCCATGCATTTCCAAATTCAGGATAAGGCATGGCGTAGCTGGGGGGGGTCAGCCCCGAGAGGCACTGTGTTTGAGGGTGGCGCATGGTGGCACTTCACCCTTTCACTTTCCCACTTCAGTGCACTAGCACATCCCCCCCACTCTTACCTGCACCCACCAGCCATCACTGGGCGGCAAACAGCAGGACCGCCCATGGCGGCAAAACCACTAGCTACGCCACTGCCTTCAGGTACGTTCTTGCTTTCTGATTGTATGTCTCTACACAGATTTGTCTGGGCATACCCTGCCAACTTAGGGAGAACAAAGCAAACACAAGGAGATGATGGACGGAGTGCTGAAACTTTTCAGACACTCACCCCCAGTCACAGGTCTGGGTTGAATCCATCATCGTTCTTTAGCTCACTACGCCACCTCAGTTCAGATCCAGCTTTTTGCAAATCAGTCTTGACCCTGTTCCTCATGGGAACAGTCCAGCTACTGCCACACTTTTACTTTTGTGTAAGGGACACTATCACTGCTGTTACACCTGCAATGACGGTATGAACGCTAAGTAATCACCTCAGAATATCTAGAGTATTAGATGTCGAGCACAAACTGAATAAAAAAATATATCAGTAGGTATGTCCAGATTTTTCTAACTCCACATGTTTGTAGCTATGTGGTACATATATATTCAAGGTACGGTATGAACGCTAACTAATCAACTCAGAATATCTATAGTATTAAATATCGAGCACAAACTAAATAAAAAAAATATCAGTAGGTAAGTCCAGATTTTTCTAACTCCACGTTTGTACCTATGTGGTACATATATTGTAACTCCACATGTTTTTACCTATGTGGTACATTTATTGTAACTCCACGTTTGTACCTATGTGGTACATATATTGTAACTCCACATTTGTAACTATGTGGTACATATATTGTAACTCCACATGTTTGTACCTATTTGGTACCTATATTGTACCTCCACGTTTGTACCTATGTGGTACATATTGTAACTCCACATATTTGTACCTATGTGGTACATATATTGTAACTCCACATGTTTGTACCTATTTGGTACCTATATTGTAACTCCACGTTTGTAACTATGTGGGACATATATTGTAACTCCACATTTGTAACTATGTGGTACATATACTGTGACTCCACATGTTTGTGCCTATGTGGTACATATATATTCAAGATGCATTAATGTGGTGGTATGAATAGTAAATCTACACTTCCCTAAGTGCACTCATTTTTCGACATTCTGTCCTCTATATTCTTATGTCAGAATATTCTTCATGCCAGTATCCAGTGGTACAATCTGCAGTAGCTGCTTTGTGCATGTAAGAGATGCTTGCGCTGCTGCTTTGCCATCGGAGCGGTCCCCGTCTTGTGAAGGATGGCTGCACTCCTGCTGCTGCCCTTTCTTTATTTGTTGTGTGTGTTTGGGAAACTTACATTGTTGCTGCCTGTAGTACGCCTGTGTTGTGTGTATTAGCCACACAAGGTAGGTGCTTTTCATTCCATAAAAGTCAAAACGATTGACATTGTCAATGCTTGTTTTGTCAGCATGCAACAAACATCAAACAAGCGCATTCCCCAAAACGTTTCCTCGTAAATTCTAAATTCACTGCGATCTGACGAGCAGTATGTCGAGTTTGGCACCTCTTTTTATTACTGGTCTCTAAATTCAGCCAAGCTGGCTCTCCCATGGGTCACCGAAAGCGTTTGATCTTACAGAGCTGCAGCCTGCCATCAGATCATAGTGGGAGTTCCCCTGCTTCCTCTTTGAAGTTCCTTTGAGTAACCATTTGAACAAAATGGCGACTGTCCCAGAATTCACTTTCATCCTCGGTGTGTTTAACGCTGCCTACAGAAAGCCATTCATTCCTGCGTAAGTAGCTGTGTTCAGGTAGGAAGGTCTGTGCAGGGAGCGAATAGATACAGGACTCGATTTACAAACACTTTGCACCTGCACCAACAAACACATAGGCCCTACCCATTCTGTGTCTATGGTAAAATGTGTTTCTACATATGGCTCATAGTCTTGCTAGGGCATTTACTTCCCATTGCAAAAGGCGTTTCGTGCTGCAAAGGTGCCTTTTCTGAGAGCACATAGATCTTTGCACTGCTTTGTGCCACTTTCTGTCCGGGGGCGTTACTAAGGTGTTATTTGCTTGGATCTTTGCAAACACCCGCAGTTTTTGAAGCCAAGTCCAGTCTACAGATAGCCAGACAGGGCTTTGCATCAAAAACGAATGCTTACAGCAGGCCCTAAAGGGAGAAATGTTTTAATTCCTCCATACATTCCACACATTGCATGTGTGCTGCACTGCACTACATAAACAATCTGTTTCAGAATCTGTCTAGGCATAGAATTTAGTACTGGAAGGGTAAGATTCTATTAGAAATCCTATGCTAGACAGCACGTACACAGCTTTGCACCATGCTAAAAAAGTGAACATGGTGCTTGGCAGACTTTATATTGCACGGGTACAGAGGATGACAGCAGCAGCACACCATTTTTAGATCTTGCCTTAAAAAACGCATGCACTGTCGCCTGCAAGACATTTTGTTCACTTACAGGGGGTTTAGAGCCCGCCCATTTCTTACCATTGGTTGGCTTCATTGTCACTCTCATTTGCAGGCTCCTCTTGTGTCAGTGCATGTAGGCTTCACTTCCTTCGTGTGTTTATCCCGCCCCTGGAACATTGCCCAAGTATTGTTTTCTTGCCTAGTGAGTGTCCCTCCACTGCTTGTGTTTTTGGAGGTACTTTTTTTCTTTTAGTTGCATTTTACAGCACTCCATTGCAGTGCATGTGTCTGCTTGCACATTCCCATGGAATGATCTAACTAGGCTTCACCGCTATAACATTCAGGGTACACACTGTGCTTTAAGACTTTCAGTTAATATGTAATAATTCTAATCCATGACCAGTATATTATACACAGTTACCTGCATCAAGAGTATAAACCAACTTAGCTACTGTACCAGTACTATAGCCTAGGACTTGCTGGGTATACCCTATTCTCTCTTGCAGTTGCATTAGTTCCCTGACCTATTTTACCAGCGTATACAGTTGACCAGAAGATATACCTGTAAGGTAGCTTGGCAGGTTAATGTACTTACTGTGGCAATGTGAAGGCAACCCTCAAGTCATTGGTTGAATCATGTGGCTAGCTCAGCCTATTTGAGACTCTTCAGTCAGGTGCAGCTTGGTTCCAGTGGTACAGTGAGCATGAGACTCACGTCTGGGTATACCCATTGCACCTAGGGTGTCACAAAGAAGTATATAAAAAAGAAATAGATGGAATGCCAAAATTAATCTCAGCCACTTTTAATTACTATGGGGCATATGCATCAACATTAGCATTTGCGATTCCTTATTAGCGAAAAATAAGGATTCGCTAATAAGGAATAGCAAAAGGTTATGCATGTAGGAATCGCTATTCAAATAGCGATTCCTTAACTTTCCTTAATTGCTACTAGCAAATAGCGAGTAGCAATTAAGGAATGCCGTCCCAATCATTCCTATGGGCCTCCAGGCCCATAGGAATGAATCGGAGATTGCATGAGCAAATAGCGAGTACCAGTAGGTTCTCGCAAATTGCTCATGCAATTTCAAGGGTGCAAGGGTGTCAAAATGACACCCTATAGCACCCCTCAAAATGATATGTGCACATATGTTGCACACACACATGCTGTAAGGGCATGTGTGTGCGCAACATGAAACTTTGAAAAATGCACAAAAGTGCATTTTTCAAAGTTTTTGCAAATTACCATGCAGTTCATCTTCATGGTAATTTGCTCCCCCTATTAGCGAAATCGCTAATTTTTTAACTTTGATGCATTGCATTTAAGGAATCTCACTTTGGGATTCCTTAAATGCAATCGCTATTTAAGGAATCGGTATTTAAGGAATCCCTATTTAAAGAATCGCTATTTAAGGATTCCTTAAATAGCGATTTTTGCTTTTGGGTTGATGCATTGGGATTGGGTATTTTTAACTTAATACCGGGAGCTATTAGCGAATCGGTATTTTACCGACTGGATTTTGGCTTGATGCATGAGGCTGATTGTGACATGGTTTTGCCCACCATGCCATCTCAGATTATACCTAGTTTTTGAGCATTTGCTCCAAGTCTGGTCTGTAATTGTAAATGTAGACCCATAAAGTGCCTAACTACTCTCTTTTTCAAATGAAGATCTTGAACAAAATCTTACTTTTCATAAGCCAGCCATTCCAAGTGGCAGGATTCAATGTCCTGGTCCAAACATGATTCAACTATTGAAATGTTATCCAGATGGCCGCGTCAGAAAGCATCTTACTTCATCTCTAACTAGTCCAGAACACTGTGATAAGGCCGACTTTGTACCCTCTAAGTTGAGAACACATTACTCTCTCACAAGTAGCTTTGCAATGGCTCACAATTGGGCTGTCTTTAATGCCTTGATGATTGTCCATAAGGATGTCTAGCCCAACACTACTGATTCCAGGGCTGTCAAGTTCAAGTAGCTTGTCTCGAGCCAATCCAAATGCTCTACCCACCAGTTTATACTGTGTGTGCCCAGGGTGAGAAGGGTCGGGGACATGACTTTCTTGATGGCATCAAAGTGTTGAACCTGTTTTCCCTCTCTGTGTAAGTTGAACCAGGTTTAGCAAAGTTTCCAAAGGGTCTTACATTTTGGCTGTTTAATCAGTAGTCTTTCTTCCTGGTCACCATTTAGGATGGTTTGCCCTCCTCCTTGAGAGCAAAAAAGGAATAACAGAAAAGTACTGAACTTGCTGTCTGTGACCTGAGAAGAGCCCTGAGGACTGGACCCACGCTATCTCTTGTACCCAGGACAAATACGTGGTCATTAGGCTGCCCTCCTGTTTAAGGTACAGGGACAAAAAAAGATACAAGAGGCCTTTTCCTGCAACTGCTCAGCTGACCAAGGACAACTAGACCCCGACTTTCCTGTTGGCCTCGGCATGCAACCCTCTGAGTCTTTAAGTGCCTCCCCTGAGGTCCTGGGGGCTTTAGAAGTGTACTCTTGTGGTAGATTGGGGCTGAAAGGACTAATCACAGAAGGTAAAATGTTTGCCCATGAAAATCCTGATTAGTGTATCTGACCTGCACTCCAACACGGTGAGCTTCAAATTGCACCTAGGTCCTGTTATAATGCGCCCTTTAACTATCATTGGCACTTTCTGCTTCTTGGTGTTATTTCTACTTAAAACTTTAAACATTAATTTCTCTGGTTCCCTGACCTGGATTTTTCTCATTTTGGTATCATTTTGTTTATTATATTTCACTCTTTTTCTTCAATGTGGTATTTGTGTTGTTTTGCATTTCTATTTTATTGATGTTTTAGTACTGCATAAATACTTTTTACATTGCGTCTAATTTAAGCCTGTTTGACCTGTGCCATAGCTTTCAGAAAGCTGAGTTCAGGCTAATTTAGTGACTTTAGTGGTTCACCATGAGAGGGACTGTGGTTATTATCTGAGGTGGGTACTCAACCCCTTCAACTAATACGCTAAGTTCTCATACAATGTTCACAAGCATTGGCTAAACCAATAGGTTTCCTATTTGTGAGAGCTATTGGCTTTGTCAATGTGTTTTAGCTGTGTGGTACAGTAGTGTGGTTGCTATGCAACATAGCAAAAAATTGGAAAAATAAGTTCTATGATGTGGCAAGCGCTAGTTGTGTCATAACACTTATTGGAAAACGTTTTGTCACTCCCATTTGCCTGCATCCTATTCGTGTCCCAGCTTGTCAATCTTGTGCAAACAATTGCCATGTAAAAACAAGTATTGGCAAAGCTAATAGGTCTCGCCTATGTGATATCCATTGGCTTTGTCAATGTGCTTAGCCATGTTGCACATTACAAAAATGGGGTAACCCTAATATGGTCGTGGACCTGGGTATAGTATAATACAAAAAACAATGGTCCTAGACCTTCCTTCTGGAGGCATAAATCAATACCCTATTTAGGTTTAAATAATAATTTTCATGAGCATTCTAAGGTGCATTCTATGATGTAATGCGCCTGCTCAAAGTATTAAATACCTTTATTCATATCCAAAAACATAAGCAATAAAAATGCAATACCCAAGAAATTTTTATCCTTGCATTTCATTTTTAGCATACAATTTCAGGTACATTTTAAAGAAAAAATACTCGTTTGTCATTAATGATAGAAGGTTGCTTCAGGTGGAACGTGCAAAAAGGAAGGTGCTCAGGTGTGAGGAAATGTGAAAAGGCATCAAAGTAGTGACATAAGGGAGATAGATATTGGTAATTCTGAACAGCTGGACAGGTTATGATTCACTGTATTATCTGGACTGGCCACATATATAATGGAAAACCAATAATTTACATTTTTTAATTTACACAGAAATACATTCTTGCGTAGCACGTTGGGGAAACATGTATGGTCCAGTCTAAATTATGGGGGTGTCGACGTTTCGACCCGTCTTAGGGCCTTTAGGGTAATTACAGCCTCGGCCTTGCGGATCTTCCTCAGGAGAGACTAGGGCAACCAACTTAGATATTGGGCTTAGTCATAAACCCGCCATACACTTGCAGTATGTAGAATATATAAGTCCCAACGACAATTTCTCAGTAATTGCGCGTCAATTTAATAACCTTGCTCGTGTATTGTTACAGGCGTGGGAAGGCAACCAGTCTCCATACGTGGTAGACCGTGTAGAAGGCCATCAATGCCGGTTCGTATCTTGTGTGTGACTACGGACGGCTCCCAATTTGTGTAACTGGAAAGCAGTTACACGAATTGGGAGCCGTCCGTAGTCACACACAAGATACGAACCGGCATTGATTGCCTTCTACACGGTCTACCACGTATGGAGACCGGTTGCCTTCCCACGCCTGTAACAATACACGAGCAAGGCTATTAAATTGACGCGCAATTACTGAGAAATTGTCGTTGGGACTTCTATATTCTACATCCTGCAAGTGTATGGCAGGTGTATGACTAAGCCCAATATCTAAGTTGGTTGCCCTAGTCTGTCCTGAGGAAGATCCGCAAGGCCGAGGCTGTAATTACCCTAAAGGCCCTAAGACGGGTCGAAACGTCGACACCCCCATAATTTATACTGGACCATACATGTTTCCCCAACGTGCTACACAAGAATGTATTTATGTGTAAATTAAAAAATGTAAATTATTGGTTTTCCATTATATATGTGGCCAGTCCGGATAATACGGTGAATCATAACCTGTCCAAATGTTCAGAATTACCAATATCTATCTACCTTATGTCACTGCTTTGATGCCTTTTCACATTTCCTCACACCTGAGCACCTTCCTTTTTGCACGTTCCACCTGGAGCTACCTTCTATCATTAATGACAAACGAGTATTTTTTCTTTAAAATGTACCTGAAATTGTATGCTAAAAATTAAATGCAAGGATAAAAATTTCTTGGGTATTGCATTTTTATTGCTTATGTTTTTGGATATGAATAAAGGTATTTAATACTTTGAGCAGGCGCATTACATCATAGAATGCACCTTAGAATGCTCATGAAAATTATTATTTAAACCTAAATAGGATATTGATTTATGTCTCCAGAAAGAAGGTCTAGGACCATTGTTTTTTGTATTATAGCCATGTTGCACAGAAATGCGGCAGATGTGCAACATGGTGAAAGAAGTTTTGAAAAAGTACTATGATGTGTCAAATCTTGACTGTCATGAGGCTTTTTATTTTCAGCCATTTTGCACAGCAATTCCTTTACTATCCACTAACACTACCCTTTCCTGAGCACTAAAACCCCTGCTGACCCTTAAAGTCACCCTTCCCCACCCCCTAAGCATCTCTTCCTAACTCTTAACAAGATATTCCCTGAATCGTAAAAATCCTTTCTGCCCCTTTCCCTGAACCCTAAAAAACCTCTTACTCTCCCTAAATGCTACCCTTCCCTAAACCTTAAAAACTCTTGACAATCCCTTAATGATACCCATTCCTAAATCATACAGCCCTTACTATTCCTTACCTCTACCTATCCCTGCACCCTAAAAAAATTGCTACCTCTTAACTCTAACATCCCTGATGCCTGCAAATCCATACTACTCCATAAACCATCCCTAAACCACAAATACCCCTACTACCCCTTAATGCTACCCATCCCTAAACCCTAAAAAAACACTACCCCTTTGCGTTACCCGTCCATAACCCCTTAAAACCCCTTACTACCCCATAACACTACCCTACTCCGAACCATAAAAACTCTTTACTTCCCCTTAACACTACCCTTCCTACACCCTAAAACACTATTCTTCCATGACCCCTAAAAAGCAACTACTACCCCCTTATCGGCACTCATCCCTGAACCATAAAAACCCCTACTTCTCCTTAACACCTCCATTCCCTGAACCCTAAAAAGCTCCAACTACCATGTAACGCTACCCAGCCCTGAACCGTAATAACTCTGTTGTGACCCTTAACTCTATCCTTACCTGAGTACTAAAAGCTCCTTATTACCCCTTAATGCTACCCTTCCCGAACCCTACAAACTCCTTACTATGCCTTGACGCTCACTCCGCGACTATGTCTGCTGCAAGCAGAGGGAGTCTATGGGGGAAATTCTGGGAAGAAGTGGGAATCAAACAACTGGTTCCCACTGTAATTCCTCCTTTCTGAAGTGACCCTCAGGGTCATACGTTTGATCCCTGTTATTTCTGTCACCACTTCCCTACCTAAAATTATCAATGCCCCGCAATCTTGATCTCTGGGGATGAGTTGATGGGTGATATCAGGCACATTGCTATAAGGCCTTTAGTGGCGGCTTGCAAAAGGGAATATGTTGCCTCTTCAAAGGATTAGAAAAACTTTTTTAGGGTATCAGGACTACATTCTGCTTCTTTTATGTACAAGAAATGAGAATTCCCCACTAATAGGGTCATTTACAGAAGGTGAATGTTGAATCTTTTGCTGTTATACCACATTTCGGCAATTGCATTACCACAACCAGTTATCATGACATTACCACAAATTTAGAGATAAATGTGCAGCTATTGTTTCTTTCTGTTTTTCCACAATTTTTAGAGTAACATTAGGGGAAGCTTTTTCCTTGTGCTCTGGTACTAATAGGCAGCACAGAACGCAGTACTCTGGTCTCAGTGTAAACGTAGCATTAAAATCACTAAAAAACACTTTCGTAGCATTTCACCAGATTTATTTTTTGACTTTCCATATATTTCAAATAACCCCCAAAGTAGCATGTCAGTGAATGACAAAATACAACAAATATTAGTGCATGACTATTCTAAAGATTTCATACTGTTTGCCTATCTAGGTACAGTAAACTTCCCTTTTTAGGTGTGACTTGACAGAGCAGCTGTTTGAATGATATTTTCAGCAATCTTTTAAAATATGTACAGAACGGTCTTTGGCTTGGCTCCACCCCGAAGAGTATACTCTCACCTCATGCTACCAGCTGGTAATGTATCATTCTCCCTACAAGGAAATTGTTCCATTAGAATGCACAAGGGATTATTCTAAATCTGAAAAATAAACCTAACTATGCATTCTGCACAGAAAGTAATATTTTTTGCTACTTTTTCCAGCATTCAATAAACAACGAAATGCCAGTACTGATGAACAATTTATCTCTCAAAAGACACACATTGAAATGAAACAATGTGACCGTAGGACCTCTGTTTCCATATGAATCAATCAAAATGTATTCATCCACATAATCATTTCTATGGATTTCATGAAGATATTTACCAAACATTAAAACCAATTTTCACACCACACTCACCCAGAATTTGACTTATAAACATATCTCAACCTATCGTCGAATCACTTACATACCCATTCTCTACCTCATTTCTCACATCCTTTCGCAGTCATACAGTATTCCCAACAAACAAACATTACAGCAGCCGAACAACCAAACCCACTTTACAAAAAAACAACAAACCCTACTTGACAAAAAACATTTGAACAACAGGCCAAAGAAGAATAAGTTCAAACAACATACATGAAATTGGACACAGTTCAAACAGGTTATAGACACTCAATTGGCCACGGACAGGTCGACGCGTTTCGAACCCCCCATAGATTCTGGGGTTCTCCTCAGGACCGACAAGCGGCAAAAAACAAACACAAAAACAAATCTCTTGGTATATCTACAACCACAATGACCCCTCTCTCCTGTCCTAGCCACAAAAAATCACCTTCAGCTTGCCTCAAATTAATCACTAGATCAGCCGATCTAGGTCTCTGCCGGCAACATATTTGTTCTGAAAAAACAACAACAGATGACTCATAAGTTTCGACATTGTGCAATCCTCATGGCAGCATCAAAATCTTAAGAGCACTTTGGAATTCTTACATTGATAGCGGTCATAAACCGCTCGCGTTTGAATCCTGCTCTGTTCACTAAAGAAATTCTTCTTTTTATTAAAAGTCCTCCCTAGAATGAGAGACATGAGGAAACCAAAACGAAGTTTTAGAAACTATCGAATCAGGAGTGGGAGGCTAAATCAAGATGGATAAACGGACTCCACTCACTTTATTTTGTAGTTGGACTGCCCACAACCGAATAAATTGCAAGTAACCGCTGCAAAGCTCAAGTCTTGTTTTCTAAAGGGAAAAGAGAAATTGGAAAGCTTGAATAGACCTTCATTTCTGAACGGTCTTTAAAGCGATTCAAACTGACTGCAAAACCTAATCCTTTCTGTCGAATTAGATCTCCCATGGTGGCTAATACCATGACATCACTTATGCAAGGCTTTGCAACGTACCTTTAGACGCGAGTTTCTAAAACTTGGTTTTGGTTCCCACATGTTTATCGTTCTAGGGAGGACTTTTAATAAAAAGAAGAATTTCTTCAGTGAACAGAGCAGGATTCAAACATGAGCGGTTTATGACCGCTATTAACGTATGAATTGCTCTTAAGATTTTGATGCTGTCAGGAGGCTTTCACAATGTTGACACTTATGGGTCATATGTTGTTTTTTTAGAACAAATATGTTGCCAGCAGAGACCTAGATCGGCTGATCTAGTGATTAATTTGAGGTAAGCTGAAGGTGACTTTTTGTGGTTAGGACAGGAGAGAGGGGTCATTGTGGTTGGGGTTGTTCGGCTGCTGTAATGTTTGTTTGTTGAGAATACTGTATGACTGCGAAAGGATGTGCGTAATGAGTGTAGAGAGTGTGTATGAAAGTGATTTGACGATTGGTTGACATATGTTTATGAGTCAAATTCTGGGTGAGTGTGGTGTGAAAATTGGTTTTAATGTTTGGTAAATATCTTCATGAAATCCATAGAAATTATTATGTGGATGAATACATTTTGATTGATTCATATGGAAACAGAGGTCCTGCGGTCACATTGTTTCATTTCAATGTGTGTCTTTTGAGAGTTAAATTGTTCATAAGTACTGGCATTTCGTTCTCTGAAACATCATTCTCCTCAAGTGGGAGTGAGGCAGAAAACATCGAAGGACATAGCAATACAAATAGAAGGGGTAATTTCCAACAACAACTAACTCCTTTTTTAGGAAGAGGCCAACAGAAAACAAGAGGCAGAACCAGATTCAACGATCAACCATGGGAGATGTCAACAAGACAACAGAATTACAACAACTAGCAGTCTCCCCTATCTACAATTTATCACAAAGAATCTTAACGAGTGTTGAACAAAGTATTCTAGAAAAAGAATAATCTTTTGTTCCCACAAAGAGTACAAACCTTGTTAGAATGAAAACAGAGGCTATTGAATTTTGCTCCAAAATTCGATTGAAAACCTTTTTTGCTGAAAATCCGTTCTCAGAGAGTATGGAAGTTACAGGATTAAGGAAAAAATCATATTTTTGTCCACCAGCAAACAAGATTCCAAAGGAAGTGGTGACTTTTGAAAATACAGTGTTGTCAGCAATCACTGAGATAGAAAGAAAGAAAATAATTGTGAAACATAATACATCTAAATCACAAAAAGAAGCCCTATTAAACCTGAAGAATGACCACTCCATAACAATAAAGCAGGCGGACAAAGGGGGCTCTATTGTTGTATGGGGCATACCAGAGTCCACTACTGAAGTGATGAGACAGTTAGGAGACAGCAAATGCTATAGAAGAATTCCAAAAGATCTCACATGTGAGCTACAAGGTCAACTCTTCAACATTTTAGAAAGTGGATTTCAACAAGGTTTTCTGGGGAGAAAGGAATATGAATATCTACAACACCCCAGAACCCCGTTATTTTATGTACTACCAAAAGTACATAAAAATGAGACTTCACCACCAGGATAACCTATCGTCTCAGTGTGTGAATCCTTGATGGAAGCTATTTCGAAATTTGTCGAACATTTTTTGAAACCTTTCATGATTGAAGTTCCTTCCTTTCTCCAAGACACTACAGATTTTATCAACGAACTGGATTCTATGCAATTTGACAATGAAGAACATCTTCTAGTCACATTGGACATGGTGTCCTTATATACACAAATACCTCAAGAGGAAGGACTAGCAGTAGTTACTTCCTTTTTGGACAATAGGACAAAATCAGTTCAAGTTCCCACAGCATTTATAGTAGAATTATCAAGCTTTGCGCTAAAGAAGATCTACTTCAATTTCAATGGAGACTTCTACTTCCAAGTGAAGGGAGTAGCTATGGGGTGTCCCTTCGCCCCTGAGCTAGCTGTACTCTTCATGGCAAAATATGAAGAAAAATGTATTTATTACAACAACCCCTTTTCTCAACTCATTGAGAGCTGGGTACGATTTATAGATGACATTTTCATGGTGTGGACAGGCAATGAAGATGATTTGCAAAAATGTCATTATTGGCTGAACAGCAGGACAGCTGACATCAAATTTAGTATAAATCATTGAAACATCAAAATGGCATTTCTAGACGTGGAGGTCTATGCAGCTGAAGGAGGTTTGGTGACAACTTTATTAAAAAAACCTACAGATAGGAACAAAGCATTGCACTTCTCGAGTAATCACCCAAGAAGCTTAAAAGAAAATCTGCCTTATGGACAATTTTTAAGGATTAGACGTAATTGTTCTTTCAAAGATGAATACACTTTCCACGCTACTAATTTATTAGAGAGCCTGATCGATTGAGGATATCCCAAGAAATTACTTAAGAGGGCATTGAAAAGAGTGTGGTGGACTCCCCGTGAAGTCCTGGTGGAGAGAAAGAAAAGACCTCCAGTGGAACGAATAGTATGCGTCTCAACTTTTTGTCCCAATTCTAACCTCCTAAAAAAAGTTATTCACCAGAACTGGCATTTGATTAAAAATCTGGACCAGTCTTTATCCTAAACTCCACTTTTTGCATTCAAGAAAGACAGGGGCATTTCAAATCAAGTGGTAAGAGCTGCACTACCGCAAACGAAGCAAAAAACATTACGGGATTATGTAGGTCTCCCTCCTGTCTCTGGACATCACAAATGTGGCACATGTATATGTTGCAAATCCACGCAGGAAGGCTCACTGTTCACCCACAATTCATTCCACTGGAAACATGAATCATTTACTAATTGTAAATCAAAAAATGTCATCTATGGGATACTATGCCCGTGTAAGAAGTTATACATAGGTAAAACGAATCAAGAAGTGAGATAAAGAATCTCGCAACATAAATCAAGGATTTGTAAAAATGTCCAGACAGCTGCACTAGTGAACCACTGGAGATTAAATACACATTCTGAGAAGGATCTACAATGGACAGTCATTTCGAAAGTGGAACAAGACTGCAGAGGTGGTGACTTAGAATTGAAACTGACTCAAAGAGAGGCGATGCTGATTGTTAAATTCAATACATCAATCAATGGTTTGAATGAATTATCAGAGATTTATAAATTAGGATAATGCTATATCCCACACTAAGATGTGTTAGAGACTTCCATCTTATAATTGCCCACACTGGTCTTCTTAAAATCGTGGAACCTATAGAGGTCGTCATTGAGTTGTTTCATCCACCGACTTCTCTATGACATGGCCACAGCAAGTTGCCCCGCCTTGTGTACAATAATTTCTTAATTTGACAATTCCATCCCCCTGTACGTATAGGCAGGGCCAGAGATGCATCTGAGGTGCTCGCAGCAGCAGTCAACCGTCATTACCCATGTAAAGGTTTTAAACGTTTCATGTATCTGGTCAACCTTTGTAAAAAGAAGCATCATTTAACTTACGAAGCCCCCAGAGGCAATTGTCATACCATCCAAGGTGCGAGTTGCACACATAATATGTAAAACGTTTGGTTGAATTTCAAAGTACAGTCCCGCGAACCAGCATGCGTGTCTTATGTTTTGAAGGTCGGGCATTACTTCATTGCCCAGAGTGCAGTGCACCCACCCAGGAGCATAGCGCCAATTATTAATGCACTTCCGCTTCCATACGAAATGAGCACCACAGCCCACGGAGCATTCCTAAGATAGTGACCTCGGAAGAATCCGCGATCCGCCACTCGCGTCTAAAGGTACGTTGCAAAGCCTTGCATGAGGTATGTCATGGTATTAGCCACAATGGGATATCTAATTCGACAAAAAGGATTAGGTTTTGCAGTCAGTTTGAATCGCTTTAAAGACCGTTCGGAAATGAAGGTCTTTTCAAGCTTTCCAATTTCTCTTTTCCCTTTAGAAAACAAGACTTGAGCTTTGCAGCGGTTACTTGCAATTTCTTCAGTCGTGGGCAGTCCAACTACAAAATAAAGTGAGTGGAGTCCGTTTATCCATCTTGATTTAGCCTCCCACACCTTATTCGATAGTTTCTAAAACTTGGTTTTGGTTTCCTCATGTCTCTCGTTCTAGGGAGGACTATTAATAAAAAGAAGAATTTCTTCAGTGAACAGAGCAGGATCCAAACAGAAGCTGTAAACAACAATGAAGTATTACTTTTTCCTGTTGAAACAACTACAACTGCACAGTCAACGAGTACAAAAATCTCAATTCGAAAAATTGATGACGTCTATGTGAATATGCCACAGATCGAGTCATCTCCCAGTTCTATAAAACCTGCTGAGCAGCCAAAAAAAGATCGGACTGCATCTGGCTACTTTGTGCATTATGACGACTTCTCATCAGATTCAAGTGAACCTGAGCTGCCACCACCACCTATCTCTTTCAAGCTACGAGTGTATGCTCCCTATCAATGGCTGAAAAGGACATCCTTTGTTGCCCCTTTGCTACACCTCTGGATGTAATTGGATTACTTTTCCTGGTCCTTTGGATTGGTTGGTGATTGTCTTTTTCCTACTTCTGCATGGACACTATCTTCCTGAATGATCTGCAGTACAACTTGTGAACTTGGTTCTGAAACCACATGAATAATTGCACCGTGAACTAAGGGAACTGGTGAACATTACAGCAATTCCAGTTCCAGAAGGAATAATTTGGGACAGGGTATCGTATGATGTGTATGTTCCTACTGAACTTTTACAAATACCATATTTGTTTAACGTTTTCTTGAATGATATCATCATCTCTAGTACTTCCTCTTTTGGACATTTATAACTGTACACAATTTGCTTGCAGATCTAGAGCAATCAGCTGAATTTTATAATGATAGTGCATCTATCTCTGGTGACATGTTCTGTTATCATCATTATGGTCATAATTTTTACACAAAGCTAGTATCACACACGCTGTTTATAGTTATACCCATGGGAACACAGCTCAACACCACCAAAATGTAGTTCAGGAAGATTTTCACAAAAGTTTGTTTATTTTTCTGGTTTTTACACCTCAGACCCAGCCTCATATTATTATAAGATCGCACCTACACCTGCTAAGAAAAATATGCTAATAAACACCAAGCTGTTGTACCCTGATTCCTTTAATTCCCAACTGTCTATACAGGGTTTCGACTTTTGGAAAGACACCATAGACACAAAATCTGTCTAGGGGACAAAAGATTGGCAGGTTCAGGGAACTGAGGCCTTATTCAGAGCATGCCTCATATCACATCAGATAATTTTCCTGAAAAAAACAGTGCAACAAACTTCCTGTCTTGGAATAGCCAAGATGAAGAATTTGAACACACCTCGTATGCCCACTTTCTCACATTTTGAAAACTGACAGCACTTTACACGCTTCAGTGAGGATACACTAGATACCATGATACATAATGGTTTCTTTTAATTCATCAGACCCCACTTAGAAGGGATGGCTGGTTTGGCCTGTGTCCAAAAAATGGGGTACAGAGTTCCTCATGTACAGGAAGGAAGAGATACGGAAGGAGGTGGAGATAAGATTCAGCCACCAATTGGTTATCAAGAAGTAACCAGTGGAAGGCCAGGGAAGCTCCCTTGGTGGAACTAGAGCTCTCACACACCCAGCAAGCTAGGTGTCATGCTTCATCATATGAGCACTGCCCCTCGTCAAGTCGGCGCTGCAATCCTTGACGGGCTCCCGAAACCGGGGCTCTTTACCGAGGATCTTTTGTTCCTGCCGATATGTGCTTGGGGGTGAGGGGCCTAGTGTAATGGATGTAGCAGAAATTGGAAGATAAAAAGGGTCAGTCAGTCCTAATAATGCTTTATTCAGAAGGTAGACTACCCTATTAAAAATGGTGTAGAGTGGCTAAGTCCTAGAAATGAGGTGTCTAGACATGAAGCTCTACTCTAAATGATCAACATGTTTCTTGCCATATATGTCTGGAGGATCAGGGCAATTCGTCAGGATCAAAAACTGTCTACATAAAGTGGTAATGGGAGTTCTACATACCATGTCCTAGGTTTCTGACCTGTAAAGATAAAATAACAAGGGGAAGACTAAAAACAAAATCATCTCTTCGTCTTGTACAAAATGTGTCAAGATGGTGTTACAAAAGTCAACGTGCAGGACGTGAATAAAACCGAGTAATTATTAGTGCACTAATTAAAAGGATCAGTGTACGTGGGGGGTGGGGGGGAATTAAGGTCTATAGCTGCTAATTAGCTAGTAATACTCTAAAGGACAAAAAGGGATTCACTCACCTAGTGCGTTAACTAGACGAGCTAGCAACGGAGCTGGCGGCTGTAAAAAGGACACCAATTGGGCCCTGGAATAAATGCCAAAATGAATACAGCAATTAAAATGAACCAACGTGGTTATTAGTGATGCCGACAAAACTCAGTGTAGAAGTCAGCGTCTCAAGCAAAAAGTTACAAAATGGTTCCATCCAACCAAAGACAAGCCCTAGCTAAATTTAGAACAAGTCGGGCCGGAGCCCAGGACCGGAGGTCTGCCGTGGCTCACGGGAACCGGCAAGATCAATTTAGGGGGAGGGATGTCAGAAGGTCACGGTTGTCATCAAACCAATAAAGTATCAGGAATATGGGTTGGTAACTGGATGTACTCACCAGCGTAGATGAACGCTTATCCTGAAGACCTACCCAAACCGCCAGGGACCGGGGTGGTGAGTAGCGTATGCCGCCACGGCTAGATATACTCTAAATGAAAGTAAAGAGTGACGTGCTCGCAATGCGCCGTCACGTTGCATGGTGACGTGTCGTGTTGCTAAGCAACGGATAAGGACGCGGAAGCGTAAAGGAGTGTACGTCTCCGTGAAGTATCAGTTTAACGCCAAGTAGGACGTATCAGTTTAACGCCAAGTAGGACGTATCAGGTTGCTAGGTAAAGAGAACCAACGCGTCGGTATGTAACATTAAAGTGTGGGGAGGAGGACCTCACTAGGCATACAGACCCATTTACAAATAGTCGGGTACGACATTAGGCATCAGGTGTAATGTTACATATTGACGCCACACGTTGCTAAGGAACGCCAAAGAAACACATGTATTTAGAGATTAGACCAGATCGTGTGTGAACGGGATCCTATAGCGTACCTAAATTCGATACATGGTGGTGTAGAGAGCTGACGTGTAACCGGAACTGACGTCGTAATAGACCACTCAAAAACAGGGTCACTATCTTAGTGACAAGTCTGCAATATGCCACAGTTGCTTGTTAGGGTCGTGCAATGTATAGCGCAAAGCTGTGTATTGTGTTCGGTCTTACTAAAATTATTAAAAGTAATGAGCCGACTTATTGTGTGAACTGTTAGCTCAGTAGAAGGTACAAGTAAGAGGAAGGTAATAATATCATTGTAGGTAGACAGGGTGATACAAACATCTGTAGCAATATGGGCTACTAAATCACTGTCAATGATAGTTAAGATACCTGACCATGGTGTCTTAGTATCGACGTATGTAAAAGTTTCTCAATCTCCCGGTGGGAGGATCTATTTTATGGAAGGGTGCTCCATGGGATGTCATCATTAAGGCCTACAGTGTGGCATGAAAGTCTATGCACCCACCTTTGTTCAAGCCTAAACAGAGAAGCTTTGGAAATCTGAGTGTGGGATTCTAGTATAACCCAATGTAGGGAATCAGGGGAATGATGTGCCTCCATGAAGTGCCTGTAGAGTTTGGTCGTAGTGCGTTGGCAACGTATGTTGCTACTGTGCTCCATTATGCGAGTTTTGACTGGTCGCATGGTCATGCCTATGTATTGTAAATTACAAGGGCAAGTGATCAAATAGATGCACTGTTTGGTGTTACAGTTGGTATGTTTCCTGATACTCCATTTGAAATTGGCACGTAGTGTGACTTCCTTGGTAGTTTTAGTGAAATCACAGACAGTGCACAAGCCGCAGGGAAAATGACCTTTGACAGGTGGTAAGCCCCAGAGTGTAGTTTGTGATGGGGTGATATTTTTCTTCGGTCTAGTGTGGATCAACATGTCTCGCAGGCTACAAGTTCCTGTGTAGGCGAATCTGGGTCTTGGTATCTTTAGGTCTCCTGTATTAAGAATCCCCCAGTGTTTCAGAATGATTTCTTGGTCAGGGCTGAGTTGGGTGTAAAGGAGGTGACACATGTCATGATGTCCTCGGATGGTTTGTGGTGTACTTTTAGAAGGGACTCTCTAGGATTGTTAAGGGCCCTCTTCATTGAGTCTTTAATCACCTTGGGAGGATAACCCCTAGTCATAAGGTTGGTGGCTAGAGAGGTAGCTTCTACTTTGTAATCTTTAGTTGATGTACAGTTACGTCTAATACGTAGGAATTGGCCAATGGGAAGATTATCTCGAAGGGCTTTGGGATGGTGGCTTTGGTATAGAAGGAGGCTGTTGCGATCTGTGGGTTTTTTTAATAAGCTTGTCGAAAGCTGTCCCTCCGATAGCTTGACGTTTAGATCCAAGAAAGCAACTATTGTGTCTGAGATGGTGTGGGAAAACTTCAGGAAAGGGTTCTGCTGATTGATCCACAGTACAAAGGTGTTGCAAGTATCAGTGGGGCCACTCCAGAAGATTAGAATATCGTCAATAAACCGTTTCCAGAGGACTAGATGTTGGTGAAACGGATTGCGATCAGTATTAATGATTTGTTCCTCAAAAGCTGCCATATAGAGGCAGGCCAGACTGGGAGCAAACGTACTCCCCATCGAAGTACCTTGGCGTTGATGGTATAGTTGCCCCTGATATTCAAAACAATTCTCAGTCAGTGCTATGGAAGCAAGGTCCATTATAAACGTGACCGGAGTTGGGGAAGACCACTCCAAAGAGTTTAAGGCCGTTTCTACTACTGTAAGGGTGTCACCCTGGGGAATATTCGTGTAGAGGGCCTCTACGTCAAGGGTTATAAGTAAGTCAATGCAAGTAGGGTCCTCTATTGAATCAATCATTTTGAGGACATCTGTCGTGTCTCTGATGAACGATGGTGTATTCCTCACCAGGGGTTGAAGGAAATGGTCGACAAATTTGGATAAAGGCTCAAGTATTGAGCCAATCCCTGAAACTATGGGTCGCCCTGGGACCGGATTGATACCTTTGTGTATTTTAGGCAAGGTATAGAAATATGGGGTCCTAGGTTCTGTGGCATTTAAGAATGCTGCTTCTTTCTTGTTTATCCACCCATTGGTAAGTGCCTCATGTACTAATATCGAGATGGTATTCGCGAGGCGAGGGGTGGGATCAATAGAGATGGGAGCGTAGTACCTGTCATTGTTTAGTTGTCGTTTGCATTCCACATCATAGTCATCTCTAGATTGGATCACAGTTGCCCCACCCTTATCCGCCTGTTTGATGATTATAGATTCGTCTCTGGCGAGAGTTTTTGCCGTTTGTATCTCGGTCTTAGATAAGTTGTGGAAGGGGGTAGGGGAAGGAGATAAGGCTAAATCCTTCAGTACCGCCTTCTCAAAAGTTAAGATTTCGACCGGGATCATGGCATTCTGGGGTGTAAAAGTGGATGGGTTACTCAATCCTGAGTCGTCCTCCTGGATAATTGGCTTATCCATGGTTTGGCCTGTGGACAGTAATGGGTGTCAGTCTACATTCCTGGGCAACACCGAAGGGTTTAAGATCAATAGGCCTGATCAGCGATATGTACAATCAGAGCACTCTGGGAAGGTAACATCCTACAGTGTTGGGAAGTTGTGCCTTGATTGGTTAAAGTAAAAACCTCCACATTTTCTCAGGTAAAGCAACACTAGCTGATTCTCCTGAGGCATAGCCGGGAGCAGGACTCTTGTGTTTTTAAACCTGTGTAATTTGGGCAGTAATTGCGTGTTTTAAAAGGGTCTAAGGCTTTGTCTCTTCCGCACAGCGGGTAGAACGCTGACGCGGGTGGGTGGCTTCCGAAGACCGGACGACATTGGCTGGAATCAAAGGCACGCCCACTGACACCAGCCACGCCCCTACCTGATACAAAACGCGCGCTGACTACGAGCGCGGCGTCTTAGCTGATTCTCCTGAGGCACAGCCGAGAGCAGGACTCTTGTGTTTTTAAACCTGTGTAATTTGGGCAGTAATTGCGTGTTTTAAAAGGGTCTAAGGCTTTGTCTCTTCCGCACAGCGGGTAGAACGCTGACGCGGGTGGGTGGCTTCCGAAGACCGGACGACATTGGCCGGATTCTAAGGCACACCCACTGACACCAGCCACGCCCCTTGTTTCACCTACTCACCTCCATAAAGGATGTGTCTGTGCCGGAGCCGCAGCGGACGAGCGCAGCGGGCGCGACGATTGCGCGCCGAAGGCGCGCTTAAGGCAAGCTCGTCTGCGCTCGTCCGCGCCGAGACCGGGCTTAGGGCAACCCCCCTTGCCCGACCGTCTCCGGACCTCGAGGCATACAGATATAGTAGGGAAGCACTGATGCTGCTGGATCCACTAGCTGGCAGAGCTATCTGCCCACGCCTAGCCCCTAACATAATATCTGAGGACAAGAACCTCTGCCACAACTGCCTAGGGCGTTTGCCACATATTAATCCCCTCCCACTTGATTCACTATCTAAACTGGATCAGACCTTAGGCAACAGGCATATCCCGCTAAAGCTTGCTGAATATAAGCATACTACTAAGGGAGAATTAATTAGTGGATTACTAAATGTCACATCCCTCCCGAAACATGCCACTGAAATACAGCTACTGATCGAATCTAACAACCTGGATATTCTGTTCTTAACCGAGACATGGACGACGGCGGGAATGGAATCAGAGCTGGGGCCGGCATGTCCGATGGGATATAAGATTGTTCATAGACCCAGGACTATGGGACGAGGTGGAGGAATAGGAATTATCTTTAGGGAAGAATTAAATATTGTAACATTGTGTATCGATATGGTCTCATGTGCCGAGGTTCTTGAGTTATCGATCAGACACGATTCAGGCCACTGCCTCACGGGCCTAATCTGCTATAGGACACCGGGGTACATCAATGCAATGCAACAGCAGGAATTGATCTCTGTTATCAGTAACATGTCAATCTCACATAGCAGACTGCTGGTACTGGGAGATTTTAACCTGTGGGACAACGACCAACTACATATGGCCTTTTATAATATTACACAATCCTGTAACAACCTAGGTCTGAAACAATGGATAACCACCCCCACACATAGGCAAGGAAATATACTGGACTTAATATTCGCTGCAGAGGATCTCATTACTATGGGAACAATACTACCAGTAGACTGGTCAGACCATCATCTCTTACTATTCAATATCCATACCTTATATAATATAGGACCAACAAACACGCAGACTAGGACCTTTATTAGCCGTGACTGGAAGGGTCTGCTAAAAAGGAAAGAGGAAGGGAAGATCGACTTCCGTCAAGTTGGGAACTCGTTTGGTCTAGAGAACGATATTACCACCAATTATCATCTACTATGTAAAGAGGTAACCAGGAAACTTGACGATATTGCACCACTGAAAGCTATTAGAAAAAGAGGAAAACCCTCCGCGCCCTGGTATACGGATAAATTAAAAGAACTGAAAAATGCCTGTAAAAAGGCGGAGAGGCATTGGAGAAAAAATTATCTAGAGCAGGAGAAACTGGTCTGGAGGCAGACAATTGTGCAGTATAAGAAAGAGATCACCTTAGCCAAAGTAAACTACTTCGCAGACCTAATATTAAGCAGCTCCAATAAATCTCGTGACACCTTCAGGATAGTCAAAGAGCTGTCCCATCCTGAATGTGCTAACAGCCAAATCAAGCCCTCACAAGAATTATGTGATGGTCTAGCATCCTTCTTTCAGGAAAAAATCACCAAAATTATTGAGGGTATGAAGGATGTCTCCATTCCTCTAGTGCAGTACAATAGTAACACCGAGAATAGGGAGAAGATCGAAGGAAATGTAAGACGCCCCACCCCAAAGGCCATCTTGGAGAATTTTGAGACCCCGACAGAACAAGAATTTATTAGAACAGCCCTTAATATAACATCAGGATCCCCTTTGGACCCTCTACCTCATAAAATAGTAAAGGAATTCGGGGACAAACTCTTTCCAGCACTTCGACAATTGTGTAATCAATCTCTTGACACAGGCACTGTACCAAAAGACTGGAAATTAGCAGTTGTTACCCCCTTGCTGAAGAAATCAAATCTAGACCCGAATTGCTATAAAAATTATCGACCTATATCGCTCCTGCCATACCCAATTAAGATCATGGAGCGGCTGGTCAGCAGGGCACTAGCCCTCTTCCTGGAAACTAACAACATCCTTGAAGAGGAGCAATTCGAGTTCAGACCAGCTCATGGAACCGAGTCAGCTCTACTGACGGTTCTGGATGATCTACGAATGAGGGCGGACAGGGGAGAATCAGCAATCTTAATCCTGCTGGACCTGTCCGCCGCATTCGATACGGTGAGTCATGACATTCTGCTGACAAGATTGAAGAGCATTGGAGTCGGGGGAGCTGCGCTCGACTGGTTTCACTCCTACTTGACGGATAGATGGCAGGCAGTAGCAATTCCGCCGTACCAGTCAGAGTTTGTTACAGTTCCACATGGGGTCCCACAGGGGTCTGCAATTAGCCCGATACTTTTTAATATTTATATGCAGCTCCTGATAGGCATCATCAAGGCTCACGGCATAAGCGTGATCAACTATGCGGATGACACGCAGCTGATGATTTCTCTTGATGGTGCCCATGCAGACTCACTTGAGACCTTTCACACCTGTATGCTGGAAATGACATGCTGGTTAAATCAGAATTCATTACAATTCAATAGGGACAAAACCGAAATAATGCATTGCAAAGTAGGTAGAATCACTAGAAGTCTACCCACGGACATCTGGCCTTTGGAGCCAGGCGAGTCATTAACTCCAGTGAAATCAGTGAGGAACCTCGGAGTCAGTTTCAATGACAGTCTGAGTCTAGAGACCAATGTCAATAAGCAGGTCAGTAGCTGCTTTGCCTTAATGCGAGGACTTCGAAAGCTGTTGCCCCTTTTACCAACACAGGTTAGAGCCACCATAGTCAGGAGCACTATTCTCAGCCGCCTGGACTACTGTAATCCTCTCCTACTGGAATCCCCTGCCTATCTGATTTCCAGACTTCAGAGCATCCAGGCGGCTGCAGCAAAATTGACACTCTCCCGAGAGCGAAGATCCTCTACTACCCTCGCTTTGGCCGATTTACACTGGCTACCTGTACACCAGAGGATCCTTTTTAAATCCCTATACACCGTCTTTAAGGCAGTGCATGGGATGGGCCCCCGACCACTTCAAAACAAATTTAAGTGGTATGAACCCACTCGGTCCCTTCGATCCTCCTCTTCTAATCTTATTGGCATACCAAGGATCAGGAAAGCCACCTGCGGTGGCAGAGTCTTCAGCACTGCGGCAGCTCATCTATGGAATAGACTACCTATTGACATCAGGAAAACAGATGAACTGATGGCTTTCCGGAAAAAGGTGAAAACATGGCTTTTCCCTAAAATCTAACTATCCAGATTCATAAAATACCCCTTTGCTCCTGATGCACAGCGTTTTTTCAGCTATATGTACACAGCGCCAGGATGCCCGTAGGGTTGCAGAGCGCTTTACAAATGCCATAAATAAATAAATAAATGGTCCTTGCTTTCTGATGACATGGATCACAGGGATTTTCTATTAGGTCCCTGGAACCCATGTCAAAAGCACTTCTTGTATGGAATATACAACGAGGTGTAGAACATTTCTCAACAGGAAGCTGCTGAGAGACTGCGCAAGATCGACAGGGTTAACTTAAAAAAACTTTGGCTGTGATTGACTTTGATATGACCACATTATCATCCAGAATATATTTATTGGGCAACATAGTAATTTCTGCGATTGACATAATACAGAAAGATATGTCTATTTTACAACATGGCCAATTACAACTTTGGTCCATTGCTATATTAAGTTGGACACTTGAAACACTATGTTCAGGCCATGGTTACATCAATAGTACAATTCTGGATAGTAATGGTATACAGATATGTGAAATATACCATGTCATCATTGAAAATTAGACCAATTACCTTTCACCGTGGCTGAGACACAATCCACAGACTAGATAATCAATGGTTACATCACCCTACCGGTCACGACTTTCCAAGTCCAATATTGTCTACAATACCAACAGGTAGGCAGATACGAAGCGCTACCGGAAGTTTATGTGTATGAGTACTGAGAATTACCATTCAGGTTTAGATGCAGGAATGGGGACACTTAGGTTTGCCTTAGTGGTTCCGATTGTGAGGATGCTTTAAGCAGGTCCTTAGTTTGCAAGGACATTTCTCTTCATGGAGCTTACAATGCTTCAGTTGTGAACTTGTCCTGCTATATGAAGGGTTCTCCAGCTGCCATGATTCACCCAGTTTTCAAGCTGGTCTCGAATGGGAGCTATTTGGTGCTGAATAATCAAGGTTGCTGTGGAATGGAACCGGGCATCGCTTATCTGGTAACAGCCAATTCCATAGTCACTTGTTGCTCAGAAGTACTGTTTCCAGCTGCCATCACAGTTAGGGAGGCAAAGCTATGGGCTTCGATAAATGTTTCCAACATATGCTTTGATTTTCTGAGCAAACTTAAAGCCATGCTTTTTCAAACAGATGTGGCCTTAACTTCAGCCAGAGAGACGTTTCTTCCCCGGGTGCAAGGTCCTCGTCCAAGATACAGACACTATTCCACACTAACTTCCCTCTGCATTCTGGGGAGCTGGTTCACCGTATCTTTAATATGTCTGATACAAAGGGAATAGTTTTCCTGTAGCGGTAACTCTTCACTCGAAAGAACGCTATCTCTACTCCGCATCGGCTCCACGCATCACAAATATTTATACAAGCCTAACAACATTGCCACGTTCAAACCGACATATCCACATTAGCGTACGCTCCGGGATACATTGTTTCCATGTACCTTGTTATACAATGACGCGACTAGCAGGCGTTCCACCATCGGATTAATGATCCAAAGTCTGAAATCGTTAAAAGGAATCGACTTACCTGCAAAAACAGAACAGGAGCTATCACCTATTTTGAAGTTTCTTGACAGCATCTTATGCCGTACAACTTGCCAGGACACTGACAGTTGGGACTCCTCCAGTATTTATCTCACATTTTTCTTTACCACTAATCTGATGTACTTTAGGATTTAATTCAGGCCCCTCGGACAACAGAAGCGTATAAAACCTACGCCCTGAAGAAGGTGGCACCCTCATTGTTGGGTGATTGCACCGAAACGCGCGTCAGCGTGTCTTTTTCTATTGTCTGGTGGTTTCCATCAATTCCAACAATATATATCAATGCTTTGAGGAGAGTTTACTTATGTGTAAATATATTTTTTTAAATGTGGTGAAAAGGCATTTGTAGTGTATTGATTGGTTGTGTAAGATTGTATGGTTTGTTTGGTTAGTATGAATGTAATTTAATTGTTTATATATCCCCCTTTCCTCTCTGATGGGGCCTGCCTTGGTTTTTGTATATATCCTTTCAAAAATCAATTGAATTTATGTTTTTTGAGCATATGTTTTTTTGCATATATACCAAGAGAATTATTGAACAAAAAATAAATAAAAAATATAAGCTTTAATCACTACATATATTTTTCTGCGTGCTCTCTTTCAAATGGTGTAGCCGAAAGCGACTCCTTGGGTTATATACCAGTGAGTTCTTTTCGATCTATTGCTTTCTAGACAGGTAGAGCAAATCTTTTGTTTTTGTTACAAAGGGAATAGTGCACTTTTTTAAATGTATTGGCCCTGGGCTGGTTAACACCTTTCAGATGATTTTTGGAGTTATACCATCTTTTATACACTCTTTGCTGGGAAGCCTTTTTGGAGGTCTGCTGATTGCCCTGCTACTTGTGTCTGGAATCCTGATTTTTATTTTTCTGCTTTGCAATGGACATCCCAGTTCAACCCGGAATGGAGACAGCACTGGTTGTGCTGCGATGCCATGAGCTCATGGTACACTGCTTCGGCTCACCTCTGCTTCGAGAACGAAATGAGCACTGGTTCTTGCCCTTGAAGCCTGTTTGGCTCCACTGCGTACATCCTGTATTCCACTGCCTGCTTTGCAGCCATGAATGCGTATTGGACCAATGCCTAGGATCACAATCTGTTGCGCCACTGGACAATGACGTACTGATGGACCACTTAAATGACCATGGGTATTGTTGTCCCCAGCGTATTCCATTGTTGATGAATGCTTTCTTCAAGCCACCCTGGGATTCTTTGGCTCCTAATGAAATGTACACCGGCTCTACGATATGCTTACAGGATGCAGTCCCTCCTTCAGCAGCTGCTGTGGGAACTGGATGCAATAACCTTTGGTCCATAAACATGCTTAAAGGTGCGACTCTGGGAACTCAAAACACATAAACAATTGGCTTTTCCGTGTGGTGGGAACCATTTGGCCTGTTTTTAAACAAAATGAATCAAAACAGCCTTTTGCTTTATTTTTCTAGGCACCATGGCTTTCTGAGTGTTTGGGATTTCAAGTAGTATAATAACATTACGGCTTCTATATGAATATTTTAAAGGGAAGTTTGCATTCAGATGTTTTTAAGAGTAGTTTTAAATCTTTTTTAGCCTTGCTTCATTATGGCCTGCTGGCTTAGTAGCTTTTATATATCTACCCTTAGTATGAGGAGTGGGTGTTATATGTCGGGGTAAGGCCCATGTAGCGAAGCTGCTCATTTCTTACATTATCCTATTTTTCACAAATAACATATCTGACCTTTTGCACATATTTGTTAATGTTGTAATATTTTCTCCGAAACTACTTTGTTTACACAACTAGCTTTACACAACATTATCATTATGTTTCAAACATCATGTACAAGGCCCTTCTACACACTATGTACAAATGTCATTCTATCTTCATTCACAGGGTGACAGGCCTATCTACATATCCATAACATCGCTAATCTATACTCACATCACCAGGTTGCATACTATTAAAAATAAAGAGCATCCCAAAAGATTAGCAGAGAAGGCACTGCAGCTGACACTGAGGGTCCCTGCAAGCTGAGACTTCACCACGCAGCGGTCTGACATCTCTGTGAGGAGGTGTCCAGTTCGTGTCCAAGACCGGCTCCTACATTCTCTCCCACCAGGTAATGGGGTTGGATCATCCCTTGAGGGGATTTTTGGCTTCACACCTACACACACTCTAGGTACATGCAGAGTAGGGTTCGCATAGTAGGAGTACACCTGATTACTGCCTTGTTTATATGAGTGCATATATACACTGTTTTAGCACCATGGTAGAACTATAATTACTATCTACTCTTTTCGTGCTTGTAATCACTTTAATCTGCTTCTGTCTACTGATAATTGCAGCACATGTATTCTATACAAGAATAATGTTGCTTTAAGAAATATATTGACAACGTCCCCCTGTGTATTCTCTGTCTATTCCTCTGAGCAGAAGTGAGCACGAGTGACTGAGCAAAAGGTTCTGATTTGTTTCCACAATCGCTGAAGGGTCAGGGTTGTCATGTTCAGTGGTTGCCAGAAACAATTCACTCCCTGGTAAGGTTAAAGGGCTTATGTTGGCACTGTGAGCTAGCTGGTATCTAGGCTAACATATCCTGCGGGGGTGCCCAGACTCAGTCTAGGCACCTTGCCCAAAGTTTATTTTGTCCAACAAACAAGCAGGCCCTACAGATTAGTGGGAACTACATGACACTACTTGGACTCTGGCAAGGATCTTTTGGGATCCGTACATGCCCATGCTATGAGGGGAATAGCTGCCCCTTGAGGGGAATGAGCAGGTGTTTAAATACTCGCCATTAGCAAGGCAGCTACCTGGGCTCCTCCATCTAGTTTTGTGTCTCACTACAGATTTACTGTAGCCCATTGATCTGAATTGTGTTTTGGTAATGAGATTATTTCCACACAGAGCTGCTGTCTATGATCATAGACACAGAAAATCGCTTGGTGCGTTACTGACTGCTGGGGCTATAACAGGATTAACCCTTAAGGAGTAAGTACTGCAGCAAGGAAAAAGATTCAGAGTAATGAAGGTTATAGGTAGGTAAGTATCAAGGTACTAGTCAAGATTTTGGTGTATACCCTTAGGGTTGGACAGTGTTTTATTTGTGAGCCATTTGAAGATGGTGCTGTAGCAGTGTAGAGGGATGCTTGCACTCTAAACAGCAGAGGTTTCGGATTGTTTGTAGAAAGGAAAATACTTCTGTTGCCCATAGACAGAAGTGGGTAGGATCTGTGAGACACAAGATGTCCACACTTTTTAAATTTAACAAAAACTGTTCCTGAATATCTTGTTAAATTAACTGTCCTAGGTCAGTTAATTCCGACAGTTGAGATGCCGCAGCCAAATCAATCAGGATTTATAAAGCGTGGCTAATCACCCGGTATCCAGGAGCATGCAGGCCCCAGAGGCTTATTCAAACAGCCTGGTCTTGAGGGCCATTTGGAATTCCATAAGTGAGGTGATGGCCCGGAGGGGTGTGGGAAGGTTGTTCCAGGTCTTTCCTGTGATGTGGCAGAAGAAGTATCCTCCACTTCTGAGTCGGTAGATGCAGGGAGTATGGGCAAGTGAAAGGGAAGGTGGCATAGTCTTCTCAATGGTTGGTGGAAGTTCAGGCTGTGGTTAATGTAGGTGGGTCCTTGGTTGGGTAGAGCCTTGAATACATGGGTCAGCAGATTGAATTAGCATCTCCTCTGAATGGGGAGCCAATGGAGTGTCCTGAGGTGGGGTGGGATGTGGGTTCATCGGGGGAAGGCCAAAAATGAGTCTGAATGCGACGTTCTGTATGGTCAGAAGTCTCTGTAGAAGATGTGCGGTGATTCCTATGTAGAGTGCATTGCCGTAGTCCAGTCGACTAGTGATGAGGGCTTGTGTCACGATACGTCTTGTGTGCAGGGGTAGCCGCTTGAAGATCTTACATATCATGCACAGAGTGAGAAAGCAGGCGGAGGAGAAAACTTTGATCTGTGATTTCATGGTGAGCTTCTTGTCAATGATGATACTGAGGTTTCTGGCATGGTTGGAGGGAGTAGGTGTGGGTCCTAGGTCTGATGTCCACCAGGAGAAGTACCATGTTAGTTACCAAAGATCAGTGCTTTCATCTTGTCTGTGTTCAGCTGCAGGCAGTTGTTCTTCATTCAGTCAGTGAAGTTTGTCATGCATTTATGGGAGTGAGAGGATGAGTTGAGTGTGGTCTGCATAGAAAATTATGTGGAGGCCGTGGGATCTGACGATGTTGGGTAGTAAGGTCATATATGTGTTGAAGAGCGTGGGGTTGAGGGATGAGTCCTGGGGGGCACCTGAGGTGATCGCCTTGGGTTCGGAGGTGAAAGGTGGGAGGTGGATAATCTGGGTTCCTTCAGGTAGGAAGGATCACGTCCCCTTGGATGCCGATATGGTGGAGTCTTTTGATCAGTGTGCGGTGCCATATAGTGTCGAAGTCTGCCAAGAGGTCGAGGAGGATAAAAGCTGCTAATTCTCATCAGTCGTAGAGGGTTCGGATGTTGTTGGTGGCTGCGATCAGGGTGGTTTCGGTGCTGTGGTTGCTACGGAATACGGATTGGAAGGCATAGAGTAGCTGGTTCTGCTCCAGGTGTGCCATAAGTTGATTGTTGATGATCTTTTCCAGTACCTTCACTGGGAATGGGAGCAGGGAGATTGGCTGGTAGTTTTTGAGTCCTCTGGGGTCAGTGGAGGTTTTTTTGAGAAGTGGTCTGACTTTGGTGTGTTTCCAAGTGTCGGGTAATGTTGCGATGGTGATAAAGATGTTGAGTAGGGTGGTAAGTTCCTGGCCAATCCTTTGTCTTCCAAAGTGAAAGGGATGGAGTCTCCTGTGCTATGAAGCAGAGAGCGGGACAAGCAACCCAACCAGAATTAAGCTTTCGTGCCAAGGTGCTTTCTACCTGGAAGAAATGTAATTGTGTGTAATTAGTAATCTGCAATTGTAAAGGCTGTTTGGAACCCAGAATTGGCCATAATTGATGCAGTCACTTCGAGCTTTCATGTGATAATGGTGTATTCATTTTGAAAAGTATTCTAAGGGTGTTAGCAGCTAAGCTGTGAAGTGTGTGGTGTTGATGGTCACTCACATAAAATGTTTGCATTCAGTAGAGTCTAATTGCATATTGCTAAAACCTATATTTTGAAAGAACTTTTTAAAGTTTAAACCTACTGTTTTGCATATTTTATGACAGCCTAACTTATACTGTGTGCAATGCAACTTTCACCTAATGACATATTCACTTAGAGGCCAATAAACCACTTTCAGAAGGGTGCTCCCAATTTTTGAAGCCAAAATTGGCTTATTTTGTCTGTCCTCGACCTGAAATTGGCTCTACTTCAATAGAAGTCAATGGGGAGAATACAATCCCCCGATTCCTTTTCAAATTCTCCCACCATCCTGTTCTAAAATGCTGGCATGTATGTATTTATAGTGCTTTTTTAGGTTTCACCTGCACAGAGCTTGCCCTGTGCTTGCAAAATCTTTTGTAAAGAAAAACATATCTTAAAAGGGGCTTAGAACCCGCCCATTACTTACCTTTGCTTACTGTTTGCTAGCTCTTACGTCACTCTTGTTTGCTTGCTTCCTATTGGTTAGAGCCTTCTCCTCATCTCTGGCTTCCTTCTGGCTAACGAGTCTTTGTCCAGGCCGTGGAGCTTGGACCAAGTAATGCTTCCTGTGGCCAGTGTCCTTCCACTGGCCACAGGCTCCTGTACTCTTTTTTTTAATTGTAGTCCTTCGCTTTCACCACCTACCCACCCGTCTCCTGCTGTTACTGCTCCTTTTCACTAGTGTTCATTGTCAGCCTCCCTCAACCCCACAACTTTCTTCCCAGCTTTGAAATTATCATACTTATGGAAAAGACAATGGAGCAAGTGTGAGAAACACATTTGCAGTGACAGAATGGTTTTTTTTCATATTACACTTGAGGCAGAAAATTAACCACACAAAATAAATAAATAAAAAACGAGAGATGTGGCTTTGCCTTACACTCTGTGCTCATCCTCTTGACAAACAATTTTCCTGAGAGGAATGCCATTCTGCATTCAGAGGAGAGGATGTGGCGCACTGGGCAGAGCTGCTGACTTTTGAGCTGGGGAACCAGATTTGGGCCTCTGAGTCAGCTCAACATCCTGTGATTCTCGGCAAATCCCTTAATCTCTCCATGCCTATAACCAGAAAATGAATGTGTCAATCAGGATTTATAAAGCACAGCAAATCACCCATGAGGGTCTGAAGGTGCTGGTATTGCTATCTGCTTGGCGTAGAAAGCAGTGAAAAACAAGCAAAAGCAGAAGAAAGTACGCAGAAAAAAAGGGGAGAAAAAGGCAAAAGAGGTCAAAAACAACGAGGCAAAAGTAGGAGACAGCCCTCAGAAAAAGGGAGAGAGGAAGGAGAAAGTAGTTAAAAACGAGGAGAAAGCAGAAGAAAGTACTCAGAAAAAGAGAAAGGAAGGAGAAAGCAGTAAAAACAAGGCAAAAGCAGGAGAAAGCTGGGGTAAAGGAAGGAGAAAGCAGTAGAAAACGAGGCTAAAGCAGGAAAACCACTCAGCAAAACAGGGGAAAGGAAGGAGAAAGCAGTAAAATACGAGGCAAAAGCAGGAAAAGCTCTCAGAAAAACTGGGGGAACGGAAAGAGAAAGAAGTAAAAAGAAATAGGCTAAAGCAGGGAAAGCACTTAGGAAAGTGAGGAGGAAACAGGACAGCGCAGCGGCACGGGAGAGCTAGGCCTTGTGTCCTTGTGTAATTTAACTTGCTCTAATACTTTCGAGTATATAAAACTGCTCCCATTTTTTGCCCTAAGACTATTGACGTTTTGCATCTAGGCTTTAGTATGACAACACTTTCTACATGTCCCTCCTGTTGTAAAACCACCAAACACAGAAATGAGGCCGGTATGCGTTTAGCGCTTTTTAAAAATGTACTTTAAGGCATGTTACACAGCAGCCCACGCTGCTTTGCAATATGTTGAGAAAACACATTGACAACACCAATAGGTCTCTCTTACATAGGTGAAACCTATTGGCTATACCAATGCTTGTGCCACAGGCTTGGACCTCGTGCCACTAAAAATGCACAGGTTCCTCGTCCCCACTACACCAATCAGGAATCAATTATTTAGCTCTCGCGTAACACACAGACATGTATAGTAATCACATTAAACAATGTAGGTTTCCCAACGTAAAATACTGCATTTACCACTTATTAGTTTAACTTGCATTTATGTTTTATTTAAGGGTTGTGCTATGTCATGTGCAGCTACCTGAAAGTGAAAGGCCAACAAAATATTTTTATGCAACACAATGCAGCAAGACTTCTTGTGGCGCTGCGTGAAAAGGAGCGTGCAGGAATGCGCCATAGCTGTCAAGATATAGTGATTTCCTGTCCTCTGCCTGCGATGGCACGGAATCTGAAGCCTAGTGCCAATGTAGACACCCTTGTCCCATGGATCAAGGGTGTCTTCGTTACAGGCAGAATTTTTTTTCTACAGGAAGGTTCTACAGGAAGGGGCACCTTCCTGCACAAACACAATCTTTAGAAGCATTTTCCTCTTTATAAGTGAGCTGCAGAAACGACAAGGAGATATAAATATAATTCTCCTCGTTGCGCCTCTGTTGGAAAGGCATACAATTGAGATGCATTCCCAGGTCTACCAGTGTTAGTAAATCTGGGAATACCTCGGAATACATGAGTGGATGTGTGGTAACACCCAAACTTCACCCATATACTGCCCCCTCCTCGCAAAGTAATGCAGAGCAGTGACTTTCACTGCTTGCGTTACTCCAGATTTACCATGCTACGCAGGGCCTTGTCGTGGCTTGGTAAATTTAATTCTAGATTTTGAGTCACTCCGCATGGAGCAAGGATGACGCAAAGCCTTAATAAACCTGGGCCATAATGTAGTTCTTTTCAGCCAAACCTTTGACCCGACACCGATTGCACTCAGAATCACAGTCCTCTTACCTCTTCCACAGTTTTGATCACTTTGTTAGCTAGAGAAAAGAAGAAAAAGTAACTGTTGATCATAACACACAACTTGCAAAACTCCTATTTGGCCTGAGAAGCTTGCCAAGGCCATTGATGGAGAGAAGCGTTTGATAGGCTAGGCCTTTGAACATACAAAAGAAAGATTGGATGAATTAGGAGAGCTAAATGCAAGCTTTTTCTCGAACACGAGGTGGCGCTAGTGGGCCTTCTTCAAGGGAGGGTTTATTGAAGCCACCAGTAATGTAAAACTGCAGATCACTGTTCCGTTGAACGGCAGCGTCAGCAAAGAAACCTACGCAGCACAAATATCCAGCGCACAAGTGACAGATTGGCAGTCCTGTTCCGACGAGTTTGTGTACCTGCATACAGATTCTGCACACTATCACTCCTGAAAGAATGAAAAAGGGAAAATGCCAGGGTGGCAAATAGTGTGGTGTCGTGGACCATAAAGACTGCTTTGGTTGTGCTGTTTGAGAAGTTATTAATAGGTTGCAGAATCAGTTAACCCTATGCGCACTGTGCTGTGTAAGGGCTTAGGACCTCTTTTTAAAGTGTTTGGCTGCGCAATAGCTACACTCCAAGCTGTTATTGAAGCATAAAAGGCAATTTTATTAGGATAAGGTTATCATAACTCCACAACATTATAAACATAACATGCAAATATATAACTTTACTCAACAATAACTCATACTTCCCATCCATTCTCAAACCGTCTCATCTGTTTCACTCTTCCCCATTCTTGCTGTAAACTCCTCCATCCATCCAAATTCACCTTCACAGCCCTCTAAAACATCCTCTCTTGGCTTTCTTCTGCTGCTCCTTGCACCCAGCACTCTGTCATCCGTCACCTATATCTTTTCCCCTCCCCCACGATGGGTGGCTCCGCCCGTATGTGACTCACCACCCCTCAAAGTTTCGCAAACCCCGGATCCTTACAACCTGTACTAAACTGGCACGCTTGGCCTCACCGCTTTTTCCCTTTTAACTGCAGGGTGGGTGGGTGGACTAATTTGTAAACTCCCTATCCCGTTGGCGTGAGGTGTCAGGAAAGAGGCCGGAACCTCCTTTCCTGACACCTTTATACCCCACCCTTGACCCGCCCCTGTGAACTCCCTTAGGACCCCCTCCCACCTTTGTCCTTCTGGCCATCTGTGAATCCCCCAGGGAAGACTGGTCTGCGTCCCTTGCTTCCCCCGGGGGCCGGCCTCGCGCAATAACTACACTCCAACCTGTTATTGAATCGTAAAAGGCCATTTTATTAGGATAAGGTTATCATAACTACACAACATTATAAACATAACATGCAAATACATAACTTTATTCAAGAATAACTCATACTCCCCATCCATTCTCAAACCGTCTCATCTGTTTCACTCTTTCCCAATCTTGCTGTAAACTCCTCCATCCATCCATCCATTTTCAGCTTCACAGCCCTCTAAAACATACTCTCTTGACTTTCTTCTGCTGCTCCTTGCACCCAGCGCTCCGTCATCAGTCACCTGTACCTTTCCCCCTCCCCCCGAGGGGTGGCTCTGCCAGTATATGACTCACAACCCCTCCAAAGTTTCGCCAACCAGGGAACCCCCATAGGGCGGTTACCTGTCCCAACCCAGAATTGTGCACCTTTGGAGCCATCAAACATCCCTGCGACACCATATGGACTCATTCCATAGCTTGCTGATCATATCTCTCACCTCCATCATGTAATACGCATTTCCCATCCTCGAAAGGTGCACGCCATCATCTCTGAATAAAACCGGCTCTTCCAGCCGCAAACCCCTGTGAGCAATCACTTTTATATCCTTTGCCTCTAATCGCTCTATTCAGCTTCCTTCTAGCTTTATCAATGGCCGCATGACTGATGGCCTCCCTCCAAACTCTCCGAGGAACCAGTTCAGCCCATATTATCCACGTTCCTGCCAAAACCTCCAAATCCCATTGCATGTCCTGGAGCAATGCCAGACCTGACAGTCTCACCAAATCATTCTCTCCCAGGTGCAGCACGAGCATATCTGGGCAGCCCCGCTGAGATATCATCTTGGTTAACCAGGGCAGCAGAATGCCCCATCTCATTCCCCCTTTGCCCGACCAACAAACTTCATGGTGGCTGCTCCTCAAACCCAGTTTCCATCCGTACAACTGTTGGTCCGCATACTTGGCTGCCCAGTGCACAAACGAGTGTCCATCAATCCAGGTAACCGTCTTGGTTCCAGGTCCTCTCACGCATCCTGCGATGTAAAGAAATGATGGTTAGCCTCCAATAAACAACTTCTTCATCCACCCCCCTTTTGTGCCCTTTTCTGTTCTACCCTCAAACCGCCTCTTTTCACTTCCTTACATACTTCTCACAACATTATGAGCGCCAACGTCCTATTTGCTGAATTTTCCCCAAGACCAACCCAAACGCGCCGCCGATGTTGCTGCACCTATACAAAAGGAATGGGTCCCATAGTCCGGTGGCAGCCTGCCTACCCTTCGGAGTGCTCTTCTTAGTACTGCCAGCAACTGAAAAGCCGTCACTTTCTCCCCGGAAGTATGGCAAAAAAACTCCCCTCCTGAACGTCTCTTGCTTAACTCACCCTCCTGCAATTCCCGCACAGGGCAAGCCTCATTGCTCCCACTCTCTCTCAACCACACCCATCTTCCCCTTCCTGCCTGATCTGTTTTCAATTGCCTCAGCCATATTCCCAAGACCCCCTGATCCAAACGCACTTCGCCACATGATAGCCCAGCCCGCCGTGGCCATCCCAGCAATTCTGAAACCCTAAATGCCCCAAAAACCATCCATATCATGCAAAGTCTAAATTTGGACACCTCAACTGTGTCGTAGCAACAAACTGGTAAAACTTCCAACAACTCCCTCAACAAATCAAATGTAATGGCTTCCCTCTATGTTCCCCCCGTCCCCTGCTCCCACCCCCAAACTTTCAGCATTCTGCTCAGCAATTCGTCTCTAGCAGGGTCTAAACCTAAATATAATTTGCTGTTAAAAGATAAACCCGCTAACTTCCCAGCTATAGTCGTTTGTGATAGACCTTTATCTATACAACATAAAACAAAACTCAACACTCCCTGCTCCACTGCTTCTCTTGTGAAATTCCTTGTCGCCACACCAGGACCGAAAAACTCTCCAAACTCTGACCATTCCAGTCTGTAACTCCGTCAAGTGGATTCCGCCAGTGATCTCTCACCCAGGCCTACTACTCTCACTCCCCCCAGGCCGAGATGTTGTCCGGCAACTGCATCTTGCACTGCTCCACGCGCCAGTCTCTGAAATCCTTGCCACTGGGAACGAGACAAAGCATCCGCTATGTCATTGATAGCCCCAGGCACATGCTTCGTACAAAAAACCACATTCAACTTTAGACAGCTCAACATGAACCTGCATAACAGCCTCAACACCCTCAGATCCCTCGCCCTCTGTCTGTTCACCAGTTCCAGTTCCACCACCGTGGTGTTATCCACGTGGGAAAGCACTGTCCGATTCTGCAATACACTTCCCCACACCACTAAGACCACCAGCAGTGGGAAACACTCCAGAAATGCAATGCTCCTCCCTTGGCTCAACCCATGTGCCGGCCACTTCTCTGCATACCAATGCCCGTCCCAGAACAAGCCAAAACTAGAAGTACCGGCGGCATCGGAAAATATCTGTACCTGCCAGACTCTGTTTTCCTCCACAAACTCCAGTGATAAACCTTTGAATTCAGCCAAAAATTCCGCCATACACCCAAATCAGCCCTGACCCCCATTGAGATCCTGACTATGTGATGTGGCAGCACTGCACCCGACATGGCCATGCCAAGCCACCTACAGAGAGTCCTCCCAGCTCTCACCACCCTGCAAGCAAAATTCAGAAAGCCCAGTAACTTCTGTTCAGTCCTCAATTCGATCTTCTTCACCTCCATCACCTGCAACAGAAAAGCCTGTATGTCCTCCACTTTATCTTTGGGTAATCACGCTGTCCATTGCACAGAATCTACTTCTATGCCCAAGAATTTCAGCCTACAGCTGGGCCCAGCTGTCTTTTCTGGTGCTAAAGCCCCCCCAATTGTTTGTGTCAAACCTTCAAAGTGTTGTAACTCACTTGCACGAGCTCTCGTTCCACCTTTACCCAGAAACATAAAATCATCCAGGTAATGTGATATTTCTCTGTGCCCACTACTCTTAATGAACACCCACTGCAAGAAAGTACTGAACATTTCAAAAAGTACGCAGGAGATCGCGCACCCCATGAGCAAGACTTTGCCAACATAGATGGCCCCCTCAAACTGCATTCCCAGTTACAGAAAATCCACCAGGTGTATGGGCTGTAGCCGAAAAGCAGACTTGACATCACACTTTGCCATTTCTGCTCCGCTTCCACACGCCCTCACCAAGCGGACCGCATCGCCCACTGAGGCATACAGTACTCCTGAGTCTTCTTCAGCAATGAAGTCATTGACTGATTCAGCTTCTGGCCATGATAGGTGATGAATCATCCTGAACTCCCCAGGGTCTTTCTTAGGGACCACCCCATTGGTGACACGATCAGGTCCTCAAATGGCCAGTCCGTGAATGGGCCTGCCATCCTTCCTTCATCCACTTCTTTCCCCAGCTTTGCTGCCTCCACGGCCGGCAACTCTTTGGCTGATTTCAAGTTGTCTGCCCAACGTTGCGCCCTTGGTAACATAAACGGAATCCTTTGATAAACCCCCACTGCAACCGCAGTGCTGCCTCCCTGTCAGGGTAAATCGAGAGCCATGGGCCCATGGCCTCCATCTCAATTGGAGTAGGGGCCTTTCTGACCAGACTGTCCCCTCCCCTTTGTGGACCTCCACTGTTCACTTGGAGTGGCCAAGGTAAAGCATTGAGTGAGTGGGTGACTACCCCCGTATTTGGAACACTCATGCTTGAATTTACATGGATGCCTGGAACAGTAACCTTTATTGAAATTCCAGCAGGCCCCAGTTGTGGCGCCCACTGACTTAGGTGGTCCACTCACTCTACTTGCCCCAGTAACAGCTCCACCCACCCCTTGCTGGGCGGGAGGTGCCTGAAAGGAGTGATAGGTCACCGGCATGCCGCTTGCTATATGGGTGGATGCTGAGGATTTCATGGACGACATCCATTGCATCCATAGCTCCTGATCCACCTCCCCCTAGGGCTTGTCTGGGATGATGCTTACACTGGCCCTACACTCTTCGTCATTGCTGAGCCATGCAAACCCCCAAAATGCATCTGAGTTTTCCTAATAATGTCCATATATTTCAGCAGTGCAATGGCTCTATCTAGGTACTTCTCACAGAATATACTAGTATATGTCAGAAATGCCGAGGTCCAATTTTCTATATTGATGGGTACCCTCGGTCTTCTGGTCAACTCTCATTCTTATTCTTTCGACCCCTCTTTTGCCTGTATTTCCCTGTGTAACAGTTTTAAAACGTTTACGTATTCGTGTTTCCAAATCCTGTTTTTTGTCCTCTCAGATATATGTGAGCCTAATGGCAATTTCAAACCCATATATGGTAGTTTCTTGTGGTGTTTGCTGCCCGTTTTGTACTCTTTCCCATCCTCCCCTTCGACTTTGTCCATATGAACTCCTGCGCCTACCAAACGTGGCACCCCCCATTGTCCTTGGGCTCTGCAGTCACCACCCCAGTGGCTGCTAGCCCCACATCTCTTACCTTCCCCTCACCAACACCCACTGATCAGCAGTATTTTCCCTTTTTCCCCGCAGCCCATTCTCCCTATGCTGTCCACCACTCCCCCGTACCTGAGGGTCCTCCTTGGGTCTCCTTGTCGCTGACCCGACAGCTGGGCTTTTTCTGTGACACCACCTTTGCCTTGTCTTTTCCCTTGCTGGTCTCCTGCAAAACACCAACTTCCCTCTTTGCCCTCTCCAGGACCCTAGGGGCCCATTTCACTCCTTCGTCCTCATCACATACTTCACCTTCCTCCCACTCGTCACTTTCTTCCTCATAGTCCTGCACCAATTCGGCCTCAGGCACCACCAGCTCTCTCACAGTCTCCTGTACCACTCTCTTCTGCCAGCTCACTACACACCCACTCTTCCCGGCGCACTTCTTTGCCGCCGCAATCTATGTGTGCTCCCTCATTGGCGGGTAGGCCGCCTCGGACCCCCCGCTGTTTCTGACAAGCATCCCGGAGCCGTTGTGCACCCTGCCAGTGCTACCCTCCCCTTCCCGGCCTCCACTGCCGGGTATGTCCCCCCCAAGGCTACACTAACATGGGGGTCCCCAGCACCACGGGCCTCTCCTCCGTACTGGCTGTCCCTGCCCTCTTACCTGTCTGCCGCTCAGCAGGGACCCAAACCCACTTGCCTTCTCCGGCTCCTCAAAACTGTCTACTTCAACTGCCCCCCCAAGGCTCCTCCCCCCACTCTGGGACCCCAAGTCAGCCCTCTCCCTGGCCTCACACATGGCTGCCTATTTTGCCTCAGTCTCTTGGATGAGCTGCCTCTGCTCCCTTATCTTCTCCTCCAGTGAGAGTCCCTCCAATCTGGACAAGGATGAGGGGGTAATATCCCCAGACCAGCCACCCCCACCCCCGAAAGACCAGTTGTGGCTCCCTTCCCTTTCCCTGCTGGGCCTGCCAACTGCAATTTTGTTTGTGGCTCCACCCTCTTAGCCTTCTTCACGGCCGGGCCCTGGCTCCCAGGTTCCTCATTTGTGGCCTTCCCAGGGGGGTGCCTAGGCCGTGAGCACATCTCCCTTCATTCCGGCGCCCGATGTCAGCGGCACCGGATCAATTACTCCTCCCCCCACTGGCCTCCTCACCTGCTTCGTTGTCAGCATCAGGCAGCCGCGCGGGTAGGCTCTGCCTCCTACCTCTGTGCTGCTGCAGCATGGTCTTTCCTTAGCCCCGTCCCCTGGGCCCAGAGGGTTTATTAGCGGTTAGCGGCTCGTCCATACACGCTGCTACCGCCGCTCCCACACCTGCTGATGCCGTGCGCGTCGGTCATACCATACCGGCCCACACCTCCTCCAGCACGCTCAGGCGGAGAAGGTCCGCCCGGCCCGCCATCCCTAGGACACGCAGTGCCTCCGGCAACGTGTCGTTGTCCGGGCCAGCCATCTTCGCTCCCTCCAGGTAATCGAGTGCCTACTGCCACCTAAATACCCCTCTCTAACCTCCACAACTCGGAATAAACCAGTGCTCTTGGGCCTAACCGCTGACTACACTAATTTTTAAACTCCCTATCCCAGTGACCTGAGGTGTCAGGAAAGAGGCCGGAACCTCCTTTCCTGACACCTTTATACCCCACCCTTGACCCGCCCCTGTGACCTCCCTTAGGACCCCCTCCCACCTTTGTCCTTCAGGCCATGCGCGAATCCCCCGGGGGAAGACTGGTCCCCCGGGGGCTGGCCTTCATGAGTCTCGTGCCTTACAGTCACTTACTCATCTTTCTCGCTCATACCGACTCCTGGTACAGTGTGAGTCAAATATGGTTTCCTATTGCTGTTCTCATTTTTTATTTAGGGCTGGCGTTAGCCAATATCTTTTGATATTATTAAAATTATATTCATAACACACTTATAGGGTCTCTCAGCCGGCTCTCTTCATCTATTGGTCTGTCATTGTGTCATTCCCATTTTTCTTCCACCCACTACAGCATACAGGACTGTGACTCCACCCACTATGGCCATTGCCGAACTTCACTGTGACTGACGTCACTTCGCTCTTTTACAAAGAGCAAATCCTCAAACAAAGCAGGTCCCTCCGGTGTCTGGGACTACTATGCCAATTTGTGCATTTTAAGACCAAAACACATTTTTCTTATTTTCTGTTTTTTCATTGACGAGGGCAAAGCTGCGACCCCCACGATGAGGTTTTGCAAAAACCATGACAAAACAAGCATTAACAAATTCAAAAGGCTGGCAGCCAGGGTCAGGCTGTTTGCATTTGCATTTGCTAACGCTTGTTTTTGTTTAGTTATGACAAATCAGTGGACGTTCCTTCACTGTCATGCAAGCACACACTTCTGGTTAATCTAATCCTAATCCACATTTGTAAAGCGCGAACAATCACCCGCAAGGGTCTCTAGGCGCTGGGAGCAGTCGGGAAGATTAAGCCTATCTGTATAATGGGAGTTGGATTATGAGGCTAAGTCTACATCTCCCTATCAACAAGGATTTCTCTATCGTTGCAGTTTTATCGCTGGATTTCCAGCGATATTACTGCATTTCGCCGCTTTTGCCGGATTTTTTTATCACCTTGGTGATACGCGTTGTTAATAACGCGTTAACTGGGCGATAAATTCCAGCGATAGACGGCGATAAATAAATAAGCGCTAAGCGTGCTTTGCGATATTTATCGCCGTCTATTGATAATATGCCCCGTTGTAAGTTGCTGCACACATTGCATTATGTGGGGATATGCTCTTCCCCATTTTTGTTTGAAGAATGGGTAGTTGGCTACTCTATAGGTTGCACGCTCCTTTCTAGAGAGCCTCACCATCTGGCAACATCGCACTTTCGTCAAGCAAGAGTGGGTGGTTGGACCATCACTTTGCTAGTTCTAGCATTCTAGAACTCCCTTTCAGCAAAATATCTAATTTGCTACCCTTTCTCATGCCTCCGAAAATGTCCCTCTTCTTTCAATTCTTGGTCAAATAAGGCTTTTTGATAGGCTTTAGGCCTACCATCTTAACGGTAAGAAACGTCTTTGGAGAAGAAGCGCTTTGTAAGTGGCATGTAACACACAAGAGCATTATGTCACCCACAGATCACATAGAGATGACAGTCATTAATAGGCCAGTAGGAACCTCTCCTTACTTGTCTCAAATGTATCTACAATGGATTTTCCACAATCACTTGTAACCATGATTTGTGTTTCACTGCCTTTCCTCGACATATCACCTCTTCCTCTTTCATACGTATTTCCTCACACCCATCATTATACTTAGCACGCAGGTTTCCTTTACAAGCTCTCTTCACAGTTCGTGGATACAGGGTTAAATGTATCACGCAAGGCAACGCTGGGTGACGTAAAACCTAGATTCAGATTTACCACGCCAAGCAAGGCCTCCTTGCGTGGCTCCGTGGGCTTGGTAAATCACGTGTAACGCAAGTCAGTGCGAGTCATTGCCTGGCATTACACTGCATGGTGGGAGCATTTCATGGGTTGTCCAACCATGTATTCTGACACATTCCCATATTTAACAACACTGGTAGACCTGGGAATGTATCAGAATTGTAAACCTCCCCACCAGAGGTTCAACGAGGAGAAATGTCTTTATTTCTCCTCGTTGTTTCCTTTTTCTGAGTGTGATGCAGGCAGCACACTCAGAGAGAGGAAAATGGCTCTGGGGTTTGTGTTAATGCAGGAAGGTGCCCCTTGCTGCACAAAAACAATCCTGCCTACAACACAGGCACCCTTGCACCATAGTGTAAGGGTTCTTGTGTTGATGCAAGGCATCACATTGTGCACCAGTGCAAGGAGAGGACAGGAATGCGCCATAGAATGTTAAATAGGGTGCATTCCGTTCACGCTTCGCAGTACAGCGCAGCAAGGTGTCTTACAGCGCTGCGTTGCGTGAAACCTTGATAAATCTGCCCCTGAATGAGCATGGATTCTGAACTCCGCCCTTGCTCTACGAAGGAGGTATGAAGCCTGCTGGCAGCCCATGTGAAGAAGTGCGCACTGTTAATCCAGTCGCCGGGGTATGGAATCGGACACCTTGCACAAGTACAAAATGAACTTCGGACATTTACTAAGCTCCTAGAGGCAATTCGATATACAGCAAGAGCTGTACGCATTCACTGTGGTGCCAGATAGTAGCACTTTGTGAAGCTTCCGAAAGACAAGTTTAATGAATAAGGGTCGTGGACTATGGAAGTGTTTCTTCCTTTCGAATTGCAATGTATTTTGGTGATCTGGAGAAAGATTTCAGAAACATGGTGGAAGGGGCAATAAGGATGAATTGATGGATGAAAGGGCAAAAGGATGGGTAGGACAGAGGGTGCCGGATGGATGAGTGAATGGATGAATAAATGGCAGAGTTAATGGAAAGCGAGTGTGGATGGGCAAAAGGATCGATTGATGAAAAAACAATTTTTTGATTGGTGAAGGATAAATGAATAGGTGGATGGATATATGGATGCATGCATGCACAGGTAAGGGATGTGTGAATGGATGAATGAGCGGCCATGGATTGACGTAATGGTGAAAGGTTGAATGATGGATGACAGAACGAATGGACGTCAAAATGGAAAGGTGAAATGGTGAATATCACTGGATGGATATCACGGGTGAATAGAAGAGTGAAGGAATTAATGAATAGATGCTTGGATGGAAGAGTTAGGAGTGCTCATATAGGGAGGGTGGGTCTCACTTGCGCCATAAGAGCTTTGGTTAAAATTGACAGGAATTTTATTTTTCTGGGTACTCCCTTTCCATATTCCGCGTCATTAAAGATCTTCCAAAGTGGGTGCAGCCCTGTATATCTCAATAGTACCAGACAGGTTTCGCAATTCTAAAAAGAAAACTGTAGGTAAGGATACGTCTGAAAATCAGAGGATTTGTGTTTGTCTAATTTAAATCAAAATCCACTAGATGGCAATGTTGCACCATCGCTCATATGTTTTCACTGCATTTTGTGATTTAAACACCTGCCTAAGCGAGAGGGACGGCGTGAAAAAAACGGAACCTTCGTGTGACTTTTTTGTGTTTTTAAATAAAAAATACAAACTGAAAAGAAAAAGAGCAGAGCTTCATAAAACAGCCACAAAAGACCGCAATGCGAAATCTTTGATATATACTTCAAGGAATTTTGATAAAAGATTAGCAGCAAGGACATCTAAGTTATTACCAAAACCGGGGCGTCTGCAGACGTGGTGGAACCAATGCTGAGTTTCCTACTAAGTTATTCCGGATATTTTTTTTAATTATAGATTGCTCTTTTCTTGGCGTTCTAGGGGTTCAATTTCTTAGGCAGCGTGATGCCAGTGACTGAAGGCATGCAATCCACTTATTAGTGTGTGTATTTCAGAACTCTCACGTTTCCCAGATCCCGAAGTGAGAAGCTCAGCTTTTCTACGTACGTTTTGGTCTTCGTCTTCTGGGATTTGTAGTCTTTATTCTATTATAAAATAGCAACTGTACATCTCATAATGCAAGGAAAAAACCTGCAGTGATTCAGCTAGTTAGGCATGAACTTGGGGAACCTGAGAGTTCTATTTGTAGGCCTGTATCTTGATTTATAAATCGTTTGTATCAATTAAAAATAACATAAATAAGTTTAGAGCACAATGCGTATTAAAAAATATCATTTGAATGTAGAATTCATTATTTTTACTGAAAGGATTGAGATTAGCTGTATTTTTCAATTCTGTAATGAAGCCCGGGTGTTCATATTTTTTATGAATTGCATGTTGTAATTGTTTTTTAGGGGCGTTCGGCCACCTCTCTTCATTCATTGGTTTGTTAGGCTTTCAGCCACCTCTCTTCGGGGCATATTAACAAGGGCCGGCGATAAATATCGCAAAGCGCGCTTAGCGCTTGCATATTTATCGCCGGCTATCTCTGGAATAATATCGCCCGGATTGTGCGTTATTAACAACGCGCATCGCCAAGGCGATAAAAATTCCAGAGATAGTTGGGATATCGCCGTTTTCCATGGTGGAAAACGACGATATCCTAGATGATAGGGCCTGTGGTCTTAGCCACAAAATCCACCCCCCATGTTAAGTATGCCTTAGTCAGGAATTTAACAGACGTTAAATTCCTGCGTTAAGGCATACTTAACACGATTTTAAAAATCGCTACCCTCCCTTGTTAATATCGCGAAGCTGCCTTCGCGATATTTTCCCATGGGAGTCTTGTCAGGAACGCCCACTTTGCATCTCATTAGAGATGCAAAGCTGGGCGTTAGGAATCCTGACACTAAAGCAAGGTTTCACGCGTTAGCGTGACCTTGCTGATTAGGCGATAAAATTATCGCTGCTTTTGGGCCGAAAACGGCCGCAAAAGCGGCGATAATTTTTTATCGCCTGCTTGTTGATATGCCCCATAGTTCGTTGGTCTGTTGGTCTTTCAGCCATCTCTCTTCATTCATTGGTCTGTTGGTCTTTCAGCCACCTCTCTTCTTCATTGGTCTGTTGTTGTTGTAGCGTCTCTCCCAGCCCTGGAGCATGCAGATGAAAAACGCCACATGGAAGCTGCGGTCCAACCTTCCTTCATACTTCAGCATGCACTCACACACTGAACATTACATCATACATTTTATTGACCACACCCTGACACGTTCCTGCCTATTACGCAGTTCCTGTCTAGAGTCTGTCCCAGAACGAAGAGGGTCTCAATATGCTACAGTTGTGTCCCTCACATTTTGCTTCCACTCACTACAGGATACGGCATGGGACAGTGGACCCGCCTCCTTAAGCCACTGTGTAACTTCACGTAGAGTGATTGACTGCATTTTGCTCTCTCGAAATGAGCATACCCGCACTCAAAGTAATTCCCTTCAGTGCCAGTGGTTTTGTTTTTACTTTCTAATTACTTTAGTGTGGCTTTTGTGTTTAGAGTCTGAGGTGAAAGCAGGGTGTTTTATTCCAGATGTGAGAATAGGCCACGTCCCTCGCTTTATCAGTTCCTGCCTTCAACCAATCCTGTTGTATATTCTCCTTGAGTGTCCTTTGTTAATCTTCTGGTATTTCAAAGCATAACAGATTGCTTCCATTTGAAACTGTTTTGTATTAAATTCTTCTATTTTTACTATGCATGCTGTACACCACCAAAAATATTACACATCTGAATTCGTACGCAGAAAATTCTTCAGAATACTTTTATTCTGGACTCAATTTCACTCATTTAGTACAATTTTGCACAGGGAAAAAAACGGCTTTTATTGTCTTTAAATTGCAGCACTTGTAACAATTTTTCAAAAGGTATTTGCTTCTCTCCTTCCTGCTTTCCCTCTTTCTTTTCTCTCTCTTTTTTCTTTCCTACTTGCTTGCTTTTATTTGATTCCTTTTTCTTTCCGTTTCCTTCCTTCTTGTCATCTTTTTTCTTTCTTTATTGCTTCCTTCCCTTGCTCATTTCTTTCTCTTCTTCCTACTTTCTTCCCCTTTTTCTTTTCATCCTTCCTTCTTTCCTTTCTGCCCTCCTTTCTGTCTTTCCTTCCATCTTTCTATCCTTCTTTTTCCTTCTTTCTTTTGTATTTTCTTCTTTCTTTCTTTCTTTCTTTCTTTCTTTCTTTCTTTCTTTCTTTCTTTCTTTCTTTCTTTCTTTCTTTCTTTCTTTCTTTTCCCAGGACCTTTTGACTATACGAAAATTAAGCGTAGGGCATAGTTACTTATAGGGGTTTTCAGCTACATATCATCCATTTGCATTAACATTTTTCTCCAAACCCATGTAGCATGCATCAAGGGATAGTGCCTCAGCCCACTTCAGCCATTGGCTTACTTCACTATGAGTTACTGCATACTTCCCTTTCACAAGGAACACATCCACACATAAAGTAGTTCCCTTCACTGCCTTGGAGTACTATGGCAATGTTTGCTTCTTTTGTGACCCAAAAACATCTTTGCCTTTAGTCATTTTTTTTTTGTAGATTGATGAACGCCCGGCAGCTTCCCAAACGTATAATGGTTTGAAAACCATGACAAAACAAGAATTTCCAAAAGGCTGGAGGAAAATACCAGACCTATTGGCTGTGCCAATGCCTGTCATGCAAACTTGCAATAAAGTTTTTTGGAGTGGCAGAAAGCGTGTGGCAGGTAAATGATAGAGCACATACAATTGGGCCAATTCACCTACCTATTGCCTAGTTCTCCCCTTTTCAAATTACTGGAGCTCAATTAACTCATCCTCTTCACATCAGTCAATGTTGACTTAAACCAGGACATAGTGAGGGTGATATTGTCGTTGATCAAATTCCAAGTGGCAGACATGTCAGAGTCACACCTATAACACAGCAAGTCAGACTACATTAGCCGTTGGTTTGAAAGATCTGTAGTCCCTCTGTGACTGTCTTAATAATATTTGACAATGGATGGTCCCCATTAAGATATAATAAGCTCCTCAAAAACTGGCATCCTTATCCATCCCTCCACAGAGATCTATCCGCTTTTCTCTGGTATTTTTATTTTGCACTTTCGTATAGTGCGAACAAGACGGCCTGAAGGTATTGGAGCGCTTTACATGAGCACCAGTTACCTTTTACAAAATCACATCAATTTTTTAGTCACAGCAAAAAAAAAAAGGCCGTCCTCGCCGCATCTCTCCTCTGTCATCGTTTTTCCGAGTCTCTCCCGGCCGGAACAGGAAACACCCAGGCTCCCCCAAGCCAATCATAACACTGTATTGCAGCATTGTGATTGGTCTGAGCGCCGTGGTTCGGAGCTCAGGCAGGGACTGGGAACCTGGGCATTTTCTCCACCTAGGCTCTAACAACAGCAAATATTCCCAATTCTCCTCTAGATCAGAAATAAAACACATTGTTTATATTCAACTGCTATATCCAATCTAGATTAATATTTCTGCGAGGATGACTACCTTCTACCTAGAAATGCAAATTGATCTTCAACTGTCTGGAATCACCTAAATTTCTTATTGGCCTTTAACCATTCACTTTGTAAATGTCTCCACTCTTGTTTCAGCAGATTTAATTCTGCTTTTCCTAAATAAAATATACAAGAATATGAACCCTGCCCCAAACCTAAATGGAACTAAAAAGTAAAAGCCCCAAGAGCCTATGGATCTGAATTAATTTTATTAATCAGTGAAAAATTTGCTGTTCCAGCAACCCTAAATTTCCTAGAAAAAAAGAAAGAATGAAAGATAAAGATAGATTTGGTCTAAAGCTAAATTCTTACTGACTGTGTGTAGAATCCAGTGGCCACCTGAACACCATGGAACTCTGAATGTCTAATACAATATTGTTATACATGTCTTTGCTGTAACAGGGTGCTTCTTCTTCCCCTACAAAAAACAAGTTTATCATATTTCTTTCTTCTGAATCTTTAGCATTTCTCGATAGATTTAAACATATTTGTGGAGGGTGTGGCCAGCAAAGCGCTCCTGTGTTAAGCTTCTAGACAACACCGCGCCAAGGCCACCTGTGAAATCCCTACATCACCACAACTCAAGGAGGAAAGACAGAGCGAACAGAAGGGCCATTGGGACCACCACCCTTCTGCTGGGAGACACTGTTATCCATGGTGATGGCGGACGGCGACCATGCGCTGCCTCGAAGCTTCATGAAGGCCAACTTGGCCTTGTACAGTCCTGGGGGGAAGAGGGTGGGGAGTAGCAGAAGAAGCAGCCTGGATTTAGCATCGTGCCAGCCTGGTTGAACGAATATGTGTGGACTCCAGTAAAGATGTCTGAGACCTCCCAGAGGAGAGAGCATTCCTAGATGCTCTCGCCTCAAGCTCTAATAAGAGCCGGCCACAGTGCATTGTATAATTTAACTTAGAGACCCCGTCAAGACCCATGGAATAAATAACGTTGCACGCTGGAGAGAACCATTTAACACTGGTGGCGTAAAGGTACAGAGGCTGCTGTAAGGTCTTCGTTTGGGGCAGTGTGGGGACCAGGGCAAGTAAAATCATATTCTGATTCCTTATTGTTTAAAGGTTGTTGAAGGGAGGTTTTGAGACGCCATATCCCATAGGGCTGCTTGGACGTAGAAAGGGACTCCACAGCTACCAGTGTGGGCTCTCTTTGAATACATTCAATAATAGCAAGTCCCAGAGAGACCTATGATCTTGTTAGAAGTGGGCGGGATGAGTGCCAGAATAAATCTGATCAAAGGCCCCAGGGTACAACACTCCGAAGAAATGGTGAACACAAAACATAACTGTGCCGCCCGAGAAAGAGAAGACTTGATGGGCTACCTCTCTACCCGTTAAAAACTCCCTGGTGGAAAGCTTTGTCGCTCAAGCTAAAATACTGAAATGTGAGATGACATCAGCTATTTCAGATCTCGCAACAGACATTTCAATCAATTAATCAATCAATCATAGCATTTGTAAAGCGCACTACTTACCCGTGAGGGGGCGGGGGGAATGCTGCTACTGCTCAAAAAGCCAGGTCTTGAAGAGTCTTCTGAAGGTCAGCAGGTCTTGGGTCTGACGTCGGTGGATAGGGAGGGTGTTCCAGGTCTTGGCGGCGAGGTGGGAGAACGATCTGCCGCCGAAGGTAGCTTTTCGGATGCGGGGGACTGTGGCGAGGTCGGCGGAGCGAAGCTGGCGGGTGTGGGTGTAGAAGCTGAGTCGTCTGTTGAGGTACGCTGGTCCGGTGTTGTGGAGTGCCTTGTGTGCATGGGTGAGGAGCTTGAAGGTTATCCTCTTGTTGATGGGGAGCCAGTGCAGGTCTCTCAGGTGGGGTGTGATGTTGCTGCGGCGAGGGATGTCGAAGATCAGGCGTGCAGAGGCGTTCTGAATGCATTGAAGTCGTTTCGGGAGTTTGGCCGAGGCTCCTGCGTAGAGGGCGTTTCCGTAGTCCAACCTGCTGCTGATGAGGGCCTGGGTGACCGTTCTTCTCGTTTCGGTGAGGATCCACTTGTAGATCATGCGGAGCATGCGAAGGGTGTTGAAGCAGGAGGAGGAGACGGCGTTGACCTGCTTTGTCATACAGAGGGTGGAGTCGAAGATGACCCCTAGGTTGCGTGCGTGGTCGGTGGGTGTTGGAGCTGTTTCCAGTGCGGTCGGCCACCAGGAGTCGTCCCAGGCCGAGGGGGTGGATCCGAGGATGAGGACTTCCGTCTTGACTGAGTTCAACTTCAGTTGGCTGTTCTTCATCCACTCGGCGACGGCTTTCATTCCTTTGTGAAGGTTGGTTTTGGCGGTGTGGGGGTCCTTGGTGAGGGAGAGGATCAGCTGGGTGTCATCGGCGTAAGAGATGATGTTGAGGTCGTGCAGTCGGGTGACGTGGGCGAGCGGTGCCATGTAGATGTCAAACAGCGTTGGGCTGTGGGATGAGCCCTGGTGTACGCCACAGATGATCTCCGTGGCTTCAGAGCGGAAGGGGGAAGGCGGGCGCTCTGTGTTCTGCCAGAGAGGAAGGAGGTGGTCCAGTCCAGGGCCTTCTCTTGGATCTTGGCGTCATGGAGGCGTGTGCGTAGTGTGCGGTGGCAGACCGTGTCGAAGGCGGCTGACAGGTCCAGGAGGATGAGGGCCGCGGTTTCTCTGTTGTCTAGCAGGGCCCTGATGTCATCGGTGGCGGCGATGAGGGCAGTTTCGGTGCTGTGGTTGCTGCGGAACCCGGACCGGGACGGGTCCAGAATGATGTTCTCCTCGAGGTAGCGGGTCAATTGTTTGTTGACGGTCTTCTCGATGACCTTCGCCTGGAACGGGAGCAGGAAGATGGGCCGGAAGGTCCGCCTTGGGTTTCTTGAGTAAGGCGTTGATCTCGGCATGCTTCCAGCTCTTCAGGAAGGTTGCTGTCTCGAAGGAATGTTGATGGCTTTCCAGAGATGGGGTACGATGGTGGTGCTGGCTTTGTTGAAGATGTGGTGTGGGCATGGGTCTGACGGGGATCCGAAGTGGATGGTATTCATGATTTTGATGGTGTCGTCATCGTTTATGTTGGTCCAAGAGAGCAGGCGGTCGGTGTGGATGGTGGTCGTGGGGAAGGAGGTCTCAGTGGTTGTCGGGGCGGTCGTGGCATTGAAGCTGTTTTGGATGTCAGCGATCTTGCGATGGAAGAAGGTGGCAAGCGAGTCGCACAGGTTTTGCGAAGGTGGGATGTCGTTGGTGTTGGTGTTGGAGCTGTGGTTTGAGAGTTCCTTCACGATGTTGAAGAGCTCTTTGCTGTTGTGTGCGTTGTTGTCTAGGCGGTCTTTGAAGGAGGCCCTTTTGGCGGATCTGATGAGGTGATGGTGTCTGCGGGCGGCGTTCTTGTGGGCTGCGTAGCTGTCCGTTGTTCGTTCACGGTGCCAGTTCTTTTCTAACTTTTGGCAGGTTTACTTCGAGGCCTGGAGCTTTTCAGTGAACCAGCTGGCTTTCTTGCTGGTGTGGCTGTTGGAGGGTTTCTTGAACGGGGCAAGGGTGTTGGCGCAGTCGTCGATCCACTGTCTGACGTTGCAGGCAGCGGTGTCGGGGTCGGTGGGGTCGGCGGTTGGGCTCCTGGCGAGGGTGGTGGTTAGATGGTCTTCGGTAACTTTGCTCCAGAAGCGGCGAGCGATCTGTTGGGTGCAGTGGTGCGTGGTGGGTTTCCAAAAGGTGAAGTGGATGCAGCGATGGTCAGTCCAGTGGAATTCGGTGGTGTGGTTAAAGGAGATGTGGTAGCTTGCGGAGAAGATGGGGTCGAGTGTGTGGCCGGCAGAGTGGGTGGGAGTTGTCTGAGTCTGAGGTTGGCCATCAGGGTGGTGGAGTTGGTGTCGTTGTTGTTCTCGAGGTGGAAGTTCAGGTCCCCGAAGAGGATGTAGTCCGTGGAGGCGAGGGCGTGTGTGCTGACAAAGTCGGCGATGGAGTTGCTGAACTGTGGTCGGGGTCCGGGGGGTCTGTAGACGAGGGTTCCTCTGAGGGTGGTGTTGGGGTCGGTGTGGATCTGGAAGTGCAGGTGTTCGGCGGTGCTGAGGGTGTCGTCGGTGTTGGTCGAGACTCTGAGAGTGTTCCTGTGGACAATGGCGATTCCTCCTCCTACTCCGTTGGTGCAGTCCCTGCTGGTGATCTCGTAGCCTTCCGGGATGGCTATGGCGATGTCAGGTGCCAAGGAGGGGTTCAGCCAGGTCTCCGTCAGGAAGGCGACGTCTGGGGAGGTTGAGTCGAGTAGGTCCCAGAGTTTAACGGCGTGTTTGCGTGCAGAGCTTTTGTTGAGAAGAATGCATCTGAGGTAGCTGGGTTCATTCCTGGTGGGCGGGTTGGCGAGTCGGGTGCTGGTGGAGCTGCAGTTCCGGCAGGAGAAGGGTCCTTGGGTGCACTTCGGGGCGGCCTGGAAGCAGGTGTGTGATCGTCTGGTGTTGAGTGCGTGGAGGGGGCTGGCATCGTAGCAGACCCGGGTGACGTGATGTTCACGGGGGCCACGGGTTCTGGCGCTGGGCGCGGCCCAGGCGCGGACAGGCTTGCTTTAGGCGCGCCTTTGGCGCGCCAGCGGCCCCCATAAGAAGGGGAGGTGGGATGGAGGAGCAGCTGGGAGGAGGGAGTGGACTAATGGGTGAGCGGGGGGGCTGGGCTGCAGGGGACGCAGCGGCGGGAAAACGGGGGCAGGAACGACGAGGGAACGGAAGGCAAAAAAAGGGCACAGGGCACGGAATACAACGGGGAAGGAGGAAAACACGAAGCAATTTAAACAGTAAAAACAGAACTAATACAGTACAAAGCAGGGGGGTGGGGCCACAGAGGACGCAGCGACGGGAAAAACGGGACAGGGACGGCGAGGGAACAGAGGGCAAAAGAGGGCACAGAATCCAAAAGAAACAAGCATTGGCATAGCCAATAGGCCTTGCCTTTGGGACCTTATAAGTGTTTAGCTACTGCCTGTTCAAAATAAATAAATATATAAGACCATGAAGGACAAGAAGAGACTTCCATCCCACATAACCCAGAAACTGGTCCATTGGCCGAGTGCCCGCCTTACCAATCTGACCCTAGGCGCCTTATGCTATATCCAGTAGTCGCAAATAACCCCAGTAACACTAACTCCAGGGGCAGGGGGTAACTCGGTGCTACTCCTAACACAGTGACTCCAGGGCAAGTAGTCTTCAGGCAGCTCCACATGTCACTCGAAACCTGAGCCAAATTTTAGCTGGACAGGGGCAGGTGAAAGACTCTGGTGAGCACCATACGGTGCATTATGGGATCGTGGTGGGTGTTGGGGGTTTATGATGATTAACGATCTGAGGGGGTCTGGGTGAAGGTGAGCTGTGGGCTTCAGTTCATTTAGGGAGGTAGCGTCTGATGGTCAGATGTGTGTTTTATCTTTACGAAAGAGCGTTATTCATGCACCGGATACCAGAACTGAGCTTTGCTTTCACTAAAAATGCTATGAATAACACCATTAAATTCACCCAGAAACCCAGCCTGAGAGCTGATACATAGATGTTTTCAACTTCACGATTAAAGTTCAAACAGTAACTCAGGAAAGAAACACAGATGCACGAAGGTAAATGAAACCACACCTACAAATGCATGCCCTTTAACGCAAAAATAGTCATGCATGCATGTAAGCGGGTATCTCATAAGTACATGTGAATACGATGTACATGTATTCTTATTAACATATGCATGCGTGTGCAAACATACTTGTAAACACGCAGATAGTGCTCCAGAAGCTGGTATTTGCAGATAGCTTTACCTCTGCTGGGACATTAGGTATATGTGTTTATTCAATTCAGACAATGCAACTCTGCTGCCTTGTGTGCACTAAATGCATTGGTACACATACAGTTTGGGGGTATTGCAAGTCCATTGATGCATCGACCTATTCATAAGGGAAGGGTTTAGGCACACTCATGGGCTCCAGACTCAACGTGCACGATGGATTCAAGCCTGCGTAAGGATTCCTACAAGTGCAACAACAGAGCCCATGTGCGCCGGGAATCAGGTGCAGCGCTTGAGCCATGTGTTACATGGATACATCTGAGTAGCTAGAAAGCTATGTCCGTGAAAGCCTTTGCACAAGTGCACATACAAAGCCATGCGCGCATAAAAAGGAATTGTATACATGTGAGTCAAAAGCCATGCATCTGTGGTCTAAATCACACACATGAAATTCACAGCAATGCATGTGAACTGATTATACAAATGTTGTTTCAAATGTATGCATGTGCACGGATTCACATACATGCCACGGCAATGCATGTGAAATAATTTGTACAAGTATGGTTCACGAGTCACATAAAACAATTAGGAACCAGCTCCGTCAGAGCCATGCATTTGAAGGGATATTAAGTAACATGCTGGCACAGAGAAATGCATGTGAAGGGCTTTGATCATGTGCATCTCTGGTGCCAGATTCACACTTGAAGCTCTGCAGCAGCACACGTGCACTGATGTGTACAATGCCCATCTCCTTCGACAGGCACATGCTGGGATCTGATGAGCGTCCGTGAGGGGTTGCATGCTGATTTCGAAGTGGATCGGTCTCAGAGGGACGGTGTTGTGTTGGCTGAGATCTTACCTAGCGGGTCGTCGACAAGTGGTCTGGGCCCCCCCGTACTCCGCCGAGGTGCCGCCTATGAATGTCGGAGTCCCACAAGGATCGGTGCTGAGCCCGACCCTTTTTAACATCTTCATGACTCCATTGGCGATACTGGCGGAGTCGATGGGTGCCCAGATCATATCATACGCTGACGACACCCAGCTCCTCTTCACCTGCAAGAAGGGCATGGAGTTTGACGGGGAGAGCATCCGTGGCTGCCTTGGGGCTGTCTTCAACTGGTTTCAGCATGGCAGCCTTAAGTGCAACCCTGATAAATCCGAGGTGCTCTTCTTCGGCTGTCAGGCAGAACCGCCCTGGCAGGAATGTAATTGTAATTGTAATTGTAATGGTATTTGTAGAGCGCGATTGCTGCCCATGGGCGTCCAAGCGCTAAGCTGACCAGAAGTGACGGAGGAGGTGCTATGGTACAGTGGGTTTGTCAAACAGCCATGTTTTTAAGTTTTTGCGGAATGATAGAAGATTTGAGTTGGACCGGAGTGGGAGGGGAAGGTCGTTCCAGAGCCTGGCGGTATTCAGCGAGAACATTCTTCCCCCTGCTCTGGCTCGCTTTACTCTGGGAATGACGGCAAGGAAGGCCTCCTTTGATCGTAGGTTCCGGTTGGGATGGTAGGGGTTAACAAGATTTCTGTTGATCGCTGGGCTTGTGTTCCAGAAAGTGCGGTGCGCCAGGCACAGTGCTTTGAAGGCTATCCTCTGCCTCACTGGCAGCCAGTGGAGAATTTTTAGGGCAGGTTTAGCAGACTGAGTGCGCGGGATTTCTAGCAAGGAACGAGCTGCACAGTTCTGGACAACCTGCAGTTTTCGAAGTGTAAACTCAGGTGCCCCCATGTATAGGGCATTGTTCGAGTCAAGGCGAGACTGGATTAGCCCTTGGACCGCAACCTTTTTGGCTTCTAGTGGCAGCAGTGGAAGAACCTTCCTCAAGGTTCTTAGAAGGCCAAAGCATGTGGCAGATAGTTTAGTGGCCTGGGTGGAGAAGGAGAGTTTGCTGTCCAACCATACTCCCAGGCTCTTCACGCTTTCCTTTGGGGTGGGGGGGGGACCCAGTGCATTAGGCCACAGGGAGGTGAATGGAACTGGAGAAGGTGGGCCTAGGAGCATGAGTTCCGTCTTATCTCCATTTAATTTAAGGGAGGAGTTGGTCATCCAACCCTTTATGTCCTCTAGGCAGTGTAGCAGATCGGCAGGGGAGCACTTACTGTTCTCGGTGGCCAGCGAGACCACCAGCTGGGTGTCGTCGGCGTATGACACGATTTTGATGCCATGTGGTTCGACGACACTTGCCAGCGGCCTCATGTAGACGTTGAACAGCACAGGGCTCAGGGAAGAGCCCTGTGGTACTCCGCAGCTCAGGGGTTTGCTTGAGGATACTGTTACACCGTCGAAGATCTGAAACGACCTCCCAGACAGAAAGGATTCCAGCCACCTTAAAGCGTCACCTGAAACTCCGATGTTATGGAGACGGTCCAGCAAGGTGGAGTAGCTGACCGTATCGAATGCGGCGCTTAGATCAAGGAGGATCACTGCCACTGATCCTCCTTGGTCCAGAATCCTTCTAGTATCTTCGGTGACTGCTAACAAGGCGGTTTCTGTCCCGTGTTGAGGTCTAAAACCTGTCTGAGATGTGTGTAACAGCGAGTGATCCTCCAGGTACTGCACCAGCTGGGCATTTATGTGCTTCTCTAGCACCTTGCTCGTCCAAGGAAGGAGTGAGATGGGACGGTAACTTGACAGATCGTTTGGGTCTAGGCTCGGTTTCTTTAGCAGTGCCCGTACCATGGCCTGCTTCCAGGCAGTGGGGACAGAGCATGCAGAGATGGACGAGTTCAAGAGATCCAAGATTACAGGCAGGATGGTTTTACTTGCCTGCATCAGGATATCTGGAGGGGCAGGGTCACGGGGAGATCCCGACTTGACCGCACGGGCCACTTTGCCTAAAGTGTCGAGGTCAAGGGGGAGAAAGTGCTCGAGCGACGGCTGGCCTGGACGGGGGGGTGGTCTGAGGCGAGATGGTTTGAATGCTTCCGGGGGGGTAGCTGCAGGTGGAAAGGTGGAATAAATTTTTGAAACTTTGTTATGGAAAAAATCTGCAAGCTCGTTACATTGCTTCTGGGATTTGATAGGGGGGGGAGCCGTGGTGGCGCTAGAGCATTGTTTTATAATTTGGAAGATTTCCTTAGGTTTGGACTTCGCTTCCATTATTTTCTCTGAAAAGTAGGTAGCCTGGGCTGCTCTAATCCCTTCTTTATATACCTTGATGGCCTCTTTATAAGAGGTCTTCTTTTCTGGGAGGAAATCTAGGCGCCAAGCTCTCTCTTTTTGTCTGCAAGTGCGTTTTAGCTGTTTTAGAGAGTCAGAAAACCATGGGGCAGATTTCTGAAGTCTCTTAGAGGAGGATTTACGCATCGGGAGAGTGGAGTCTAATGAACGGGTGATCCAGTCTCTATAGATGTCATTTCCCACATTAGGATCCGAGCAGGGGGAGGGGCAAGTGGAATCCAGTTGGTGCAGCCAGGATTCCAACGGGAGTTTTGACCAGTTCCTCCTGATGGTCACTTGAGGGGGTACTTGGGGATTTTTATAAGTGGCCCACGAGAAGGGGACCAGAAAATGGTCTGACCACGGAAGGGGGATGGGTGGATCAACCGTTAGGTCCAGGCAGTTGCTGAAAATGGGGTCTAGCAAATTGCCTTTTCCATGGGTCGGAGCCGCCACCAGCTGGGTGAGTTGGAGGGCCTCCAGATCTTCTAGTAAGTTCCGTGCGATGTGATCAGTAGGGGAATTAAAATGAAGATTGAGGTCCCCCAGAATCGTGTGGTTGGCTGATGTGAGGGTTCTTTCCGCAATGATTTCTGGCAGGGACCTGTGGAACATGTTTGCAGGTTCCGGGGGGCGATAAATCAGGGTGCCTGAGAAGGAGTTGTTTGCATCGAACTCTAAGCAGAAAGTTGCGCTTTCACAGTCAGGGATAGTGTCTGCCGAGAAACGGCATTGGTACTGGCTTTTCAAGATGATCGCCAGACCTCCGCCTCTGCCGACCGGTCTATCCACTCTGAGAATGTGATAACCTACGGGTAGTGCTCGCACCACGTCTGGATCGGAGTGGGCAGTGAGCCATGTTTCTGTCAGGAAGATTGCGTCAGGCTTTTTCTCCTCGAGCAACATGGCAATCTCCGTATGGTGTTTCGGCAGAGAGCGGCAGTTTAATGCAAACATATGGAACACCTGTACCTTTGCCGACGGAGTTTTGCGGAAGAGGTGCTTGCATCCCTGACATGAGCTGGGTAGTTCGGTGGGGACATATATAAGAGGGCATTGGGAAGTACAGAACCTACCTATTTTGTGTAGGGCCGCCGAGCTATAAATCCTGCTCTGGGCGGGGAAGGGGCCAGGGGTTGTGGCCCTGGGTCCCGGCTGGTCGCGGACGGGCGCAGACGGGCTTGCCTTTGGCGCGCCTTCGGCGCGCAGACGGCGCTCCCGCTGCGCTCGTCCGCTGCGCTTCCTGTAGATGCACATTTGTAGGGCGAGGGGGCGTGGCCTCTAGTGGGCGTGTCCGGCGAGCGCGCCTGCTCTGATGGCGGCCGCTTTGTTATTGTAGTAGCGCTACAGCGTATGCACCGCTGAGTGCTTCAGGGGGTCTTTTGGCAATTCAATTGGTTTAAAAAACAGATTTAACAAGTGACAGGAATGGTGGCCGGTTTGCATGTCCCCCCCTTCCTCTTCCTCTTTGGTCGCTAAAAATCTTGGGGTCAAAATCGATAACACCCTGGCTCTGAAAACACAGATCACAGGTCTCACGGGTACCTGTTTTGGTCTACTTAAAATGATGCGTAAATTCCTTCCTTTGCTCCCTTTAGCCCACAGGAAGCTGACAGTACAAGCTCTGATCTGTTCCAGGCTTGATTATTCGAATGTCCTCTACCTGGGTTTGCCGGACTATCTCTTGCATAAACTCCAGGTTGTACATAATTCAGCGGCAAGAGCCATCTTCGGCCTACCCCGCCAAGCCAGATCATCTGAGTTGCTTTCCTCCCTTCACTGGCTTCCGATCAAGAAGCGAATCACATTCAAAGCTCTTACACTGGCCCATAAGGCACTCCATTTGGTGGGGGCCTCCTACATTCAGAAACGGCTTTCTTTTTACAAACCCTCCAGATCTCTCCGGTCGGAAAATCTTGGCCTGGCAAGGGTGCCTCCCATTAGGAAAGTCAGAATTGGTGGACGTTCCTTTAAATATCTCGCTCCCAAACTATGGAACTCCCTTCCTGTTGATCTCCGTCTTATTCCCAACCTGTTTGCCTTTAGAAAGGCCTTGAAAACCTGGCTTTTTAATCAGTAATTCTGTTATGTTTCTGTTCTCTATTTTCTTTTCTCAGTAATGGGTCAGAAAGCGCCGGGACACTCCTTGGAGTAGCCGTGCGCTATACAAGTCACCCATTAACATAACATAACATAACAAGCCCTCTATTAGTTGGCCCCCAAAGCAGAGCATAACAGAAGACCTACATGCCCGCCACTCCAGTGTTTAAACAAGTGAGGGGTCACGGAACAGAACATGCACCCTCCGAAGGCTCAGATGAGCAGGAAACAAAGATGGGGGGATGGAGAAGTGTGGGGGGGCGGTGCATTGAACATGTACCCTCTCTTGCAATGAGAATAACACAAGTTAGGGATGTGGCTCCATTAACAGAGCTGCCGATTTTGGTCTTCGGACTTTTTTGAGCCTCAGCATAGGCTCTAAAAAAATATTCTGGTATTAATAAATAAGTATAATTTATATACAGCCTTGTGCTAATTATTTATTTAAGTGCATTGTTTTAAAAGGCATTTGGCTGTACGACAGTTACAGGATGCGGTGAACAAATGTTACTGGATCAAAACAAGCGGAGGAGGGGGAGGGGAGCACAAACAGAACAGGGGCCCTCCAAAGGCTCTGATGAGCAGTAAACAAAGAAGGGGGGGGGGCGTGGTGGGGGAACAGTGCTTTGAACATGTCCTCTCCCTTGCAACAAGAATAACTCAAATAAGGGATGTGGCTTAATGAACACAGCTGCCCAGCTCAGGCTTTATAAAAAATATGGGGAAGGCATTAAATAAATATAATTAAGCAATGTCCAGTTACAGGATCGGTGTAAATGTTACCGAATCATCAAAAGAAAACAAGCGGCCCAACGTGCCTGTTGAGCAGGAAACAAAGATGGGAAGGGGAAGTGTATGGGCAGGAAACGTGTGTTAGGTGGGAAGCAAAAACCATGCTTGCAATAAGCATTGGCCGCGCGCACGCGGCCGCGGCCGTGATCTGTGGTGGGGGAGGGGGAGAAGCGGGAGTTGTGTGCGTGCGTGACCAATGCTTGGAAAAAAAGGACACGAGTGGTGCTCGTGCACGATGTCGCCTCCGCTCGTGCATGTGCGCGTAACCGCACGTTCCATGCCAGCAAAAAGCATGTGGTAGGACTTTTCAAAGCCCACTACTAAATGTCTCGCAGCGCATGCGCTGGCTCAGGCGGGACCTAAAGAAGGAGGAAAAACAAAACAGTTAACAATAAAAACAGAGGAGGAGAAAAAACGAAACAATTAAACAATGAAATAGAAGCAATATAATACAGGCAAACCTTTGGCCAACCACTGGCCACCAGGGATGAGGCGCAGGCGGAGGGCCTCGAAGTCATGGCAGTGGCAGCAGCAGCGAGCAGGGGACACGGGCACAGCAGGTGGTGCTGTTGCGGTGTGGGGAGCGACCTGCCTGAAGCAGGGTCAAGGGTCGCTCTCCTCACCGTGCAGCGGCCGCCATAAGATGGGGAGGTGGGAGGGAGGAGCAGCTGGGAGGAGGGAGTGGATGAATGGGCAAGCGGGGGGCGGGGCCGCAAGGGACGCAGCGGCGGGAATACGGGGGCAGGAACGGCGAGGGAACAGAAGGCAAAAAAAGGGCACAGGGCACAGAATACAACGGGGAAGGAGGAAAAAACGAAGCCATTTAAACAGGAAAAATAGAAGCACTACAGTACAAAGCAGGGGGGCGGGGCCGCAGGGGACGCAGTGGCGGGAAAAAAAGGGGGCAGGAACGGCGAGGGAACAGAAGGCAAAAGAGGGAACAGAATCCAATAGGAAAAATGGAGGAAAAACGAAACAGTTAACCATAAAAACAGAGGAGGAGAAAAAAAAAACAATTAAACAATGAAATGGAAGCAATACAGTACAGGCAAACCTACGGCCAACCACTAGCCACCAGGGATGAGGCGCAGGTGGAAGCCTGCGGATGGAGGAGGGCCTTGAACTCGCGGCAGTGGCAGCAGCAGTGAGCAGGGAACACAGGCACAACAGGTGGTGCTATTATGGTGTGGGGAGCGATCTTCTGTAGCAGGCTCAAGGGTCGCTCCCTTCTGTGCCATCAGCGATCATGTCAGCACCATTAAAGAAAATATCTCTTAGGCTTGGCATTGTAGGAAACCTCTTCTTAAGTGTTTCATGGAGGACAATGTCAGAACTGACAGAACTTAGAAACATATGTGGCAACTTGGCAGACAGGTCGCACCGAGAAAATCTTAGGCTGCAATGTGAATGACATCTAGGGCTTTTGAGTTGCCCTGTCCAACAGGCAATCCAGTTAACCTAGCATCTTCCTCACTCAAGGAGCAGATCCTGCATAAAGCCAGGAAACAAGAGTTGCTCCCATTCAAAGACTATGAAATTCAGATATTCAAAGACCTCAACAAGTGAAGGACCCTAATACTGATCACATCTAAGCTCATGAAAAGACTGATTAAACATTACTGGTCCTTCCCATTCGCACTGTGGTTCCAACCTGTCTCCAACATGCACATAATACATGCTACAGAAGAAGGGGTGGAACTTCCAGGTCTACCGGGAAGGAATCGTGTGACAATACGTGAATGAGTGGAGGTCACAACATTGCGAGCTGAAGGAAGATGGTATAGGGGTCAGAATGGCCGTCAGAGTAGACAACAAAAACAAACTGGATTAATGATGATGAGAAGTTATCAACATCATATGAAGGGGCATACCTCTCTGAGCACCACAGCAGTTGCAGATTCTTGGACTCACTCAGTTGACGTTAAGATATAAAGTTTCTGTCAAGCTCAGAAGATATCAGACAATATCTATGTATTGCTTTATTACCTTCTAAATGTTTTCCAAGGCTGCTTACCAGACACAGCCTTTGTGTGGTGGTGTCCCTCACAGCAGGCTAGCCTCCAGCCTGGAGCACCCACAACAGAAGCACGAAGAGGAGGTAGGGCTCTACATTAAAGTGTAATTCATTTACACAAAAGGTTTGGCCCTCCCTAAAGGGACCCCTTCAACCTGCAGCTCTGCCCCTCCTCACCCATATACCAACTACAAAAGGGCACTCCTTCAAGAAGTCTAATAATCAGCAGCCATTTGTTGTCCTCGCCTTCCAGCTGGGGGTAATACAAACTAGAGACACTCAAATGCATCCCACTCTGCTGTATAATTAATACTGTGAGTCAAACCTGTGGATGAACACCAGAATCTCCTTTTCAGTGAGCCCATTATTTCCCATGGATTATCTCGACATATGCGTCCAGCCATTATTTTTCACTTTCAACCCTTGAGATAATTAACTGACCTGCCTGGATAGGTGGTCTAGCAGCAGCCTAGCAATGGAGAGATGGTTTACCTGATTCTAGTACCTATCAAAAATCCCGAAATTAGCACAATCTTCACAAGTAAATAATGTTGTTTCTTTCTTCATTCCTGCATCATCAAACTGTATGCTGTCTTAAAAATATTATCTCCATTCCTTAAATCTGGCATTAAAAACTATCCTTTCAATAAAACTTCTATTTGTCAACTATCCTTTTATTTTACTCTCTTTTCAAATGTCCCTCTCCTTCCATTACATTCTCTACATGCCTTTTTTTTGGGGGGTGCGGGGAGTTTTATATAGCGCAAATCTAATCCAAAGGTATCAGAGGTTTTACATGAGCATCAGTTATGTTACAGACGGACACACTGATTTTTGTTAGGCACGGGGAGATTTGGGGGCATAATATCAAGGCCGCTTTTGCGTCCGCTTTCAGCCGAAAAGTGGCTATAATTTTATCGCTTTATCAGCAAGGTCACGCTATCGCGTGAATCCTTGCCTTAGCGCCCTTTCCCTTAACTCCCAGCTTTGCATCTCTAATGAAATGCAAAATTGATGTTCCTCCCCAAAAGAACGTGAGAAATGTCGCTAACCAACATTTCTCCTATTACCTAGCCTCATGCTAACCTGCAGAGCGATAAGAAAAGTAGCGATAACCGCGGTTATCGCTACTTTCCTTACGCCTGCTTTTCATCTGACTTAGCCATGATATCCAATGGAAGGTGAATATCATGGCTGAGTCTGCCCTGCCCTATCAACAAGCTATCGCCAAACATTGTGCGATTATCGCTGGATTTCCAGCGATAATCGCACATTTGGCAGCTTGCGCCTGGAATTTTATCGCTGTTGAGATAAACGTTGCTGATAGCACGCTATCTCAGCGATAAAATTCAGCGTTAGCCGGCGATAATTATCCTCGCGCTAAGCGCGCTGAGCGATAATTATCACCGGCCATTGCTGATATGCCCCTAAGTGATTTGCCCAGAATCACAGGATATTGAGCGTCCCTGCCGAGACTCGAACCTGGTTCCCCAGCTTAGAGGTTGACCGCTCTAGCTGCTCAGCACAACCTACTCGGACACATGCATTTTTGCCTATACTCTCTTATTGTAGTTCTGAAAATCTCCCACAACTCACCTACAAGATCACTCTGAAAGTCATACCCATGCAACCTACAATACCTAATCTTCTCTAACCAACCATGTGCATGAGCACACATACCCACCACTAATGATTGCAACTAAGCCCTTTTAATTTAGTCCACCATAAAGGAACAGGAACGACTTCATGGAATGATTTGCTTTGAGTGCACAAAACTCATTCCAATAACTAACAGTAACCAATAACACTGGACTAACCACTAACCTTGGGTTCCAGAACAGTGTGCTGTCCAGTGTAAAGCATTCAAGGCTTCAACAGGGATAGTAAGTGCTATATAAATACAATTACAACTATTGGCCGAAGAGAGGTTCGGTTGGGCATGGCTGGTCAGCTGGTTGTTTTGCTAGCTGGGGATTGGGCTAGGGAGGACATGACCTCTGTTATGGGGCACGGGCAACAAGAAAATGCCTGATACCTAGAGTCGAGTGACAACCACTGATAGAGCACTAGTTGATGACCCATCTAATGGGAATGTAAGCACCCTAAGTGTAGATGGTAAGATGGTTCTAGTAGAATTTTGGGGACTTAACTCCTCAGCTAAAAGACACAAGATCTCTAATATCATCATCTCGGAATGTCCTGCTATCATAAGCTTGCAAGAGAACCACTTATCGAAGGACACAAGATCGATAACCCACAATCAATATGCTACCCAGTTCTTAGCCACCTCACCTGGGGAGGTCAGTGGGGTGATGTTGGCTTTACAAAGGGACCTGTGGTCTTAGCTGCAAGAAATACTGAAAGGAAGAGTTGTTACTCATTATGTGATCCTTATTGGTAACCTTAATGGCACTGCCTCCACTATAGTGTCCTCATGTGTCTCTAATTCACATCAAGAGCAATTCTTACATGCACTAATAGAGCTAATAAAAGAAAACATGACTGGTAAATTAATTTGTGTCGGAGACTTCAAAATAATGCAAGCTTCTATTCTGGAGAGGTACCCACAAAATAGATACATGAAGGGCACAATTTCACAATTCCTGCTGTCCTTTCTAACCTCAGTGGCAGTATGTTTCAAGAACAACTCATCCCACCTTTAAGGACTATATTTTTTCTAACACCATAACAGAACATACAGGATAAAAATACATTATTAGGGGCTCAAGCACTCTTATTAGAATAGCTGAGAGGGTTAAAATGGTATTCCTAATGACTTCCAGCCATCATTTGTGATTTCTGCTTTCAGTAATATTCCAGGGAATAGAGGGACATGGAAGTTTGGTACAAATATGATTAAAGATACAATGTATGAGTATGTATGACTTAGAAATAATAAGGACAAAGATTTTTTTTGTCCTCATTCATAAATAAGCAGATTGTCTTTAAGCGGGTATAGGCTCTTTCCTGGCTCCTACAGAGGGAGGTCAAGGACTCATCCGTTACTTTACCACCTCTATGGTTCCTGGGATGGCCAACCGCAAGACTCCTGGGGAGAAGCAGAGGAGGAGCATAGCAACCTGTCCTAAATTCAACCTCCTTCCCGTAATCTCACTTATTTAATAATCATTGCACCATTTTAAGGTGTTGTGTTATCGAGCTTGGTGGCCCATTCCTTCCAAACCACCCAAAATCTGGTTATTTTTCTCAAGCAAAAGGCATGATCCAAATTATAAACTTTTTTAACGGAGGCAACCCATTTAAAAAATACTGGGGGCTGAGGCGATACCCATTTTTAAACAAATTTCTCTCCTTGCCAAGAGAATTAAGATAAATCGCAACGAGTCTTGAACTTTAGAAAGCTTACAGCTGACATTCTCCTCTGGGAGAACTCCAAAGATAACCAAAAACAGGCCTACCTTAATTTCTTACCCCAGACCCTCTGAGATGGTTTTACCAATGTCATGCCAGAAGCCCTGAATCCGAGAACACTGCAAAAACATGTGCAGATCATCCGCATTCACAGAGGCGCACTTCAAGCAGACCTTCACACCTTCACCTCACAGCTTTGCAAGCCTCTTAGGGGCCCAGTGAAGTGTAAACAGATGGTTTCTCCTGAGAGGGGCAGCTTTAACAACACTCTCTAAGGTGCTCATCAATGCTTGCCATAAAGATGTTATGTCGGTCGAGGGCAGGTCTCTTCTCCAGGGCTCCTCCATTGGCGTCTTACTAATAGCCGGTGCCATTTAGATACTTCTTTACGTTGATGAAGCAGGCCTAGGAGAGTGCTCTCATATTCTTTGTTTCCATCCCCATCATTCCCCAGATTAGCAGCCCAGCTGGACAGTTGGTAAAATTTGAATCTAGACAGCCTCTTGTTCGTAATGTTATTTAGACAGTCCCATGAGAGTAGCTATTTGTTTTGCAATAATTGACCCCATTTCTCAATCCCTTCTTCTAATAATGGGGCCGACAAACTATCCTTAAGACGCGCAAGCGTGCCCGGAGAGTTCCAAATGGGGGCACCAACACTGTAGTGCTGGATCTTTAGAGTCTTTCTGAACTGATACCAGATCTCAACACCTTTAGTTTGACTTTTTTGAAAAATGTAGAATGCCCAAACTTGAAAAGAAGACCATCGCCACCCTGGGGGACACTCCTAGACATAGCTTGGAGAAAGGGAGGGTAACAAGAAGATCCAAATAAGAGAGCTTCGTAGCTTCCTCCAGGCAATTCTCACCCCCTTATTAGACCAGAGAAAGCTGCATATATCACCTTGCAGTGCTTTTAATGTTTTAAGATAAAAGGATAAAGGAATCGCATCTAATATAAATGTACATTTTGGCAAGATTGACATTTTAGCCAGGTTGGAGAGGCACAAAATGGAGAGTGGGTGGCTACCCCAGGATCTTATTAATGTTATTGTTGCTTTCCTTTTTAATTCAAGGGTTAACCTGTGCTAACCTGGTAATGTCATGTGTGGTCTGTACTCCTAAGTATCTAATTTGTGGTTTAACTGATGGGATATTTGATTGCGTATTTCAGGACATAATTTCAGTTTTTTGGCGATTGATTAAATAGCCAGAAACCCTCCCAAAATCCATTAAAAGTTGCTCTAACCTACGTAAGATATTGGAGCGCTCCATAGTAACGATCATCAAATCGCCCGCATAGAGGTCTATTTTCTTCACCCACCCATTCCATTCAAATGGTGCAAAGATTTGACTAGCCCTGATACAACATGCCAGGGGTTCAATGTATAAGTCAAAGAGTGATGGGGAGAGGGGGCAACCCTGTCTTGTTCCTCGCTCCAACTTGATTGAATAGGTTAGATTCCCATTAACCACTATCCTCACTGTAGGGGGTCTTATTAATATTACTAATGACCCTGGCGAATTTATCCTCTAACCCAAAGATGTGAATCATGAAACTTAAAAAGGGCCAGCTCACCCTATCAAAGGCCTTGGCCTTATCAAATGCAAAGATGGTAAGAGGTAGTTTTTCAGCTGAGACGATATCAATTGCACCAATCAACTCATGAGTTAAAACATGAAGTTGACGACCCCTAATAAATCCCTTCTGATCGACCTGAACCAGAGAGCCCATCACAGGATTAAACTCCCTGCTAAGATTTGCGCATAGATTTTATAGTTGCAATTCAGGAAGGAGATAGGCCTATTGGACTCACATTTTTTATGGTCTTTATTAGGCTTCAAAATTAGTCTGGCAGCTGCCTCATCCCAAGATTTAGGAATCCGGAGATAATCGGAGAAGATGCTGTCAAACATTTTTGCCAAAACCGGGGAAATTTCCTCAGCAAGAGAAATATAAAACTCGTTGGGAATAGCGTCTATCCCTGCAGTGCTACCTCTTTTTAGATTTTTCATTGCAGCCTTAAGTTCTTCTAGGGAGATGTTTTGGTTCAGCCGTAAAGCTTGGTCATCAGCAAGTGAGGGCAATGTTATTCTATCAACATAATCTTTAATTTGGGGTGTCGGAGATTACCTGATCCTCTGCATATTTTGGTCCTGAAAAAAGGACTCAAATGCTTGTTCTATTTTAGTATTCTCCGACCAGACCCCCCCCACCCCGATTCAGCATTGACAATCTCCTTAGTTATATTCCTTATTTGGTTGATGCAAACTTCCAGGCAAGGAGCTTCTCACATCCTTCTCCATATTCATAATTAGCTAATTTACTAGCCTCCCATCTTCTTCTAGTAATGCTGTCTAGGTAGTCTACTAACACCTGTCTTTTAACTATAACTTCATTGTTATCCACCCTCTGCTCCTGGTTGCCTTGTTGAGTATCTTTTTTACTCAGAACTCTGGAGATGTCTTCTTACAGTTTTTTTATCGTAGCTCTGGTTTCCTTATGCTTTTTTTCCGGCAAAACTAATAACTCTGGCTCTTATAAATGCCTTATAGGCATCCCATATTATATGTGGTGGGGCAGAGGAATCATTAATTAAAAAAAAAGACAGGGTATCACTCTTCAGCTGTATTATTGCTGGTGCATTGGAGAGTAGAGATCTATCCAAAGTTCATCTTCCAATCAAAGAACTTCTCTCTATTTGTAGTTCCATCAGCACAGCAGAGTGATCTGAAAATGCACCGGCATATGTGCCACCGCTTTAATGCTATTTGTCAGCCTAGTATCCACCAAGAAAAAATCAATTCTGGAGAAGTGCCCATTTTTTTTATTATGGGATGTAAAACTTTGGGGGCCACTTATTGCCTTGTTCTTTACTCTCCAGATATCTGTAAGACCTAGATCTTCCATCAATACTCTGATAAAAGAACGCATTTTAGAGGGTACTACTTTCAATCTATCAAGAGTGGGATTCAGGAGAATATTAAAGTCCCCTCCCATAATAACAGGAAAATTAGATTGTAGTAAGTGATTATAAATTGAATTTAACGGAGCGTCATCATCTATGTTTGGACCATAGTACCCCACTAAAACAAACCATTCATTCTGAATCTTAACGTCAACAATAATCCATCGCCCCTTAACATCCACCTTAAAGGCCCCCGGGGTCGCCTTTACTGATTTAAAAAAAATAAGAGCTACTCCTTTCATGCAACATGTTTGGGTTGTATGAAGAGAGCTTTCAATCCAATTCTGCTTAGCTTGAGCGGCCTCCCATCAATGGTTAGGTGTGTTTCTTGTAAAATGATAATATCATAGTTGGATTGGCTCAACTATTGGAGGATCCTCCTTCGTCTACCCGCTATTCTAAGGCCATTAATGTTTCATGTTAAGATTTTAACTAGGGTAAAAACAGACATTTGACTTTTATCGGTTCCAATGTTTTATCACCAGTTGGACAACTTGGTCATGGCCTACCCTTCTCTTATTTTCAGTTTCATTTACTATAGCCAAATGATGAGGACTTTTTTTTCTTTTTTTCCCTAATATGCTCCCCACCCAGTGAAATACAAAACTAAATTGCTTCTCTTGTGACCTCCACCCCCCCCCCCCCCAAGGGAACCCTCCATAAATATAACCTGGGTATGATGAAAGAAAATACCCATTGGAGCTCACATCACCCTCCTGATCAAGACAATTAAATCAAAAGGAAAGATTATCCCCGAGCTTTTATTTGATCGATGAAAGTCCCTACCTCCTTAGGATCCCTGAAGTTAAGCATTTTATCTTTTGACTGAATCGGGAACATGGCGGGTTAGTCCGGCCATGAGCTCCATCCCATCTCCTCCGGATATGTTTAGCTAATCTCCTGAGCCTTTCTTGAAAAAATACTCTGAGTTTTGGAATCCTCTACACGCCCGCTCCTGCTGTCGCTCCCTTGCATTACCGCTGCTCTACTGTCTCACTGCCCCAGCTGTCCCGTTCCTCACCGCAGCGGGAGAGATGTGGCGGCTTTCTGCGACCTGGGAGGCCATGCTCCTGCACGTCTTCGTTTTCTCAGCCCCGGGGGGTCTGAGAGCATGGCTGACCTGGCTGGCTGGCTGGTGAATGCAGCCCGGCTCCATGGATTGCCCATGCTGTAGGCGGCATTCGCCTGGATAGTCGTGCAGCATCAAGGATCTCCTTCTTGGCACTCCAGGCAGGATTAGCCCCTACTGGGTGCCCCGTTCTGCAAGTTTCATCACTAGTGGTTCTGTGGGGGCTGAGCCACTCAGCAGATTGCTGCCGTGGATATACCAACAACACCGTGGTCCCTTTTAAATTCCATCCTCCTCATCGGCCATTTCTTTGTCCATTAGCCCTAGATGGGCTAAGCGCTGTGATAGCAGGGGACCAAGGATTGCTTTCCCTCCTAAACAAACACCACAGAGAAAATGGAAAGCAAAGCTTATTAAACCAGATTCTGTGCAGGATGAGCAAGTAAAACGGGTGTAACGTCTGATGTCCATTTTTTTTCTGAGACTGCTGATTCTACTATCTCACCACCACAGATTGAGGGTTTGCCTGGTGAAAAGAGGATAGAGGTCCCTAGAAGAATCGCTATACAAAATAAAAACCTTTGTATTTTGGGGTCTCTTGCAAACCTTACTACGATTCCATCTGCCCCCATTTTTGGGAAAACTGTGACAAAAAAGCTCGACAGGAAAACTGGGGGAAATCAGTCTCTTAACCCTCAAAACCCTTCTTCAATGTCCTCGGCACAACAACTAAAGGAAGCACCCCAAGTCAGGATAATCCCATCTCTTAGATCCTATTTCAAGGTACATGCTAAAGCTCAACCTCCCCGGAGACCTTGTAATCGTACCAGAATAAGGGGGCTTTTACGGAGGCTTTTGTGATAAGCATGGAGCCTAATAATGCTAATATTTCAGATGAAGGGGCGGTGCACTTGAATATTGCCACCTCTAATAGATTCCATGTCTTAGGGGATTGCCATGGTGACCCTGTCAACCCGTCTGTCGAGATGAACCAAGCTTCCTCCCCGCTGACCCCTGGAGACCCTCAAGCCTCAAATATTCAAAAACAACTGGAACTAGCAGATATGTTAGAGGCTCCAGCTTCAGAGATCAGAAACAAGTTTGCAATCTCGGAAAGGACTCTGTCTCAAATTTTAGACTCTTGTGAGACTTTAGAGGTCAAAATGTTGGCAATTACAGAAAGAATATGTGTGATGGAAGGCTCAGTAGAGGCCTTCATTAAGGAAGTGGAGACCAATCAAACCGAAATACAAATACTAAAGAGTGGTGGGAAAGTTATACTGGACAAAATTGAGTGCCTAGAAAATAACGCTAGGCATAACAATATTAAGGCTCTTAATATCCCGGAAGGTCTAGTGAGAGATAACATGAAAAGTTTCTTCATAAACTTACCAAAGGAGTTTATCCCCACCATTGACTCCCAAGACCTCAAGGCTGATATTCAGAGAATTCATAGAGATCCCTTCTCAAAAAATCTGAATAGGACAACCCCCAGGAGAATTTTGCTTAGCGAGTACTGTTTGAGACTTTAAAAGCTGGTAGTTTCACTCTAGGGGAGTGGTCATTTCGGATTAGGTCGGATCTCTCAAGAATCATGCAGGAAAGGCAGTGGGAGCTGGGGAAATTCATTCCAATTCTAAGATCTTTAGGTGCAACAATCCAACTGAGATTTCCAGACCTACTTAAATTCATGTGGAAGAATAAAATGCTTAACTACAAGAATAAAGATGTTTTGTCCCCAACTGTTTGGAACGTCTTCAAGGCAATGGTCAGAGGTAAATGCATCGCAGTGAAAGTTGTCCAGAGACAAAATTCGGGACCTGATATCAAAAAAGCAGATTTAAAAAAAGCCGACTAACACTAGTGGGAGTCAGGCACTCTTACAGCATAGACAGACCTCACTGCTGTGAAATGGTACTGCAGTTCAAACATAAATAAATTCTATGAGAAAAGCCAATAGAGCTAACCAGATGCTATCTGCCAGTTTACGCATGCGCTGCAGCTAATGCTTGAATTCCCATTATCTGTGATATATAGATATATATGGCTGCCTCTTTTCCTCTGAACATGAGAAGCAACAAAACTTTTGCTCTTTCTTCAAATAACTTTATAAGAAAGAACAGATTGAGAATGACACATTCAATGCTTTCTTCGAGGATATTACCCTTCCAGCACTGAGACGGTCTAATTGGACAGCTTTAGAAGAACAATTATAGGAGGCAGACATGACGAGGATAATTAAAAATATTAAGGGTAACAAGACATCAGTCCCAGATGGTCTTACACAGGCTTTCTATAATTAGTTTGAAACTGTGCTGATCCCACAATTAGCCAAGTTGGGTAACTCCTTTCTGGAGACAGAATTGACATCCCTTTTGATGAGAGAAGCTGAAAAACGGACAAGCCAATTGTTTCTCATGCAAGTCCATTTCACTTTTAAGAGCTCAGAGTATTTACAAAGATATCACAATATAATAAACAGATATAATTTTGGGCTATTCTGGATAGACTCCCATCAATCAGGATTTATTAAAAATAGACAGAAGTTTGATAACATCTGTAGCACTTTGGATCACATGGAGAAATCAAGTTTAAAAAAACCTGTTGGTTGCACTTTCACTCAACTAGAAAACTGGTCATTTCTCCAATATGTCTTCCTTGAGTGGGATTCGGCATGATAATGCGGAAATATATACAGGCAGGCAAAGCAACGTCTTCTGCCAGAGTTGTGGTAAATGGTGAAAAATCAACTTGATTTCCTTTAAGTAGCAGAAGTAAACAAGAGTGTTCTCTTTCTCCTCTCCACTTTGCCTAGATGATGGAACCACTAGGTCCTAAAAGCAGAGGTTGTCAGAGGTATGCATTTTGGAGCTACAGATCATAAGATACATCTATTCACTGATTGTCTCCTTCTGACACTTAGCAACTCAGAGAGATCCACCACCCAAATTCTAGATATACTGAAGCAGTATAAATAGATTTCTGGTTTCAGGATGAAGTCCTCAAAAGTGAAATTGACGGGGGTGGTACTTCATACAGAAGCTAGAACACGTCTGAAATCTATATCACCATTCTTAAAGGCAAAAAATAAAATCAAATACTTTGGAGTGTGTAGAACTCCCACTATTCACAGCTTGTATACCGCAAACTATATGGCTTTTTTTGAGGAACTCAAAAGCCAAATTGCAAAGGTGGAGCCCACTGTTTGTAACTGGCTGGGGAGAATCACAGTGCCAAATATAAATCTCCTCCTGCTATTACTATACTTGTTCCAAGCCTTGCCAAATATAGGGCCCAATTCAGAAATTGACAAATTTTAAATTTCTTGTGACAAATTCATTCAGAGAGATGGGCACGTCCTTTTGGGACCTGATGTGGCTTCCTTCGAGATATAGACTGGCAATCACTTACACCTCATAGATAACTTTCCTCCTCGTGACATTATTGGACATGCTGTCCCAAAACCATGAACAAACTACTTTCCCCTCCACTCGCACCCCCACACATCATAACCCTGATTGTAATCTTGCATTAGAAAGTGAGGTCTTTCCGAAATGGAGAAGGAGAACTGCCTTATGTTGTGTCATATGTTTCTCTCCGGGGTAATTAAGTCTTTTGATTCTTGTAAAAGAGGTTTTGCAGTTGAAGAAAAGGAAGGGTTACACCGTATCAACGGTGTCACTGAACCTTTTTCCCCTTTAACAAGGTGTCAGCAACAAGAGACCTGATGCCCTTTGAAAACCTCTTTCACAAATATGACAGTGTTAAAGGACTCATCTCTAATATTTATGTAAAATCAAATTAAACATATCCGGAACTTAAATTATTATTGTTGTTGTTGTTATTATCATTATTATTATTGTTGTTGTTGTTATTATTGATATTATTATTGTTGTTGGTGGTGGTGTTGTTTTTGTTGTTATTATTGATATTATTATTATTATTATTGTTGTTGTTGTTGGTGGTGGTGTTGTTGTTTTTGTTGTTGTTATTATTGTTATTATTATTAGCATTTATGAAATTCTACTGTTACCCAGAAAGATGTCCTAGCACTGGAATGGCAGTTTACTCGCCACGCTAAATTTGACTGACTAACGAATGTCCAGCCAGGTCTTAAGGGTCTTCTTGTAACGTGCCAAGTTATAGATAGAGTGCCAAGAGGGTGGCATAGGCGAGAATGCCTGAACCAAGAACCTGCTGCCCTCGGTCCATGAGCATATGAATTTATTAGAAGATTGGTTTAGGAGGATCTCATGTGGTGGGCTGGGTTAGTAGCAATGGACTTTATCCTGCAGTTGAAGGGTACTACTTGATGAATAAATCTCTGACCCATGCAAAGGGATTTAAAGAGGATCCTTTTAGGCAAAGGAAGACAGTGGAGTTTGTCCGATGCGGCCCTGGCGAGGGAGAGTAAGGGCTAGTCGGGCTGATCCAGACTGAATACTGTACAGTCCCTTAATCAGTCTGTGAATACTAGAAACAGAGAGTTCCCATAGTCCAACCTGCTCAAATCCGTTGCCTGCATGCCAAAGGACGATGGTGGAATTGAAGTAAAGGTAGGATCCTCAATAGAGAGAAGCAGGTAGATTCCAGTTTGTTAACTTGCCACTTGTTGAATGGCCACACATGGCTAGATGGGTGAAGACACTGGGTAAGGCCCTTACACACGACCAATGGCAACTACTGTAGTGAGAACTGCAAAGCACCTCACATACTTTACAGAACAGGGAAGACCTCTACAAACTGACGTTCATTTTGTGCTTACCACTAAATAAACACAAACAAATGTGCCCTAATCAAGCGGGAAGGTCCTGGCATGAGGGAGAGAGACAAAATTGACATTTGGTGGCATTGTCTGAAAATTATAACATTTTGGAAAGACAATTTAAGCAACACCAAATGAGTATTAGTTTATCAAATAGCTGATGACCCTGTATTTATTCTTCTAGAATTAATGCATATGCATATGCAAGGAATAAATCAAAATGACCACTTTTCACTCATATGTCATTAGCGGCTTAACAAACAATAGCAGCACAATGGGAACAGATGATCTCATCTACAAGGACAGACTGGCCATGTGACTCTGGTCACTGATAGTCATGGAGATGCTCTTATGTGATCTGCCTAGTAGATTGGCACAGATTTAGGGTTGTCTGGAGACTACTAATAGATTATGTGATAGTTCAAACGCCATCTCTGGCGTGCCGTAGGGCATCGAGAGCCCTGGTTTCTGTGGGAACCTTAATTTCTGGTGCCATGCTGTTTTGAGGGAAAGATGAGAAACTATGAGAATTAACTAAGAATTGTTGTCGGAAGAGCTGCATACCTGTTAAGTAATATATTGTAGCTACTCATCTCCATCCGCATACTCTAATGTACCATGGCCTGATCATGTGAAATCAAACTACACTACGCATTGAAATTAGCTTTTGGATATTTAGTCAATCAATCAGTTAGGGGTCGTGTAGAGCACGACTAGTCACCTGTAAGGGTCTCAAGGTGCTGGGGGTCTCTGGATCAGTCGAAGAGCCAGGTCATGAGATCCTTCCTGAATTGAGGCAGTGACGGTGATTGTCAGTGTGAGGGTACACTATTTCAAATATGTAGTGTGCTGATTTTCTTGTGTTAGAAATCCAGCTCTGTGGGCTAAGAAGACACACTTGAGGATGACTTCTCGATATATAAAAATAGGTTTTCCCACATGTCAGAGGTACTTTTCCTTTCTACGTGTTTATGCAATGCTTTGAAACTGCAGTACAAGCAGAGCACAGTTGTGCTCCTGGCAGCCATATATGTTTGTCATATATGACATAAATTAATACTGAATCTCACAAAGTACATTTAACTCCCACACCATTGGTTAATTTGCTGTGCCATCCAACAAGGCCTTCTATATGTTGAATGAACCAAATGTGTGAAACCAGTTTTAACAGAACCATTTTATTAGCAGTGCAAATCATCTGTAGCATTAAATAGAAGAATAGAGTCCAGAAAATGCAAAACAATCGGGGTTGGGCATGCAAAAAAGGCCAGTGTGCTACAGTACTGTTGTAACATGTATCTGATTGAAATGTTATTGCTTCTCGTAAATATATTTGCGCAGCGGCACAACTGACGATCATCACCTGAGCGTCAATGATTTTTCCAACCAATTTCAGCCAGATGTTCATCATTCTTCCCTCCATCACTTTCAGGTACTGTGAGAAAATAGCAATGTTATGGTTTCCCCAAAAACATATTGCCTAATGTGTTCAAGCCCTGGAGGTTAATATCGATATATATCACGTACATTCACTGCTTCTTTTTCAGCCAACATCTATGTATGTATGTATGTATGTATGTATGTATGTATGTATATATGTATTAATGTACTGTTTATTTCTATAGCATGAACATCGCTCAAGAGCAAAGGAAGTGCTGCACATATCAATAAAAGTCATGTGTAGAACTGGTGGTACGGTGGATTTTAAATAGAGGCAAATGTTGGGGGGTTCCTATTGCCGGCTGCATGGCTGGAGGACCTAGGATGGTCATTATTGATGGTCTTGAGATGCTCCTTGATGTGGGGTATCTTTAGCTCCTTTATGAATTAGAGGAGTTAGGGCTCACATCTGATAGGTGAGGGGATTGTAGTCCTGATTTCATTACAAGACCGGAGGCTACCATTATGCATATTTCTTTTAATGCAGACTCCAAGCCGCATACATCATAAAGCAAAAGTTCCAGAACGTGAACAACAATAAAAGGCATGAGCCCATAGCAATCTGCCTCTTTTAAATGCGGCTCCAAGCAAGATAAGTCCTTTCATTTTCTTCGCTACGCTACTGCCTTTTAATCTTATAATGTTTAATTCTGTTTTATCGATACTATATTATGTTTAATTCTGTTTATTAATACTGCCTTTTGATTTACTTTATCTTAATGTAATTACGTTTTTATAAACGCTTGTTTCTTATTGCCTTGCACTGTTTTTTCCAGTCTCTCTCTTCTTTCGGGAATAATTCCCCTACTTTTCATTCCCTTTTTTCAAACGACCTCCAATTTACGGAGATCGACTTTTGCCTATATTTCACCCCTTTTTCAAATTTATTATATAACAAGCGATACTCGTACCCTCTTTACGGGGAGAGAGCCTCGCCTCAACTATGGCTCTCCCCTCGTTTCTTACCCGATTCATGCATCTGGAAATTCCTCCATAAACGTCGTCCGTTGGCACCCTCACGGAGACTGCCTTTAGAGTAATGCACCTTAGCAACGCACTCGTTGCGTAGCCTCTCCGCTAAGGTGCATTCCTCCTTTTCAATCACCCGGCCAGCTTCTGTCGTGCTCTGTCGTGTTGATCGCTGGAGCCCCTCAACTGCCGCCTGCTTAGCTCGTTTCAACGGATGTCATTCTTTATATTACCACATTAGCTCTACCCCTTGTTTTACCTTTCCACACGGAATTAATTAAATTTATTATTTAAAATATCTTTTAGTCAGCTGACATGACTAAAACCCTCAGATATACCCAAATTTAATTAAATATACCAAAATTTAATTCAAAATTACCCAAATTTAAATAAAATAATAAGAATAAATATAAAATAATAAAAAAAAAAAAATAAAAGGAGGGGAAATTTAGAGATTTTAAGATTTTAAGATTTTAAAATTTTTTAATACTCCTGGTCATCTTCATTATGTCTGAAGTTGATTCTGACGAAGGTAACTCTATACCTATGATGGATAACGACAGAATCAAAAGCATGATCCACAAGGAAATGAGATCTTGTATGTTTCAAACACTTTCTAAAGCCATAACCTCTAAAAGGTCTCATGAATACGATACCACTGAGAGTTATCTATCCCTACCTAACGAAGATCTCAGTGAGATAAAGGGGAAAAGAATTAAGAAGAATAAGAATATTGATCATGCAACTCCCAAGAGCACTATGGAAGGTCTCAGCACCTCTTCCCTTTCGGGAGGTCACCGCACCTCAGACTCTATGGGTGTCCTTAGCGGCACAAATCTTAAAGGTGTCCTCAGCGGCACACACTATCAGGGTGTCCCTCGCGGCACAAATTATCGGAGTGCTCATAAGTATGATCTCCAATTTGGAGATGAGGAATTCCAGGATACCGATAACGATTCCTCTGACCCCCCAGATGAATATATCCTGGACCTCGACGAAGATGACCAAGAGTTTAATTCACAACCTCTTGATGAAGAAACGCCATCTACTTCTAATGATAATATTAAAGATCCTCTTGGCGAAGATATGTTTTCTCCCCTCAATTTAAAACACCCTAGGAGTTCCGAATGGTTTCCCCAGGATCATGTCAGTAAATTCATTAAAAAATGGTTAAGATTTCCCCTAGAAAGAAATACCTGTAATTTATTGAGAGCTGAATGCTCAAGGCCTGAAATAGATGACAAAACCTGCCAAACCCCAAATTTGGACCCTGAGCTTATCAAATATTTATTTAAACTCGGAAGGGACCCAAGGAAAGGAATGGAGAGATCCCTAAAGGGATGTCAAGACCGGGTCCTCGATATCCTTGGCCCACTAGCAAGGATTATCGATATTGCAGAAGATAGTCACATTAATGGGACTCCCCTTAATACTGACTTGGTTAGAGGCTTAAGCCAGAGAGCCTTGATTCTGTTGGGTAATGCCAACGCCAGTCTCAACGCAGAAAGGAGGAGAGTGGTCCTTAATAAGATCTCTCCTAAACTAAACGACCTTGCTGATAAGGAACCCTCTCTGAATCCTAGAGGGCTTCTTTTTGGGGAAGACCTTATCAAGACTCTGGGCAAATACGTTTCTACTTTCACTGCCTTAGACAAGGCCCATCAAAACATGAAAAAGGTCTTTAATACCAGCAACCTTTTTGGAAGGGCCGGAAGAAGGGGCCTCTCTTCCGGCCGGTTCAACCGAAGGCCCTACTCTAGATCCAGAGGATATGGAGGAAGGGGGTACCAACCCTCCAACATCCCTCAGTTCTTTCCACAAAGAGGAAGAGGATTTCGATCCAGAGGCTTCAGATCACGCGGTCCCTCTAACGAAGGCACCCCTCAAAGTAAGTATAATTTCTCATTCTTTCCCTTTCACTCCTCTTCCAACCAAAGTGGGAGGGAGACTCAAATTCTTTTTCCAGAATTGGAAATTAATTACCCAAGACCCATGGGTCTTAAATACTGTGAAGGGATTTATGTTAGACTTTACTCAGATCCCGAGTCAATCTTATTTCCCAAAAGAAATACCTCTCTCCATAGATCAGGAAAAAATAATAGAAGAGGAGATTTCCTTAATGCTTCAGAAAGGCGCCATCAGAGAAGTACCCTTAGAAATGTTAAGATTCATAAGCACACTCTTTCTCGTCAAGAAAAAAGACAAGGGTTGGAGACCTGTTATAAACTTAAGGGAACTCAACAAATACCTTGTATACAGACATTTCAAGATGGAAGGTATTCACCTTCTCAGAGACCTACTTCTAGAGGGAGATTGGTTAGTCAAATTAGATCTAAAAGACGCTTACTTTACCATCCCTATGGCCAGGTGTCATCAACCCATCCTACAATTTATGTGGAAAAAGCATCTTTTTCAATTCCAAGCTCTCCCCTTCAGTCTCTCTTCAGCACCATGGTGCTTCACCAAGGTGATGAGATCAGTCGCATCTTCACTAAGGGAGAAGGGTATTCGGATGATCATTTACCTCGACGATATCCTTATTCTTTCTCAGGACCAGTCTCAAATCATTCAGGACCTGAATACTGTAATAGACCTACTAGAAAACCTGGGTTTCATTATAAACAAGGAGAAGTCTATTCTCTTCCCCTCGAGATCTTTGGAGTTTCTGGGTTTCACGGTAGATACCACAAAATGTCTCCTTCTTCTTCCTCAAAAGAAGATTTCAAAAATAAAGAAAGAGATAAGACATGTTCTGACTCAACAGTTTTTATCCCTAAGGGAATTAGCCAGGTTACTCGGTCTCCTCTCGTCTTCTATTCAAGCTATCTTTCCGGGTCCTCTAAACTATCGTGCTCTTCAGAGAGTAAAATTGAAAGCCCTTCGTTCAGGTCTCTGGTACGGAGATCGCGTCTCCCTAGATCAAGAAGCAATTTTAGAACTGAATTGGTGGTTAGAAAACCTGGATGCTTGGAATGGGAAAGCAATTTTTGGCTCAACTCCGGAATTTGTCTTAGAATCCGATGCGAGTCTCCATGGCTGGGGAGCCTGTTTCTTAGATCAGAACACGGGTGGAGTCTGGTCTCTGGAAGAATCCTCCCATCATATAAATTTCCTAGAATTGACCGCGGGACTCTATGCCTTAATGAGCTTCAAGCATACTCTTACTCTTCAAGGGAGATCTGTCATTCTAAAGATGGACAATATGTCCGCAGTTGCTTATATAAATCGCCTAGGCGGAACAAAATCTGTAGATCTTTCAAACCTAGCCAAGAAACTTTGGATGTTTTGTCTAGAACACAAGATATCTCTAAGAGCCGAATACCTCCCAGGCAAGACAAACATCTCGGCGGATTGGAACTCAAGGTTCCTCCTGGACCACAGGGATTGGAAACTCAATCCCTCTGTCTTCGACTCTCTCAACATTTCTTGGGGTCCTCTGGAATTAGATCTCTTTGCGAGCAGACTAACTTTCCAAGTAAAGAACTACTTCAGCTGGATGCCAGACCCGGGTGCTCTAGCAGTAAATGCCTTTCTTCAACCCTGGATTGGAACCAAGGGTTATGCCTTCCCTCCTTTCTCCATGATTCAGAGGGTTCTCCAGAAGATCAGACACGAACGCTGTTCCATCGTCCTAATCACTCCCTTCTGGCCCTCCCAAGCCTGGTTTCCAACAACGCTGGAGCTTGCCTGCGACCTTCCCTTCCTGATTCCTCCCCTCAGGGACCTCCTTACAGACGTAGATGGCCGAATTCATCCCCTGGTTCATTCCGGGAGTTTGAACCTTCTTGCCTGGAGAGTGTCAGGTGATCCAACCATCTCTCAGGGCTTTCGTCAACAGCTTCTACTCTCCTCGGAGAATCCTGGGCTCCCGGTACTCACTACCGGTATAATAACATCTGGAAATTATGGGTTCGTTGGTGCCTGGAGAGGAACCTGGATTCCGTGGAGGCACCTATTGTTGACATAGTTAACTTCCTCGTGGAACAATTCGAAAGGGTACTTAGTTATAGATCTATCAATTGTTATAGATCTGCTATCTCCGCTGGTCACGCTCTTGTTAATGGTAAGACAGTTGGTAAGAATAACATCATTTGTAGAGTTCTCAAAAGTATTAGACTTAGGAGACCTCCTAAACCTAGATATCAATCTCTATGGGATGTGAATTTGATCCTCAATCTCTTTTCCAATTGGCCTGACAATACACTCTTGAATAATAAGAATCTTTCCATTAAACTCGCAACCCTTCTTTGCCTAGTCTCTTGCCGTAGGGTCTCGGATGTTAAGGCCCTCGACATCTCCAATAGATACTACAACATGTTTGGGGTCAATTTTGATATATTTAGAAGAACCAAGACGATGTCTGACTCTATTTTTTATCCCCGCTTTGATTCGTGTCCAAAACTTTGTGTCGTTGATTGTCTAAAAGAGTACGACCGCAGAATGAATTCTCTTCGCCCCCCTGGCGTTAATCAACTTCTTATCTCCTTCATTAGACCTCACAAAGCTATCTCCTCTGCTTCTATCGCTAGATGGGTTAAAATTGCCATGAGCTTGGCAGGTATAGATCTAAATGTATTCAAACCCCATTCCATCCAGGGTGCCATGGCCAGTAAGTCCTTCTGGTTCGGAGGTAAGTTGGACGATATTCTCAAAGCTGCCGATTGATCCAATGCTAGTACCTTTGCTCACCATTATTGCAAACCAATTTCTCATATGTCTGATGTAGTCTTACAAGGCTACCAACATGCATAATGGTAACCTCCGGTCTTGTAATGAAATTGCGATTCTCCTATTACCATGACTAGAGAATCTGGATTTCATTAAAGACACGGAGGCTAACATTATCCCCCCCTCCGCTTCCCTTTGACTCTTTTAGCATTAATTATATTTTTAAGTTCATACATTTTATGATGTTGTTCATTCAGTACATATTGAGAATTCTATTGATGAATGTAATTTTATTCTCCTTTGTGTTTTACCTATGCCTAACCAATTTTGTTTTGCTTCCTTTCTTCATCCTTCTTTATTCAAGATTTACTTGCATATCTCTCTTTTTACAGATAATCTTTCTTAATCTTCAAGTTGCTGATGCTCGGATGTTGCTGATGCTCGGATGTTCTTCACTACTGTTGATTATCGAAGTTATCTACTCCTTCCCTGGAACTTATCCTGCTCTACACTTCATTTAAAAGAGGCAGATTGCTATGGGATCATGCCTTTTATTGTTGTTCACGTTCTGGAACTTTTGCTTTATGATGTATGCGGCTTGGAGTCTGCATTAAAAGAAATATGCATAATGTTAGCCTCCATGTCTTTAATGAAATCCAGATTCTCTAGTCATGGTAATAGGAGAATCGCAATTCTCTATATGCAGAGGCAAAACACTTGGCTTATTCTTTTTTTAATGTCTTAGGTGCACATGCATCAACATTCGGAAAAGCGATTCCTTATTAGCGAGAAATAAGGAATCGTTATTAAGGAATCGCATTTCGGAATGCATCAACACATTCGGTAAATAAAAGCGATTTCTTAAAAATCGCTAATATTTACCGTATCCACAATAGCGAGTAGAGCAAACACCGAATAGCAAAAAGCGATTTCGGTATTACCGGAATCGGTATTTCCGAAAACGGTAATAGCGAAATCGGTACTAGCGAAATCGCAAAAAACGGTCGCTCTGGGAGCGGTCTTATGACATCACTACCAGGAAGTAAAGCTGCCCCACCCTCATTCACTCGCCTGAGGAGCTCACAGGAGGAGGCACAGGACCCAGGCTGAGGCTACTGAATCCTCACTGACAACCCATCCACCCTACCCTCACCAGGATGGACAAGGATGCACCATGCACCGCTGAAACTGCCAGGAAGAGGAAGAGAAAGTTCTCTGACCGGGAACTGGAGCACCTGATTGAGGGGGTGAGCAGCAAGCATGATAGGCTGTTCGGAAAGCTGTCTCTCAAGGTGCCAGAGGCAGAGAAAAGACGCATTTGGCTGTGCATCAGGGAGAGGGTGAATGCCGTGGGAGTGACGCCCTGCAGCATCGATGAACTAAAAAAGAGGATCGCAGAAAGGGTCAAGGAGGCAGCTGGCACAGGAGGGGGGCCATCCACAGTGCCTGCAAACACTGCCCTTGAGGAGCTAGTGGAGGGGACCATCGAGCCAGAGGCGGTCGTGGGAGTCACGCAGATGGACACCTCCAGCGCAGCCACAACTGAACAAGGTAAGATGCATGCCTGCGCCCATACTCTGCATATCGTATACCCATTCCCATCCCCCCAGCTCGATCACAGTATGCAGCCAGAAGTGCACCACACAGATTCCCTCATATCAGTAGTGCATCATGGGAGTCTTAGTCATGTCAGCCAGGTGTGCAAGTATAGCCATTAATGCCCAAAAAATTAGATCAGCAGTACTAGCAAAACATAGACTCAAATAATGTAATTTATAGGAGGACATGTATGAAACAGATGTAGTAATAATCCAACTAACCATGCACTGTTTCACACACAGATGCATCTCCTGGCGATTCTGAAGATAGCAGCGCCTCATCATCTCGGAAACACCAGCTGATTCTGATGGCGACACTCCGCAGGAGGGTCAATCCCCACCTCCACCAGCAACTATCCCACCTCCACCACCACCACCCCACCACCACCTGCTGCGCCAACTGCACCCAAACCACCAAGATGCAGGGCACAAGTCCCCCATGCAGGTGATGGATGCATTCCCGAGTCCTGCAAGCCCAACTGGGCCAAGTCCGACAGTTGTCACACCGCCAGCACCACCAACAGCACGTGGCCGAGTCACGCAGCGGCGCAGGTCCCTGCGCAGTACTTCTGATGTAGCCGACCAGGCAAGATCCCCAAATGGTGGCATCGAGGCGCAGATGCTGCGTGTCCAGCGCCTGCAGGGGAGAAACATGGGGACCATTAGCCTACACATGTCGCGTCTTACCAAGCAAATGTGCACCCTGACAGACGCATTGCGGAACATGACCACAGTTGTGGCAGAGGGGAATGAAAAACTGAGTGAGGACCTCCAGGAACTCACCCGTGCAATCAGAGCTGGACATCACAGTGAGCGACGGAGGCACAGACAGAACATGCTCCGTTCCACTGCATTAACCCGGGCCATCACTAGGCTCTGCAACAGCACTGCTGTATTGTCCCGACGCTCCGTGTCACTGCAGGTGGACCTGGGCCATTACTGTGGTGACGTGGCAAAGGCCTTAGGCCAGGTGACCACTGCAGTGGAACACTTGCAGAGCGGAACATTCAGTGGCAGCAACTTGGGAGGGGAGGACGGCAGTGAGGCTGCCTCAAGTGTCAGCAGCGTATCCGTGGTGGAGACCAGCACCAGGAGGTGCAGTTCGCGATGCTCCACAGCCACAGGGACAGGCTGTGGTGAGATGGAGGAGACAGGTGATAGGAGGCTGGGCGTTCGTGGCAAGTGCCACTAGTCATACAGTACGGCATCCCTGACCATGGTGGGGTAACCATGGCCCTGTCCAATTGTACTATTGCACACCCGTGACTACAACGGGCATGTTTTGGTCCTCATTGTGTGGGGGAACTCTAATTCGCATTCATGTGTGATCGCACATACATCAGTGCTCCTGTGCATTAAACAGTAGCACCACTAATGATATCGTCATGGCTCATTCTTACCTGGGTCAGAAATGATGTTGCGTGATGTATGTCCGCCTCCTTTGGCCCTCAGCTGTGTTAGGAACGTGTGCCTGTCGGTGTTGTGCGGGTGGTTGGTCATCCCGGTAGTCGTCATTCCTGTCCACCTCTATGGGTATCCCCCTTCTGGTTGCGATGTTGTGCAGCATGGCACATACTGCTACAATCCTGCAGCAGGTGTCTGGTTTATATTGCAAGGCACCACCAGTCTTATGTAAGATTCGGAAGAGACTCTTCAGAATCCCAAAGGTCCTCTCAATCACATATCTGGTCCTTATGTGGCCCGCGTTGTAGCGTTGCTCCTGTGGTGTTGCTGGATTGATGTAGGGGGTGAGGATATATTCACGCAGGGCGTATGCACTGTCACCTACAGGATGGAAGCAAAGGCTTAGCGACAGTGATGAATATACATGTGTGATCCTCATGTTATGAAGAGGTATGTGTACGTACCAAGCAGGAGTCCCTCTCCAAATTCTCCATTGAGTAGGCGCCTGTGAATGCCACTGTGTCGGAATATGTAGGAGTCGTGTGTGCTCCCTGGAAATTGTGCCACTAGATCCGTGTTGATGTGCTTGTCATCGCACACGACCTGCACGTTGATGGAGTGGTAGGACTTCCGGTTACGGAAAATGTACTCATTGGCTGAGGGTGGACAGATGGGGACATGCGTGCAGTCAATGCAGCCTATGACATGGGGGAATTGGGCCACCTGGTAGAATGCCTGTTTGGTGTGGTCCAACTGCTGTGGGGTTGTGGGGAAGCTGATGTGGTTATGTATCATTGTCAGCATGGCATCAATGAATTTCTGACAGAAGCGTGATAGTGCGCTTTGTGATATGCCTCCCGCTACGGCGATGACCCCCTGAAAACTTCCAGAGGCCAGTAGGTGCAGGCTGCATAGGACCTGGACGTGCGCAGGAATAGCATCGGTCCGACTTGTCTGGTGCTGCAGTAGTGGTTCAAGGTCTGCAATTAGGCACATGATCATGGCACGATTGAGACGATACTTGTCGTAAACCTCATCCTGATTTTGACCAAGCAATGTGATGCGCACTCTGAAGACTCTCTTATGGACCCTTCTCCTGCGCTGTCCTGCTGCATTAATTCGCGTCCTCCTTGCAAGCACGTAGAGGGCTGCCATTTTGTGCAAGGAAACAGGGTCTCCTGGCCCTATTTGTATGGGTTACTGATTGTTAGCATCTATGGCACATTTAGAATTTGTTTTGGATTTTTTTTTTTTTAAATGCAACTTTACCTCCTGGTTCTGATTCCCTTTAATCTGCTCATGCTAAATTGCGATTTTTGAGATTTTCGATATTAGCGACTTTTGATGCATTCATTAGCGATTCGTCATTTGCGATTGGCACATTCCGGGTGCTATTAGCGATTTCGGTATTTGCGATTTTTTGTTTTGCGATTCTTTATTTTGACGGCGCTTCTTTTTGCAATTCTTTATTTTAGCGGGGAATTATTTAGCGATTCTTTATTTTTTCCCGATTTGTGTTGATGCATTGGGATTCGTTTTTTGCCACTCGTTAACGGGTGATTTTTGCGATTTGTTATTTTTGCGAGTTGATTTTTGGTTTATGCATGTGCCAGTTAGTTCCAAGCCTGGCTAGGTCTCGACTCTTGCTAAGTTGACGCTCCGGAAGGACGCAGACCTTCAGCCATGTCTTGAAACTTTGTCGGTGATGCAGCAGCTTTTGAAGATGATGCAGGTGTGGACATGTAACCACTGCAGACTTCTGGGTGAGAAAGATGAGGGTGTATGTTTTCAGTTCTTTTCTTTATGAATCGGGCAGCAGTGCATAGGATCACCTTTAAATATAGGTTGGTGTGAAGACAAAGATGTTAGTGAGCAGAGCATTTCCTCTTTTGTGGTGGGCGAAGACCAGGACCTGTAAGTCTTTCTGAATAATGTTTCAGAAGATAAGACTTTTTCACCGTCAAGGATTTACCTGCATTATTTGGCATTTATGTTGAACTGAAGTTTGCAGCTTCATATTTGACAGCCTGCCTTTGAACCCAGCTTTTTTTACCTAACACAGCCATATCGAAAGATCTTTTTAGTGCATTGGTCCTATTTAGCAGCCTGTTCTTTTTCATGTGTCTGAGTACCTGAGGGGACATAAACTAGGTGTTGAACATTCGGCTCTCAGAACCACCCACACTATGTCATTCAGCGACTTGTTTCTAATATCCAACACCATTGACTACCATTCCCACTCCTGAGGTCTCTGTGCAAAGGCCAAAACCTACCACTGTCAATAAGTAGACAACTGCTATAGATGCAGAGCAAAAATAATATTCCTCAAACATCCAATTCACTCACAGATGCATTTGGCCTTCTGGATTTGAAGTTCCTAAAGCCAAATGCAAGAAATGGGTTGACAAAGCTTTTAGAGGGCAGAGCGTTCAAGTAGAGAATGCTCTCCTTTTGGAAATTTGCTCTATCTACACCAACTGATAGTCAAGAAAATGTTCTAAACCTGGATCTTTCCAATACAATTTCCCACTACGATTCCTGTTAGTGAATGTATGTACTTAGAAAATAACCAAATAATAATAATAGTAATAATAACAATAAACATCTGCAATACCAAAACAGTAAAACTATCACTGTTCACTCTGGACCCTTTCATCACTAATATGGACAATTACTTTGTTTGGGAGCCTCTCAGAATCTTAAGCATACCGTTGTCCCTCTTTTCTGGAACAAGATCCACATCAGTTCAGATACTCTGCCTAACTACTGAGTAATCTCACTCTACCATCTATGGTTATGGTCTTAGAAACAGTTCTAATATTCCAACTCACATTCTTTGTGGAACCCAGCAGTCTTCTAGTGACTTGAATTAAATTTCTGCCCTTACCAGGTAAGAAAATCTGACCTCATTGAAATTGAATTAAAATTGCATTCATATAGCGCGTACTACCCCTGACGAGGCGTTGAAATGATTTATGGCAAGTAGCATGCGACCAGTGAGCCCAAAGTTAGTGGTCAAACCATCAGTTATTGGAGTTAGGGCCTTATTATGAGTACGACAGTGCATGTTGTGTCCTCCTGGAATTGCACCCTTGTTTCTGCATGGTGTGGCATGCACGACAAGTGGTAATCCAGCAGGCAGGCTCACCACGGCCTTGGCAGTCTTCATGGGCCGCAGCAGCAGCTGTCCCAGCCAAAGACCGCCAAAGTCATAATAAGGCCCTTTGTCTTGCATTCTAAAGTAAACCATTCCCTGCATTAGTTTCTTTGTGGTACATTAGTGACATAGGTATTAGAGAGTGGTATGTGAGAAGCAGAAGATTTTAAAAAGCTTAAAGATAGGCTTGAGATTTCGATTAGTGTATATATAGAAGAGGCATATAAGTGAAGCAGAGATGCAATTAAAATAAAGGAGGGAAATAGTAGTTTAAGGTCATGCTGGATTTTAAGGAATAATGTAGATAGGTTTTTTGCAACAGCATGCAATCTGTGGATGTAAACCTGTGTAGAGAAACAGTTTATAAATTCTGCTCTAAAGGAAAGCGGCAGATAGTTGCCTCAGAGCAAAAAGCAAGTCCTCTGCTTTCTAAGGCCCCTTTGCCAGCTACCGTAAAGTAGTGCGACATTGAACATCCCAGTACCCATAATTACAATTTGACAACACCACCATGGCCCCACTGTATGCAATGCAAGCAATACTTTCAAAACTAGAACCTACTGAAGCAGTATATTTAATATCATAAAGTATTATTACACTTTATGTAAATAATTTTACACCGGACATAAACTAAACATATAATCTAAACATAAACAAACTTATGTATAACACCCACCAACCTAAAATATAACAAGGCAGCTGATAAACACATTGCAGCAATTAAAATTCATTGCATGTTTATGTGAACTATTTGAAACCAGGTTTGGAAGTGTTGTCCCCTGCATCCACCTGAAGAGCACCCCAGAGAACAGACACCATGTCCAGAAGAATAGATGTGTCTGAGGTCACCTTGACCCTCCAGCATCCACCTTGCCTCGTAGTGGAGCACAATGCACAATGTACATTACAGAAGAAATGTGTACCATTCGAATTTACATTCAGTTTGGTGCTTTCACACAGCTTGTTCTATCAGTAGCAAAAGATAACACAAATTGTGACAAACTTGCTCAACTCTTTGGGTCTCACTGTGTCATTGGAGAATGGTTCTTGTACTGCTACCACATCTAACTGTCCATATTCATATCTAATACCACAAGTATCAAATACAAATTGGTGTATGATTTAGCTCTGTAGATGATGCTCTTAAAAGTGATCAGAACTGGGGAAATGATTTAAGGATGTCGTACATAACAAGGTTGTCTCAGATTCATGGTGGGGAGCGATAATTCAACCGATCTATGAAGGAGGTGATGGGTCAGCTGAATCAAACAGTTTTACCCATTCTGTGTCTATGGGAAAATGAGTTCATACATCTGGCCCGATAAATCTAATCCAACCAACTATGGATTAATAGCCCTTTTAGGCAATGAAGGCAAGTATTTTGCAGGCCTTTTACTCCAGGGTCTAAATATTTGGGCAACAGCACACATGAGAATTCCCTGGAACCAGCCAGGGTTCTGCTAAGGAATGGGAGCAGTTTCAAACCTAGTTGCACTTTGGTTAAGCATGGAAAATACACCTTTTCCATTACTGTACACATGCTTTGTTGATTTAAAAGCGCCTGGACACCCTCTCAGATGATTAGCTTTACAAATCAAAATAACATAACAAAAGCAGCTTTCAACTGCATTCCAAGAAACAACTTGCAGAAAAAGTTAGCCACTTGGTGAATACTATTGATCTAGCTCAGGGCAATCGAATTACTGGATACTAAGACTTAGTCGTGGGTAAAACTTGGCAATGGTAGTAAGTTGTCACATAAGTTCAAGCGACGTTTGGTTTTAAACAGGGGTGTGTATTAGCTCCCTTGCTTATTGATATAATCATTGCTGACTTATCAGAAGTTCTGGATGCAGTAAATGCACATCTGCCAGAAATAGGTGGTAGGTTAGTTTCAAACTCCCTTTATGTGGACAATCTCCACTTACTAAAACCTAAATTGGTCTGCAGAGACTGCAGAATACGTTACATGAATTTACAGAGCTGAACATACTGGAGATTAATTAAGTAAATTCTACTAATAGGAAAAAAGATCAAAAAGCCTGGCACATACATTTTCACAACATCACCAAAGGAACACAGAATAGATATTTAGGAGTTAGTATTGACTCCAGAGGCACTTTTTCCCAGCATAAGCAACAAATAAACACGTAGACATGCCCATTGAGAGCACCACTGCTCATGCAGTCCAGATTACTGTGGGGTCCCACCTTAGAGCCTATGCATTAAATAATGAGTGCAATATTTCCCCCCACTATCACGAATGGCAGCAACATTTTGAGATGCAATGAGGTTAAACTCCTCGAGGGTGCCCTGTGCGTAACAACTTTGAATTGTATTACCCATTTTCTGCTAATTAAAGCACTCATTCTGTCAAACAAACTTTCAGGAAACAGGGTTCAGACTAAAGCAGTATATCTTTACAGGGCCCTTGGAAATCCTCAAGCTGCCACTAGGCAAACAGAAACAGACTGGTAGAGGCCACTGAGAGGAAAGAAGTTGAGATATAGAAATAGGTGAGCTAGATAGATTTAAAGTTTACTTTCCCAGGGCACTCCTTGGAAGGTGGTGGCCCTGGGCAATTGCCCACTTTGCCCATGCCTTAAACGTTTCTGCCCATATCAGCAATTTATTGGAGAAAAACTAAATAATTTACAAGCTGTGGAGCACCCCATTTTCATTGATCAAATTTAAAAAAAGTGCTGGACAAGAAAATGAACAAGTTGTCTTTGTTTGAACAAAAAAACACAAAAATAGTTGTCTTTGTTTGAGGAAAAAATGAATTGGCACAATGTCCCCATGCTTGATTGATAATAAACAACTACCCCAAACCTAAAATACAACCTTACCTTGTGCATATACTGAACCTCAGGCTTAGCTCTACAAGTTTAGCTTTCACACCCACAGGTGACACAAGTGAACTTTGTTCAATGCACCAAGGCTTGAATGGGAGGGACGGGTTTTAGTAGAATCGCAGAACCCCTCCAAATATATAGATGAAGTTGTGTCAATGCTTTAGGGTTACTAACAGTCTCTAAACGGGAATCCAGGGACACAGTGCTGATCTAAAACCAACCTTTTCCATTCTCTCCAATCATATACACAACAAGATGCCCTGACAAAAAGACACTTAACTAAAAGTGCATTTATTTCAACAGGTGTACTATGTTGCTCAACAGATTTCAAATAACCACACAGAATATGATTACAACAGCACAAATGCATGTTACAAACAATCAGCCTCATGCATCAACCCAAAATCCAGTTGGTAAAATACCGATTCGGTAATAGCTCCTGGTATTAAGTAAAAAATACCCAATCCCAATGCATCAACCCAAAAGCAGAAATCGCTATTTAAGGAGTCCTTAAATAGCGATTCTTTAAATAGGGATTCCTTAAATACCGATTCCTTAAATAGGGATTCCTTAAATACCGATTCCTTAAATAGCGATTGCATTTAAGGAATCCCAAAGTGAGATTCCTTAAATGCAATGCATCAAAGTTAAAAAATTAGCGATTTCGCTAATAGGGGGAGCAAATTACCATGAAGATGAACTGCATGGTAATTTGCAAAAACTTTGAAAAATGCACTTTTGTGCATTTTTCAAAGTTTCATGTTGCGCACACACATGCCCTTAGAGCATGTGTGTGTGCAACATATGTGCACATATCATTTTCAGGGGTGCAACAGGGTGTCCTTTTGACACCCTGGCACCCTTGAAAGTGCTCCCGCTATTAGCGATTCGGTAATACCGAATCGCTAATACAGATTGGCTTTACATTCATTCCTATGGGCCTCCAAGCCCATAGGAATGAATGGGTAGGTATTCCTTATTACCGATTCGGTATTACCGAATCGGTAATAAGGAATATTAAGGAATCGCTATTTGAATAGCGATTCCTACATGCATAGCCTTTTGCTATTCCTTATTAGCGATTCCTTATTTTTCGCTAATAAGGAATCGCAAATGGCATTGTTGATGCATAGGCCCCAATGAGAATAAAGTTAATATTTCTACCATGGTTAAAATGTCATCTAAAAAGCCTGACACCATAAAACCTACTTCTATGCCCTACACTATGAGAGCATGGAGTAGGATAACTTGGATCTGGATTTTCTTAGGCAGAATAAGCGCACTGCATACCTGTTTTAACACTGTGATTATAAGGAGTCAAGGAGGCTGTGTTCCCTGAGAGAGGCAAACACGCATCGCATCAGCTACTCCCGGACTTAGGCTTGGTATCAGTTTTCAGTGGAAAGTGCGACACAGGAGCATCTCTCGCAGGCAGGATCGTTTCTGGCAGTATCATGCTCACAGTACCCTGGCTCGACTGACCTCTCCTCACAGGTGGTCAAGTGGAAGTCCTTTTATACTGTATCTTATCTAAGATGCAACTTCCAACATCCCCTTAGGTATGTTTGGTTTAACCAATGAGCGTCAAGATGCTAGTCTAAAACAGTTTTTTAACTAAAAAAATACAGTAAAAATTCTACAATTTAGACTACACTGTATTGATTATTATTCTTATTCGACCTTGAAACTGAGATAACAAAGCATTTGTTAAAGACTGATGTCCCATTAGGTGTTTTGTAGATGGCTATATCTGAATGAATTGACACTTTCACAGTTCTTAGAAAGATAAGGACAGATGGCATCTGCATCAAAGGCAAACATGCTGATGATTCTGTAAAACTGCAGAAAATGGAGTTGTGGCCTTCTTAAACTGGAGTCAGGTCATATGTCTTTACGTCAACCTCACAACTTGTTATTCCAAGATTCTAAAAAAAAAAATCATGTTATTCCACTTTAGAGGGTTGCCAACTCTGGACTATATTCCACAATGGGCCAATGGGCAAAGCCTTCAGAAGGCACTGAATGCAGATTGTGTGAAAGAGAGAAGGAAACTGCATATGCCCCGCCCTCTTAATAGAGCGAAGATTTTTACTGTGTAATGCTATTAACCACTTGGCTGTTCAGACATGCAGATGGGCTGTCGTTGAAGCTCCGAACTCAAAAATGTGGCTTTGAACATTCAAGTTGTCAAGTATATGGGGTTATTTAAAAAGGTTGGGTTACTGAAGACGGAAATTGAAAAAGGATTTCTTGATTGTAGCCCTTAGTTGATATACCCTTGAGAGTTAGTTGGTTGCTACACTTGGGAGTTAGACCTGTCTGCTAACACATTGTATGACATTTTGCCCCTTTTTTAAATCAGTTGGTAAGTATGGTTTTAACATGTGTATACATGCAACTGTTTTAGGTAATGATGCATGAGCTAACATAATTTGAATTTGAACTTCAGCTTACATTCCCAACATTATCCCATAGATTCACATAATGCAGTTCCCATCCCTGGTGCCCGTAGGCACCTAATGTAGTAACACAAATGTTGTTACTTAATATACAGTAAAAGTGTTCATATCCATTCCAGTCAATGACCATGGCAACAACAAGCCAGGTTAGCACCTGTACAAGGAGAATACCCAATGGTCTTTGTAGCCCATATACAGTAATCCTCTGTATGACTTGAAACTAAACCTATGCTCCTGCATTTCAAAGAGAAAATGGCATCTATGTCCATCTGTTAGATATTATTGGGAGCTTCTAAGTGGCCACCAAATGAAATTAAGACCATCCTTAGCTCTAATAAGGATTGGAAAGACTAGCTAAAAGATTGCTTTTAGATACATGTGTGATAGCCCTTCATTACCCATATTAAGGTATTTGGAGCATGGGTTTGAATAATTTGGGACATTTTCTCAGGGTAGTTCCTACACTTTCCTAGAAAAGGTTCAAGAAACAAGGTGGTGCATCTCTCATTCATTTCTGTTGGTCTAAAGAATTCATGGAATTTGTTGACGAGTGATATGATCGGTTATCCATGTCCACAAAATAATAAAGTCCATAGGGTACACTCTCTCAGCAGGTGGCATGAATATGCTGTTTTTCAAACTCTTTTCAGTCATCCCAGAGTGTGGGTACTCCTAATGCAAAAGTGGAGCGTGGAGCTGAATGCAACATTGATCTCAATATAATATAGACTGATGTGGCATGAAAATGCCTCACAACAAATTACACATATTTTGATGAACTGTCCCCCTCATTGCCTCAATTGTAGATATTTGCAGCACAACCACCTTGCACCTCTACTATTACATATGTTTTACCAAAATGTCTCAGATGGCAATTGTATGCGTGTATATGAAAAAGAGGGATTCGTGTTCATATCAGAGGGAATTGTGTACATATCATGCAGATGTGACCAGGTTAATAAATCCTAGAAGTAAATATTTGCTATTGTGGGTAAAACTGTGGAGTGATCACTCTCCCATCACAATTTATTAGTTTACAGAGAGCAAACTGAAAGGATTCAAAGGAGAGCCATATATTTGCATCTGACATTCTCAATGAGGGTAGAGGTGATTGCTGGGTGATGGATCCACCACCTTCTCATACGGTATGGCTGAGGATCATCACAGACTGGATTTAAATTAAGAAAACGTACTGAAAATGGATTCTCCCTTTTTGCAAGCATTGCTAAAACAGGGATGTCTATAAAATGTTTGATTCAGGCAGGAGCCATCACAGAATGTGAAATCACATATCTTTTTGAAAATCATATGCTACCAATACTGGCTTATGCGGATGACGCGGTGCTAATTGCTAGAACAGGCCTTGGGTTACAAAGGCTGATACCCGCGTATGTAACATTTATGGACTCACTTTGTTGAAAGTGAATCAAACAAAGTCATTTATTATAGTAGCCGGGACAACAAAAAGAGAAAAAATCCCGCAATTCCATGGAGAAGCGGAAAAAATACAGGTAGTGGATTCTTTCCCATACTTGGGGATTCTTTTCGATAAAGATCTGACATCGGCGAAACTGATGGAAGGGAGAAAGATGGTGATGGAGAGGGGCATTAATGCTGTAAAATCCTTTGCTAGAATACTGGGTGTTTAACCCCTATTACCAATAAAAAATATCTACCAGGCAAGAGTAAAGTCAGCAGCGACCTATGGTGCCGGAATTTGGGATGAGGTGGCACCAACACCACTACAAACGATTGCAAATACATTTTTTAAAACTATAGTGGGCCCCCCTTCATCTATTGCAAATAGTATCATCCACACGGAACTAGGTTTGCCCTATATTTCAGATTACATACAACTAGCCCCACTCCTCCTTTGGCACTCAATATGGAGAAGAGATACAGTGCCACTTGCTCAATCAATAATAAGGAGTTGCTTAACCATGGAGAAGTGGAAAAGGTCTAGGTGGCTTAGTTATGTAGAGACAGTGCTAAGGGAGTTTGGCCTCCATGAATTATTTAAAGATCCATTGACCTGTGAGAAGGTCTCCAAACAGAAGGTTGCCAAAATGTTCCTGCTAATGTCTGAGTACAAGCGCAGAGAACAGCAAAAAGAGAAACACACTGTCCGTATATACAGCCTCAATCCACCATTAATAGAAAGGGGATTCTCTTATTTAGTGAATGTAAATAGGATCCAACACAGATTTATATTACTCAGGTTCCACACTAACTTGATCCCTCTTATGCTAGGATACCCGGAAAAAACATATAAGCATTCTGAGCTTAGTGCATGCCCTTGTGATAACCTGTCATCCCAAACCGAATTGCATTTAGTTTTATTCTGCAGGCTATATAAGAATGAAAGAAATGATTACTTAAAACCAATTTTAAAGAAAGGAAATTTTAAGCAGTTTCGGGTGGCACTCTTCTTCTTAAAATCATTACCTGACCCTTTGGTTTTCTACTCAGTAGCGTCATTCTTATGAGCCTGTATGAGAAAGAGGAAGAGGATTGTGTGTATATGAAATGGTTTCTGATGTTTTAAAGATTTTAATGCATCTATGTTTGTATTCTAGAATCATGCTGAAGTATCTGTAATTTTTACAAACAAAAATCTGTACAATTTTATGATGAAGAATTCATTTGTACTTTTATGATCATTTTTAACTTGATTGAATAAAGAAATGAAACGTAAAAACGTGATATCACATATCCTGTAAATGACTTCTATTTAAATTATTTGAACATTTATTTCACATGGATATCCTCAAAATGTAGCTTGATTCCAGCCCTCTTGGTCCTATGTTGTACCACAGCATCAACCTATCTAATTGGCAGATGACGCATGATACAAGAAAATGTGTCTATATGTACCATGGCTTCATCTGCTTAATGCAAGTTGTGAAAATGTCTTTTTGATATTTGTTTCCCAACTCCAGCGTGTAAATTAGAACCACGGTTTTCACACGTTTTCTACCACCAATTTGTAATTTAGGGCCCCATTTATTTGTTGGAGATTGGGCTGTCCTCCACAAGGGCGACAGAGTATTTTACTCTGTCACCCTGGCCGAGGCCCTGACTGACAAATTTGTAAATGTCCATCGGGCTGGCAGGCACTTAATGCATTGACAGGAAACGCCATCAAGGCAGTTCCAATCAATGCATTGTAACTTTGCCAAATGGCTCTGTCAAACATGATGGAGCAATATGGCAATGTCACTTTTTTTATTTACAAAAACAAAGCCTCAAAGCGGGATTTTGTTTTTGAAAATAAAAAATAAATAAAAAAACAATGCCCCCCTCGCCATGGGCGATATCCCTCATGGCGAAGGAGGCATTTTGAAATGTTTACCGCCCCTAACTGCCAGAAATTTCCTGACAGTGAAAACTGACATGTATCTCTGTCCTTCTAAATTAGGTGGGCGGACATACAGGTCAACCTCCGACAGCGGATGTATGACGTTACAACACACACTTTTACAACGCATGCACTTACAACGCATTTTTTGCAACGCATAATCCATTACAACGCACTACACTTACAACGCATGACACTACAACGCATTTTTAAAAACTACCATTACAACGCATACCATTACAACGCATAATATTTAATTGCATTTAAGGTAAGTATTAGATAGTATAGGGGTAAAAATTACTTTTCTAACTCCAGGGGGTGCAACAGTAGGGTTAGTGTTGGATAGTATAGGGGTAAAAATTACTATTCTAACTCCAGGGGGTGCAACAGTAGGGTAAGTGTTGGATAGTATTGGGTTAAAAATTACTATTCTAACCCCAGGGGGTGCAACAGTAGGGTAAGTGTTGGATAGTATAGGGGTAAAAATTGCTATTCTAACTCCAGGGGGTGCAACAGTAGGGTAAGTGTTGGATAGTATAGGGGTAAAAATTGCTATTCTAACTCCAGGGGGTGCAACAGTAGGGTAAGTGTTGGATAGTATAGGGGTAAACATTACTATTCTAACTCCAGGGGGTGCAACAGTAGGGTAAGTGTTGGATAGTATAGGGGTAAAAATTACTATTCTAACTCCAGGGGGTGCAACAGTAGGGTAAGTGTTGGATAGTATAGGGGTAAAAATTGCTATTCTAACTCCAGGGGGTGCAACAGTAAGGTAAGTGTTGGATAGTATAGGGGTAAACATTACTATTCTAACTCCAGGGGGTGCAACAGTAGGGTAAGTGTTGGATAGTATAGGGGTAAAAATTACTATTCTAACTCCAGGGGGTGCAACAGTAGGGTAAGTGTTGGATAGTATAGGGGTAAAAATTACTATTCTAACTCCAGGGGGTGCAACAGTAGGGTAAGTGTTGGATAGTATAGGGGTAAAAATTGCTATTCTAACTCCAGGGGGTGCAACAGTAGGGTAAGTGTTGGATAGTATAGGGGTAAAAATTACTATTCTAACTCCAGGGGGTGCAACAGTAGGGTAAGTGTTGGATAGTATAGGGGTAAAAATTACTATTCTAACTCCAGGGGGTGCAACAGTAGGGTAAGTGTTGGATAGTGTAGTGTAATATTATGCGTTGTAATGGTAGGCGTTGTAATGGTATGCGTTGTAAAGGTAGTTTTTAAAAATGCGTTGTAGTGTCATGCGTTGTAAGTGTAGTGCGTTGTAATGGATTATGCGTTGTAAAAAATGCGTTGTAAGTGTAGTGCGTTGTAACAGTTGCGTTGTAAAGGTTGTTCCCCCCGACAGCCCGTAGTCTGTTGGGCCGTTGGAAGGGTCTAACCATGGCAGAGACAGAGCAGTCTCCACACTTGTTACACCTAAGCTCCACCTGTTTGCATAAAGGGTGATCTGTTGCCAAGGCGACGGAGTACCCTTTCTGTCAACATATAAACCATGTCCTAAGAGTCTTTCCTGTGTTATATATAGTGCTTATGATGACTAATGGAATCATTTAGACCCTGAGATGCTAATGCATATGTTCTCCTGGTGGAGGACTGCCCACCATATTTAGAGATGCCCGGGGGGTCTTTATGCCTTCAGTGGGGTCATTACTATAGCAGCTCTAATGAAGGCCCGGAATATTTGCCTAGCCGGCGCCATGTTTGATCCAAAGAGGGAGTTTGTTTTCCAAAATCAAAAAGAATCAATGATCCAGACATGCAGGGACATTTCAACCTGCGAGGGGAACCATTGTGCACTTTCCTTACCAATGCCTCGAATGGTAGTCCCTGGTGGGGGATACGAGTGACGGTCGCCCCGTCTAATTAGGGTGAGACACCATCACTTTGACCTGACGGCCCTGTTGTAGACAGGTGCAGTCCGGGCCTTTAACCATCGTACATGACATCTTTCGTTAGTCATGTGTCTCAAACTCAATTTTGTTTCCTTGTCACATTTCAGGACGAGCCTTCAGTTGGTCTACATACCTAAGTTCCAATTTACTCACTTTTCCACATGTGGAGGGGTGAACAGGGTCGGATTGTCCAATAGGGAAATCTGGCAGTGCCTGAAGGCGTGGTCTGAAAGGTCAGTGGGTGGACTTGCTTTATGGCCGTTGGTGGGCCTATTTTATGTTCTTGTGGGCAGCAGCTTTTACTATTGATTTTTCTAAAATTATTACAAACATTGCAAGCAGCAAGCAAAAATGCATGCAGCCTTCCATACCTTGCAAAACACCTATATAGCGTGTCTGTGCAAATTCAAAATGACCCCAATTTGCAAATGTGAGCCACTTTTAGAGTTATCGGATTTGATAATGAGTCACAGTTGTATTTTGGTGCCTAGGACTATTTTCTGGTCCAGTCTTTTACACCGACTTTGCACACTGAGGCCTTCCCAAGGATGTCCAATATGTCAGAGCTGTGTCAGAAACAACATCGACAGGATATTTGAGCATGCGATATCACAGACGCTCTGTAAATTCAAGGTTACATAAACCAACAGTAACCTGGAAGGTGCATTTGAAAGCAACAGCAATGGCACAGCATAAGAAATACAGGAATCAGTATGCATTACTCGATGCGCCGCTCTTTCAGTATGCAAAATGTGTGCAGCGCGTACTTCGAACAGGCACGCGTTCACTTATCCTCCAGACCCAATTACATTATCCCAAATCGTGATCCGCCACAACTTGAAATACTTCCCGTGTCTCTTGTCCGTCTTCGAACAGGGTCACTTTATTGGATAATGGAATTGGTTTTGGATTTTAAGTTAATATTTTTTTCTACAAAATCTGCAAGATCCATTTATTGGATAAAGTCATCCGCTGGGGAATTCAACGTTCTGCAAATTTTGCACTGTGCTCATTCTGAATGTTGAGGCAGAGAGTCCATTTGGTAGCTAATGCTAATTGGAGTTTGGAGTTTGAGTACCAGATTTTCTGACCCAAGTGACATTGTGATCGTATTTTGCTTTGATATCAATACTTTCAAAGAGAAAGAGATTATTTCTCAAAAATAATATTTTTTTTGTTTAAGCAGCTCACCCAGCATTGGCTCAATGTCGTTTAAGGGTGAATTTCCCTCAGGTATTTTACTCTCAGTGGGTGTGAGGTGTATTTGTTGTTATATAGAGGGCACATTCTCTGTTGCCATGCTTCTTTCGGCCGCTGTAGGTGGCAGGACTAACACCACCTAGCAGTGGAGTAGCAAGGGTGCCAATGGCCTTAATGCAAATGAAAAAAGAACAATTAATGGACAGAATGATGAACAATGTCAAACATTCACCCCAGTACAGAGATCTGGGCCGAAATCCATCGTATTTAAATTCAGCCATATGCAAATCAGTCTTGACCCTGCGCCCCAACAAGACAATTCCACCCCACTTTACCTGGTGTTGGAGTAAAAACAGCCTCTAATTGGGGTGAAGAGGGCCCCTCACACCTCAAGGCTCCAGTGCCACTGCACATGATGCACTATTTTATAGGTATGCTCTTGCCACCTAACAAGTCATTAGGAGGCTGCCATGAATTCAGCATAGTTGGAAAAGTACCCCGTTATCAGGCTACTGTAATACTTTTCACTCTACAAAGTTTACACATCACTGGCAATTGCTGGAAAGTTTAGCTGTAATCTCACATACCTCCCATGAACGTCCATTCAGAAAAATGCCAGGGGAAGCGGAAGTGACATCACACACCCTTTGATCTTCACTTTCACTCACACACATATGCTTACACATACACACACATTCACACTTACACTCTCTCTCATGTAAACACACACTCACCGTCAAGCATGCACACAACATAAATTTAAAAGCATGTTTTTTACTTTCCTCAGCTGCCAGGGAATATTACATTCCAGATAAGTGCACTCCATTTTTATTAATAGTGAATAATGTTTCATTATTTACCATTAGTGTAATCAAAATATTGAGAGAAATCAAAGAGAGTGGTACCCCTACAGACGACCATACGTATGAGCTGCCACTGTGTTCCTGGCACTGATTTTGTCACCTCTGAGGCCAGGGTTTGCAAAGATAGTGCCTGGGGTCCACCCCTGCCGACCCCTAAGTGGGCAACCCCTAATTAATAACCATGATACCTCACAGTAAATACCACAGACGTCACTGGAAGTTCTTTTCTATCAGAAAGAGGATGTGAAAATGAACAGGGGTAACAAAGATACCACTCCCAATTTCACATTTTTAGGGAAATCCTATAATGCAACAGTAATGGCTGCCAGTAATGGTAATTTTGCCACAGTAATCACCATTGTATTTTTGGGAGAATTCTTCTTTGGAGCCTTTGTGCTTGCAGTAATGAAGGGCAGATTGACAGACTGCTTGGCAGGGATGTGTTTGCCAGTGGGTACAGAGTAGGTGCAAGGAGGCAACCAAGAGGAGCTCGAAAACAGCCAAGTCAGTCTATAGGCCTGATTTATTTATTTATTTGGGAGGTTTGTAGAGCGCTAGCTAGACCCGAAGGTATCGGAGCGCTTTACAACAGTAAATGTTCACATCAAAGATAACAGGTCTATACAACACATCTAAGTCAGAGCGCTTATGAGTGTGCCCAACGGGTTAAATCATTGCAACGTGGTGGATATCCTGCCCGGGAGACAGAATTTACAACGCTGGCAATACCACGCGGGTAGATAACAACGCGGTTATTACAACGATCGCGTTGTTACCACGCGTGGCATTACATCGCAAGTCGTTTCAACGACTTGCGCTAGGTGGCGTGCAACACCAGGGAATGTTTAGGATTTTAAATCCAACACCTTCCCTGCTGTTGCGCTAACTGGAGTAGGAATAGTAATGTATAGTATTCCTAAGTCCAGCGCGCCATCTAGCTGCGAATATAATGCCAAGAGTGGTAACAACGTGGTCGTTGTAACGACCTCGTTGTTACACCTACCACGTGGTAACACCACGCGTTGTAACATCATACATTCATCCTGCCCGCCTTATTACAGGTGTATTAGGATGTTATGCACTAGTAATGAGAGGGACAAAATATCTCCAACATTTGTGACATAGTCCTCCTCCACCAAACTCTAAATCAGGCCCTATGTGTTTGTCGGGTTCCTCTAAATAAGAACCATGAGTTTTCATGGATTTCTTTACTGGTTTTTTATGTGCTGTCTTCTGTGCGATCATTATCTGAGGTCATTTATCCCCAGGGATCATAGCCCTGGCTAGTCCAATCTCTGTGAAGCACAAGTTCAGTGTTTCTATAAAGCAGTCTTGTACTGTAATTGTATTTATATAGGGTTACTAACCATGACCAGGCATTGACGCACTTTATGGCAAGTAGTGTACTACTCTGTAACCCGAGGTTAATGGTTAATTCAGTAGCGATTATTGGCTATTGAGATTAATCTTGCGCTCTCAATACAAAAAAAATATCAATGTATTTCCTCCAGTTTCTCTGTGATAGAATACAATTAATAGGAGTTAGGTGTGACCATTAGTGAGGACTATATGGGATCAAGCGGATGTATGACGTAACAACGCGTGTGTTTACAACGCGTGCAGTTACATCGCGGTTTTTACAATGAAGCGATGTAACCACGCGATGCCATTACAACGCAAGTCTTTACATCGACTTGCACTAGATGACGTGCTAACATTAGAAAAGCGTAATTTACTATTCCAACTCCAGTCCACTTAACAGTAGCGAAGGTGTTGGGATAGTAAACTACACTAATTGTAATGTTAGCACTCCATCTAGCGCAAGTCGATGTAAAGACTTGCGTTGTAATGGCATAGCGTGGTTACATCGCGTTCGTTGTAAAATCCGTAATGTAACTGCACGCGTTGTCAAAGTTTCGTTGTAAAGGTTGTTTCCCGATCAAGCAAATGGTTGGTGAGATAAATAAGTAGGCAGGGGAGATTAGGTATTCTGGCCTCCAGTTAAATACAGAGATTAGGCCACGGTATCAAAAGGCGCAGCGGCATGGCCCACCTCAGATGCAGTCCTTGATGCGGCGCAGTGCGACTCAGGCACACTTTCTCAATGTAGCAGCACAGGTCACTCTGGCACAGTTCTTCAATGCAGTGGCACAGTTTGCTCAAGGACAGTTCTTTGATGCAGCAGCTCAGTCTGCTCAGGTGCAGATTCTTGTTGCAGTTCCTGACTGGAACCGTTCGTATGCAGAGACTTTGCCTAGGGAGACGCAGAGCACTCTCCTGAGCCTTCCTGTTCTGACAGGTCCAGACACCACTGGCGCATCAGGCTGCTTCTGGCTCATCCTGGACAGTCACACCTCCTGCAGGGTTGCCTCTTTCAGCAAGCAGGTTTGCTTCTAGGTGCATCAGATCAGTAACACAGCTTCTTCCTTCCAGACACAACTTCAGGTGAGGTTCTGTCGCGTCTGGGAAGCTGGCTGTCAGGCAGACACCAGCTCTGGTTGCACAGCAGTCCCCTGAGGACTCTCGGAGCACTCAACTGGAACAACAAGTGGATCAGCAGATTCGACTTTTATACAGTCAAAGCAAATAGGAGATGTGGATTCTCACTCTATGCTTTCTGACTGTTTTGAGATGGTTCTCATTTCAACTATCTTCTCCAGATACAGCCTTTGTGTAGAGTGATGCTCATCATTGCAGGGTAGTCTCCAGTCCAGCCCAGAGCACCCACAACAAAGCCACAAATAGGTATGAGCTTTCTGCACCTGACTATCTACAGCGGCTTTTAGCGGTGACCAGGGAAGAGATAAAAAACTGGCCTCCCCTAATGGGGTTCCTTTCACCTTAACAACAGAGCCTGCAGTCCCACCCTTCACCACCAACATCTACCACATGGCAGTGCTATCCGAAGACAAATCGGCAACTCCTCTCAGCCAAAGGCTTAATTGAATTTCTAAAGCCACCTTATCTCCATTTTGGTATCTAGGGGGCATATGTATCAACATCTCCATTTGCGATTCTCAAATAGCGATTTTTAAAGAATCGCTATTTGAGAATTGCAAAACGGGATGTATTTAAAAGAATCGCAAAACTTTAGCGATTTCTTAAAAGTCCTTAATTGCGATTAGCAAATTGCGAAATCGCAATTAAGGAATACCTTCCCATTCTTTTCTATGGGCCAGGAGACCCATAGGAATGAATGGGAAGTAATTCTCAAATTGCGATTCGAAATTTGCTAATCGCAATTTGAGAATAATTTCAAAGGTGCAAGGGTGTCATGATGACACCCTGATGCACCCCTGAAATGAGCATGTGTGAGCATATGGCGCACATACATGCCCTAAGGGCATGTATGTGCGCCACGTGGCACTTTGTAAAATTACAAAAAGTGCATTTTTAACAGAAATCGCAAATTACCACCAACTAGAAGTTAGTGGTAATTTGCGATTTCTTAAGGATTAGTCGCAATGCTTTGGTGCGTGGTACATATTTAAGAAATCGCAATTTGCGATTTCTTAAATGCTTACGCAAACTTAAGAAATCGCTATATTAGCGATTCCTTAAATTTGCGATGAGGATTTGCCTCATACATCCCGTTTTGCTAATTTTTAATCGCAAATGCTGTTTTTTGCGAATCGCAGTGTTTGCGATTAAAAATTCGGTTGATACATATGCCCCTAGGTCTCTTCCCTCCAGTTTTAGGTATGCCAGAAATACATTTACACTGTCTGGAAAGTAACCTCACCTCCAACTTGTGCATTGGAACAGGGCAAGGCTTCTGAAATGGAAGCCACAGGCCTCCATTACTCTGGCTCACTCACTGGCACCATGCATGGACCAGATGGGCAACATCACCACAAAGGCATGACATGCGTTATGATCCAGGTTAGCTCACAGAAGCGGAACTTTACACAAGTCAGTCAATAGGCCTTCACTCCAGTGACACAGGTAAAAAGGTATGGTCATAACCACGGATTCACAAAACACAGTACGCTGCCACCACCGCTCTATATGCTAAACCCATTCCAGGGAAAGTAGTCTACTGCCAGTTAAATGAGGGCACATTTGATTCACCCTTTCAGGTCACAGGACAAGTCCAGTATCTCATTCATGTCAAAGGATAGGCCTAGGCCTCTGTGTGCACACACTAGACTAGACTGAGGCTAGTGTCAAAAAACAAAAAGTAGGATGCCAGTTAGTCGCTGCTGGGCACTAAGGGCCAGGAAACATGTCTGTACACCCCCCCTTGTGGACATTCCCACCCCAAAAGAAAATCATTTGATTGAGTCACACTATACGTTCCCAACCAATAGCCATCTCCTAGAGTTAGCCTTGAATGCTTGATCTCACTTTACCTAGCTAGTAAAGATCTAATTAGGAGACTCCACCACTTTGGGTGCGTCTGCTAGTACCCCTTTGTGGCATATAAAAGCTGACCTGAGTGAGATGATCCATGACATGAGTAGTAAGTGAAAGTTACGCACTAAAGAGCCACCTCTCATCTAGGCCTCGGTGGAGTTTGCGTAGTCGTGCTATGCGGAACTCCACTAAGTGCTGAAAAACTCTGCCGCGCTAGGTGGAGTTCCGCAAGTGGCGGCGTCCGGTACGTAGCACCGTTCGTTCTGATTTTTAGCACCAAGAGGTTCTCCTGTGCTGTAAAATCAGCATGAACAGCATCACGCGGAGCGCCAAAGGGTGCTGCTTCTTTCTGCCACTCCAGTAGATTTTCTACTTAAGCTGTAGCTTCCTCAACGCAAGCGGCAGCTTCCTCTACAGTAACGGCATTTTTCTCACTGTGAGCGGTAGCGACCTGCTACAACAGCCAGCATTCAGAAATCTCTCAGGGAGGTGGGCTGGCGCACAATATCTCTTGCTCGCACTCACCAACTTAATGTTGTCAAGCCACGCAGACAAAAAACTATGCGTTGCGGAGTTTTCGGATCTCTGCGCAGAGCACAAAGTGGGCAAAATTCTGAAAACTCCGCCGGCGGAGCGGAATTCTTCACCCACCCCCTACTCTTATCCTCTCAGGAGACGGAGAAAATGCCTTGCACAAGGTCCCCTACTAAACATAAAACATCCATCATGCAAATACAGAGAGCATAATGCGTAGATACTTACAGCATGTGAATACTTCTTCAGTGAGGTTGGATGTATCAGATGTGTAGGCAGTTATTATCAAGACTAGATAGGCAGAGTTCTACAAAACATCGATGCATTACTTCATTCTTCACAGGGCTGTTAAGCTAGTTATGTGTAATAGCTGGAAGCCATTTTTTCTGTGTATGTATTCTTTCACCAAAGTATCTTCTTTCTTCTAAGATGATTTAGTTAGGAAGACAGCACAGAGAGCAAGAAAAAAAATGAAAACATGGGCAAATGCGCTCAGAGAGGTTAAGCTTTCTTTGTTGCCACAGTACATCACTAAATCGTAGAACTATTTGCTGAACAGTTATGTTATGTCATTGGAATGCTTATAGAGCCAACTTCCATTGTTATGGCACGGTAAAGCCCAATGCATCAGGCTGGAGGAACCATTGTTTGATAGTGTAGAATGTTTTGTTGAAGTTTGGTTTTGTGGCTCATAGAGATTGTCAACATCATTAAAATAAAAACTGTATAAACCATATTAGAACATTGGAATGCTGAGCGCTCCATAGAAGACAATGGAGTGCTCTGGGCTTCTAACGGCTGGTAGAAGCCCGGAGCATCAACATTCCAATGCACAGGCCTCACAGAGCCCAAGGGGATTTCAACCCCCGCGGGCTCCGTGAAGCCTTTGTTTCACAAATTAGAACATTCTGCCCTCTAGAGGGCAAAATGTTCCTATAGCCTTAGAGCCCTCCGTAGCAGGCTCTACTGGCCATTAAAGGCCCGCTAACTTGTTAAAGGCCAAGGAGCGAGCCTTTAATGGCCGGTAGAGGCCACTATGTCGAGCTCTTAGGCTATATTAGCAAAGTAATTTTATATACATGTGTGGCGTAATTTTTGATTGTGGTTATTTTATAATTTTTTTATATCTTCTACAAGGTGACTCCAAGGCGTGGTCCTTACATTTCGACTCAAAATATTGTTTTGCCACAGTATTGAGGTCAATATATGGTGAGAGTCAAAATATGAAGATGCATAATATTGAAGTTGATTTTTAAAGTATAGTTTTTTAAAATAGCATATATATAACAGTTTTACTAGAGTTGGTTTTGAGTATATTTTAGCTTAATTTTATATATTCATTTTGCTGAAATATTAGTGTTTTATTATTATATTTTGTATTTTTTTTCCAAGTTGCAGGATTCATTGGGGAATTGGGAAGTCAGTATTTATAGTTTTATATATGTACTAATGCATTTATAACTATTATCCATGAAGGACAAAAAAAGAAAAAGAAATATGAATGGCATGAAAAGTGTTCATAGGAAGGTGCGTCACTACAGCTGCAGCCAACACACTCCAGACTTGTACTAATTAAGCCACTTTGCTGCACGTCTCGCGCCACTGTAAGCAACACCGGGTAATGAGACAGTGTTAAATGACCCTCCGGTACTTACTTGGGAGAGAATTGTTTCCAATGTTTCTACGCTGAGATCAATGGCGCCCCGTCCGCCCCTCTAAGGTTGATAAATTCAGCGCGGGAGCAGTAGGTGCGGACGGAGAATTTACTGGGCGGGGAGTTACCCATGATGTACGATTCTGACCTTTTCGAGTGACTGGAATTATGGTACACTTCGCACACACACGCGCCCTTTAGGAATAAACAGATATGTCCGCCTCCGAGAGCCTGTGCATCCAGCATTTTTCCTATAGCCACTATAGAATCCTCGGAACGCCCTAAAGGTTATCAGCTTAGATGGGAAAAGAGGCGAAACTCATTAATTGTTCTTTGAAGACATTTTCCTTCGCCTTTGCTCCCCAGATCCAGTCTTTCCTCAAAACGAATTGGTCGAAAATATTTTACCCCCAAATATCCAAATGAAAAATATTACTTACTCAAAAAGTAGTCCCAATCTCTACACGTGTATTGGCTCCTGCACCAGTAGCACTAATTTTAATAATAAGGGCGCCATATATCGTAGTGCTTAAAACTGCAACATTTTGGTATGGAAAGCTGTATTAAAATGATTACTGTTGCATAAAAACTTCTACATTTTTAACAATGCGTCAACAGACATCAAAAGCCAGAACTTCCTTTTGCATGGAAAAACATTTTATTAATTCTTAAATTGGGGACACCGGGCTCAATATTATACAAACACAAAATATCAGACCCCTCAGGATATTGCGGCATGGATTAGCAAATTTAGCTGCACAAATATGGAAATTTAGCTGCATTTTTGCGGCACTTTATTTTACTCATAATCATTCATTTTCAGCCTTAAATCAATGGAAACTGTTTTAGCAGAGTATTCCACTTTGAAGTAGGCAACCTGGGATATGGAAGAGAGGAAGCAGCCCACAGATTAAGGTTGTTATCCCTTGGACATGAAATCCCCCATTTGCTTTAGTGTAGGTTCTCAGAAGCCCATCAAATATGGCCTGGTAGCATCCCATAGGAAATGGTATTCTAGAACCTCCCTTAGTGTATGCTCTTGGGGGTCCATATTGAAGTGACAGGGAGATACCCAAAGAAATTGGAAATTATTAAACCAGTCATAGTACATGACCTGTGGAATCCACATGGGAGCAGCAGATGAGAAACTTATAATAAAGGCACTATACAACCGTGCAATACTTCAAGGCAAATTACTACACATGGATAAAACATCTTGGCATTTGACACACTGTTCAGTGCAATGCATAATGGATTGTGATGCGCGCCTTTAGAATGGCGTGCACTGCACACTGTACCAATTGCTATTATGCACTTTCTGTGAACACGTAATGCTCATTACATTTTTTGTGTTACTGATCTGAGTGGAAGCTGAGCTCTGGATTTTCCTGAGCCTGTGACTTAGGGATAGCCCATCGTAGGAGTAGGTAGAACAGCCTGGGAAGGCGCTTATTCGGTACAAATGTCTGATTACACTTACTGATGTTGGGTGGCAGTCATGATGGTTGTTGCGGCAAATGTACATGATCAATCTAGGATGCTGTGAGTGGGGAAGCAGGGTCATATTTAAGAGTGGATTCTCATGACAGGTGTCGGTCTATGCCATCAGTATCATTGAAACCTTCAGAAGTGGGATAGATTTTTCACCTCCACCTATACGTACGCATTCCTGTGTGAAGAGCAGCTGAGTCACCAGGCCTCATTATCAGCATAAATGTTTCCAAATCAGACATTGGCCAGCATGTGAGCATCCCCTACGTGCATCTAAGAACCACCTATATAAGACTCCTCATACATGATCCAGTACCATCTGTATTTTTTACGTATATATTTGTAGGTCTGGATTTTGTTAGTGCAGCTATTGCTAATAATATACCAAGAGGGACTTTTTGCATACGGCCCTTTCAACCACTGGTTTTGGGCAGGCTTTCCACTACATTTATCTCCTGCATCTCAGTCTGAGGCGTGTTTCTGTTCCATCTACTGCCATTTTAGTTTGTCTCCGCATTCCTTCGATTTCGTGGGCACTTTTGTAAAATTCGCAGCATTTTTACAAAAGTGCCGATTTCGCAGCAAACCGCAAAATCGCAAAATCATGGAGGGTCTGAAAATGCAACACATTTTCTTTATGCATAAAAGGGGGGAACACCCTCCTTGCCGGAAAACCATTTCAGCACAACATTCCCTGCTGCTTAATAAGTTCTGTCTTTGAAGTTAAATTATGCTACCTACACTGATCCGATCTGCTGTTTTAGAAAAGTAGCTACTTGGCAAGTAGTTACTCTAGAACAAAACAAGTGACCCAAATCATTAGAACAAGGTCTCCCCTTCCCCTTGTCAGCTATGTGATACGGCGCATTCCTGTCCTTTTCCCCTGCACCGGTGCACAATGGGCTGTCATGCGCCAATGTAGGCACCTTTGCACCATGGTGCAAGGGTGTCTGTGTTGCAGGGCTGATTGATTTTATGCAGGAAGGAGCACCTTCCTGCACAAAATAAATCCATTCAGGCGATTTCCTCTTTCTACAGCACACATAGAAACAGGAAGAAACGAGGAGAAAAGAAAACTTTTCTCCTCATTGTGCCTCCCTAACGCCACCCCTGGTTAGATTCTGATGGATTACCAGGTCTACGATTTCTCGTAAATCTGGGAATTCTTCAGATTCCATGGGTGTTGCATGGGAACACCCACGGCAACACCCATGAAACTTCCCTTTCAGGCAATGTTCCGTGTGAAAGGGGCAAATATTGACAAACTCATGAAAAGCCATGTAAAGTGGCTTTATGTGGCCTTGTAAATATGCTGCGGCACATTACGCCCCCGGAACGTGAAAAAAGATACGTTCCAGTGGAGAAAAAGTGCAGCAAGGGGGCTCATAAATGAGGCCCAAAGTGGCTTTACGTGGCCTTGTAAATATGCTGCGGCACATTGCGCCCCCGGAACATGAAAAAAGATACGTTCCAGTGGTGCAAAAGTGCAGCAAGGGGGCTCATAAATGAGGCCCAAAGTGGCTTTACATGGCCTTGTAAATATGCTGGGGCACATTGCACCACTGGAACTTCAAAAAAGTGACACTCTGGCGGAGCAAAAGTGCAGTAAGTGACCTCATAAATGAGACCCTTAATTTGCAAATGTACCCACTGTTATCCCCAGGGTAAGAAGCCAGTGCCCTCCACAACATGCCCGAGCACAGCGGACGAAAATGGTCTCTCTGCCCACAGTTATTAGATGCTGAGAGGAAACAGGTGAAGCGTAACGTTATGCATGACGTAGAGGCTGCGCAGCAGCTGCAAATACACTATTATGCTTGCCAGGAAGAAGGGAAACATTTCCTCTCTGCGTAGTAGGAAACATGATGGCGGGCTACACTCCAGTCACAGACAAGGTGAAGGCAACGGCAAGAGAATCACACAAACGCACAGAGAGAATACCCAAAAGCCGGCTACAGCAGCTACAGACAGGGTACTCGCTGCAGTTCTGGCTTATCTCCTCCCTAAGGTAGGGAAAGAAAGCAGGTCGTGGAGGGGCAGAGGCGAAGGAGCAGTAGGAGGGCAAGGGATAAACTCATGGCAGCAAGAGTGTCAATGTACGGCGACCCACAAAAAGGGGTCCCAAATGTCATCAGTTCTTATGGTATCAGATAGGTTGGCTCTTTGGCAGACAAGGGGTGGCAGTACGCTCAGCCTGGTATTACAAGTGCACAATGGGAAATGACCCCCTCTCATTAACAGCAAGTGGGCATCACATACTGAGAAGTTGTAGGGTTGGACAGGATACCCAACAAGGGACGGCCTGATGAGGATGTAGTAAGTTTTGTAGTGAGTGCAGGCCCCTCTAGAGATGTGTGCCACGGTGTCTGGTGCAGAGCACTGGTGCGAAGGGATAAGCTACACTTTGCATGTTCTCCCACCGCAGTGACTAAATGTGGTTGCAGTGCTTAATTTGTGCCGGTGTTTTCTGGTGCTCAGCACCGGCGTCATTTCCTAACACTGGCACATATTTAATGCAGTCCATCACATAGTGGCTCTCTCAGTCTATTTCTTTTTAAAAAATAAAATAAGATGAGGAAAGTGTTTATCAATAAATTATACAGTAAAAGTAAGAACAGTAGTTCAAAGTTCAAATTGTAACATTTGTAGGACTGTAACGGCAAGTAGGTGTCGTTGGTACTGGTATTTGGCAGCGTTGGCTGGAATCTGAAGTGGGACAAGCAACAGTGTATTCCTAAGAAATATCTTGGGCCCTGGTACTTATTATTTTACAAATTAAGCACTGTGTGGTTGACAGGGTGTGGTTGACTTGACAAGGACAGAGCAGATGGAGGTGGATTTTACACCGCCTGCCTTGAGAAAAATGATGGGGAAGATAAAAGTGGTGCAGAGATTTCTTAAATAGGACAGTGGGAAGAGGAGAGGTAATGGTGCAGAGGGACATATGAGGCCCTAGAAAAACCACGGTACAAGAGAGAGGCTGTGAGGTGGTGCATGCGAGAGAACTAGAGGAAACAGTGGCTGACTCCTCTGAAGCAAGAGCTCAGATGATGGTGATTCTGTCTGCCTGAAAGCAGTGTGAGGGATGGAGACAGAACAAGGGAAGAGGCAGCAGGCTGGAGACAAAGGCACACCGAGATGGCAGTGAAGGAAGCGAGCAACATGCCATCCAGATAAGAGATGGAAGAGGACGACAGATGGGATGCTTTGAACCGTGGCACGCAAATGGGACTAAGTGAAGCTGCAAGAGAGAAATGTTCTTTGTCACTGGGTCAGCCAGTGGACACACCAGTGAGCAGGGGCAATCTCCCAGACGATCTGTGAATAGAAACGGAAGTCTGGAAGAACCCTAAATGGAGAATGCAGGAGATTGGTAGAATGCATGGGGTGATGAGTGGAGACCTAGGGAAAGTGGAACTAGAAGTATATGGAAGGTAATGAGTGAAGGAAACTAATGAACAACTATAGAGGGTTTGAGCAACTTCAAAAAACATATTGTGAATACTGGGACAAGCTTTTAGACAATAGATGACATAAGAAGGTGCCAGCACATGCTCCTCCACAGCCTAATGAGAGGGGGCAAGAGAAAACGTGGCAGAGTGAACAAGGGAGCACAAAAATTGGGCAGGCATGTCCACAACTGAAAAAGAAGAGTGGTAAGGCAGGGTCAAGTGTGGCTCAGTATCAGACGACATGAGAGGTGTCACTGGAAGGGATTGGTGAGGAGAAGGAAGAGACTTTAACAAGTTCAACTCAGACAAGACCGAAGACCTCATCCTGGGCTCCACCCCCTCCGCCTGGGACAACTCCTAATGGCCTGCAGCGCTTGGAACACCCCCACATCCAGGGACCACACAAGAAACCTCGGCATCATCCTCTACTCCTCGTTCTCTAAGAACCGCCAAACTAACGCTGTCTCGTCCTCCTGCTTCTACACACTTCGCCTGTTTCATACAATCTTCAAGTGGAACCCACAGAGTCCAGGAAAACAGCCACCCATGCACTCGTCAGCAGCAGCCTAGACTACGGCAATGCACTCTACGCCGGCACCAGCCAAAAACTCCTAAAGAAACTGCAGAACATCCAGAATGCCTGCGCCAGACTCATCCTGAACATCCCCCGCCGCAGCCACATCACCGGTCACCTGAGAGACCTTCACTGGCTAACTATCAACAAAAGAATTGCCTTCAAGCTCCTCATGCACTCCTACAAAACCCTCCACAACACCGGACTTGCATACCTACACCACCACCGCTCCTTCTACACTCCCATCAGATATCTCCGCTCCGCCCAACTGTCCCTAGCCACCATCCCACGGAACTGCAAGACCACGGCTAGAGGAATAAACTTTTCCTATCTCACTGCAAAAACCTGGAACTCCCTGCCGCTACATCTCGGGCATTAACCGTTGCTTCCTCAATTCAGGAAGGACCTCAAGACCTGGCTCTTCGACTGAACCGCAGATCCACCCCTCCCCCCACTCAGTACCTTGAGACCCTAACGGGTGAGTAGTCACACTATACAAGAAACATGATTGATTGATTGAACAAGTGAGGTTATACTAACTTGGCAGACATGTTAGGAAGCCACTCACTGGAGAAAAGTATGGAAACGAGTTAGGCAAAGGAGCATTTGGATATATTTAAGCTTTTGTAAAGGAAACCGGGTGCAAGGAGGGATCAAAAGCAGAAGCGGTGTGAGCTGTCTAGATGCCCAAGATCTCCTACTAAGAATGGCACGTAACAGCTTTTCCAGCTTATGGCAGCATATATTGGGAGGAATTGCCAGGTTGCAGTGTTGCTCCATTTAAGTACCTGAATATGGTTAGAAGAGATATTATTAGCTTTGTGGGATGAGTGGTTATATTATGATGAGGGTTTTAGTGCAACAAGTGTGAACTCCAAGAAGTAGTGAGGAGAGCTGGACAACGAGCTGTGGTTTCAGTTCTTGATCCCAACCCGATTGACACCATCTTTACATAAGACAGGTGGGAGGATTGCCATTACTGGTTGTTCCCTTTCAGGGAAAATCCACCATGATGACAGAGGGGATTGCAGCACAGAACCAGTGTTGGTGTACTCTAACTTTAATAAAGTGGCGTGTTCCTAGTACCCATGAAAATTCAGACCTGATTGTTAGTAACAAGTAAGAAAATATCAAGTATTACAATATTTCAGAGGGTGAGCAGCAGGGCAAGGGGGCAGAGGTAGGAGAACACACAGGGAAGTTCTGTGCAAGGGTCAATATACCAGTTAGGGTGGATAATATAGAGGCATGGCTAAGGGAGAACATGGAGTGGTAACAGCTAGGATTTTGGTAAGAGGTTTCAATGAGAAATTTTGGGTTCAGTATGGAGGTTGAATATAAAGCTAGTATGTGGAGGACATAACATTTTGCAGAAGAATGAATGAACATCACAGAAAGCTATTTAACGAAGCAAACATGAGTCATGTGATATTTTGAAGCACCTTCTCTAAAAGAGCTTATTCTAGCTCCCCTGATGTGGTCCCAATGAAAGTGAAAGGAGAACTCAGAATTCATCATTTATCAAGTCCCGGAAGAAGTTCAGTAAAAGACTTCCTTGATCAGATCGAGTCTTTGTTGCGTAGCCCAATACAGACTGTCAGTGGCGGCTAGTGGCATTTGACAGTGGTGGAACGTAAATGTTAGGGATGACTTTTAAGTAACAAGCGAGCACTGCATTTTCTTTTACTTTTGCCTTGTCATTATTTTGAAAACTATGGGGCATATTATCAGGGACGGCGTTAAAAATTATCGCCGGTTTAGCGTCAGAAAACTGCCGCTAAACCGGCGATAATGGGCTTGATAATATGCTCTATGGAATTCCCATAGAAGCCCATGTTCTGGTGTGAACATGGGCTTCTATGGGGATTCTCCAGGGCATATTATCAAGCCCATTATCGCCGGTTTAGCGGCAGTTTTCTGCCGCTAATCCGGCGATAATGTTAACGCCGTCCTTGACAATATGCCCCTATATACCCCTATGATGGTGGCCCCACCACACCCATTTTCACAGAATCACCATTAGAACTAGACTGAGTCACCACTGCCCTGTGCTCTGTCTGCAGAGAGGCCAAGGTTTGGATGGCCATGTATTCTGAACACGTTTTTGACCGACTGAGAAGCACTGTGAGAAACTCGCAGTGCTTTCAACCTCAGCTCCAGAGATCTCAAGCACAGCATAAACATTGTGCGTATGCGACTCTGTTCAAAGTATTGGTGATCAGTAATGAAAAACTGCTCGATGCGTTGTGGCCTGGGATTTATAGTGAACTGGGTTATAAGGCGGCCTTACGCGACATTTCACCTTTAGTCTTTACATATAGTATTATAGTTTTTTTCATTTTCTTTTTAATTCATCAGATTCAGGCATTAGTTTCATTGACACCATGAGTCGCGGGTACCTATTGTTACCTTTAGTTCTAAGGCGATCCTAAATCACAGAGTAAGATGAAAACCCTTACCAGATACTTGTGTTGCATCATGTTTTTTTATATTTATGACGCAACCTCAACCAGAAGGTGCTGGAGAGCTCCAACGGAGCACTTTACACCACGTCACAATCGTTTTTGTTTTTTAGACAGGAGAGATTGGCCCGGAATCACAGGATGTAGTGCCGATGCTGAGACTCGAACCTGGTTTCTCAATCGCCAGCCCTGGCCTTTATGCCCCAGGGTGAGGAATCAAAACTCATGGACTGGGGTATAAAACTAGTCCTGAGGTTTAATTTCCCAAGGGTGAGAGCACTGGTGGTCCAGCAAGGGAATGGATGTGTGCGATTGGGGGTAAAGGGAATGGCATCAGAGTTTAAGGCATAAAAGCACAAGGATCCTGAAGTGTCCCCCTCTCTTTCCACACAACCATTCTTTGCTAAAAAGGATCCGTTGTGTAGTTCTCACAATACATACTTGGTTACAGATATCCGGGCCGGTGGCTTATTGTGATAGTGAGGGTGTGTTTCCAGAGCAGTCATGTGCCTGATCAGTTCCAAAGGGAGGGAAGGTGGTTGACTTTCCTTACAACAGCCAACGAAACAAACTAATCCTCGAGCTGCTATGCTGCTGTTTTTAATAGTAATCAGCAGTGGGGGCCAACACAAACAAAACAAGCATTGGCATAGCCAATAGGTCTCGCCTTTGGAACCTTATAAGTATTTAGTTGTGCAGCATAATATCCTTGGTGCAACCACATCAACTGTTGCATGGCTAAACACTTATAAAGTCCCAAAGGCGAGACCTATTGGCTTTGCCAATGCTTTTTTTCTAATAACGGTTGCAACCCTAGCCCCAGCTCTTCCCTCCTGTGCCAAATCACCATAACTGGGTGGTAGGAAATGGGATACTATCACACAGATCTTTGAATTTGATTGGGGTGGGGCAGTTTGAAACACTGAATATTTTTTATCTCTGAAAAAGCAAAAGGCATGTGCACCCACCATTAACTCCCTTACTCTAAATACTTAGCTACTGGTAGCAAGGAGGATTCTCTGACATTGAAATGGAAGTTTAACTTGATTTTTCAACTGAAATTATTTGTACTGCATGAATCCGTGGGTCCAGCTGAAGCAAAATGCCATTTTTATTGCTAAAGGGACGTCCCACAGGCGGGCGATAGAGGAGCACAAGAGACACACTAGAACTAATGCTTTAGATGGAAATATAGACGTTCGGGTACCCTCTATCCACATTGCCTCTTTGCTACTGAGACGTGCTGGCACTCTCCTATTAAAAGTATTGCATCAATGTTCAGAAGTGCTGGTGCTCTCCCTTTCAAATTCAAGAAGTGGATAATTAGTACCTGCTCATCAAAAGAACTGAGGAACAATATTAGGTTAGAGAGCAGTGATCTAAATAGGAATATGCAGATGAACACAGAAGGATTTCCGACACTGAAATACGAACAAATTACTGCAACACCAGTCAGTCCAATGACTACAGCCGCAAGAACTACTCATGTTCCAGAATGAAACAGAAACCATAGTGAACGTGTAAATCTATTTTATTTCGCGATTGCTCGATTGACGTAGTATACGCCGGCGATAAATGAAAATAGACCATGTGGGAAGGGTAGTCCAGATAGGAAGATACTTAATTTGCCGTTGAACTGTGGGTGAGTTTTTATTTTTATTAGGCAAAGTCTTTTGTTTTTTAATAGAAGGACGGGGCTCAATTAGCAAGTATGTTTCGCTTTTAAAGATGATGCAATGGATGGGTGGGAGGAATAGAATATACACATGCACCAAAAATGGCAATTTCCACTTCCCAAATGAGGGACAGTGTGTCTAAGGAGGGGCCGTCGGGGAGGAGCCGTCGGCCCGTGCACGTTTCCATCCAGCGGTGTAGACCCAACCCTGAGTGTTCAGTTAGCAAGAGGGCACTTTCACAAGGGCGACTACCCCATCCCATCTCCTCCTGCTCACTTCAAAGCGAGGAATGAGTGTTCAGTTAGCGAGAGGGCACTTTCGCAAGGGCAATGCCCCCATCCCATCTCCTCCTGCTCACTTCAAAGCGAGGAATGCCCCCAGTGGTGGTGCCACCTCCCTCGCCCTGAGCGCCGAACCTGAAGCCGCCAGCTGAGCAAGCACACGAGCCTGGGAAAAAACACGGCGTGCGGCCGCGAACGGGTGTTGTGTGCGCGCGCGAAAGGAACAGCAACAGAACTGAAACTGATCGCGCTCCAGATGGCACCTCGGACGGTGAAAGCTGGCAGCTGCGTGTGTACACGCGCACGTAACCGCAAGCGCTAGGCCACCAAAAGCATGGGGTAGCACTTTGAAAACCCCACTTACTAAATGTCTTGCAGAGCAGCGCATGCGCTGGCTCAGGCGAGACCTAAAAAGGGGGGTAAGGGCAGAGGGGGAACGGGGGAGTGCAGGAGGCGGAGCACGGGGGGTTAAAACTAAAAAGAAATATGGCTTACCTGAAGCTGCTGGTCACCTCACGCCTCTGTGTTTCTCTGCTTCCTGGTCCCAGCAGACATTTGGACAGCATCAGAGAATCCCTGTGCAATCCCAGTGCTGCTCTTAAGCTATTACCAAGCATGAGAGCAGCACAGGGATTGGCCTGAGTGGGCTATTTAACGTGCACTCAGGCACAGGGAGTCTGTGCTTTTTCTCCAACCCGGCTGAGTTGGAGACACCTTCCTACGCATGTCTGTTTGGCCAGCCTAAGACTTCCGGCCAAACAGACATGCGCACTTAGAAGTGCACATACCACTCCATTCCTACTCCTTCCCTCCCATGGCCCGGTCCCGCCCCTCCCTACACATGCTGGCTCAGCCAGAAGCTGGAAAATAAAGCGATAATAAAATATTGTTTTATTTTTCAGCTGCTGGATCTGAGCCAGTGGGGCAACGCTCCTCCGCCATTGCCGAGGAGCCACCAATGCACACATGGTGACTCTGGTGTGAGAAGTTGGCCTGGTATATGCTGTCCACTAGTTATAGTGGGCACCTTGTACCAGTCCAAACAACCCTTATTGATTTATTGAAAGCTATCCTAGTGGTAGCTATGGAGAGTAGCCTTCAGGCTAAGTCTTGAAGGAGTGTAAAGCAGCTTGGTTTTCCAGATTATAACCTCTTGAATTACTAAATGAAAGGATATCCACTCAAGGTATATATAAAATATATGTCTTTATTTCTAAACACTCACTACTAATCTTTTTATGAGATTAGAGTCCAAGATACACAATAATACAGTTCTAAAACGACAGTAAATAGCACAATATACAATGGGCATTAGGGGCGGACCAAACCATATATTAAGAAAGTGGTATAAGAACCACAACTTTACTAGACACAGTGCCTAGAGCACATAGAATCGCTGGGACCTGAAGGAACCAACCAAGATAGTGACACAGGAGACCCACGGGGGATGTGTGCAACACAGGCGTGAGCCCCATACTATTCTATGGGAAAGTTGCGGTTGGAATTTTAGAAGTTAAGGACACTTAGGAGAGGACTTTGAGCAAACCCCTTTAGACTTAGGGGGTTCTAGGGCCAGCACCCACAGGAGTACCGGAGTACTCGAGTTACCTCACCCAGGGAAGCCGGGTGCAGAGGTGTCAAATGGTGTCGGGAATCGTCGTTGATTTCAATGGCGATCTGCAGCAAAGTGCTGCTGTCGGGAAGGAGAAAAGTGTCCGGTATGATCCAAGCCTGGATCGAAGATCAGAAGAATCTGAAAGCAGAGGGGACAGAGTCTAGGTCACTTTCCAGTGACCAGGGGCACGATAGACAAATGCCCACCGATGTCGGGTGATTCAGGTGCGAAGAGGTGAAGCTTGACTCTGCAGTCACGAGAATCAGGAGGTGTCAACAACAACCAGGAGCTGGATTCGAGCTGTCCCACAAAGGATGTCGAGTGCTGCGGTGTCGGTGCCACGATTTGACCCAACAAGCCTTGGCAACAGCAACCCACGCAGGAAGAGAAAAGATGCTTTAGTGCGGACCAGCAAGGTCCTGGCGACTCCCCAAGCAATGGAGAATCAGGGCAAGTCTGGAGCAATCAGGTAAGCCCAATTAAAAGTAAAGTTGCCTTCATAGGGACCCACCAGTTGACGGACTAGGGATTGTGAAGGGACCTCAAGAGAAAACACAAAGGGCCAGCTCACGGAACACTTGTGGAGTGTAGGCAGGCAATCTTCAGTGCAAATGCTGACTGGGGTCTGAGCTACAAGTAATTCAAAGCTCAGCTGCAGGTGTCGTTGGAAAGCTGATGCTTCTACAAAGTGATGCGGTGTCCAGGGGTTCGGGTTGCACGGTCGCCACAAGGGATACGGGCCTCAGACTTGCTGTGGGCGCTGATCCACCTCTAAGACCATGGAAACCCACCTCCTGTGTTGCAAAGTTCATCGAAGTCCTCAGGAGCTTCGGAGATGCAAACTGGTCAGATGCGTCTTTGGTGCCTGCCTTGCAGGGGAGTAACTCCTTTACTCCAAGGGAGATTATTCAGTCATCTAGTTCAATGTAGATCGTCGAAGTTCCAGGATTCAGTATCAGAGTTTCGTCCAGGTGTAATCTAGAGTCCTGTAGCCAGGGATCCCTTTCTTATACCCAAGAAAGGGGTGGGACAAACTATAGGGACCCACCTATGGGAGGGTGAGGAAAGGAGGGTGGCTACACCCATTTCCTTTGTCCAGTTTCGCACCAGAGAAGGGGCTGGTAGCCCCTGCAACTGGTTTGAGCTGGACAATGCACAGGGACACCAAATGTGCCCCCAGTGCTGAACCTCAAACCACTCTTGGAGTGCACCCACCCAGCCCCAATACACTAAAGCCTGTCTGGGAGGTGGTGATACCTCCCTGTGACAGGAAACCTATTGTCTAGGCCTCCCCTGCCGGAGTTTCGTCCAGCAGCAGGAGGGCAGACACGTGTCTGTGGCTGGCAGCATCCATTTTGTGAGGCCAGGGCTCTGTTAGCTGGTACCGGGTATACCGGTGCTGCCATGTCTCTCCCTCTAGAAGGGTGGGATCATACTCCCACACCAGTTACTGGTGTGGGGGTATAATTCCAAGGTGTTTAACACATGTTTCCGTACAGCCATCCCAAAGTTAGCATTTACCGCTTGGTTATAATGCACTTAAGAGTATATGGTTTGGCTGCATCACAAACAACCCCGGAATAAAGGTTCTGAAGGCTGCAGAGGGGCTCTGCTCATGCATGGGCACCCTCGCACATAAAACCCAGCACCCTGCCTTCAGGATTAGTAAGGCCTGCCATAGGGGTGACTGATAGGGTTATATGTGTAGTGATGTGGAGAGATATAGTGAACCTATATCCCAGTAATGGGTGCATGCACCACCTTACCCAGGCTGCAGTAGCAGTCCTGTGGTGTAATTTTGGAAGGCTTCCCAGGGGTCACATAATCCATGCTGCAGCCCCTGGTAGGCCTCTGGGGTACCTATGCCCTGGGTACATATTATACCAAATACTAGCGACTTATAAGGTACCCCAGATTTTAGCCTATGTCAACCCGGCATAATGGTGATAATTCTTGACATAGTAATGACATTCATGGTACAATGTTGCCCACCGCTGGTATAAAGCTGGTGCTTGCATTAAGGAGGTAATTCTTGAATATTGTTGGAACCAATGACAGAACACTGCTTTCCCTGGTGTAATGTTGGCTCTGGCAATTTATTTTCTTGGGGATGGCCTGGGCACTCATGCTTGGTGCTCACACGAGGACCAATACCTGCCCCTCACAGAAAGCTGCAAAACCAACAATTGATGGACAGAATGCAGAACAATGTCATACATTCACCCCAGTACAGAGATCTGGGCCTCAATCCATTGTTTTTTTGCTCACCATGCTATTCCAGTTTGAACCCAAACATATGCAAACTAGTCTTGACCCTGTGTCCAATTGGGATAGTCCAGCCGAACTGCCAGGCCAGGTCCTCCCTGAACTGGAGAAAAGCATCCTAGGACCGGTTTTGGGGTTTCACCCCTCATCAGCCTGGATAGCTTGACTCCAGTGGCATCAAGAGCACGGGACCCACGTCTGGGCATACCCGTCCCACTCGGGGTGACAAGTGCAAAAACAATTGATAGACAGAATGCAGAACAATGTAATACATTCACCCCAGTACAGAGATCTGGGCCTAAATCCATCGTTTTTCTGCTCACCATGCTATTTCAGTTTGAACCCAGCCATATGCAAATTAGTCTTGACCCTGTGCCCAATGGGAACAGTCCAGCCCGAACTGCCAGGCCAGGTCCTCCCTGGACTGGAAACAAGCATCCTAGGACAGGTTTTGGGGTTCCACCCATCATCAGCCAGGATAGCTTGACTCCAAGCTGGTTGGTATGGTAATACATGAATATTTAACGACACATATATGGAAGAAGGTTATGTAAGCATATGGTAAAAAATGGCACACCAATGTCTGTGGACAAATGTGTTTACTAAAAGTTGGAGGTTAGTATTTAGTAAACTATGATGTTTTTTCACGGAAATGGCGCGCTGTTGTCTGGGAGAATTTGAATGTATTTGTCAAAACTAAAACAAAAAAATTTTGAAAACAAAATGTGCATATTTCCAGGAACTGATATTTTAATGCATGTGGCCAAAATTATTGCATTTTCTAAATATGTTCAATTATTTAACATTCTTTTTTAGTGCAGCTGCACCAGGCAGTATTAATTAACATCCGTTCTGTTATAACAAGCACATTACATAGGGTTGTATGTCAGACTATCATGTAGGTAATAGTGACCTGACAAAATATCAAAGCATACATATCAAGAAGAGAAGTATACATAGATATGAATATATTTACTATTTTTAATTCCACATCTACATATCTTGAAGATATAAATATATGTTGCCAAGGTATATAAAAATGAAAGGAAGTACCCTTACACTAATCTGTATACACTTATCTTCTCGATATTTAGATATCCAAGCGCGAGCAATGCAAAGTCGTGCTGTTACAATCGATATTAAAGGTCTTAGTCCAAGGGATACGTCTGGCTTATAGCCAAACATAATCTCTTTCTCTGCTAAATATAAATTAATTTTTAGACGATCAGCTATGATGCCCTGTACGTCTTTCCAAAAAGCGGCCAGGTCTGGACAGGTAACAAACATGTGTAGACAATTTGCAGCTATCATTACGCATTTTGCGCATTTACCTTTATCGTTTGTATTTATATTGCTAGGATATATCCATTTACCTATGCGTTCTGGTGTATAATAAAGCATAAACACTGTTTTAAACTGTTGCAACTTGAGGTTGATAGAGTGAACCACACTGTCTAAACTCTCCAGTGATGCTTCTATATCAGCTGAACTAACATCTTGGCCAAATAGCTTAACCCCTTTTAAATGTATCTTTACATTATCATTCTCCCAAGATTGGGAGAATAATTGATACGCCTTACTAATAGTTAGTTTCTGAATATATATACTGCAGGATATCTGATCCCATAGGTTGTTTTATACCTCTATGTCCCAGTAAATAGTCTCTTATCTGTAAATATTTATAAAACATATTTTTAGGGAGGCCAAATTAAGTCTGCGGATCTAAAAATTTACAAAACCCGGCAGCATTATACAGATGGCTGAGCTGTCTAATACCAAATCTATCCCAGGATTTAGCTAGCGTGTCATGAAAGATATCAGGGAACATAGGATTACACCATAATGGCATGTTGAGATGTATCAAAGGCAGAGAGCAGTTAACTGTGATTTTGCGCCATATATAGGCTATATCCTTAAGAGTCATTTAAACACTTGTATTTAAAGGTACCCCAGAATCCAATCTGGAGAGTACTTAAAGTATGGGTAATCAATTTAGAGAGGAAGCAGCTAGGCTGGGGTCCTGGTTAGCAGGGCCCCAGCCAGACTAAATTCGAAAAGCAGTGAAAAATCTGCAAAAAGCGGGGGTAACTTTAAAAATCAGAGCCTACTCTCCTACAACTGGAACCTGGGTTCCCAGTTCCAAAGTCGACAGCTCTGGCAGTAACGCCACATCCTCTCCCACATGCCTTGTATACTACAGATGCTATTCTAGCAAACTTGTTTTCATCCTGACCACCATCACGCTGTCTTTGCTCCTTCCCATTACATATACTCTGCTAGTTCCATTCAGAATTGCTATTTTGCTGGGACCTCCTTTCTTTATTGTTGACCTTAGTTATTATGGAGCATTTTAGCCTATGTCAACTCGGCATAATGGTGATAATTCTTGACATAGTAATGACATTCATGGTACAATGTTGCCCACCGCTGGTATAAAGCTGGTGCTTGCATTAAGGAGGTAATTCTTGAATATTGTGGGAACCAATGACAGAACAGTGCTTTCCCTGGTGTAATGTTGGCTCTGGCAATTTATTTTCTTGGGGATGGCCTGGGCACTCATGCTTGGTGCCCACACGAGGACCAATACCTGCTCCTCACAGAAAGCTGCAAAACCAACAATTGATGGACAGAATGCAGAATACATTCACCCCAGTACAGAGATCTGGGCCTAAATCCATTGATTTTTTGCTCACCATGCTATTCCAGTTTGAGCCCAGCCATATGCAAATTAGTCTTGACCCTGTGCCCAATTGGAATAGTCCAGCCGAACTGTCAGGCCAGGACCTCCCTGAACTGGAAACAAGCATCCTAGGACTGGTTTTGGGGTTTCACCCCTCATCAGCCAGGATAGCTTGACTCCAGTGTCATCGAGAGCACAGGACCCATGTCTGGGCATACCCGTCCCACTCGGGGTGACAAGTGCAAAAACAATTGATAGACAGAATGCAGAACAATGTCATACATTCACCCCAGTACAGAGATCTGGGCCTAAATCCATCGTTTTTTTGCACACCATGCCATTCAGTTTGAACCCAGCTATATGCAAATCAGTCTTGACCCTGTGCCCAATGGGAACAGTCCAGCCCGAACTGCCAGGCCAGGTCCTCCCTGGACTGGAAACAAGCATCCTAGGACCGGTTTTGGGGTTCCACCCATCATCAGCCAGGATAGATTGACTCCAAGCTGGTTGGTATGGTAATACATGAATATTTAACTACACATATATGGAAGAAGGTTATGTAAGCATATGATAAAAAATGGCACACCAATGTCTGTGGACAAATGTGTTTACTAAAAGTTGGAGGTTAGTATTTAGTAAACTATGATGTTTTTTCACGAAAATGGCGCGCTGTTGTCTGGGAGAATTTGAATGTATTTGTCAAAACTAAAACAAAAAATTTTTGAAAACAAAATGTGCATATTTCCAGGAACTGATATTTTAATGCATGTTGCCAAAATTATTGCATTTTCTAAATATGTTCAATTATTTAACATTCTTTTTTAGTGCAGCTGCACCAGGCAGTATTAACATCCTTTCTGTTATAACAAGCAAATTACATAGGGTTGTATGTCAGACTATCATGTAGGTAATAGTGACCTGACAAAATATCAAAGCATACATATCATGAGGATAAGTATACATAGATATGAATATATTTACTATTTTTAATTCCACATCTACATATCTTGAAGATATATATATATGTTGCCAAGGTATATAAAAATGTAAGGAAGTACCCTTACACTTATCTGTATACACTACGATATTTTAGTATATCAACATTGGAAAAGATATGTAAAAATATGTGTCTTATTACGAAAGAGTCACATTTACAGAGCGTGAACATAGCTACAAAGTAATGGAGCTCAGGCCAAGGACAGTAAAAGGAAGCAGTGTAATGTGAATACTATAGAGAATGGAGGGAGTTATATAGTAGTGGCAACATCAGGGCTAGAGTCAAGGGTAGACACGTGAGAACTCCGACTACCCACTATTTTCAGAGGGTAGACGCCATCTACTCTGCTGCAAAGCTGGCAGCTTCTACTTCTGAAATTCACAGAAATATGCTATACTCGTCCTGGTGTCATTTTCTGACGGGACACTTTCCTAAGTGCCTAAGGGTCCGTAACAAAGGACAAATTTAAGGGCCTCTTTTTGTTGGAGTATCCTAGCTGGGAGTTATCAAGAGCCTCACACTTAGATGCAATGGAGGAGAAGGAAACAAAGGCATACCACTTATCACTTCCCAGGTACTTAAGAGAGAATGCTCTTGACTTTGTTCAGACCCTGTATATAAGAGTTATATATGTATACATTGTAAGAATGTCAGATGTGTCACCCGTGAATTCACTACTAATTTGTTTTATTTCTTTTAGAGTGCTTTAGCACTGCTGTAGTGCTTAAGCGCTATAAAAGAAATAAAACAAAATAGTGGTGTTTCAATTGTTATTTATGTACGTCATATCAAGTACATCACATGTACAGATTATACATTGACAATAGATAATTTGTGTGTACATCACTTTAAAGGATATGATACATAAAATAATGAGGATTACAAGGTTTGGAAGCCACAAGCCCTTCATACCTCACTGTGCTATATTAGAAGGATTACAATTTAGGAACTGCAAGTAACAAAAGGATCTCTGTCTTAAAAGCAGTAACCCACTTACCCATTTATATAAAATAAAAATCTGTCAACTTCATGTTATAGAATGTCTTTGCAAGAGATATATTAAACCTCTATGCTACTTTGATTCAAAACTAGGACTGGGCACAACAGAGATCTCTCCAGCAAATATATTATCCTCCAAAGTTATCTTACCATTATTAATACTATTCTCTGAGATTTAACTGGCACACAAAGATCTCTACAGCAGGTGCCTTAACCCTATAAGATATTCTAAAATATAGACAGTGCAACCAATTAGGTGGGACAGATTTACTGCCACATTTCTCCTTGTTGCCAATTTCTTTGTGGCAGGGTTTAAAAAAAAACAAATGTATAAGTTGAAGCCCAGATTTTGCCACTGGGTTGCATCAATATTTTGGCTCAACCCCAATGCAAAATCTAATGTTTTTAATATTGTGATGTGCTCAAATGTACTCATTATAGACCTGCTTAACATATGTGACGTCTCTTCCTGTGAGGTCATGGGTTGTGATGCCATTTCCTGCGATACCACATGCAATGTCACGCGCCATGATGTCGCTTCCATGACCTAACTTCCTGTGATGTTAAACGCAGTGATGTCACACTCATTCTGCCTAACTTAGCGAGTCCCCCAACTTCTTTTTTTAAGACTTGAGCAACACGGCTACCCACTTAGTGGCAGGGGAGGGTCAAGAGGTGGCGTAAGGTTGAAGGTGGTGGGAGAAATGAGTTGGAAAGAAGTAGGCCAAGGGATGTGTTCTGCTTACATGAAAGAGGTACATGTAGATAGGGAAGATTGGATGTGGGGGATTTCATACCATATATGGGCAGAATGTAATACTGTAGGCTGTAGCAGGGCAGGAGTGAGTACTGTCTTTGGGAGGCATGGTGAAGAGAGTAGTCGTGAGGCAGGGGCTGTTAGGCTAGTTGGATGCTGGAGGAATCAGGTAACCTCTTTTTAATGAGATGCAGTCACTTGGGCTTTACTTTGGCACAAAGTGTTCTCTAAAGGGGGTCTTTAGTTATTCCTTATCGGAAGCGGGATATAAATAAATTATAGTTCAGTCATTCTTCATGTTGAGGTTGGGAGATTTAGTGCTGATGCCTCTTTGGTGCTAACGGATACTTTCTGATAAGGAAGTTGTTTCATGACTTGTGTGGAGGCGTTCCCTTACCTGAAGTGATGAATATTTATATTTATGATGGGTACTGCTCTCTGAGGCATGCAGTCCTTAATTTGTAAAAACCAGAAGTGCCAGGATCTTCATTAGGAGGCCACTGCTGTTTTCACCACGCACTGGCCTTGCTACAGCTGCCAATGACAGCACAACTACTAAGCCTTATACGCCTATAAGTTTAATTATTTGGACTATTCCAGCCCCCCCAAAGCTTGGCTTGGGCGGCACGTATTAGTCATTTTACATGTATATTGGATTAATAAACAACAGTTGAGCTCATCTTTAAAATATACAAACAATGCCACCATGTGGCTGACCGTCATAAGTGCCGGTGTTGACAATTAAGTGCTGGTGCTGAGCACCGGAAACCACAGGCTCAAATTAAGTACTGGAGGCCTGAGGCTTTTACAACGGCATAACCTGGCTGACATCTGAAGCTGTGAGGTATATGCAACCTAGTTTCAGCTGTGCTCTATAAACCTGCTACAGAAAAAGGAAGAATGACAGAGAAGAAGCAGATGTAAACCAGGCACAAAGGAAGAAAGAGGAGAAAGACAGGACAAGGAGGAGGATATAAGAGAGGAGAAGGAAGGGGGGGGGGCATTACACAAGTGGGATCACAAGAAGCCAAAGGAACAGACTGTAGCAGACAGAGGAGCGACTGAATCTGGGAGGAAAGAGAGACGCAGTAGACAATTACCCCAAGCACACATGCCGATGTGGTATCCACAGTACTACAACTCCTACCAAGAACAAAACAATGAAAAAGCTGTTGGGAGATTACCACGTCTGCCTCAGGGCCTCCCAGAAGTCTGAGGGGGATGGAGAGGTGTCCGGCCCTAGCCATGCTCACCAGGGAGTGTGGCTTGCCCAGGTTAGTGCACGTATACAGGGGTGGTGAGGTCCTTCAGGAGGGAGGGGGTGGAGAAAGGGGAATTTTGGGGGATGGATTGACTGGTCACTGGTACTCTAATTTCAATGTTTTCATTCAAGGGTTAGCTATAGTTTGTTTTGGGGTTTTTCGCCGCATTTATTTGGGAATTATAAAGGGGCTTTTGTATTTAAGAATTTATTAAAGAAGGAATTACAGAATTTTTTTCTTGCTAACAAGAGAATCGAGAAGAGAAGAAAGTACAGGCAGAATCCCGATAGTAAGGTAACCCCAAGAGTTAGCCGAGTAAGAGAAAACCTGGACAGTAGAAACTAATGAGAACAGAGGTGGGAAAGAAACCAGGGAACAGGGGAAGCATATAAGAAAGAGATTAGTCAGGAAAGATAAGAGAAAGGCAGGAAGACCAAACTCTGCAGAGAAAAGAGAAGGAACAAATAGTGAAAGAGGAAAAATATGCATTTACCAATGGTCTTTGTGATCTTTTCTGAGGCATCCAGTCCCTGAAGCAGGAGGACCTAAACGGAAAAGAAGTTGAACAGAGTCGCTCAGAGTGAACAAGAGAAAGCTACCTAGAAAGAAAAGATGTATAAAGCCGAATCGTGACAGAAAACAGACTTTCAATAAAGAATTCCTGTTTTTCAGTTCTATCTGAATCTGTAGGATCCCTCCACACCTTCTAACAGAAGTGCAATGCAGAGCCGGAGATATTCAATACATTTAAAAAAATTATAAACTGTATAAAATTGCATATCCACATGTTTTAACACACTGCTGATACATTTGTATTTTAAGCTAACTTTTACAGAACTTGTGCTAAGGACCCCTAGCTAGCTTGATGCTTGCTTGGCACATAGGGTTGTCACCTTAGAAAACAAGCATTTGCAATGCAATAGGTCTCTCATTTACGCGAGTTTGAGCTATTGGCATTGTAAATGGCAATGACTTTTATTTATGTTTTAAAAAATAAAACATAAATACATTTGGCCTTAACGTTTTACAACATTTTGATGACCTTATTTGGCATTGGGGCAAATGTGCCTGAAATGATACTTACATTGGAATGTTGTAACTAGAAATGTTTGGGTAGAACACAGTGGGAGCAGAAAATTTGTGCTATTATCTTTGAAATTTGGGGTCTCTGGGTCGTCGCCATATGGTGGGGTACTTATTTAAAAGTGATAGATTTAATATGCTTTGTTTCTTTTGCCGTATACTTGAAGATGGTCACAGGTTGAATGTTTTCAAAAGGGGGTTTGTGGATAAATTTGATTTGGCGCACCTTGTACGTATAAGCAAAGGGTAAACCCCATTCACAGTACGCCCTAAAATATGCGTAGGCTCTGTATGCTTTGTACTACATTTGTGTAACTCTGTTGTTTAAAAGCAAGGCTGACCGTGTACTTGTGTAGATTGTGTACATAATGCCTAGCCTCTACAAAGTTACTTCACTAACCTGTTTTAAAAGGTTTCGTTCTCAATTATTGGTGCACAAAACCATAATGTGGCAGCAGAACATAAAAATATCTTCTGCCACAACAGCATCTTTTGAATGATGGTGGAACCAAGAGACTTGGAGCAGAAGATGGACAATGACCTGGTGGTATGTGTTTCCTTAATTTAAAAAAGGAAATGGACCTTCTGTGGTAGTGAGAGAAAGATAGCTCATTGAAACATTCATGTTTTGAGATATGCAATGGCTTGATGACTGCCCAGCGCTTTAAATTCTGTTGTCATTAGCCACTAGTCTGGTTTTGCTATTCTGAATATGCTAAACCTTGCATGAATGATAAACGTGAATGATGCTCTTCGTACACGAGGAAAGACGGTGGGGTTTTCTATGCCGTTCATAGACAGCAAACTCAGGAGCTTGCTCTATACTTTTACAACTATAAGTCATGGCCATCCTTTCATTCACCAATGCTTGTTTAACACACAATGGCAAGGTGACAGCAAATGAACAGAACACTACGGGGCATATTTACAATGTCTGGCGCATCTCTGCAAATCAGCAGGGATGCACCAGAACAGATGTGACACGCAAGTCTCTCCTTGCGCCACCACGGATGCGTCGCACTTACAATGCGGCGCACCGTGGCGCAAGGATAGGCAGATGCATGTCGCATCTTGTGGTGTAAGGGCGGCACATAGCTGGAGTCGCGTTGCCAGCATGACGCAACTCCAGCAATGCACAAGGGCCGCCCATACCTAACGTGGTGCGCCACTCCTTACGCCTGCTTCAAGCAGGCGTAAGGTTTTGTCGCAGCGACCTCGTAAAAGTGACTCCGTGAAATCTTGTAGATTTCACTGCGTGACTTTTACGAGGCGTTCCTGCAACGGAATGCCCACCCTGCGACAGAACGACCACATGAAACCTGACGCAGGTTTCATGTGGCGCAGGGCATTGCAATGTGACGCATCTCTCTAGATACGTCACGTTGTAAATAAGGCGCAATGTGGCGCAAGGTTTACGCCACCGCTGCATCACAGAAGTGACGCAACGGCGGCGTAAAAGTGTCGCAAGGGGCTTGTAAATCTGCCCCTACGTATTTTAACCAACAATATCCAGCACGCTGTATTCTAACTGCAGGCATTTTACCGGTGCCGCACTGCACCATATGCGTGACACTAACCCACTCGTATTTTCACAGTCATTGGCAAGTGAAGGTATGGAAGATTGGATTTTAGAAACGGTAACGATTGGACATTTTTAGTAGGTGTAGCAGTAGTGATTAAAACTAAACAGTTAAAGATTCTTACTGGTCAGTGATGCACAGTAACTTGCCTAGAGCCTGTGCTTAGACTTTGCCCCCATTCACCTTCTGGGCCCCTCACAAATTGGACTGGGTGGGCCTTATCAGCCCACAGAATCAGTTACAATAAGAAACTACAGCCGCTCGCGCGTGGAGCATTGCAGATCGCAACTGCTGCATTGACATGCAAGGCCCAGCCTGCCGCCACTGTTTCAACCAACAACACGCACACACGCCACAGTGCACGTTCATTGCCATTAGCCCAAGACCAAAGGTCGCTGCTAAGTGGCCGTCGTCATTAGTATGTAAGAAGAATGGAAGGAGTGTGCTGCCGTCAGAGATTGTGAGGGGGGAAGAGGGTGGCTGAGGGCCCGTGGCTATGAGGGACTATGTTTACAGGTACAACAACATCAGACGGATTACAGCACGATACATGTGTCCTCCTTATCTCGTCTCCGTAGAACAACCGTAAACAAAGAAGTGCTTTTCAGACCTCTAGGAGGTTTTATTTGAGAGTTTCACTGACTGCCGATTTTATGATAAGCCGCAGTTAAACAGTGCTCTACAAAAGACAAGCACACCAACTCGCCCTCATTAGAACACCATCTTCAGTCGGAGTCGACCACTCTCTTTAGAGTCGAGCACTCTAGTACCGTAGGTATAACTACCTGCATAACATGCTGACCAGGTATGTTGTTAGAATAGCTGAGGTACGGTGTTCGTGTAGCAAGTGAATGGGACAGCATTATGGTATTATTGAAAAAACTGCCTCACTTAAGTGTTTTGATAGTATTCTAAAACAAGCGCTCGCCATTGCGGAAAGGCAGCCGCTTGTATATATTTGCATCGCGCTTTCATTTTAAGTGAAAGATGCAAAAATAAACACGCGACTGAGTGAAACAGATGTGTTCACACTTACACGCCCCCTTGAGATAAGAAATTTCTTCACGATAGTCGTGAAGCTAACGACCCAGTCCGGATGGGACGTTCAAAAGGGAGACAGGGCGGTAACCAAGACACATCCTTTTCCATGGGAAGCCAGCGTTTAACATAAACGCTGACGCGACCCAATGAAAATGATGGGCGGGGCTTCAAGTCCCCTTCTAAATTCTCCTTGATCACAAGAGCCCTCGCAGAGCCAGCAGCGCATGCGTGCTGCAACCAAGGCCGGACTGGGAGCCAAAACCGGCCCAGGCAAAGAGCTCGGCAGGCCCCCCAGGGAGTTGGGGGTGCCGCTGAGCTCTTTGGCAGGGCCGGTTTTCGCCCGATTTTGTTACAGGGCCGATTTTGCAGCTATGCTGCAAAAACGGTCCTGTAACAAAAACGGCCCCCAGGGGCCCAAAATCGGCCCCCACCCATGCAGCCCACCGGGGGATTGCCAGGTGCCCGCTACGGCCAGTCCGGCCCTAGCTGCAACGCTAGGCGAGACCTAAAAATGCCAAGCATTTGTCGCGTTTTACGGCTATGGAACTGTCAAGAGTTATTAGGTGAAAAAGAATTTGTGTCACATTGTCAGGATTCTTTTGTAACATGGTAATCATTCCTCTGTTTGCTCTAATAGTCATTCTGAAATGATTTGGGCGATCTCAAATACTTTTGAACTGATTTTTATAAATTTATGTTGGATTGCACTGCTTTTGCCGATATTTTTACCAGCGTGGACTTTAGAAAACAGGACAGGTCAGTAAAAAAGGGTCTGGTGGCAACCCTATTGGCACACAATGAAGATATTAAACTATTTTAAGAGTTACCTTTCGGAACCTATGCCTTTATATCTTTCTTAGAGAAAAAACTGTGTTTTCGAAAATTCACTATTTGGCTTCATTTTCACAAAATAGTCTCAGTGCATAGAATCTTCCCAAAATCCTCACGGAAAACTCAAACCTGCTCGCTTTAATTGAGTGTACAAGTTTACAAGTTTATTTTTATTTTGTATAGTTAATTAAAACCATTGCAATAAAATATTCCAAAATTCTTAACACATTCTTGTTTAAAACCAGTGAAAAATCGAGGAGTGAGAAATTCATAACAATTTAAAAGTGATAGTTCAATGGACCCGATTAGACAATAGCATTTATACACTGGCTGCTGGAAAGTGGTTATCTCGGTTTTCGCTTGCTCCTGCCCAGCGTGACCATTTGTTGTATTTTCCACAAGGACTCTGCTTGTTGCCCAAATTGACCCCCTGGTGCTAATGGACGTCCTTGATAAGGTTCAGCTGAGTCTTTTTGCCCATCTACTGGTCAGCTTGGGTTGGTAGATTTTGTAGAGCGTTTTTCATTATTTTTGGCATTCTCCGTTCGACCACCATCAGAAATTTTACAAATCTGCAGTTTAGTTTGGTATTTAACGGGTTTAGGCAGGCCAGCACCGCTTGCCTTCTGGTGCGGATGCCTTTCTGCTTGAATTGATCTTTGAGGAACTGTTGCCGGGCTTGGTGCAGCTCTTTACATAGGCAGATTACGTGAAAGATGTCGCCATTGTTGGAGTTACACAGCCTACAAGTATCTTGTCCGTTTGTCCTCAGCCATGGTGGTAGGTGCCCAGTGCAAGGAAGATTCTCCAGTCTGTCCTTTAAGAAATTCAATTTTATGGCTTTGGGATAGCCCTGATTAAAGTATGTTTGTGGAGTTAGTGATTTGTAGGAGTTGATAGTCATCCATGCGTGAGATCTTTTTGAGAAAATCGCCTTGTCCTCCAGTAAGGAGAGTGATTTTACATTTTTCCCAAAAATTTTTTGAATTTGGGGTGTCCAAGTTGTACATCCCAAAGATCAGTAAGTTTAGTGGCTTCCAAGGCTAGCCGAAAATGGTTTCTCGCCTCAGAAAAATCCCTGTGTTCTAGGTCGCGCCACGACAGATAGTTTAGCGTGTTTGTAGTGGCGCTCTTTATCTTGTGCGTGCAGATGATGTATGCCCCGTACCTGGCTAGAACTTGTTTTTGCAGGCCTAACTCCAGCATTATTTGAGCCGGTGATGGGTAAGGCGGGAGGGAGAACATGGTTCTATAGGCTTTAACCTGCAAACTATCCAGGTCTTTAGCGTCTCTTCCCCGCATTGCTTCACTACCATAGGTGATCGAGGGGAGCAGTTTGGCCTGAACTACCTTCAGTAACGGGGTCAAAGTTGGGCCCATCAGTTGATTTGCCAGGTTTTTCATCGTCATGGCGATCAATAAGCCTCTCCTTCTTATTTCCTGTTTTTGACGCACAAAGGACTCCTCTTTATCTAATGTAACTCCCAGATATTTGTACTCACAAGCTGGGTCAATTTTTGTACCGCCGAGGAACCAGATCTTCTGTGAGTTCTTTTTATTATTTATTGACATTGTCCGTGTTTTGCTAAGATTTATTTTTAGGTTGTTTTTTGTGACATATTTCTGCATTTCAGTCAGTAGTCATTGAAGGCCGATGTAAGTGTGTCTGAGCAGCACTACGTCATCTGCATACATAAGATTGGTTAAAGTTTTCCCACCTACCCTTGGTGAGCGGGAGTTGCAGGCATCAAGCACTTTTGGGAGGTCCACCATGAAAAGGTTGAACAAGGTTGGCGCAAGCACACATCCCTGTTTCAATCCTTTTGTAGTGGGCACTTTTGTGGACAGGTGAGTACCACCGCCTAGTTTCACCTGCACCCAGGTATCCGTGTGTAAGAGCATCAGCATATTTAGAGTGGTCTGTGGAATGCCCCATCGCGCCAGTTTCCCCCACAGTCTACCTCTCTCTACATTATCGAAGGCAGCGCTGAAGTCAATGTAACACAAATGTAGAGGAATCTTAGATGTTTTTGCTGCATCATTTATTAGTGAGATTGAGAGGATATTTGTTGATGTTCCAGTCGTTTTACGAAAGCTGGTCTGGTTCAGCGTTATTACCTGGTTTGTCTCAGCCCAGAGTGTAAGCTCCTCAAGTATGATGCCTGCAAAATATTTCGCTTCGTTGTCAATAAGAGCTACTAGGCGGTAGTTGTTTGGGTCAGCCTTATCTCCTTTTTTGTGGATTGGGTCTATTGTAGAGCCCCTCCAGGATTCTGGAATTCTGTTTATCAGCTTGATTTCCAGGAATAAAGGTTGCAGGATATCCGCCCACTCATTGCTCTTTGCTTTATAGTGGGCAGGTGGAATGCCATTCGGTCCCGGGGCACCTTCTTTCCTGCCTTTGGCTATGTGTTTTTTAATTAAGTCTGACAGCTGGCACCTCGATGCCCTCAAAGGATTGATTATTGTGTCTGGATATTAATTGAGTGTAGGTATTTGAACCACATCACTTTTACACAGGGGTGGCTCCTCCACTAGGGCGGAGGAGCGTCGCTCCACTGCTTTCTCGCAGTGCGAGAAGCAGAAACATAAAATCACAAAACTACCATTTTATGTTTCTGCTTCTCGCACTTCGAAAAAGCAGGGTTTGGTTGGGGGTGGGCAGGTGGGTGGGTCTGCTCTAGAGCAGGGGAGGAGTGGCTTGCCCACTGCTGATGGCGCTGACTGTTTGGTCGGCCCAATGGGGCTGACCAAACCAGCCATGCGCCACATGGAGAAAATGGCCTCCCCATAGGTGCCTGGCTGGACTACGTCCTGACCAATAACAACATTGCCATTGCACCGTTGTGATTGGCTTACTGGAGGGGAGGGAGGCTACCTGCTTCCTGTTCCTGCTGGAGCCTGGAAAGCAGGAGCAGACCAAGCAGTGAAGACGTGGGACCCGGGAAAGATATGTTTTCATTTTTTTTATTTTTATTATTTAAACCACCCTCTCACCGTGCGACCCCCCCTTCCCTCGCAACCTCTCGCCCGTCCCCTCACCCAGTGCGACCCCGTGCCTGCATCCCCCACTTGTGAGCCATGCCAGCCGCATAATCTATTTCGTTTTTTTTGTCAATGTATTCATACAGTGTCATAGGAAAATCACAATTTGATTAAAAAAACAATTTTGTTTGAATTTTGACTTTTTACTTTTCTTACAGTGTGCAAATAAGCAAGATAAAATAAAAAATATTTTTTATACAAGTTTCACGTAAATTTTAAATGCTAAACAGCATGTACATACACAGTGTGCAAATAAGCAAGATAAAAATTAAAAACATTTTTTATACACGTATCACGTAAATTTAAATGCTAAACAGCATGTAAATGATGTTTAGCATTTTAAATTTACTTGATACTTGTATAAAAAAAAAAAATGTTCATCTTGCTTATTTGCATACTGTGTAAAAAAAGTAAAAAGTCAAAATTCAAACAAAATTGTTTTTTTAATTAAATTGTGATTTTCCTATGACACTGTATGAATACATTGACATAAAAAACAAAATAGATTACGTGTATAGTGAATATCAATTGAAGGATCTTTTAACTGTTTCTAACCCAATTGTTTTGTATATGTACATTGAATTGACAATAAATATCAGACATTTTTGCATATACTGACGTTCAGTGTTATGAGACTAGAGAGTGCGTGAGTTTTTGACTTGAAGTGTGAAAATATGAATAAGGTTTAATAATGTGAATGTGGGGGATAATTTCTTGATTTCACTGTGGTCTACCTGGGTGACATCAGTTAATGGGAGGGTCTATTGGCTTATATGCCAGAGTTGCAAAGCTATCATGCTCTTTTCTCCTCTTCCCACTCGGTAGCGGGCTATGCTAAGGTTGCAAAAATCCCACCCATGCGTACCCTGCTCTAGTATAGGCTGGGTACTAGTGATGGAAGTAAATAGGTAAATAGAAAAAATGTAATGTTATCAATGGAAGGCACAATATTTTTATTGATGGCTGTTCTGGGTATGAGGTTTTGGTGGAAATGAGGCTGGCTGGAGGAGTGACTGGCCTGCTGGCAATACAGACTTTCTGACCCTACTCTAGGGTTGCCCATAGGTGGACAGTTCATTGGGGTGTGGCTTGGTAAGTCAGCGATGGCCCGAGAAGGGATGGTGCCTTAACGTTCCATGGTTGCATTCAATTGTAAATTAGTGATTCTGATATGTTGCATAATGTGCTGTTTTACGTGGAGCACACAGCCTTTTGTTGGCTGCCTGCCCTGAAGGGATATACATACAAATCTGATGACTCATAGCAATGTTCTGTCATAAGGAATTCTGCAAAGAAATGGTGTTCAAACTTTAACATGCTTGGTGTTTGGATTTGAGGTAAAGCAAGCTACGGCCTACTATGAATACCAACAACCTGTGGCTAGCCGTATGTTTGTGGGTATCTGGGAATTGAAGGGGTGCTATCAACTGGGCACATAAGAGAACGCTCAATAGAACCGTTGAACTTTTCCGGAGCCTCCAATCATCAATCTTTCATCCACATATCCATTCATCTGTACACAATAATGGCAACAATGTGCTTCGTATATGCAATGACAATGACAATTTACACAAGTGTAAATAATAGTTAACAGTGTGTATAACGTGTACATGTGAGTAATTAAACACTGCTTCTAATGAGGAATACTGGAATTCTTTCTCAATTGCAAATGAAGAAATTTACACCAAACGTAGACGTAAGCCAGTGGGAGAAAATACCCAACTGTTTTTTGAGACTCAAGTCCTTTGGAGACCACTGATTACGCAGAAATTTTCCATGGAGAGTTTGTTATATCCTGAGTATTACATTTAATTGTAATCAGCCTAGATCCTCCTAGCTGCTCAGCCAGAGTGAGAGATGGTAGCGGAATGTTGGTGTGACTGGGATGCGTGGAATGCCTGGGTGAATGAGTGGTGACAGTTGGAGATGGGCTGAGCAGCTAGGCAGGCTGCTCCTGGTGGGGATAGTGTAGGAGATGTAGGAGCTGGTACCACACTAGGCTGGCTAGAGTCAAGACAGATGTATCTTGGACTGAAACTGAATAAAGAAGACTTAAAAATACATCCTGGCTCCTGGTGTCTACCTTCTTAGGACACAACAGAGCTTTATACATGCACACATTTTTAAATATAGTTTTTATTTAGTTATCAGTTGATTTTTTCTGCATTTGTTTTTCATTTTGTAAATCAGCTCCCCGCTTAGCCTAATTGATTTTTTGTGCCAGCCCTGTGGAGTCATGTCAGTTACACTGATGCATTGAAGTTGTAGATCAAGGTTAAATCGACTGAATTCGCAGTTTAATGCATATGAATGTCAACCTAAACATAACACTTCACTCCAGGCTTCCATCACTTATCATCATACCACCATACCATTATACCACCTTACTGCTTTCTTAGTACAAGCTGCCAACCTCTGGAACTCACTACCAGCCAATATAAGAAGCACCCAGGAACGGGGAGCATCCTGAACAACGACTCCAGACCAACGAATTCCGGAGTCGCGCAAGCCAAACAACGACTTTCCCGAACAATGACTTAGCCTGAACCATGCATGTGCTTGGTTCATGCTAAGTCGGTCTAGTGTTCGGGATGGGTGGAGTTGAAAGGAACGTCGGAGGAACAGGACACATAAGATGGGGTGGGTAGGGAGTTTGGTGTTAGGTTTTAGGGGGTGAGAGGGGTGCGGGTAGATTTTAAGAGGTGGGGGATTTGTGTTTGTTTTTAGGGAGTGATGGGTCGTGTTAGTCTTTAGGGGTTGGGGATTTGTGATCGTTTTTAGGGGGTTTGAGAGGTTTGTGTTAGTTCTAAGGGGTGAGAGGGGTTAGAGTTATTTTTAAGGGGGTGGGGGGGTTCGTATTAGTTTTTAGGGGTTGGGTGTTTATGACCATTTTTAGGGGGTCGGAGGGGTTTGAGTTCGTTTTAAGGGTGTGGGGAGTTTGTACTACTTTTTAGGGCGTGAGGGGGTTCATGTTAGTTTTTAGGGGGTGGGAGGGGTTTGTGTTAGGTTTAAGGGGGTGGGAGGGGTTAGTGTTAGTTTTTAGGAGGTTGCGGGTTAGTGTAAGTTTTTAGGGGGTGGGAGGTGGGAGGTATGGGGTAGTTTTTAGGGAGTGGTCCAATGTAGATTTTAGAGGGTGGGTTTACCATGCATTCCTTTACCATGAAAATTTGTGTTAAAAGAATGTGTGGTAAAAAAAATCGCGTTGGAGACCGAGTCGTACTACAGCTCGCATGCTTTATGGAGTCATTGTTTAGGAACTCGTTGTTCCAACATACAACCCTCAAGAACATATAGATTTCCAAAGACAGTCAAAAAAATAGCCTATTTCCTAGATATCGGCACCAGCCACATCCCCACAACAGAGCCCAGAAAACATTTAAACCCTTAAGTGAAATCCTCAGCTTCCAACACACGAATTCATAAACAACGCAAACAGCAAAATGCTTTTGATTTGGAGGTAAGCTATGATGGGCAGAGCTATGGCTTCGCTGTGGCATTATATAGTTATATGCTTGCATATACAATAGGTATAAGATCAATAGTACTAAAATCATAATATGCAACGGTCTGCAACAAATTATAATTTATACCTCTTAAATTCGCATAAGACATATCTGCTCTGAGGGTTGTCCATCACCAGCACTGTAAAAATAAAATAACAGCCATCACCAAATGAACAGGCACAGAATAACTGAAGAGATGTCACACATTGCTGAACAATAGTTCGATGCACTTTAATACAGTCCACCACTGCAGATCCCAAATATCGAAATAATCTCACAGCTTCTTAACATCTCCCAAAGACACTAATACATCGGATGATAAAAAAGCCCATCCCAACAGATCTCTCCACTTCACTCTCCCTCCAACAATAACTATGCACAAAATCTCACGTTGTATAACCCAGCGCTGCAACCAGCTACACAGACTATTTCATATGAAATACCATAAACAAACCTGCAGAGCTGTTCAATGCTACCAGTATACTGACAAACATTAAACTGTGCATCTGTCTCTCACACTTCACCATTCAACACACTGCTACCCACTGCGTCCCATAACAGGTTAACCGCATGTCAGTTGTCATCATGCATGACACGGAAGTACTTTCCACTTAGGATCAAAACAAAGACACATCCTTCTAGCCACACAGTTGGTTTTCCAACCTTTTCTGTAATAAGAGGCACATATGCTCAATAGAAATCATGCTGAGCTATTACTATTATTCGTGTTTTATAGTGACCACGTAAGACCCTTGACCCTCTGGGCCGGTCACCCCACGCACCACGCACACTCCCCGTGAGTGAGCCCAGGCTGCCCCCGATCCCGCCGAGTGCCGCCGCTGCCCGCAGCTGTGCTCCTGGTCCTTGACTGTTGTATTTAGTATTTTTCCTCTGTAGCGTTTGCATTTTGTATTTTGCCTCTGTTTATCGTGTGTTTTTCCCCACTTGTTGTTGTTGTTGTGCCCAGCCCGTGACGCTTTTCCCGCCCTCTCCCCGCTCCCCGCCGCTGCTCCCCTGTGGCCCGCCCCCTTCTCTCTCTGTGTCCCTTCCCATTCGCCGCCCCGCTCCCGCCTCCCAGCTGCTCCTCCCTCCCACTTGGCCATTTATGGCGGAGTGCACGCGGTGGTGAGCAGTGACCCTTGACCCTCTGGGCCGGTCACCCCACGCACCACGCACACTCCCCGTGAGTGAGCCCAGGCTGCCCCCGATCCCGCCGAGTGCCGCCGCTGCCCGCAGCTGTGCTCCTGGTCCTTGACTGTTGTATTTAGTATTTTTCCTCTGTAGCATTTGCATTTTGTATTTTGCCTCTGTTTATCGTGTGTTTTTCCTCACTTGTTGTTGTTGTTGTTGTGCCCAGCCCCTGCCGCGTTTCCCGCCCTCTCCCCGCTCCCTGCCGCTGCTCCCCTGCGGCCCCGCCCCCTTCTCCTCTGTGTCCCTTCCCATTCGCCGCCCCACTCCCGCCTCCCAGCTGCTCCTCCCTCCCACTTCGCCATTTATGGCGGAGTGCACGCGTACGCGCAGTGGGTGCGCCGACGGTGCACCGAAGGCGCGCCAAAGGCAAGCCCACCTGCGCCCGTCTGCGCCTGGACCGCGCCCAGCGCCAGACCCCCTGGCCCCTGCAGATGCCAGCCCACCCGCAGGACCTACGACGCCGCCACCCTCATCGCACTCAACACTGGCCGGATCCCCGGCTGCTACCGAGCCACCCCAAGACGCACCCACGGACCATTCACCTGCCACTCCTGCAAGTTCTGCTGCATCCGGACCCGTACCGCACCCGCCAAGCCGAGCACCAGCAGCAACCACCTGAAGTGCATCCTGCTCAACACCCGCTCCACCCACAGACAAGCCGTGGAACTCTGGAACCTGTTCGACACCACATCCCCAGACGTCGCCTTCCTCACGGAAACATGGATGAACGCCTCCTCAACGCCCGACATCGCCATCGCCATCCCGGACGGATACAAGATCACCCAGAGGGACCGCGTCAACCAGACTGGAGGAGGCATCGCCATCGTCCACAAGAACACCATCCGCATCACGACCAACTCCGACGACACCCTCACAGCCGCCAAACATCTGCACTTCCAGATTCACACGACCCCAAGACCACACTCAGAGGCACCCTCATCTACAGACCCCCAGGACCTCGCACACAATTCAGCGAAGACATTGCAGACTTCATCAGCCCACACGCCCTCTCCTCCGCTGACTACATCCTCCTAGGGGACCTCAACTTCCACCTGGAGAACAACAATGACCGCAACACCGCCACCCTACTGGAGAACCTCGCCAACCTCGGACTCAAGAAACTGGTGAACACCCCCACCCACCACGCCGGCCACACGCTCGACCCCATCTTCTCCTCCAGCAAGCACATCTCCTTCAGCCACTCAACCGGACTACACTGGACAGACCACAACTGCGCCCACTTCAGCTTCAGGAGATCCACGACCCACCACCACCCGCAACAGATTCCCGCAGGAGCTGGAACAAGATCACCACCGACCAGCTCACCACATCCCTGAGCCAGAACCCTCCCCCGAGCACAACTGACCCCAACCAAGCAGCCAACAACCTCACACAGTGGATCGCCAACTGCGCGGACGACCTCGCACCACTGAAAAACCATCTCAGCAGGCCCGGCAGTAAGATAGCCTCTTGGTTCAATGACGATCTCAAGAACTCCAAGAAGAACTGCCGTACCCTCGAGAAAGCCTGGCGCAAAGACCCGACTACAGACAACATGACCGCCCTCAAGCACTCCACCCGCAAACACCACCAGCTGATCCACACCACCAAGAAGACAGCATTCAAGGAACGACTAGACAACAACGCCCACAACAGCAAGGAACTCTTCAGCATCGTCAAAGAGCTCTCCAACCCCAGCGCCGGAAACAACGACATCACTCCCTCGCAAGACCTCTGCGACTCACTCGCCTCGTTCTTCCACAGCAAGATCACCGACATACACAACAGCTTCGGCGCACCCAACCACTGTACCAACGCCCCCCACTACCACCCTCCGCGCCTGCACCCCGGTCAAAACCGAAGACACCATCCGCACGATGAACACCATCCACTCCGGATCACCAACCGACCCATGCCCCCACCGCGTCTTCAACAAGGCAGACTCCGTCATCTCACCCCAACTCCGGGACATCATCAACTGCTCCTTCAACACCGCCACCTTCCCGGAGAGCTGGAAGCATGCCGAACTCAGCGCCCTCCTGAAGAAACCATCAGCAGACCCCACCGACCTCAAGAACTACCGCCCCATCTTGCTCCTCCCTTTTCCTGCCAAAGTCATCGAGAAGACCGTCAACAGACAGCTTGCTGCCTTCCTCGAGACGAACGGATCCCTCGACCACTCGCAGTCCAGTTTCCGAGCCAACCACAGCACCGAGACCGCCCTCATCGCAGCCACTGACGACATCCGAGCCCTGCTCGACAACGGGTAAACAGCGGCCCTCATCCACCTGGACCTCTCCGCAGTGTTCGATACTGTCTGCCACCGCACCCTAGTGCAGCGCCTCAGCAACATCGGAATCCAAGAGAAGGCACTGGAGTGGATCATCTTGTTCCTCGCCGGAAGAACCCAGAGAGTCCGCCTCCCCCGTTCAGATCCGAGGCCACCGAAGTCATCTGCGGCATACCACAAGGATCATCACTCAGCCCCACTCTCTTCAACATCTACATGAGCCCCCTCGCGGCCATCGCACGCCAACACAACCTCAACATCATCTCCTACGCCGACGACACCCAGCTGATCCTCTCCCTCACCAACGACCCCGCCACCGCCAGAACCAACCTACACGAAGGGATGAAAGAAGTAGCCGAGTGGATGATGAACAGCCGCCTGAAACTGAATTCAGACAAGACGGAAGTCCTCATCCTTGGACCATCACCCTCTGCCTGGGATGACTCCTGGTGGCCCCCTGCCCTGGGCAGCGCACCCAAACCAACGGACCACGCACGCAACCTGGGCTTCATCCTGGACTCCTCCCTCTCGATGACCAGACAAGTCAACGCCGTCTCATCGTCATGTTTCAACATCCTACGCATGCTCCGAAAGATCTTCCGATGGATTCCCACCGAAACCAGGAAGACGGTCACCCAGGCACTCGTCACCAGCCGACTGGACTACGGAAACACCCTCTACACCGGAACCACAGCCAAACTACAGAAAAGACTCCAACGCATCCAGAATGCCTCCGCACGACTCATCCTGGACATCCCCCGACACAGCCACATCTCCGGACACCTGAGAGACGTGCACTGGCTCCCTGTCAGCAAGAGAATCACGTTCCGACTCCTCACCCACGCACACAAGGCCCTCCACGACCTGGGCCCCAGGTACCTCAATGACCGCCTGACCTTCTACACTCCCACCCGCCAGCTACGTTCGACCAACCACGCCCTCGCCGCCGTTCCACGCATCCGAAGAGCCACCGCGGGAGGAAGATCCTTCTCCTACCTGGCAGCCAAGACTTGGAACTCCCTCCCCATCCACCTCCGTCTGACCCAAGACCACCTCTCCTTCAGGAAGCAACTCAAGACCTGGCTGTTCAAGCAGTAGCGGACCCCCTTTCCCCCAAGCATCTTGAGACCCTCCGGGTGAGTAGCGCGCTATACAAATTGCTTGATTGATTGATTGAAGATTACATTAGTGGTCACCTAGTGTAAGATTGTAAGCAGTGTTCACGTCAGTGTATCGGGCAGGGTTGCCAGCAGTAATGCATAAGAGGTTTATCAACTTGGAATGCCTCTCATGGGTAATACAGCTTGGGCTGGTATGCCCTAGCTGCAATGCCATTACACTAAGGTTATAATACGAGTAATATACTGCCTTCATCTTTAAATATACTGTGAAAGTTAAACCAGGGCCGGACTGGCTGTAGCGGGCACCGGGCGTTTCCCCGGTGGGCTGCCAGGGTTGGGGGGCGGTTGTGGGGCGTTTTTGTTACAGGGCCGTTTTTGCAGCATGGCTACAATATCAGCTGAATCCGGCCCTGGAAACAGCTCGGCCTCACCCACATCCCCCGTGGGGGCCAGCCAAGCACTTTGCCAGGGCCGGTTTTGGTTCCCAGTCCAGCCCTGAGTTCAACCATGTTTCTACCAACATAGACTATTTCATCTTCAATACACCATTTTCAATTTTGGTATGCATATGTTAAGTGATCCATTGAAAAGCATCTAAGGTAGTAGGCTGGGCTTGCCATAGTAGAGCTACTCACAGGTGGTATCTGGAGAGCCACCAGTAGCTCACGAGCTACTCGTTGGAGAAGCCCCTACACGGTGTAACATGCTACTCTCCTGTCGGCAAGCTCTTCAGCGCCCCACATAGCACAAAGAGGTGGTCAGCGCCAAATAAATGCTGCAATACAATAAAACAGAATACAGCACATTACCCATGTTTTGCTACCAGAACTTTCGAGTTAAAAGAGCAGATTCACGTTTTCTGAAATCTGGAAATTAAATGAAAACAAAATCTCGCATGGAGTGAAATTGATAGAAAATACAGTAAACCTGCTTGGAAAAGGACTCTGTATTTTAGGAGAAAATAAATATCAACCTAGTAGCAGAAATGAATCCGTGGGTGCTCATGACTCATCATATGACGCAAGTTGCGTCACAGCTTCGGGCAGAGCTCGCGGGGGCGACCCAACCCGTGGCATGCAGCCCCGCGCAGGGAGCAGAAGGCATTCTCTATCTGCGCTGCTCTGGCATGTCTGTTGTACCCATCTCGGTGTGATCTCACGCGCCCAGCCGAGCGTGGAGGCTTCCATCTGTTAATAGCTTACAAGAAACGACAGCGGCTCCAGGTTTTGGCGCTGGCTGTCGAAAGCGCTCAGTCCAGCAAGTCTAGAAACATCTTCCAAGCTTTAGGGAGTGGGATAAGGTGGTCAGACACCAAGAAATCTCCGACGCTGCAGCAGGCGATGGAACAGGACGGGGGTTTAGTTTGGCTGGTGGCTTAATTTGGGCTGGTGGTTGCAGGTGGGTCCCAGCACAACTCAGTTTTGGGGACCAGCCCTTACTTTTCCTCATCAGGCTTTGATCCGGAGCAAGAGAGAGAAAAACACAGAAGGAGGAAAGTCAGAGGAAAAACTGAAAAACAGTGCCAAAGGGCGAAAGCAGGAATGAAAAAGAACTAGGGTTGACACCTGGCCGATTTTATACCAGCATGACCAGTAATTGAATGCCCTGCCAGTGCAAAAATTAGGAAATTCACCTAAAGCTGTTTGTTTTTTTACCCTTATCAATAAATAAAGAGTAAATGTTAGAAGAAAACACTACACTTTAAAAATGTGTTCGTTACTGATAAAGTAAACAAAGAGAGAAAGGCCATGATAAAAATGTATGCAGACAACTTCATATAAATCATGTCCGGCATTTGCCAAATTGTACAGATGGCAGTATTTTGCTCCGAGAAAGGTAGCGACTCTACAAAGAACCTACAAAAGTGAAATAAAGGGAGTGGCAGTTTATGGTGGAGGAAGAAAGAGGCTGGACGTGGAATAAAAACAACGCAGCCTTGATATTCAGCAATCCTAACATTTTCCATAGGCGAAAAAGTTCGGGCACTGGCACTTATTGTTTTGCTAATTAAGCACTCGGTCAAACAAGGTGAGCTTATCAAACCTACTGGGATGGATAGAGGATGGTTTCATAAATTCTGGCCCATGTGATAAAGTAGTGTGAAACTCAGCACGTTGGGGCATATTTACAAGCCCCATTCGCCATCAAAATGTCACTTTCAGGGGCGTATGTATCAAGGCCTTTTCCCGTTCGCAAACGGGCCGATTCTCAGAATCGGCTCGTTTGCGAATGGGATAAGGCCTTTTGGGATGTATCATCCCAAAAGGGCATCGCAAATTAGAGAATCGCAAATTTGCGATTCTCTATTTTGCGATTGCATTTAAGAAATTGCAAATTGCGATTCCTTAAATGTAATGTAACAAGCACCCAAGTTGTGCGAGTTCTCCTTAAGAAATCGCAAATTACCACCAACTTCAAGTTGGTGGTAATTTGCGATTTCTTTGAAATATGCACTTTTTGGTATCTTTTGAAGTGCCATGTGGCGCACACACATGCCCTTAGGGCATGTATGTGCGCCACATGCGCACACATGCTCATTTCAGGGGTGCATCAGGGTGTCCTTATGACGCCCTTGCACCCTTGAAATTATTCTCAATTTGCGATTCTCTAATTGCGAATCGCTAATTGAGAATGTCTTCTCATTCATTCCTATGGGCCTCCTGGCCCATAGGAATGAATGGGAAGGTATTCCTTAATTGCGATTAGCAATTTGCTAATCGCAATTAAGGAATGCTAAGAAATCGCAAAACATTTGCAAATTTTGTATTACATCCCGTTTTGCAATTCTCAAATAGCGATTCCCTAAAAATCACTATTTGAGAATTGCAAAAACGGAACTTGATACATATGCCCCCTGGTGACGTTGTGATGGCGATAGGGGCCTCGCCTTATTTACAACGTGGCTTAACGCTGCCTTGTAAATAAGGCCCCCTTTTACCCTGTATTTACCAGAAATGAGAGGGCAATGGGTGTTGCTGTGGGCGTTCCGCTGCAACACTAATTGATTCTGACGATGCAAGGGTGGCGTAAATAGGAGGCAGTGCCAGAATTAAGAACAGGGAAAATCTGATCTTACCCCGGCGCAACGAGGAGAAATGTTTCATTTCTCCTCGTTTCTGCTGTTTTCATGTGTGCTGCTTTGTGTAGCAGACATGAAAACCGCAAAAGGCCAATGATTGTTTATGTACAGGAAGGTCCCCCTTCCTACACATAAACAATCATTTTTTTTAAATGCTGTTTTGCAGCTTCTGTGGGTGCTGCATTAAGCAGCACACATAGAAGTTACAAAGCGGCATTTAAAATTTGTTTATGTGCAGGAAGGGGGAACTTCCTGCACATAAACAATCTTCCCCTGCACGCAGACACCCGTGCAAGGGAGCCTGCGTTGGGGCTAGTTGTTAAGTGTAGCGCCAGCGCAGGCGGAAATGCAGAGCTGCGCCATAATAATGTAAATATGGTGCAGTCCTGCGTTTCTGAAGTGGCGGAGTGAGTCGTTAGGCCAGGAAGGCTAATGGCTCACTCTGCCACTTCCCTTGTACTTATGCCCTTTCATTTGTAAAACTGTAAGCGCAAGGGCCAAACTTTTTTCCCAGAAGCTCGCCACTGGTGATGACAAAAGCTAAGGTCACCACCTCATGGGCCTTTTTTCCCTAATCCTACACTTTCTGTCTCTTGATTTTCCTCTTGAAGGGTCATTTCCATATATTCTTTATCTGTTTCTAAATGTTTTCCTATCTTTCTCTTCCTCCTTTTTCTGCCTTTCTCTCTCTTGCATAGACAAAATCTGATGAGGAAAAGTAAGTCCTGGTCCCCTAGAATGAGCACTGGTCCCCACCACCTGCAGCCATCGACACAATTAAGCACCAGGTAGAATTATTGTCTTTCCCTCAGTAGGATTAGTTATGAGCGATTTCGATGTAGATATAATTCTACTTGCTTTACGGATGAGAAATGGGTGTTAGATGATATATCATCCTGAAAAATTAGATGGAATATTCCAGAAAGGCAGAGCGGCTCATAGTGTAAGGATAAAACTTCCATTCTATCAATTGTTGTTGGTGTTTCTCTCAATCCTTACACGTTACTTTCGATTTGTTGGATGACGTCTGTCTCATTGTCCCTGGGAAGGCTGCAAGAATGGGTTCCCCAAAACCATGCCGTGGAGATAGCACCTGGTCAAGGCAGACTAGACTGTATCTGCAGTTGCACCTATTACTAGCTGCCATATTTAGTTGGTTGGGTAATCTCTGTTTATTCTAATCCCTTTTCCCATTTTATACACTTTAGAGACTGGCAGAGTGATGCTAGTTAAGTAGTCCTTCATAGGTTGAGTGGGAAAAGGTGGGTAAATTCAGTGGGTCAACCTATCTTTCTGTTTCCTTTGGGTCTTGTAGGCATACCATAGTCTGTGAGCTTTGGACTAGGTGAAAAAAATATACTTCCTGTGATATAACAACGGGCACTTATTTGTCGTATAGTCAACTATATCTCGTTTGGAACTCTTTTAACATTAGGGGTACATACAACACATTCTCAAGCTCAGAGGTAGGTGAACTTTGAAAATGGTAGAGTGTAAACACCAGCCTCAATCTCGATTTGGTATGAACGAGCAACTTTAGAAGAGTTGGTAATGCTGTTGTGATAGCCCCCATTATGTCAAGAAGGCCCACATTATCTTATGGATGGGTGCCACTAGACCAGGGGTAGATAGTGTATGCCAAGAAATGACGCAAAAACAACAGTTGATGGACAGAATGCAGAACGATATCTTACATTTACCCCGGTACAGAGATCTGGGCCTTAATCCATCGTTTTTTTGCTCACCATGCCATTCCAGTTTGAACCCAGCCATATGCAAATCAGTCTTGACCCTGTGCCTCATGGGAACAGTCCATCCCGAACTGCCAAGCCATGTCCTCCCTGGACTGGAAACAAGCATCCTAGGACCGGTTTCGGGGTTTCACTCCTCTTCGGCCAGGATAGCTTGATTCCAGTGGCATGGAGAGCATGGGACTCACGTCTGAGCATACCCGTCCCACTCGGGGTGACAAATGCAAAAACAGCAGTTGATGGACAGAATGCAGAACAATGTCATACATTCACCCCAGTACAGAGATCTGGGCCTTAATCCATCGTTTTTTTGCTCACCATGCCATTCCAGTTTGAACCCAGCCATATGCAAATCAGTCTTGACCCTGTGCCTCATGGGAACAGTCCAGCCCGAACTGCCAAGCCAGGTCCTCCCTGGACTGGAAACAAGCATCCTAGGACCGGTTTCGGGGTTTCACCCCTCTTCAGCCAGGATAGCTTGATTACAGTGGCATGGAGAGCACGGGACTCACGTCTGAGCATACCCGTCCCACTCGGGGTGACAAATGCAAAAACAACAGTTGATGGACAGAATGCAGAACAATGGCATACATTCACCCCAGTACAGAGATCTGGTCCTAAATCAATCGTTTCTTTGCTCACCTTGCCATTTCAGTTTGAACCCAGCCATATGCAAATCAGTCTATGGCCAGGTCTAAACTGGGGTGGCATGGTGAGCAAAAGAATGATGGATTTAAAGCAGATCTCTTGACTGGGGGTGAATGTTTTGATTTGTTCTGCATTCCGTCCATCAATTGTGTGTCTTTTGCTTTCTCGCCCTAAGTGCGCCAGGTATGCCCAGACGTGGGTCCTGGGCTCACTGTGCCACTGGAATCAAGCTATCCTGGCTGAAGAGGGGTGAAACCAACTGCCAAGAAATGACTACAATATGCTACAGATGGGCCACTTTTATTCTTGGAAAAGTAACAATGATGCCAAGTGTGCCCACAATATTTTCAGGATGGGCTACGGGTACGCCAGAGAATCCCAGAACTTCATTAAGACATGTCAGGCGTAGGAGACCATCATTTCATGGATAGTCAAGATGTTGCCAATAATACCTACAATATTCCAGGCATGAGGAACTAATATAGAATTGACATTTGGTGTTCAGCCATAAGTAGCAAATATATTCCAAGAATGAGACATTATGACACAAGGCAAGGCCAGAATGTTGTCAAGAATCCCCACAGCATGTCAAGTATGAGTCACTATTACGTCAAAGATAGTCAATTGCTCACTTTAGGCAGGGCCACAGTATCCCAAGGTCATATTAAGCTATCAGAACCCCAATCTCCAACCCAGCCACACATGCATACACTGTAGGTGCACCATTATTTTCTGATGTTTAACAGCAGAACAACAGGCTATAACAATTAGGGTGTGCGAGAAGGTGACCTGGTTTATGCTGTCCACTAATGTATCTATTACTGTCTACTAATCTCTACTCAAGTTTAGAATATAAAGCACACAATACTGAATCAATAGAACATTTATAAGTAGCAAAATATACAGAGGGCTCCAGGGGCAGCCCGAACCATATACTGAAACAAGCATTGGCAGAGCCAATAGGTCTCGCCTTTGGGACCTTATAAGAGATTAATAAAGAAATGTAGTTACCTGTCCTTAAAGGTGTTGTTTCGAAATGTCCCTGCATCTTGCCGTTTTCAACTGGAGCCAGGAATCAGAGCAGAGGGGGAGGCCGGTGTTCGACGGGTCAACCTTTCTGTACACTTTTCTGGCTTTCCTGGAGAGAGCAGCACTCCAGAGGTCAGCCAGAGTGCGCCAGCAAAGCTGCCCTGTTCTCCCATGGACACAGCTAATGCTAGCCGTCTGCTGTGCAAGCAGTAATCAGTAACATCAATAACATATTTAGGCCACAGTACAAACCCCATAGGTCACAAGTAGATCAAACAGAAACTACTTGTAACTCACCAATTGGAATTTCCATTGCTATTGCTATTATTGTCGAGGCAAAAAAGACGTTACTAATATTTCGTCTTCAGTAATGCCTGGTATATCTTGAATCATTCATTAGCAGGATAAAAAAATATGTTTGTTGCATAATTCGCTTTTACAATTTAACCAAAAAACTGGAATGAAAACCAAACATTATGTGCTCCAAGCAAACTAGGGTTGTGTCACAACGGAAGCCACTGTTCCCATTTTTTCACAATTGGCAGTATTTACATCAGGCATAAACCCACGCCGGGGAAAGTACACTGTTTGTTAAAAAGTGAGACCCACTATGAGTTGGATTTGTCCCTTCAAAATAACTAATTTCCTACTTATCTTGTTCTTGTAAAAACAAATCTTGCAATGTACAGATACCTCTCTGCGTCTCATACACAAGAAAATGTTAAATTGTTCTGGCTTTGGTTTATTTTGCAAGTTGTTTGCAAAGCTTGTTGCGACAGAGGGAGTGCTTTCTCTGCCTCATTTACACAAATAAAGCCCTTAGTTGAGTCTACCCCTACGTGCGCCCTGTTACTTCTTAATGAGCAAGGCGTGACAATCCGTGTCTGCTCGTCCTACTTCGTGTTTATGTGTAATGATTAGAAGCAGATGGGGAGCTGAAAGGAAACCGCAGTTCTGCAGCTTAAAAGGCATGCTGCGTGACACATCTTGGTAACCTGCGGTTCACGGCCCCTCCAGTAAAGCGGCCGCCTCAGTCATTTCTCCAAACCTTATCAGCCGTGTACAGATACACAGCGATAAAGGGTGTTATATAAACATCGTACAGAGCACGGCGTTTTGAGTGCCTCTCAAAGTTTAAGTGTATGAGTGTATCCTTATTATTATCTCAGCATGTATACAATGAAAGAAGTTGGTACATGTTTACAAGTCTTATAAAAATACACAGCCATGTTGAAGTTGTTCATGGCACCACACAAAATCGGTGTGTTTTATGAGCCATGACGGCCAGATGGAAGAAAGACAGATGGCGCCTGCGCGGGTGCACGTGCTCGTGAACGCAAGCTTGAGGCCAGGAAAAGCCTTTGGTAGCACTTTAAAAATCCACTAACTAAATGTCTCGCAGGGCAGCGCATGCGCTGGCTCAGCGAGACCTAAAAATGGTAGAACAATCACGACTTCACTAGACACAGTGCCTAGAACAGGTAGAATCCCTGGGACCCCAAGGAACCACACAGAGAAATGACACAGGGAGCCCACGGAGGACGGGTTCAGTGAAGAAACACGACCGCATGCTCCATACAAAGCCCGGGAAGGGGCACACTCTCAAGATTGCAGGAGTGTTTAAAACCTAAAGGTAAATTGGACTTTGACTGGCCCAAGCTTTCTTTTAGTGCCTACAAAGTAGGATAAATACTGGTTCACATTCACAATCATCTTTGTAATTCATCTGGTTTCAGAAGAAGAATCTTAGCACCTGGTCAGATATAGAAGTTTGACAGTGACAGCACACTACTTGTTTCTCCCTCAGGTCCAAGATCAGGGATGGGAAATTGAAAATGGCCATGTTGCTGTGATCTGAAAGGAGGAGGATGGTGTGTTGCCCAGTGAAAAGAACTATCAAGAAGCACGGTCTGCTGGATTCAGGCCTGCTCTGAGAAATGAGACATCCATGAGCGACGTTAACCATATTACTATATTACCGAAAACGATATAACAAACAACGATGTTCCTAAAAACAATATTACTTACCAAAAAAAACGATATTCTTGACGTTTATTATAACAAAAACTTTATTGCATTTTCTTTAAGACATGACAGCACTTACAGAAATAACTGACATAGGAGTGACATCGGTTAAGGGAATGCTAATACAGAGGATTGCATCCAATTCATACATGTTACAGGACATATCGCTGTATAGCAACTAAAAAACACTGAACTATAACCCCCTCACCCTCCAACCTGTTGAGCACGGCACCTAATTCAGGAATCCCAAATATGCAGCGGTAAAAGTGTGCGAGGGAAGGCTAAAATAACAATGCACCTGGATGGACCGGGGGAGAGTGAACCTAACCAAACCACCGTATACGGTCATCATCCAGAAGAGGACCCGCAGCGTCATTGACAGATTCATTGGATGTGATGGGGGTTGCCAATGGAGCAACGTCTCCCCTTGGAATCGCTCTATAATAGTGTGCAAGAGTTGGTTAATCCGGTGCTTTAAACCCCTCTCATAAAGCATTCCATTCCAGGGAGATGGGTTTTCTTGCGGAGGCCATGATATTCCTCATGCCGAAGAGCATCACTCTCCTCAGTTTCCAGTGGGCCTCCTAGTCCAGCCATTTGTCTAACCTCGGGGCTGTCAGGGACTTCCAGCGTCGTGTTATGAGCCTCTTCGCCAATAGTAAGTCAAATCCTCAAAACATAATAGTAGCCTAGAGCCTCGGCCAGAGGATGGAGGCCAAGAAGACACTGAGCCGGTGTACCCCATTGTCCTAACCCGGTAATATCCGATAAGGCTAATGCAACCCCTTCCCTGTATGTGGATAAATGGGGACAGGTCCACAGCATATGTAATTGTTTGACCTCTAGAACTTTTTAACGGGGGCAGCTGGAGGAGGCTGCAGGGAACATTTTAGCAAGCCAATGCGGTGTTAGATATGCCCTGTGCAGAATAGAAAACTGGATACATTTAAATCTAGAATTGTGTGAGACTTGTTTAGGATATTTAAGCATACGGGCCCAGTCTTTATCAGAGATTTCCCGAATCAGGTATGTTTCCTGAGCCTGCTTTAATGAAATCATCGATGCCTCTAGGTGCTCCCAAAGCCCGCGACAGAGCCAGTGAATAAGATGCCTACCATTCCCCATGGTGTGGATTGCCTGCAGCAATTCATGCGTGCCGGGTTCCCTCCCATTTGGGCCCAATGCTGCCACACATACCGGATTATACTGGCATGCGTCAAATATAGTGTCTCGGGGAGTCCATATGTGTGCACAAACTCAGCATGCAAGAGTAGCGTACCATCATGAAACAACAAACCCACCGTCAACACCCCCAAACCCCCCAAAACGATGCACTGAGGGCATACCCAAGGATGTAGGGAGACAACAGTGAGTAATATTTGCTGCATACAGTGGGGTGGTTGCAGTGTATCTCAACCCCAGTTTCCAGTAAGTGAGGACTACCCGGGGCCAGAGAGGACTTGTTCGCAGGGGGGGGGGGCACACCAGGACATATTAGTCTATGGAGGTGACCACAGTCAATCTGGTCCAGCAATTATCCTTTAGCCGACGAATTGGGACCAGCAAGCCAATAAGACAGCCATTTCAGTTGTACCACTATGCAATAAGCCTTGAAGTTAGGGCAAGCAAGTCCTGCGTACGCCAATAAATATGAATACCCAAGTCATGGAAAGTGTGTGCAGCAACTGGTAGATCTTCCTCACTCCCACAAAACCGGGTCTATAGGATTGTCAATAAATTGAAAGGTGCAGGACTTTTTGATATTGATATAGAGGCCAGAAACTGCCCGAAGGATATCAATAAGTGAGGTAAGTCCTGCATGGAGGTCCCAGAGGTAAGTATCGTGTCATCTGCATACAAGGACACGGAGTGTATCACACGACCCATCGGTATACCCCAGCAATCAGATTCCTGATGAATATCCTGTGCCAGAGGTTCCATTATCTGGACAAATAAAAGCAGTGATAATTTGAGGGTCTGTCCTAGCTCTGGCAGTAGGGCCCGTATATAAGAGAGCGACCCACTGAATGTATGCCTGTGGGGTACCGTACCTGGCCAGCGCTTCCATCATACAATCCCACCCCAGGGTGTCAAAGGCTTGGCAAACGTCTAATGAGACGCAACCTGCAAATCTGTAATGATCATGGGATGCGGTCATTTCGTCGAACAACCGACGAATATTCAGTGAAGTATTGCGTCGCAGTACAAATCCACATTGATCACCATGTAATAGCTGCAGGAGCAATGGGAGAAGTCTAAAGACAAGGCTCTTACTCAACATCTTATATTCTGTAATTAAGAGGGTAAAGGGCCTGTACAAAGTAAGGTACATAGGTGGCTTACTGAGCTTCAGCAGCGATGTCACCAATAGAGGGAGGAAGCAAACCCTCTTCTAAGGAGGAATTAAATACCTTTTCTAATTGCTGCACTAATTTAGAGGCATGCATAGAGTAGAATTCTATCAGGAGCCCATCCGATCGCAGCGTTTTGTTCCCAGCAAGTTCCCTAATGGTCCCACGTATCATGCCTGATGGTATCGGCGCACCTTAGGCTTCCCTCTCATGCGATGGCACTCTTGGTAGCGCTGCCCGGCGTAAGATAGCGGCAAAAGCCTCCGGTGAAGGCGGGCCTGTATAGAGAAGAGTATAGAAATCACAGATCGACCCATTAATGTCTTGCTGTGTGTCAACCAATTCACAAGTTGGATCCTGTATGGACGAAATGGGTGTGGGTATGATGTCTGATTGAATCCAACAAGCCAGAAGTGGCCTGGACTTGTCCGCTACCGTATGCATTTTTCGGGTATAAGCTTTATAGTCTATAAGTCGGAAGCACTCCAACAGCTCAGCGTAGACAATACGAGCTTTCTGAAGTGCACCCGCAGCTTCTGTGTCATTAAGCACCTTCGTTTCCAGTGGGCCTAACCTGCTATCCAGTGTGTAATTTTCCTCTTGACCTCCTACCTAGCTGCCACTACCAAGGTCAGGGAGGACCCACGAACCACGACCGTAAAGGCCTCCCACTCCACTAGCGGAGAAAAGGCGGTACCACTGTTTTATGTTAAATAGGTGTCAATGATAGTGGCGAATGTCTCTCTATAAACTACATCTTGCAGGAGGGTCGCCTGCAGGTGCCAAGTGGATATCGGGGTTGGCACCTACCCCAAGACAATATTGTTTCAACAGGATTGTGATTAGAAATCATCTTCCTCAAGTGTGTGGCTTGTGTCATATTGGGGAGGAGTGTAGTGGGACAGAGGAACCTGTTGAGGGTGGAATCCAATGTGTGGAGGCATGTGATGAAGATGTATTCCCGCATTGTAACATTCCAGCTGCGTCAAACTCCTGAGAGGCTCCAACCTTCCATCCATTGTTTCAGGGTCTTATATTTACAAATCAATGCAGTGCCGGGCAGGGGAGGATGTGATCAATCTAATGTAGTAGCCAACACTGCATTAAAGTCTCAACCCAGTACCCAGTGATATGCTGTCCAGTCTGCCACTACAGAGGATAGATGTGACAGGAAGGCATCCTGTTCCATATTGGGTGCATATATACACCCCAACACGATTGGAGCTCCATCAAGTGTTACCCTGAGCAAAACTTATCGCCCCTGTGAATCTATCTTCGTGTCAAGGAGTGCAAACGTGAACCCAGGCCGGAGCCAGATCACTGCGCCCCAGGCAAAAGCCGAATAACAGGTGTGAAATAATTGCCCCTCCATTTCTTATGCAATTTGTGGGCCTCGTGGGTCAAAGAGTGTACTCCTGCAGGAATGTGATGTGGGCACGGCGCCTATTAAGTTATGCCAAAACCCTTTGTCTCTTATATAAAGATCCCAGACCATGCACATTCCAGGTGACAATGAATAGGTATTCAAAATTGTGGCCATGTGCGACATTGATGCTGATCTCCGCCTCCCCCCGCCACCATAGCCATCCCTGAATTACGTGTTGTGTCTCCCTCAAGTTATGTAATAGGTGACAATGGTATACTGTAAACATCCAACCCCAAATACTCGGTCCAGCTACTAGCAACCACTAGACCAAACCTAAGACCCAGTGTTAACATATCAACTGTTGAGAAACAATTGCCATCGCAAAGTGGGTGTGGTAGGCCATACCACTTGGGTGATACCAGAAAAGGTGGTGAAACCATACCCACCATGAGAGGTAATCCTGTGAAAATCTGTAATATTTTACATTAGCATAAGCAACAGCCATTTTGGCTGTGGCATCCATTTCCGTTTGCCTTTTCACCCTGCTTGTGTCATCAACTTTAGTTGACCTCTTTCGACATGGCTCAGCAATGTACGTGCTGGGGGGTTTGTAGCTGCCGGTGCACCTGGTCTTAGAGGCTATCTAGTGATCGTTTAGTGCTGCCATAAGCATTCCTGCTCCCCCTCCATATTTGCTGACCAAGTGGTCATCCATCTGCCCTTGTTTGCCGATAGTTATTTCTGTGTTTAAACTTGTTCTTTCCATTTCCATCCATATGCTTACATTGCAACAAAACTGTACATAAGGACGATGGTTTGTGAGTTCAGTGTACCTCCTCATACAACACTTGAGAATGTTGTGTGGACGTGGTCCCGCTCATGAGTGAATAATAAAATTGTTGTTTTTTTTCAACTCCAGTGCCAATCTGTCTTTTGCTAGTCTTTGGAACCGTGGATGAGAGGGTGACCCTGTACCAGTGTGCTCACTTTTGGGTACATTTCCACAGTTGGCTCCCAGCATGTGGGGCCCCATCTGGGGCCCCATCGGAGACGCGGCCATCCAAAGGAGTGGTCTCTATGGAGGATCGAAATATTACTGAGGATGCGCACTGCATGAGGAGACCATTGTCTTTGCAGGCCGAGGTGACTTTTCCTGTTTTCCCGATTTGACCCTCCTGGTGGTGGCCGGTCTCGACTGGGGCTTTCTTTGGCGTATTCTGAATTGACCATTAGGTCGACCAGAGATCGGCAGGTGGGAGTCGGAGACTTCTGTTTGGTAAGGTCGCTGAAGTGGCACTCTTGATTTGCTTGGTTTGGTTTTTTGGTTTCATGTTCTCAGCACACTCCGTAAGTGGTATTGCTGCTCTTGTGGTACCAAGAATGCTTTAGAGCAAAGTCACCCGGCTCCTGCAGAAGGAACGCCAACTAGAGAGATGTATATTAAATATGGTATTTGTCCCATAGTGTACTGTTCATTGTGGAACAAATACACAAAGAAAGAGTCCGATTTACAATGGCCAGTGAAAGGGTCATTCAATTTTAAGAAAGTTCAGTATTTAGAACAGTGTTTATTTAAAAGAAAGAGTACACAGGATATGTTTGATTGTGTACGTATGTGGGATAAAGAAGTGCGAGAAAGAGCAAAGAGAGCGGAAGCTATATCAGAGAAAGAGCAGCGAAAGATGATATATCAGAAAGCGGTCGAATTAAAAGACAAAGAAATGAAGGAAAGAATAGAAAAGGAAGATAGAGAACATCGATTAGCGATAAATGGCCAGTATCCTATTAGGTGCCCTATCGATCCACTACTTAATACGCCTCAGGATGATTGCATCCTATTAGAACGACCCCCGTCCCCGTATAAATATCCTGCTCCAAGTGCCCCTGAGGATGAGGATTCTGATGAGGAGCTCTCTTCCTCAGAGGATAAAGATAAAGACAAGCAAGTAGGGTGACAGACTCGCTCTACTTTGACTAAAGCAGAAAAATATACATCAAACAGCACTGCTTAAAAGGACGCTCGTCGGACTACTACAGCGACGATCCTCATAAATATGGTTCAACCTTGGAAAGATATAGACCAGTTGTATTTCGTAGAAAGATTCTGTTAGGAGGTAATATGTGGTTGGCGGCATATTACTGACGAAACATAACCAGCTGATCTGAACGTTGATTATAAGCGGTTAGTAGATGGGACTTACCTTTTTTCAGATATACCTGATACGATAAGATGAATAGTTAAATTACGAAATGAAACATTACATTTACGTAAGGAGCAAGAATTAGCTAGAAAGAGTAAAGTAGTAGAAGCAGTTCAATTCCAGGCAGAGTAAACAGATGTTCCGGTGAAAGAAGGCAATTCCGGCAGTAATAAAGTTACTATGAAACCAATGCGTGAAGCCGCACCCCTGTATGTTCCCCCGAAGGGTGCGGGAACAAATGATGATAAAACTTCAGACGATGCAAAGGGATAGTTTCTATATAATTGGGTTTATGCTCCTTGGAGCAGAACAGATGTTATGGCTCTTAAGGCTGCTTTTGCCCGACCCTCAGAAAAATCCCGCCGCCTTCTATGAGGAGGTGGAAGGAGCCATCAGCTCCTGCACTATGACCTTGCCAGATATTGATATGTTCTTCGGGCTTATTTTGCCCCCTGATATGTGGAGAACAATACGTAAAATAGATGACAATGTGGCATTTGGTGATACCTGGGAACATTTCGAAGAAATAGATGCGGACAGGGAGCCTGCGCAGGAATCCTCAGAAGGAGATATTCGATCGTCCTAAAGCTATTGTGACTAAGTTGAAGACTCTCATACCCCCTAAGCAAATAGATTGGACTACGTTAGCGTCTTGTAAACAGAAAAAGGATGAGTTAGTCTCTGATTTCTTTTCAAGATTTAAGGAGACATTCCATGATTTTAGCGGCCAGTCATTGGCCGATGATACGGGTAAGCATTTGTTTGTCGACAAATTTGTCGCTAATATGTTACCAGAAATAGCTAGTCGCTTAAAGGCTAGTGAGAGTTCTTGGACCACGTCTTCCCCAGTTTCCCTTTTGGCCATGGCCCTACATTATGAACGACAGGAACAGGAAGTGAAAGGCAGGGAGGATAAGAAGGTTAAAGACTTAAAGACAAAAGTTATGATGGCCCAAGTATATGGTCCACAATTTAGGGGAGGTGGAAGAGGCAGACGTGCAATGTATACACCCGGAGCGCTCCCTCTTCCTCGAGCAAATTTGTCTCCTGATCAGTGTGCCTATTGTAAAGAGACTGGGCTTTGGCGTTCTAAGTGCCCTCTTTTGCGAGGTCAACAGTACCAGCGGGGAAGGGGAGGTATGAGAGGACGCCCAGGGAATTCAGGAAACAGAGGAGGTGCAGGAGCTCGTCCCAGGTTCGAAGCAGTTGAACAAGGGCCAATTTACTCTAATACTTTTGATCGACAAATCAATACCAAATGTCTGATTATTCTGCTGATGCACTTGCAGATTCCGATTACGCATAGGGATGCCTAGGATGGGGTAAGGGACAGGTTGAGGAGCCAGTAGATCAAATGGGTCCTTATGTGGACGCAAATGTCTTTGGATCTACTGATCAGTTTCTGGTTGATACAGGGGCTACCCATAGTGCTCTGTCTAAAAGATTGGTTCCTGGGGCTCCCCTGTCTGGCACAATGATAACATTGATAGGGTTCGATGGAACACCTACACCTAGACCACTATCGCAGCCACTTGAATTCGGACTTGACAAATTCACTGCAGCATGTCCATTTTTGCTTTCCCATAACACGCCGGACACCATTGTGGGTATCGATATGCTTAAATATTTTTGTGCTACAATACGATGTTCTCCGGAAGGTGTGCGTGTTATTTAGAAAGACAATTATCCAATGGTTGAGAGGTCCTGTCTTATTAATGAGGATGCCGCTCTGGCGTCCCTACCTTGTATTCTGTGGGCTAGATCAGATACTGATGTGGGTCGAATGGTTTTTCCACCAGTGCAAATCCAAGTAAGGGAAGGTGTTTCATTGCCTCGACTGCCCCAATACAAAATATCCCGAGAAGGTGAAGAAGCATTAGCAAACATTGTCCAGGATTTGATCAAAGTGGGGGTAGTGGAAGAAGTCCCCTATAATACTTCCAATGGCCCTATCCTTCCTATTTTGAAAAAAAGACACTTGTACTAAAATTTAAAGATTCATTATTGATTTGCGGGAGGTAAATAAAATTGTAGTGCCCCAATATCCGGTAATTTCTGATATCACAACACTTCTCACTATGGTTCCTCCCACTGCCACTACATTTTTGGTGATCGATTTAAAAAACGCATTTTTCTCAATACCCTTTCACCCTGAAAGCCGTTATCTGTTTGGATTCACATTGAAAATTAGATCCTTCCGTTTCTGTAGAGCTCCACAGGGCTATACAGAGAGTCCTAGAATTTACAGTCAGGCTTTGATAAGACAGCTTGATTCCTTTCCTGTACTAAAAGGGGTGGCCCTTATCCAGTATGTTGACAACATCTTGTTAGCTTCAGACACTCCTGAGCAATGTGAAGAAGGTACATTGTTACTGCTATTGTTTCTTGCATCACATAATCACAAAGTCTTGCGATAGAAATTGCAATATTGTAGACAGTAGGTTACCTATTTATGTCACCTCCTGTCTAAAGAGGGACGTGCGCTCACACCAGATCGCATCCAAACCATTTTAGATACTCCTGTGCCCCGTACTCAGAAAGATGTCCATGCACTGATTGGCCTTACTTCCATTTGTAGGATGTGGATCCCCTGTTTTTCGCATATTGTCAAACCTTTGTTAGCCCTTTTGACCAAAGACACTCCGATGCCCCACCCATGGATTACTGAATGTCAGAGCACCTTCCAACAGTTAAATCAAGCCCTTTGTCCTGCACCAGTATTAGGTACCCCAGACATGTTGATGAGTGACTATTTGTCCCAGTTAACTGACAGCTTGCCTTCTATTTATCAGCAGGTGCGGGAAGCTCTTCCAGACAGGTCGAAAGGTGATGGTCATGGTCTGCTGGGTCCACGCCAGCCACTACCGAAAGATTCCGCATACCTTTGTGAGCCCTGCTGTGCTGACAGATCATCGCGACATTTTGGTCACCGAGAGAAGATGAGCTGCGTCACCTGAAAGGCCTGAGGAAGTCTTCCCGGACCATACGATTCCCGGCGCATCTAGATATCTACTTTGATCAAGGAAGAAAGACATTTAATTGCAGAACGAGACTGTTTGAGCCACTGTCCTGGGTGGTTAAAGACTGACTACAAAGGGGGGTAGCCTTTTAGTGACTACTCGTCTCAACATTAGTGAAGAAACCAACGCCTGCCCAGGACCTTAGAGCATCATCTACTTTGTTGTTTGTCAACAAGATGATCATGTCTGAGGAGAAGAAATCAAGTGCTGCAAAGATCTGTAGCGGCAGCACAATGTTTATTACTGGATTGACTTTGACTGCTGTCATCATCGCTACGATAATGTGGGTTGTGGAGGAAGTAACTCCGGTTCGAAACTTATTGCCTGCTACTACTCCTGTCCCCATGGAACATTATTACTTCACTCTTCCCTATCATGAAAAGAAGCATCGAATGTCATATCTCAATAACACTTTCATACAAATGTTGCATCCTACTCATAATGCTACGAATACTACCAACTGCTGGGTATGTGGAATGATGCCAGCCCATCAGAAGACGGAGGGAACACCTCTCAATCTCCTGCCATTTTCACAAAATGGCTCTTGTAGAGCCTGGTTCGCACTTTTGTGGGCCTCTGATGTTAGTATTATTGCTCCAGATGATGTAGGAGGACTTAATACACAGTTAAATAAAGTTTGTTACCCTGATGATGAAGGCCTCCCACAAGCCAAAGGAACTATATGGGAAATGGAGGAGTATCGCAAAGGAAATTCCTCCTCAAAGCTACGTTTTTCCCAACACTCGAATGGCCAAGGGTAACGGGCCTCCTGTTATCGCTGTTACTAGAGCCCAAGCAAATCTTTGCGTGAGCAGTTTTGGCAGTATCCCAGTGGGAAAAAGTGACTGTACTACAGTACTGAATATCACTGGAACGAACAATAGCAGTTTTCTATCCTCACATAACACTTATTTCATTTGTGGAAGTAAAGGTTACTGTCATCTACCAATTGGATGGTCTGGAATTTGCTATGTGTCCTTTTTGCTTCCCCTGGTGTTCTTAGCACCTGCATCTTATCATAAAGATCAAAAATTGTTTAATGACATTTGCTTGAACCGATTCAAAAGAACTATAAATAATGATGAAGTGGATCAAACTGACACTGCATTACATCAATATGTTGACTTTAATTTGGGACTCTTTTTCTTTGTTGGTGCAGCTTTGAATAGTAGAAAAATAAGACGCTTGACCAGAGTGGTAGAAGTAGTGACTAATCAAACAGCAATGGCTCTTGGAAATATTACAGAAGAACTCCAAATTACGAGAATTGTGACTTTGCAAAATAGAATGGTTTTAGATGTAATATTAGCTGATCGTGGTGGAACATGTCGCATTGTCAGAAGTAGCTGTTGCGTATTTATCCCTGACCATGCCCCTTCTGTTTATGATGCCATTTCCAAACTGCATAAAATAGCCAATTAGATACATCAAGACTCAGGAACATGGACTTGGACTGGATGGTTCTGGAACTTATTTTCTGTATGGGGTATGAAAGTATTGCCGGCCTTATTCATAATTATTGCAATTATCTTCTCTTGTTGTTTATGCGTACAATGTGGACCAATGCTCTGTTCCCTCTGTATTTCCACTTGTACTACTTGTGTGCCATCTAAAATGAATGTCTGAAATGCAAATACCCGCGTAGCAATGGAACGAGAAATGTGTGGAATCGTGTTAATTGATATTCACGATGTATATCATACCCCTTAAAAGGGACAAGAAAATGTCTTAGCTTATGTTAAAAGGGTTGTCTGTGGAAAAGTGTAATATTTTACATTAGCATAAGCAACAGCCATTTTGGCTGTGGTGTCCATTTCGCTTCGTTCGTAATTCTTTTGTCCTCTGCTGTTTGCCTTTTCACTCTGCTTGTGTCATCAACTTTCGTTGACCTCTTTCGACATGGCTCAGCAATGTACGTGCTGGGGGTTTGTACCTGCCGGTGCACTTGGTCTTAGAGGCTATCTATTGATCGTTTACTGCTGCCATAAGCATTCCTGTTCCCCCTCCTTATTTGCTGACCAAGTGGTCATCCATCTGCCCTTGTTTGCCGATAACTATTTCTGTGTTTAAACTTGTTCTTTCCATTTCTGTCCATAAGCTTACATTGCAACAAAACTGTATATAAAGACGATGGTTTGTGAGTTCAGTGTACCTCCTCCTACAACACTTGAGAGTGTTGTGTGGACGTGGTCCCGCTCATGAGTGATTAATAAACTTGTTGCTTTATTTCAACTCCAGTGCCGATCTCTCTTTTTATTAGTCTTTGGACCCTTGGACGAGAGGGTGACTGTGCACCAGTGTGCTCACTTTTGGGTACATTTCCACAATCTGGACCCGTGCCCTAGTCGTGAATCAAGAATGCATATCAAAGGAACATCAGCCACTGCCCTGCATACATAGGTCATGCTTTATCAGGATCCAGGCCTTACGCAGGCCGGGTAACACACAATAAAGGTACATGAATATATGAATTAAAACAGTTTCGGTCGACGGCCCGCCAAATGGGCAGTCCAGGGCCCCAATGGCAGAGACAGGACCTGAAAGGAAGGACAGTATTGCATACTTTACACCTTACTCACGCCCATCAGCCCAACAAGTCATGTGTCATCTGTGGGGTGATCAAAAGGGAACAACGCCATGCTTTCTGTGGAGGTTGAGTCTTAGATACTGCCCTGCGACAAACTGGAACTGATGTGTTTTTTATTGAGTCTCAGGGAGGTTGCTGAAGTAAGTGCCGCTTGCTGTCCCTCACAAGCTTGCTGTGGAGAAGGAGCTGCGCTCTGACCACTCCGATTGGGAGTACAATGCCTCCTTCACTGAGTAAGTTGAGGCTTGGGCGGCGTAGATTGAGATGTGCGCAGGCTCCGTGAGCCTAAGAAATGAAGTTCCAGCAAGCCCCAAGCCATCTCCGGTGTTTCAATAAAGAGGGTGTGTTCCTCATGGATCACCTTAAGCCTGGCAGGAAACATTAAGGCCTACTGAAGACCAACAGAATCCAGCTATTTTTTATACCTTCTGGAACGAAGTTCGTCTCCGCTGGACAGCAAACGTGTAATACGGGAACAAAGAGACCTCGACATTTTCCATAGGGAGGGGTACTTTTTTACATGCATCATGCAACAGCACGTACCGGTCTTTAAAGTTGAGGATTTTGGCCACTATGGGCCGGGGCGGTGCGCCAGGGATGGGCCATTTTGTTGGGACTCGGTGTGCTCTCTCCACTATAAACAACTCTGCCAATCTGGATGGGGCAACCACAATGCTGAACCAGTCCTCGACAAATTGGGTTGTGTTACAGTCCTCCACACCCTCCGGTGGCACCACTATTCAAACATTGTTTCTACGAGCCCTCCCTTCTGCGTCATTAACATAGTCCTGGAGCCAATCCATTTGCTGTGCGGCATTGCCTGCATGACATGAGGTCAGGGTCAGGAGGGTCATCTCATTCGTTTTTGACTCTATCAGACAGTTTATGCTGGTCAGCTTTGAGAATGCTAATGTCCGTCATAATTACCCCAGACGCTGTTCAATTGCCACCTACAACTCACATATCTCATGAAGGATGTTATCCAGCTTGTCCGTCTGGGTGGGTCAGTATGGTGGGGAGGACACTGTTCTCAGGTGCCTCAGTGACTGAGCTCTCCGAAGGTGTGGACCGGTAATGCGGGTGTGGGGTTATTGTATCCTGCTTGTTTCTAGTGCAACCCATGGCTGTCAATGATAGCATCCAGAGGAGCAGTTGATCAACGCCAAGACCAGGGCCCAGGCGCACTTGTTGGAATGCTCAGGCAGCCAGGCAATCCAGGAAAGTTTGAATGTTGGCCCTACACCTTGTGCCACTGCCAACACCAGCACTCCCCCTCGGCTCAAGGCAACCTGTTCCTTGAGACCATCCACTGTAGGGCCATCTCCTTCAGGAGCGCAATGCGCTGCAACACCACACTCTGTGATGATCAATTGACAGAGCCAGCAACACACAGCAAGTGGGGGAGCAAGAATCAAAACTTGAGCCCATGTTGGCCACATTTTCTTCACAAGACTCAGCGCGGGAATCCCAGTATTTAAGTCAAGGGCACCCCCGAACAAGTGCAGGACACGGTCTGCCAAAGGGCCATAGTCTTCCGCTTCAGGTTAGAATTAGAAAGCCACCGGATCCACAGGCCTGAGGGGCCACTTGCCTGGTGGAGTCTGAGTCACAGGTCGGGAGGGAGGAGGGTCTCTCCACTGCAGTCAGCAGAGACTATGCACAATTACTCACCACCAGCGTTATAAGGGGAGTCAGAGCCCCCAGGGAGAGGTAGAAGGCAGCCAGAACTGTATATCATTAGTCAGGCCGGTACCTCACACCACCAGATGGAGTCTACCACTAGGCCCAACCAAAATGGTTCTTCTCCCCCAACTCGGTGGTGGGTCCAGGGGTAGTGCAGCAGCTGCAGTCCTCGCGCTGCTGACAACAGATTAGATTAGATTAAAAGTTTATAAAGTGCATGGTTATTCCAACAGAGTGTCCCCGCACTAAGACATCCCTAAGTGGAAGAAAACAGAAAAAAAACGGGGCCCAATCCCAGACAGCAAAAGTTAGCACCACTCCCCCAAAGGATACTGAAAGGACCATGTTTTGAGTTTTCTACGGAACAGCACTTCTGAAGGCTTCATCCTCAGCTCTAATTACAGTTGATTCCAGGCTTTAGATGCTAAAAAACTGAAAGATCGGCCTCCTAAGCGCGCCTTGAGAATTTTTGCCACTGTCCGCTTAGCCATGGGAGCAGAACTAAGATTCCGGATAGGTCTGTAAGGAGTGAGTAAGGGTCACAGATAGCTAGGTCCTTTTTCATTTAGAATCCTATGGCAGAAACACAGAGCTTTAAAAATTACTCTGTACTGCACCGGAAGCCATGCAGCTCCCTCAGGTGGGCTCCCACCGGGGTTCGCCTTGGGATGTTCAGTAGCATCCGGGCAGCAGCATTCTGGACTTTCTGCAGCATTTTCTGGACTTTCTACAGCATGGCAAGACAATGTGGCCTCTGTCTGTTACCCACTAGCTGCCACAGCTCTCTCCGGCCCTGGATCTCTTCGAGCCCAGCTGCCGTATACGAATCTGCAGGCGCCGTCAAGTGCAAGGAGGTGGAGGGGGAAGGGGGACTTAAGCAGCAGCAATTTGATCCAATTGCGGTGTCTGGCGAGCCCCCCCTGCTTATGGCAGCCGGTGATATCCCCCAGGTGGGCCTCTGCAGCGTAGTTGGGTGCAAAGGGAACGCTGGGCCACTAACACTCCACTGCAGATGAGGCACATTCCCGTAGGCCTGCCTGTGCCTCCCCTCACCTATTTATGAAGTGGATCGCCCCACAGGCTAAATTCTAGGTCGCCGTCTGCACCACCAGTGGCGCTGCGGCCCCCAGTGGGCACAACAGCAGCACGCTCGATCCTCCGGCTCCTCCAGAGAACCAAGGTCTCATACAGGGTCATTCGCCTCCTTCAGCATGGGGCACAGGCGACTCCCAGTCTGTGCAGGGACCGCCTCGGAGCTCCAGAACGACCCACTGGGTCTGTTATGCAGTCATAATTGGCAAATCGGCGACAGCACCATTCGATGGTGCATGGCAGGGAATGCTGTCAGCAGGATTGTAGGGCCTCTAGGTTAAGCAGTCGCCATCTTGGGTGATTACCTACTCCCCCCCTCTAAAAAAACCAATATTCTTGACAACAGTATTTTTGCAGCATAATATTTTATTTCCAATATTTCTGTCTCCCGATTTTTACAACTCAATATTTTGCGCAAACACTCAAGTGGTAGATGGTGCAAAACTCTTTTAGCACCCTTGATTTCAAATCAGCCTATTACCAAATTCAACTGGCCAGTAAATCTTACCATATAATATAATTTATTATTTCCGATGGGGCCTTTAGATATACCAAAATGCACTTTAGATTGGCCTCTGCTGCTTTGTTATTGTAGAAACTCATGCTTGTACTGCTAGGGATATCAAGTGGACAGTGGGATTTCAAGATGATATCCGCAAAGAAACACAACCAAAATTTAGACAGAGAACTAAATTTTCTTCAAGAAAAATGAATGACATTATAGTTAGAAAAGTGCAAGTTTCCAAGAATGAGTATCAAAGGCATAACATTAAAGAGAAGAGCATTTTCCAAAGGAAATTTTTATTCAAGTTATCAAGAGAGTAAGCCTAACAACAATGATTAGCTAAGATCATTTTTAAATCTACATGAAATTCAATTTAAGGTTCAATCATATTTTTTTCTATCTTTGCTTCTCCTTTAAAAGTAGTGCTTAAGTAGGTTACCAGTTTTTGTCATTTTGAAAACAAACACTGCTACATATTCAGTACTTTTGAAGAAATTGTTTAAGCTGCTCCATAGAGTCAGTTTTCACATTCTTTGAAAATCATAATTACTGTTGCTGCTAGCTCAGAAGTGTTGGTTGTTGTGTTTAGTCTAGTTTGATCTGGTAAATAAGATACAGTGGCTTTTGCCTTAAGACCTTATACTGAGGCTGACTCTAAGTATTCACCCATAGAGATTGATGCATTAACCTACTCCTGGAGGGAACATTTCAAAATCCACCTTTGGAATAAACATGTTAATATCAAGACAGGGCCTTAAATGTACTTTTGTTACTTATCACCAATAGTACTGGAAAGGCATCTGCTTGTCCGTTACAATGCTGTCTACAGTGTAGGAGTATAATTTTGTCATTTACAGGGACATTAAATGTATGGGCCGCTTGCCTCTCTTCGCTTTCTAAATTAGGTTTAAGCTCAATTAGCCGTACAAGATTTTGTGGAGGGTTGTGTTGCTGCCACTTTCAAGAATACCGTCCATGATGTAAACCTTGTAATCAAAGAAAAAGTTTGGACTGATGGCATGCAACAAGGTTCTAACGTTTTCACAAAGTCAAAGAGAATAATTGTAATATTTGACCAAAAGAAAAAAACAGCTTGAAACAGAATTAGAAGCTTTTTTGAAAGTTTGAAATGCTATTTCTGCTGAATCTGCTAACTTTATGAAATGGGATTGTTTTGTCCCACCATTTTTGATTCGCAGGCTGATCATAAACCGTGAACATTCAGGTCATATAGGAGATACTGATACCAAGAGGAAAGGCAGGGTTGCATTTTGGTGGCTATTTATAGAGCATCAAATATCTTGTTTTGTTAAAAAATATGGGCAATGTGTTGATTCGAATTAATATTTGAAGGTATTTCTAGATAAATATCAACCTTCTGAATTTCTTGGAGCTCCATGGACACATCTTGTTGTGAATTTGCTGTGTGTGTGTGAGGGATGTTTCCAAGAGACGAAGAACACTATGAATCGGTGGATTATCTTTCTAGATAGTCTGAGGGCAAATGGATGTCTTAACTTTCCACATGCACCCTGGTGGAGTTTTTGGAAGAGTGTTTTTGGAGAGAAGGTATTGTCGACTGTATTACTTCTGACAATTACTTCTAACTTGTTTTTTGGGAAATCCGGGTATAATAGATAAACATATTGTCTTGTGTGGCCCTAACATGAATGGCTTAGTGAATAGATTTAACAGAGTAGTGATGAAGAGTGTTCAGTTAGACTTAAAGGTAGGATGACATTCTCAGAAGCATGTTGCTAAATTGATCCGGTCATCATACTATAAGCCAGATAACTCTACTGGTTTTACTCCCTTTCAGTTATTCCAAGAAAGGGAGCCAAGACAGATTGGAATCCTCCATGATTCATTGGCTCAATACAGGTTTGCCAAGTTTATAGGTAATGTTCAAGATTTCTCCACTCTAATTGGCGATGAACCTGGTTATGCCGATGCCTGTTACATTTCTGCTAATGCTTCTAGTCTGTCTGGGTTTGTTATACTAACTCAGGGCCTGATTCACAAAGGTAACTTACACTTTAAGAATAAGTTCATACTTTGAGTAAAACTACTACTTTTCTGTGTTTATAAAATCAGAGTGTAAATTACCTCTAAAAAACAGTAGTAATACCAGCACTACACATGACCAACCACTGGAACTGCAACACTCTCTCATAGAAAGCAATGAAGGTAAGGACTGAAAATAAAACTGCAAAGGAAATAATGGTAAATGAAATTTTTTATTATAATTTAGAATATAAATAAACATAAACAATTGTTAAAAACAATATATACAAATAGTACACAATATTTAATTCTAAAATACTTGAATAACCTGTTTTGACTTTAAAAAAATAATGTAACCGTTAATTTTATTAAAAATAATTAAAGTAATGTTAATGATTAATTAATTCATGATAATGAATTAATAATTCTGACATAACATTACTTTTAGTATTCTATTCAGTTGGCTCTTGCTCCCTGCCTACATTCAGGTGTGGTTTGTGGGCTCTTTCATTAATGCATTTACTTCTCATCTATTGCAGTTGCATCCATGATTATTACAAATTGTATTGCAGAAGTGTATGATAAGCTTGAATCACACCTGGCATGGCCCATACCATCCCTGACTCTGTGAGAACTCATATGTGGCACTACTTGAGAGGCACGCCAAGAAGGTTCCTCTTCAAACCAGGCTGGTGAGTAGTTTAGTGATAACATTGGTCTGTTACCATAATTCCAGAACAGGTAAATCATCTCTCTAGCCTCGAAAGTTCTGTAATTATCTCACCTGTAAATTGTTATTAGATTCTGACTCCCAAATCTCAGTTCCCCAGTTCCATCTGATAATCTGTTGGGCTCAATAGGGGGCAGAGGGGCAACTGAACATTTGATCTGGAACTGACTATTTTCAAGATAAAGTCCTCAAAGTGTCCCATGATGAGCCTGCATGGGGTTCAGTTGACACCAGGCATCACCAGTTTCAATTAAAAAAACATTGCCAATTGTGAGACATGATGAGAACCTCAGCTTCTCTCACAGTGGGCTGTGCCCAATACCATGGATACCAGGCTACCATCTCCATACTCCTAAAACATCTCTACGGACAGTCTCTGCTTCCTCTAGACTACTCTTCAGTTTATAACCTTGCGAACCACACTTCACATGAGCAAACTCACTGGTGACTATCCACACCGAAGAAAAATGTATATTTCCAGAGATTAGAGTAACCATGTTTATGGGAACCATTGATTCGTTTTTCTTCGCACAGCACACTCTGTGCCCAGAACCAAGAATCTAAGTACCTTCAAAATCCAGTTAATAAAATATTATTGCTCCAAAATACACCCTGAACCTGCTCAACAAATGATGAATTCAGTGACCTCACAGTTTCACAAACCTAGGGCCCCAATTTCAAGATGGAAATCAGAAGTCATGAAGCACTGAGCTCAACATTGAAGTAGAAAGGATATTTCTGGAGCACTGTTTCCTTAAAGGCCCAACCCACTAACTGTACTGCATGCCAAGCCAGAAGGGTACCAAGTTTCCCAGATGGCTGGACAGTCTTCCTGCCGGACGTGAACCAGTTAAGTCATAATGGTCCATCTCATAGCAGTGCCATACATCAGTAGTTATTGAGGTGCTGAATCTTGTTTTCCTCAAGAGTGTTTTGAATGTGGCTTCTCACCAATAAGCCACACCCAATCCCTGCACTCCCACCTGGGAGGCAAATATACTACTACACCTTTGAATAATATACACTTTTGAGCATGTCTTACCACCCCTGGCACAGCAAGACTGCAACACAAAACAAACAGCACCTTTTGAAAATGGGTTTTATTTAACAAAATGCAAAGACTCTATCACTTTTAGAATAAGGCTTGGGGTTTATTACATAATACTATCTCAGATATCAAATGCATAAGATTCAAATATATGTAGCAAACTTATAATCTAAAGGCATGAATCAATAACTGAGCAAACTATAATACTGATTAATAAACAAGCAATAACTGATATAAGATAAGGTACACTGGACGTCCTGCAAGAGATCAGAAAGATATACATATATAGAGAGCAGAGCAGCCACTGGTGGGGTCGAGGTGTGTTCTGCTTTTCCTTGATGAGTCAGAGCTGGGCTGAATACACCTGGGCCGCATTTAGAGTAGTGGGAGGAGATTTCCTTCACCTGAATGGGCCTGGTCTGTTTTGGATAATGTTGTCTCCACTGCCTGCCAGGAAGCTGGGCCAGAGAGGACCAAACTGGTTTGGAATGAGCACAGACACTCTCTGCCCTTGAGTACAAAGAGAAATGCAGTATAAATATTGGGGCCCAGACCCCAGAACTTTAGAACTCCCTTGGATCAAGGAACCTGTCAAGAAGAAGAGCTGGAAGAACTGCCAGGATGAGTACTGCCCCTTTGCTGTGTTGTTGCTTTGCTGAGTTGGCCTGCAGTTGCAGCTTCTGCCTTGGGCTGTGAAAGGACTGGGCTTAACTTTTTTCACTTGTCGCTGAGTATCTCCAAGGGCTTGAAATAGAGCTTGTCTCCTGTTCTCAAAGTCTCAGGGACAGCAAAACCTCCCTTACCTCTGGATACCACCTCTGGAACCGTGAGTTTCAGTTGCCACAGAGGGGGAAAGCAGCTGACACCGTCACCGACACCGCTGTTAGCTCTGTGTCCTTAAGGCACTGCCGAGGGCACTGCCACACTTCACAACACAACCCTGGTCTCACCGACGAGCACCACCACCAAGCCACTGCTTGCACCGCGGCCTGTGGGCACCGCACTCCGCACCACCTCACCCCACCCTGGTCTCACCGACGACGCCACTGTCCACTGACCTCAACACCCATGACCGCATTGTGGTATGGGGGCAGCGTATGTAAGTCACATGATGCACTGCCCCATACCACACCGCAGCCTGGGCCGACCGACGCCAACTCCCATCAACGGGCATTGTCACTTGCACTGTGACCTGTCAGCACCACCACAAGTCCCACCTCACTCCACACCCCAGCCCTGGTCTCACTGATGCCAATGGATGTCAATCACCGAACCATTGTCTACACCACGACTTGAGGGCACCGCACGCCGCACCACTACGCTTCACATCACAACCGCGATGGTTGCAACGACCGGCCCACACCAACGCGGTCGGCCGGAACCAAAGGTACTGTTTATGAGTCTGCAGACAATAACGCCGGTCCGCACTGACCCGGTCAGCCAGAACTGTTGGATTGAGTCGTTTTCAGCACTTCTGTATCCCCGGATTGAGCTACCGGCTTCACAGAACTGCATTTTAAAGTCATACTTGCAAAGTACCTATTTTTGATGAGTGTATGTTGGTCTTTTATCGTTTTGGTCTTGTTTGCACAGATAAGTATTGGTTATTTTTCTAAAACTGGTGTGGTGTCCTTTTGTAGTTTTTTTCACTGCATTACTGTTGGTTATGTGCAAATGCTTTACACACTGCCTATGAGATAAACCTGACTGCTCATGCCAAACTACCAAGGGGGTGAACAGGGGTTATTTCAGTAGTGTATCCCCCTTATACTGCTGTCCTTATTTGGACAAAGGTGCCAACCATTGCCAACTAGAGACCCCCATATCTATCACCTCCCCAGGAAAATACAACAGTGACCATGTACTTTTTTGACTCACAATTTAACCCCTTCTGTGCCCATGACGAGCTGGACTCGTCATGGGCCGCGGTTGCGCTGTGCACACGATTAGTCCAGCTCGTCATGAACCCCGCCCGCTAATGCAACGCCCGGCACAGGGCGGGGAAAGGGCGTGGCACACAAGGGGTTAAACAGTTCAGTGTTATTTTAATCCAAAGGAATTAACAATAACACCTTCAGAAACCAAAACTGTGAAACAGCTCCATGAAGACAGGTGCATTTAAATGGAGCTGGGATTTTCCCATTACACGTAAACACATTAGGTATGCATATTACAATGCACACAATGCATTGTATAAATGAATCCCACAACTGAGGTGACTTCAGTCTAAGACAATGGATCTGCGGTAGATTCCCTTTTCTGTCATTTCCTTCTCTGAAATTCATTTAATGAGCGCTGTGTGTTCCCTTCTGTCTGTGGACCTGTGCGAGAATGCTGTCTGTGTGCATAATTGCCTGGGCGGCCCCTGGTCATTAACTTCAGGAGATGGATTGCAGTGTACTGCATGCCCTGACAGCAATCATAAGTTACAGGCCTCTAATGCAGTGCATCCTGGGACCGGAAGTCAAACACAGGCGCGGTCACTGCTCCTGGGAATGCTTCCAATATTTTTGACAGAACAGGACGTTGTTGGTCGGAGAGCAGTGAGAGAATTCTGAAATAAAACGCAAGGGGGCATATTTACAAATAAATGTCGGACATTTATTGAACGCAGGGATGCGCTGTACTCACAAGAATACAGTGCACCCTTGTGTTTTCCCTAGCGCTGGTGCAACAAAAGCTGCCTAGCGCCAGTGTAGGCACCCTGGCACCATGTTGCAAGGGTGCCTGCGCTGTAGGGGCAATTGTTTATGTGCAGGAATGGACACCGTCCTGCACATAAAGAATCATTCATGGCGATTTGCTCTTTCAATGTGTCCTGCAGCACACTAGAAGGAGCAAAAAATGAGGAATGATTAACAATTTCTCCTCGTATCACCAAGCTAAGACCAGGTATTCCCTGGCGTTATTTTTCGGCACTGCCTCAGTCTTGTAAATCTGAGACAGCACCAAAAAGCAGTGGGTGTTGTGTTGGAATGCCCACTGCGACACCCATTGGACGCCCCTTTGCAGCAGAGGACTGCTGAGGAAAAGGGGATGTTTACAAGGTGCTGTTGAGCCATGTTAAGTGCCAGGTAAAGTAGGGGCCTTTGGATCCAGTTATTCAGTTATTTGCCTTATCTTTTATTTTTAATGATTTTTTTTTTTTAAACTTTATTGTGCAAAATAGCATCGTTACAAGTATGGGCCTACAACCACCAGGGCCGGCCGCTAGTATATGCATATCAATTGCTGGATGTCACGAAGCAGCGACTGATCCCCAGAGGCTAAGCAGGGTTACAGGAGATATTCTAAGCAACTCAGAAGCTAGGCAGGATACAGATATTTTTAATTATTAAAAGAAAAGAACAAACAAAGAAAAAATGAAACAAAACTCAAGGCGAGAAACAGTCTAGATGGTGTCGAGCTCCGATGGGGGGATCCCACCATACCAGGTAGAGAATCAGGAGGACAATAAAGATGACCGGGGGGAGGAGGCAGCGGGGAAGTCAGAACAATCAGTCTGTCTTATCTTTATTTGAAGGTATTGGAGTGTGCATTAGCACCCCCAAGTGGCTGTGGCCCTCTCCCCACAAGTTAAGCAAAATATTACCAAGGGGTAAGGGATGCTAGTTATTGACAGTTTCCATGACTATATCCACCCTAGACAAGGAAAGGAAAGAGCATACAGTTGGGAATGGAATTCTCTATCCCACTGCGGCCTGGGAACTGGCCTGGGGGGCTAAACTGATGGCGATAGCCAGCAAGGGTTAACAAACCAGTGACAAGGTCTGTGAATTACCTGCATGGCGGGGGTTCATGATCGCCCAACTCGAGCTTTCTTCCTTCTCGAGTCATTAAACCCAGACCCTTTGAGCAGATCACAAGCCCTAAAAAAAATAACAAATTAAAAGTGCAGGGAATAAATTGCAAAGGAACGGTAGGGTGACATCATGTTAAATGAGCTCACTGATGTATCATATATGTCTTTGTAAACCTGTTTTACAGCCAAAGTTTAGATACAACCCGTGCTCTATGGGATACATCAAAGTCAATGCATGTTGTATGTACTCGCATGTGAACCTCAGGCTCCTACACATTTATTTCACTGTAATTGCATAGCAATGTACTGGTCGAAATTTAAGAATAATGCACGCATTTATAAAGATTTGAATATTATGAAATCATCGAGCTTGGCAGTTCCCTGGAAATGATCATAGCATTGCATAAAGGGGGAGGTTTAAATAGTACTGTATACTCCAAAGTATATAACACTGACAATGCTAAAATGAACTAAGGTGAGGCACTCCTGGACAAAGAAAGAAAATGACACCAACATATGACAAATTAGGGAATTCCTAGTTTGACAGTTTATCATTTGTGGCAGTGGAGGTCTTACATTTCAGATTCCTCTGTATCGAAGAATTTGGCACTTCATCGTTTGGGGGGGGGGGGGGGGGCTAATTTGAAAAATACCAGTCTGATGATCTCAAATTGGCAAATCTACAAATTGGTTTACAACAAATGTTCAGAAAAAAATGATTGATGAAAATGTTACCACAATAGTCACTTTCACTGTGACCTGTCAGCACCACCACAAGTCCCTGGTATTGAATCCCACCTCTAGTAAGAAAAAAGATGAGATCTTACATTGCCTTGAGCATCTGTAAGGATCTGTAAGGATAAAAAAAAATATCTAAAAATTAAAGGAAAGGGGCTTGCCATAAAAAATTGACATAGGTCGCAATACCCTGCCTTTTATGTCTATTATGAACTGTAGAAGAACAATAAGCAGGACATATCTTTTAACAGGGTGACAGACAGCACAGAGAAAAACAGGTATGGGGGTTTAGGAGTTGAAGAGAGCTTCTGGGTTGCAACTAGGAGGCGACAATGTTAAAAATAGAAAACACAGAGAAAAAGAAGAGCGTGTGGTAAAAATGTATACAAAAGATAGAAAAGGAGTGAAAGAAGGAAGGAGGCTGAGGGGAGAATTATCTGCCAAGAGCTATGTAAGAAAAAATTAGTGTGTAGGGAGAAAAAGGCAACTATAGGTTCCAAACAATCAGGCGGCATTGAGAAACTTTTCAAGATGGAAGGCGGTGGCTGCTTTCGATTTCACAGTCTCGTGAAAACATTTTATTTCGCAAAACTGAGGAAAACAGGTTTATGGAAAATGTTTCTTTGAAATGTGTTTCCACAAATCAGTTTTTCGTCTAGATCGCATACATGCAATGATACAGGAAAACGACACATGTGCTATAAAGGCTGCAAATGACAGCAAAAGGAAAGTAGCAAATGACTAGACCAAATAGCACAACAACATGCCATGTGGGACACCTTTCTCCCTGCCCATGCTATCCCACTATTACACCTTTGCCCCGATGCTGAGCTTGAAGGGATCACCTATCAGAATCAAAGATGACTGCATGTCTCTACTCAACATAATTCTCAGTACTTAGTCTAAGGGGCTTATTACGAGTCTGGCGGTCCATGGACTGACAGCCTCGCGGGGCGCAGTTGTGGTGGTCTTCTGACTGCCCTATTAGGATAAGGGCGGTCGGACTGCTCTGGGACCACCGCAAGTGCCAGGGATCTCTGGTGCGGCTGTCTTGAAACCGCAATAGGCTTGGTGGGCTGCTGCGGCCCCGCCAAGCATATTACAAGTTTCCTCCCCACCACACCTTTCATGGTGGTTCGACCGCCATGAAAAGTGTGGAGTGAGGAAACATAGGGGGTCCCTGGTATGTAAGTAACTGAATTCAGGTAAAAACTCTTCGCCAAATTAACTGCAGTTTCAATAAAAAAATATTCTTATGTGGATTAAGTTGCAGCCAGCTCTGTCTCATAGGTGTAGCTAGAAAAAAAATGTTTCTTGTACTGATCACTGCCTACACTTTGGCCTAATTCAACGGATGTAGTATGAAGATTGAGTAACAGACAGTGCAACGTAATTGTCACTCACAATAAACATTAATGGTCTAGTTCAGCATCCTTAGTTAAGTAAGAGTCTTTTGAAAAACACAATCGAATTATAGCACTGTTACAATGAAGAGCAAGAACCAAATTCTAAAGTCTCCAGTCCTAATTGTTCAAGAGATATTAAAATAAAATGCTTTAAAATCAGGACAATGTTCTACTTTTCGAGAACTGATTCAAGAGATATACAAGAAAAGCGCTTTAAAATCAGGGCTATGTTCTACAGTTTAAGAACTGATTCAAGAGATATACAAGAAACAAGCTTTAAAAGCAGGGCAATGTTCTACATTTCAAGAACTGATTCTCAAAGATATTCAAGAAAAGCACTTTAAAATCAGGACAATGTTCCACTTTTCGAGAACTGATTCAAGAGATATACAAGAAAAGCACTTTAAAATAAGGACAGCGTTCTACAGCTCGACAACTGATTAAAATGATATTCAAGAAAAGCGCTTTAAAATCAGGACAATGTTCTACATTTCAGGAACTGATTAAAGAGATATACGAGAAAAGCACTTTAAAATCAGGGCAATGTTCTACAGTTCAAGAACTGATTCAAGAGATATACAAGAAAAGTGTTTTAAAACCAGGGCAATTTTCCACAGCTCGGGAACTGATTCAAGAGATGTACAAGAAAAGTGCTTTCATTTTCTACAGTTCGAGAACTGATTCAAGATATGTTCAAGAAAAGCGCTTTAAAATCGGGGCAATGTTCTACAGGTCAGGAACTGATTCATGAGATATACAAGAAAAGTGCTTTAAAATCAGGGCAATGTTCCACAGCTCGGAAACTGATTCAAGAGATATACAAGAAAAGCCCTTTAAAACCAGGGCAATGTTCTACAGCTCGGGAACTGATTCAAGAGATATATAAGAAAAGCCCTTTAAAATCAGGGCAATGTTCTACAGTCCGAGAACTGAGTTGAGTTCTACATCTCTTATTTGTTTTAAATGAATATTCCCTTCTTAAGGAAACCATTAATAATGACTTCATATCAGGACTCAGCGCCTTGAATAGTCCCAGAATTGTCTAAAATGTTTAGCAGGGTAATCTATGGGGGCTACAGGGGTTCCTCCTTCAGTACAACCGCTTAAAATCAAGGGCAGAAAAGTCTGAGTGCATGCTTATTTTCAAAAAAATAAGTGAAAGGAGAAAAAAAATCTCATTGTTGGCTAAAGCTCTAATAATTCTTGTACCTTCTGCTCTTGGGATATTCTTGTCCCCTAGGGTAGCAATTACCCACAGTACCCTGCAGCCGGGGTAAGAGGTTATCATAAGCACAGCAATAGCTATACTAGTTTATATGAGTCATAGGCCAAACATTCTTATAACTGATATAAGTTATCTGGTTAAAGAGGAGCGGTAATGAAGTAGGGCGTAAGCGCATCACGTCATTATTCTACGCATAGAATCACTGTGACTTTTCGATAGGGTTCGTTTTAACAAAAAATATACAACAGCTGTCACCTAATCTGGGGCTGTGTGGTGTCAATCCCACCACTCTGTGATGTAGTTGATCTCTGAGTAATGTGCAGATTGCAAAAACGAGTTAACCCGCTGCAAGGTTTTATATGGTGAGATATGTGCTGGGAAATTGTGGGATTTTTTGCACTATTTTAATCTCAATTCAGTCAAAACTTCTTTTTGAGGGCCATAAGGGTTAAGTTTAAAGTTTGGCGGACGTGGCGGGGACATTATCTTCGTCACCCTGGTTAGCTCCTCCCTGTCATATTTGGATACCTCTGCCGGCCTGGCAAAGATCTCTATTCTTCTGAAAGTTTGCTCAGTGACCGCCATCTTCCATGCTTAGCAAACTTTTTTGTTTTACTAGAACAAACTCAGAAAACAGGAGTGTTGCTCTTGTAAAACAAAAAAATGTATGACCCTGGCAATGACCTTAGGGTAAGTTTTCTTTTTATCTTTTCAGGCTTCTACTGGAGACCCCAAGGAGTAAAAAAAAAAAATTATATCAGGCTGTCTGCTTTAAACAGGGTGGATGGTCTGATTTCCCTACACCGAGGGCACCAAGTCTATAGGGCTATTGGTGTAAGGTTTCCACCTGCAGAGCCAGAGGGGATATCAACTGCGGAAACCCAATGGTCCACGTGACTCTAAATAGAAGGGTTGACCATCAGTTTGGCGAACAGGGTAACCGCCCATGCTTGTGGCTAAAAACTAAGGGGCATATTATCAAGCCAGGCGATACAATTATCGCCGCTTTAGCGGCAGAAAACTGCCGCTAAAATGGCGATAATGGGCTTGATAATAAGCTCTAAGGAATTCCAATTGAAGTCCATGTTAGACAGTCCTTCACATTTAACATGGGCTTCAATTGGAATTCCATAGAGCATATTATCAAGCCCATTATCGCTGTTTTAGCTGCAGTTTTCTGCTGCTAAAGCGGCGATAATGTTATCGCCTGTCTTGATAATATGCCCCTATATGAGGGCTCCAATCCTTTATATTATGCTCATCTGCCTTTGCTGTGACCTTTTAGCACTGGCATCTTTTTCAAGGAGCATCATTTACTTAGAGACAGAAGTAAGTAGAGTTCTGCTGATGCTGTGTCTGTGTCCCCCACATCTGTGCTTCCTATGTCTCTGCCTCTTTTGCCTCCTGTGACAATAACTTCTCATCAGGTGCTGCACTTTGTTGGTTCCTATTGCTGTCGAGCTATGTTTCTTCTTTTATATTATGCACAATTCTAATGTGGTGTATTGAAAAGCATCTAAACTAATCCTTGTAATTTAGAGAGTTGTGCCTGTCCAAGTGGGAACGTGAAGAATTTGAATATGAATTTGTTGCTTGTATAGACCTTGGGTTACCAAAAATCCTGGTTTAGAAATAGGTGTAGCTAGGTGTTAAGTAAAGGTATAAGTGTGTAAAATAGGTGCTCTCGAGTTACAAAGAAAACTGTGAAAGTATCATTGGCATTCTATGAAAATACTTTTTACTCTTTTTCCCCAATTTACAAAGAATGTGTAATATCACACCTCGAAAGCCTTGCCAGGTACAGGTTCCTATGCATACTATGGGACCGGTCATCTTAGTTTATGTTTTTTAGGAAACTTTTTCTCGCTGTGGGGAAACAAATTACCCATGGAGAAAGCAGTTCCCCTGCAACCCCAGCAAATCTATAGTGATCAATTCCTCTTCCCATGCTGGTAAGGGAGTTATTAATCTCCGAATATTTCTCGGGTGGGAAAGAGGCAAATTTGTTAATGTTAATGTTAATGTTAATGTTAATGTTAATGTTAAGCCGAACTTTTTGAGCGCACGGCTACCCCAAAAGGGTGTCCCGGCGCTTTAGCAAAGAGGCCCAGAGAAACAGGAAACCAAAGGCAAACCTACTACAGTCACAGCGGATTACTTGGTAAAGAGCAGAGTCTTCAACTCCTTCCTGAAAGCCAGGAGGTTGTTCGCTTTCCGAAGGGAAAGTGGGAGCTCGTTCCACAAGCAGGCTGTCACGTATTGGAAGGAACGACCTCCCATCCGAACACGTTTGACCACAGGCACCTCCATTTTAGCCAGGTCCGCCGACCTCAGCAACCTCCGCGGCACATAGAAAGCAATACGCTTCCTCAGATAGTTAGGGCCAATCGCATGGAGGGCTTTAAATGCCAGAGTGAGGAGCTTAAATCTGATTCTCCCCGAAATTGGCAGCCAGTGCAGCCTAGCCAGGAGCGCAGAGGCGCTAGCTCTCCTGGGCAGCCCATAGATGGCTCTGGCCGCCGAATTCTGGACAATCTGCAGTCTGGATAACAGATACTTAGGTAGGCCTGCAAGGAGTGCATTAGCATAGTCCAGGCGGGAGCCCACAAGCGCCTGGACTACATTCCTACGATACTGCAGTGAGAGCAGAGGAAGAAATTTCCTAAGCATCTTGAGGATGCTGAAACATTTCCCTGCTAATCCCAGGATGTGTGGACGGAAGGATAGATCATCGTCAAACACCACTCCGAGGTTTTTTACCTGAGAAGATGGTTTCTCTGGGGGGAACATGTCCTGGGGCCACCATGTCTTCCAGCCCGGATCAGGGGCACAGCCGAAAAAAAGCAGCTCAGATTTGTCTGAGTTGCATTTCAGGCTGTGCCGCTGAAACCACGCAAAGACTGCGCTCAGACAGTCCTTGATTCTGCCGCCGTTGAAGGCCTCTCCCTTCCTGCAGGTGAACAAGAGCTGGGTGTCATCAGCGTATGAGATGACCCGGGCCCCAAACGCCTCCGCTACCTCCGCTAGAGGGGCCATGTATATGTTGAAGATGGTGGGGCTCAGGATGGAACCTTGAGGCACCCCCACCTCCAGCGAAAGCATTTCGGCCGAGAACGGCGGAGCCCAGATCACCTGTCGGCGGTCGGCAAGAAAGGATTGAAACCAGTCCAGCACCGTCCCTCGCAGACCAATCTCCCTGAGTCTTGAGAGGAGACCTGCGTGTGGGACAGTGTCGAACGCCGCCGATAGGTCCAACATGACTAGCATAGCCTTTCCCCCATGATCGAGCGTCTCCCTGATGGCGTCGGTAACCTCTACCAGAGCCGTCTCCGTGCTGTAATTCGCACGAAAGCCGGACTGGGAGTCATGCAGCAGTTTGTTGTTCTCAATAAAGGTGGTCAGAGTATGCTGAACATGTTTCTCCAACACCTTCGCCAGAGCAGGGAGGAGGGAGATTGGTCTATAGTTAGCGCATTGCAGGGGGTCGAGCAGAGGCTTCTTAATCAGCGGCAGTTCCCGAATTCCCAGAAATGTTCGAACCCCTTGATGTTCACAAACGTAGGTAGCTACCTTGTTCCACTCCGTTCCCGCACATTGCAAGGGGTTTACTACTCTGGATTTCTCTGCACTCATGGCAGAGAAATTCAAAGTAGGAAAACCATTTAAACTGACCAGGATTACTCTTCTGAATTCCTGGAATGTGTACATTTAGCCATTTTCAGACATAAATGTGTTCATATTTATTTTTCTTAAGTTGCACTTGTGGGAATTTACACAGATGTTACAGAGGAGTGGTTAGCAAGACCACATGCAATGCAGTGAATACTTATTCTTCGGTATCTTGGTTATTTTTTCAAACAAGCATTGGTGAAGTCAATAGGTCTCACCTGCTAGAGCTATTGGCTTTTAGCCATGTTGTGTGGCAGTGAGACAACAAGCAACAACACAGAGCTTGGTGACAACAACACAGAGTGGGTAAGAAGAGTGGGTGGAAGTAAGCAACAACACAGGGCAAGACAGAAAGGCAAGTAACAACATGGAGCACAACAAAAGTTGGTGGGGCAAGCAAGAACACTCAGCACAACAAAGGGTGGATGGGAGCAAGAAACAACACAGCACAACGTAGGGGTTGGGGGATCAAGCAACAGCACAGAGCACAATGGGGCGGGTGAGAGCAAGCAACACTATGGAGTGCAATGGGTGGTGAGTGGGACAAGCAACAACTCTGAGTACAGCAAAAGGAGAGTGAGGGGCAAACAACAACATGGAGGCGGAATGCAACAACACAGAGGGTGTGAAGGAGCAAGCAGCAACAGGTACAGTGGTGGGGGCAAGCAAGGAACAACATTGAGAGACCGTGGGGTAAGCAACACCATGGACAGGGGGTCGGGGTAAGCAACAACACGCAGGGGAACAAAAGCACATCAGTAAGGAGGAGCGACAGGGAAGGGAGGGTGAAGGGAGGGTGAAGCACATGAGGGAGACAGCCTGTAAACACATGCACTCTTATGGAGTGCTTCAACTAAAAGAAAAAAACACCTCTGTAAGCGCGAGCAGTGGAAGGACACAAGTACTTGCCCATGCTCCAGGGAAAGGATATATACAGGAAGTGGAATGGAACCTTGCATGCACTGACCAAAGAGAAGCAAGGAAATGAGAGTGAAAATGAAGCCAACCAATGGTAAGCTATGGGCAGGCTCTGAGACCACTCTAAGCTAACAAAATGTCTTGCAAGCGATAGCACGTGTGCTGTCTCGGTGAGACCTAAAAAATCTTTAAATTAAAACTTCAAGCACTTTTATGTACATCAGTCACAGCTGAAAAATCCAGGTGTGAGCTATGTTGATAGTATGGCACGGTGCAGCAATTTTGAATGGTCTTACATGGGCGATGTAAGAAACTGAGAGACGCTAGGGAAAATGTTATAAACTGGAAACAAAAAACGATCTTAAAACTTAAAATAAAATAAATGTCTCACATCTTAACCCTAACAAGGCATAGTTTAGGCAAAGTGCAAAAAATGCCCACAAACGATTAGGAATTAGGAGTGAGGAATCAATCACAAAGGAAATGTTGTCTCTGATACAAATAGGGGTATTTTATGGCTGTATAAGTTTTACCATATTTATAAAAGTTCAAGAATTAGGAGGTTGTGCGGCCGCGGTGATTTTGGCAGACTTGTAGATTTTCTGCCTTTGCCACATACTCCATCCTCTGCTGTATAATCTGCAGATTTTAACAAAGAAATGTTTCTAGCTCAAAAATTAAAATGGTCCTAAAAAACGCAGCAACATTTGTTGCTTTGCAGTAGGAGGCCCTTTGCACAGGTTGACTGGTCGCCTTTCTGTTGCTTATTGCTTTATTTGGGTGTTAAACTGATACTACTGAGGTGCAACCAATGCCCAGACATTGTTTACAAGTTTAAAAATGGCAAAATAATGAAGTAATACTGTTACAAAATGTGCCGTATTACGCTGCATAATTTGTCCTTTCTTGACACATAATTTACTCCACTTTGCCACATAATTTGAGCCTCCCCTGCCACATAATTCCAGTGGCCTGGATTTTTACTTGTGGATGTCCCCAAGGGTATGGTAGAGGAGTGGTTAGCGAACCCCTTACAGATGTGGTGCTCACCTACTCGTAGTTGACTTCTACGGTATTTACTAATATTTGTATATGACATTTCCACACTTATCAGCAAACGGGCCCCACTGTGTCACAGAATGACGTAGTGAGGTCAAAGCCCTCACTTCTGACCCAAAACAGAAAATAAAAGAAGAGGAAGAGCAATGGAGAAAAATCTGTAAGATAACAGAAGAAAAGCCCTCAAACAATTAAACCAAACCAGACCACACACTATGATGCAAATATGGCAGTATAATGATTGGGCCTTTGAGAATCTAAGAGGGAACACACTACAAGGAATCAAGGGAGGGGGCGTGGCTTGGCGCGCGGCAAGATGGCCGCACTGTAGTGCTGCTCCGCCGGCCGCCGTAACTATCCTACACTATCCTGCTCTCTGGGTGCCCATCGCCTAACGCCCGACCGGAGGATTGACGCTCCGGACACTGTGCTGGCGGAGACTACTGTCGGGAGGCAGATCCGTGGTCTGAGGCTGCGATCGGAGAGTCGCGCCGGTCGCGGCGGCCATCTTGGTAGCCGGCTGCGGTGTGCGGAGCAGACGAGGCGGCGTAGATCAGCGGCGAGTTGGGGGCCCTGCGCTCCATACCTGAGGCTGGTGCTGTGTGCGGAGACGACGGAGAGTGGCAGCGACGGCGTTTGACCGGGGACTCCCCTACCGCCGCAGCGGCGATGACGAGTGCTGGCCTGGCGGATGCGGATGCGAGGTGGGCGGTGCGAGCTGCACGCGAGCTGCCGGCTTCGGACGGGTGCGTGGGCCCTGTGGCTGGCGGCGAGCTCCCCCCCCCGTGCCCTGCTCGCGCTGCTATGCGGGCACACCTGCTGGAGCGACTACGCACGTGGAGTCCGCGGAGAAGAGAGGTGACCGTGGGGGCTGCGAGTGAGGGGGGCAGGGCGCGCGAGGGCTGCCGGCCGCTCGGCGAGATACCCCATTCCGTCCTTCGTAGGACCTGGCGCCCTGCACGGTTCCCTGCCATACACGCCTCTGGAGGGATTGGAGTGCTGCGACTTGTGGGACAGATCTGGACATTTGTGGAGTACATGCGGCTGGCTTCCCGCGTGGGTCCTGTGTTGTCACCTGGGGGCGTTGGAGGCGCACGGGCCGACTGGAACTGACTGGTGTCCCCCCCCCCTCCGGCCCTGGTTGAGTCCTGCTGCTGGCCTGTGTTCTGCTCCCCGCTGCTCTGGGGGTGCGTTGCCGGCCCCTCCTGCCCCCGCTGCTGCACTCGGTCAGGTCTTGACCATGGGCAAATCGGACAAAACACAACCGAGGCTCACGTTCGAGCCCCGCAAAGGGGGGAAACCCTCGCGGCCCGTGACGCCGGACACGGAGCTGGAGTCTGCCGCGCTGGGCCCCACGACTTTGGAAACGACACTGGCGGCGATCCAGGCCAGCCTGCAGTCCATCGATGGCAAAATAGAGGCTCTTAGTGGACGCATGGACTCCATTTCCGCCAGGCTGGACAAGCAGGGGGTGCGTCTGGGCGAGGCGGAACAACGTATATCGGACAATGAAGATGGTCTCCAACAGGTTTCCGATAAGACTGCAGAAATGGCACGGCTGCTGGCGGTGATACAGGCCAAGAATGAGGATATTGAGGCGCGCTCTCGGCGCAATAACGTACGAATCTTAGGCCTGCCGGAGTCCACCAATGTGGGCCGTCTGGAGGACTACATCGAAACGATGATACGAGATATCTGTGAGCCTGCGAATCTCTCCACCATGTTTGCTGTTGAACGCGCCCACAGGTCTTTAAATACACGTCCGCCTCCGGGGGCTCCACCGCGCCCCATTATAGCTAGACTGCTGAACTTCAGAGATCGGGACGCACTGCTCCGTATCTCTCGTCAGAAAACCACGATCACCTATCAGGGGAATGTCCTCTCCTTCTTCCCAGACTTTACTGCCACGGTTCAAGCTGCCCGCAAAGAATTTCTCGGCGTTAAGAAGCTGCTCATGAAGGAGCAGGTTCCCTATGCCATGTTATACCCAGCGCGTCTTCGGATTGGCAAGGATGACGCCGCTAAGATATTCACTAACCCGAAAGCAGCCATGGACCACGCCAAATCGCTGAGAAGGGGGCGGCAGCCCTCCGCTTCCACTTCCGAGATTGAGGACTGACTGTGGCCCTTTTACTTTGATGAACCGTTGCTGAGTTTGCCCTGGGCCTGATCTACCAGACTGCTGGGGGGCCGACTTGCGTGGGATGCTTACTGGGCTACACATGCTGATACCTGCGATGTACTCGTATTGCACTTGTTCTGACTCATGTGCACCATTTTGGTGCTTACTCTGGGGCGTTGCAGCGGGTGCAAATGTTCACATCTAGTAGCGGGCATGTCTCGATGCCGTGTGCATGCTGTCTCCGCCAGTTGGCTGCTGTGATGCGGGGGGGCGGCTGGGGCTCCCTGGCTGTTTCCCTCATGATGACGTTTCGCCGCTGTACTAGGGGAGCTCGAGTTGCACAATGGAAGATTGCGAGGCGTTTTGGATGGTGGGATACCCACGGAGAGCATTAGCCACAGTATGGCGGCCCCTCCCCAAAAGACTGGGAGGTATTCGCAGCCAACACGTTCCCCCGATGGGTGCTCCCCACCTTTATTTGGTATTGCTACCTCAGGGGTTTGTCTTTGGTTTTGTTTTTGTTTTTCTGTGTGCGAAATTGGGGTTTGTCTTTGGCAAGGTTGGGTTGCTGAAGTGGGTGGGGGGTGGGTGTTCAATACAGTTCCGGATGCGATTGGGGACGTCAATTGATGTGCCTGCTGAGAAGATGAGGCGAGATGCGTGTTGTGATGCGGAGCGTAGTGTGGCGGTAGGCTCTGGAGCTGTGCTGGTGCATACAGACAATGGGTGACGACTGCCGATGCCTGACTTGGAATGTCCGTGGGCTTAACACCCCCAAAAAAATACGTCAAGTGTTACACTACTTAGACAGGCATAACATTCAGATTGCACTACTGCAGGAGACGCATCTCACTAAACATACAGAGGCTGCGATGGCTCACAGATGGGCGGGGTTTCGGCTCGCTTCCTCATACTCGGCCTATGCGCGGGGAGTGGTTATACTGGTCAAAAAGGGTATCCCATTCCTACCAACACACACCGCTACTGATTCAGAGGGACGCTGGGCGGCAGTGCAGGGCAGGCTGGGCATGACTTATGTTACGATCCTGAATATATACGGTCCAGTAGTGGATGACCCACTCCCCTTTACACAGATGCTTGCTAGGGTGCGCTCCTGGCCGGAGGCTGCGGTGCTATGGGGAGGTGACCTCAACACACATCTCAACCCCCAAGTTGACAAATCTAACCCGGCGGGAGCTCGCACGCTCAAAGTGGCTCAGTGTGTCCGTGAAGCTATGGCGGAGATGGGGCTGGTGGATGTCTGGAGGTTGCGGAATGAGCAGGCTTGCATGGGTACGCACATCACACCGGCCCATAACAGCTGGTCCCGGCTGGACTACTGGCTATTGAGTGAGGAGACAAATAGATGGGTGATCGGCGTCAACAATCTGCCGCGCACGCTATCGGATCACAGCCCGGTATACTTACATCTGCGAATCCCTACTAACCCACACCGACCCTTCACTTGGCGCTTTCGAGCGGAGGCACTGCGTGATCCTATATACACAGACACTATTAGGGAGGCCATCGTGAACTACTTTACTGAAAACACAGGTTCGGTGTCTAGGCAGGCGTCACTATGGGAGGCGTTCAAGGTAACAATTCGGGGGGTCTGCATTAGCACCACCGCCGGTATTCTGAAAGACCTTAGGGGGCAGCTCGCAAAAACTGAGAAAGCTCTTGAAGGGTTGGAGCGGGACTACTACGCAGCGCCGTCCACGGCGGTGCTTGCACGCATTCAAACACTGCTTACGGAATATGAAAAGCTAGCCGACACAGAAATAAAATACAGGGGGAAGCGGCACGTGGCTAGGGCGTATGGGGAGGGAGGACGACCCGGCAGGAACTTGGCCGCTAAGCTGCACTTTAGGGCAAATCATCAGAAGATTGACAAAATAGCGGATGCCGCCGGTAATGAGCACTTCAGGCCACAGGATATAGTAGATCAATTTAAGGACTGTTACAAGACACTCTATACCACACAGGGTGAGGTGAACGGGGCGGACTTGACAGACTACTTATCGGACATAGCATGTGCGTGGCTCTCCAACTCCCATAGGGAATACTTATCCCTGCCTATAGACGTGAACGATGTCCGCGACGCCATCATGTCTCTTCCCAACAATAAGGCCCCAGGGCCTGATGGCCTATCGGCCGAATTCTACAAGGCGTACATTGATCTACTAGCCCCGCACATTTTGGAAATGTATGCTGAGGCACATGAGGCCGGCATCCTGCCCCCGTCTTTGCGACAAGCCATGATTATCACTCTCCTCAAAAAGGATAAACCATCATCCAGTTGCGACTCCTACCGTCCTCTGTCGCTGATCAATCTAGACGCAAAAATACTAGCTAAGATTCTAGCCACAAAAATGCAGCCCCTGATGAACTGTCTGGTGCTCCCAGATCAGTCCGGGTTTATACCGGAAAGGTCCACCTCCCATAACTTGCGGACTATTTTCTCCATGTTTCACATCCTCAATCCTGAATTATCGGCAGCCGCTGTTATGCTGGACGCGGCCAAAGCCTTCGACTCTGTGGAATGGCAATATATGTTTTGCGTATTACGTAGGATTGGTTTCCAAGAGGTCACGTTACGGTGGATCCAGCTCTTATACACTGATATATCGGCGGTGGTGCGAGTAGGTAACCACACGTCGGGGCCATTTAGGATTGGTCGAGGTACTAGACAAGGGTGCCCTCTGTCCCCTCTCCTGTTCGCCTTGGCCCTTGAGCCACTGGCTTGCAAGATTCGGCAATGTCACAGGGCGGCCGCCCTAAATTTCAATCTCCGGCCGGTGGGCATATCGATGTATGCCGACGATATGGTGTTGTTCATTAGAGATCCCCAGACACACCTATCTCCGGTACTCCGGGAATACATTAAATTCGGTTTGTACTCCGGACTTGCGATCAATTGGGACAAATCGGTTGTCATACCGCTTACGATGATCACGACACAGCCCCACATGGAGTATCCCTTGATTTGGACGGCGGAACCAGTGAAATATCTCGGGGTGTGGGTCCACCGTGATCCTGCGGTGGTGATCCGGGAAAATTATGGTAGGGCATATGACACACTAGTGCAACAGGTGGACGGATGGCTGCGCCTCCCCTTGTCTCTGGCGGATCGTATCGCTGTGATAAAAATGGTTGTTCTCCCGCGTTTCCTATATTTATATTGTAATATTCCGATTAGGCTGACCCAACAATTTTTCATAACGCTGCGTGCCCAACTACTGCGGTTAATTTGGGGTGGAAGACACCCTAGGATTAGCTGGAAAACGTTGACTTTATCGTATGACAGGGGGGGCTTTGCGGCGCCGGACTTCTATGTATACTACCTGTGTGCACAGGCGCAATATGCGTATTTTTGGTATAGACCACATAGCTTTGTCCCACATGTGGCGGTGGAAGACGGGGACGCCCATCCCACCCCACTTAGAGGTATACTAACGCATACTGTCCGGCACACGCCGCGCACTGAGATTAACACATTGGACATGACTATAGGGGCCTGGCAGGCGATTGGACGTAGAACGCAGAGACTACCGTTATATGCGCCGGCGTTGCCATTGGTGCACCACGCGGCCTTATCAGTTGCACAGGAAGCTGGCCCTCTCACATCACTTAAAGAAGCGGGTATAACACATATGCAGGACCTTTACACACAGGGCCGTTATCTAGAGCAGAGGGACTTGGCATACATACAGAACCCCACACCCCTGTTTGTGTACACTTGCCACCGTCTCAGGCGGGCCATGAGAGATCACTACCCCTGTTTCCCCGCTGAACCCCCCACACTTAAAGCCCTGCAGCTGCTGCTGGTGGCCCCGTCCAGGAAGAAGCTAATCACAAAATTATACAGAGCAGTACAGGAGGAGACGGTTCATGGCCCCGATGGTAGTTTAGCAAAATGGAATGCTGTGCTGGTCCCCCAGATATCAACTGAGGACTGGGAGCGAATTTGTCAGCTAACGGGCCGCCTCACCCCTAATGGTAACTTGCGTATAATCCACTTCAAGTACTTACATCAAATATACCATACCCCGTCCAGACTGCACAGAATGGGGTTGAGGGAGTCGGATCGTTGCAGACGGTGCAGGCAGGGGGCTGCGGACTTTCTGCATCTTGCGTGGGGCTGTGGGCCAGTGTCTGAGTACTGGAGAGAGGTGCTACATCACATTCACAAAATGACTGGCGATGAGCTTCCGTGCGAACCCGCGGTGTGCCTGCTGACCTCCGTGCCTCAGTTAAGGGGTTTGGTGGGCAGGTTTGTGAGGGTTGCCCTTCTGTTGGCCAAGCGGCGCACCCTGTTTACATGGGACAGTGCAGCTAAACCAAAGGTGTGTGGATGGTTGTCGGACATGGTATACTGTCGGGAAAACTTAGAACTGTATGCAGAGGAGCTGCCCGCCACCTCCAGACCCAAGGATATCTGGGAGCCGCTCAGACGCTTTCTTGCTGAGGCGGCACTGAATGAGGCTGATTGAATATTGTTTGATCTCCTTCTGTGCCCAGGTAAATTGACAAGGTGGTGGCTACTAGTTGGTCGGTACTGCGTGCCTGCCGAAGGACGTTTGCTGTATTTTAGCAGTGCACTTTGTGATCTGTGATTAGTCCGGAACTGTAATGTTGTTACAATGTTTTATGTTTGTCTGTATGCCGATCACAGACGACGGCGAGATGTACCATCTTTAAAATAATAAACAGATTTAAAAAAAAAAAAAAAAAAAGGAATCAAGGGAGCCGAGTACAAAGGGTCAGGTAGAATGGTGCTCCGAGCCCTAGGAAGAATCAAGTACCCGATCAGAGCTTGACAACACAGCCAATCCCAGATCCCCAAAAATATTAGGCCACTACACCAGTATGCTAGCTAAAGGCTCACCAGAAACACAAGTAGTTTTAGATCTTTTAAATCGATGACTCCGGCGGCCGTAGGAACCTTTCTGGAATTACACCCCCCCTCTTTCAATGACAATCTGGCTGATGATGTATCTTCATTTGACAACTGGCTTGAATCTTGTGTTAATTATCTGGCCCCATCCCAAATTTGTGTTGCTAACAGAGGTAGACCTACTGCACCATGGTTAACGGCTGACCTCAGGAAAACCAAAAGCCACTGTAAACATCTTGAAAGGATATGGCGACAGGGCTATGACTCCTGTGCAAAGCAAACTTATAGAAATGCATTAAAAGCATATCATTGCAAAATTCGCTCAGCTAAAATGTTTTTTCTTAACCAAAAAATTGAACAAGCAGGTAACAAATGTGCTGAACTTTTCAAAGTTGTGAAAGATTTTACATCTCCTAATGTCATAAAAAAACCTTTTTCCCCTACCAAAGCTTGGACTGATGACATTGCTTTATTTTTTTTCAATAAAATGTCTGTTATACAAGCCTCCTTTGATGCAATAACTTCTAATCATGACATAAAGCTGGATTGGCTGCTCCAGCAACCTCCCCCCACTCTAAACCACCTTACACATTTCCCTGCCATTCCCTTGGAGAAATCTCTACATCTTCTCCGTGCTCTGAAATCTGGTTCCCCTACCGATCCCTGTCCTGCAAAAATCTTGGCATCAATTGCTGAGATAATAAACCCAGTTGTCAACAAAATATTGAATCCCTCTCACTTTCTATGGGGACTGTCCCGGAGAATTGGAAGCTGGGTAAAATTCTCCCCTTGTTGAAAAAACCCTCCGCTGACCCCTTGATAGTGAGTAATTACAGACCTATTTCACTGCTCCCTGCCCTATCCAAAACTCTAGAGAAGTATGTCAATCATATCCTCGGAGATTTTTTAGAATCCAACAACATCTTACACTCTAGCCAGTCTGGCTTCCGTGCTAATTTTAGCACTGAAACCGCTCTCCTTGAGGTCTCTGAATTAATTAAAGTCACTCTGGATAAGGGCGGCCGAGCAGTGCTGGTCCTGCTTGATTTATCTGCAGCTTTCGATACCGTACCCCATGACCTTCTTCTGGATCGTCTTTGGAGGAGCGGTATCGGGCACCTTGCCTTGCAGTGGTTTAGGTCCTATCTTACCAATAGACAGCAAACTGTTTGGTCCCCTCCTTTTGTGGCCCGCATCCAAGCAATGAATGTTGGAGTCCCCCAGGGCTCCATCCTAAGCCCTACACTTTTTAATGTGTTTGTAGCCCCTCTGGCAACGCTGGTTGAATCATTCGGCGCTAGTATCGTCTCCTATGCAGACGATACTCAATTGCTTTTCACGTGTGCCAGAGATGAAGTCCTTGATGGGAATAATATTAAGCTCTGCCTTTCAGCAGTCTTTAGTTGGTTTAACACCAACCACCTGAAATGCAACTCAGATAAATCTGAAATGATTTTCTTCGGCGGAGCACCTGATGGAAATTGGCATGACTGGTGGCCACCCAATATGTCCCCGCCCACCAATCTGGCCACCACGGTAAAGAACCTGGGGATTAAACTGGACAGTAAACTTTCCATGAAAGCCCAGGTCCAATCAGTGGTAGGCACTTGTTTCGGTTTACTCAAGATGTTACAGAACTTTCTTCCTCTGCTCTCTCAATCTCACAGAAGGATAGTCGTGCAGTCTTTGATTTTGTCTCGTCTCGACTATGTCAATGTTCTATATCTGGGTCTTCCAGAATTTCTTCTCAATCGTCTCCAGATGGCTCAGAATGCTGCTGTGCGGGCGATCCTTCTTGCTGACCGACGCACACATACTTCCCCTCTTCTGAGAATACTACATTGGTTGCCAATACGAAGGCTCTGGTCCTTGCCTTTAAGGCTTCTCATAATATTGGCGCACCCTACTTAAGAGCTCGCTGTTTACACTACGTGCCTACACGTTTGTTGCGGTCCTCCTCTGCTCATCTGTTTCATACGCCCAGGTTCTATCTCTCACGACAGGGCGGTCGCTCCTCTCAGGTGCTGGTATCTTCATTATGGAATAAACTCCCTATTGATCTGCGCCAGGAAAAGGACCTCCTGTGTTTCCGCCGCAAACTAAAGACAATGCTGTTTTAATATTCTCTGTCTGCTATTTCTTCTGATGAATTGGTTTTGTGTTACGGGTCCTATGTCTAGCACCGGGACACTCCTGGGAGTAGCCGTGCGCTTAATAAATTCCTAGTAACATAACATAACATAACAAGTATTTTGGGTCTGGTTGCAACTTACGCTTCTCTGCCACTTGCACAATCACCCATCAACATATAGGGAAGGCATTAAACAGCTAATTTAATATGGAGTTCAGTGAGACCCCAAAGTGCTGGGCTACTCATCCACAGCTGACTGGGGCTAGGCAGAGGGTCAGAAGACCCACACCTCCAGGGTGCTACACCGCGCGGACACAAGGAAGGCAAAAGTCCTCCCCTCTCTTCCCTAATTTCCCCTATGGACCCAACCGGGGGAATAATTCCACACCACACTTACTCATAGGGCCAGGGCATGGTCACTGACATGTGACACCCCACCATGGAGCAGTTATCCCATGGGGAAACTGACAACCAGAGACAAGCTCCCTGCCAAAGCAACTAGAGAAGATATTCTACAAAAATGTTGCATTCAATTACTTATACTTTACCTGGCAGACCCAGGTATAACAGCTGTGAAAGTGTGGAAGGTGCACCAATCACCCCAATTTTCCCAGTGGGTGTAAAGGGCGGTTGACAGGATATTTTATAAAACATAATTCAAGTGATAGAAGAAAGTTGCATTGTAATGTAAGAACAAACATAGTCGTAATTTGTGAAAATCGTAATTTCAAGTTCCCACATTCATCCATTTCATTAATCATGATCTGCCGGAACACCTACGCAGGAAACCGGATCTCCTCACTTTTAGGAAGCATTTAAAAACCTTCCTATTTAAAGAAGCGTCTACCACCACGTAATCATCTGCCTCCCCCGCTGCTATTCTACTTCTGCACCAGTGACTGGCTCACTTTTTCTCTAGAAGCGCTTAGAGACCTGTGGTGATTTGCGCTATACAAAAGTCATATAACATAACATTAAAACATACTTAAAATGTCTCAATTCAGAAATACTAAACACTCATGCCTTATTATTCTACCTGTCTAAGAATACGACTGTGCAAGTAGGAACACTTAGTGAATAACTTATGAGCGAATGACTGACAGGCATAAGTTAAACCCTCCTTCGCAGATCATTGCAATAGTGCTGTAATATTAAACGGTACTATTAACCGACTCAGAGGTCCTTTCATGTCCATGCGATTCCCGAATCTTGCTGATGGTAGATAAATCCGCCACGGCACTAGTGCTTAATTTGTAAAAATAAAAAAATAAGTGCCAAGGCCCTTCTCGGGAGGGCACTGCAGCCTACACCATGCATTGCCCCTGCCAGTGCTGCCAATGACAGTACCACAGAAACAAAAATGTCCCTATTAGAAAAGGCCTACGGATTTATCCTATCAATCAAGTGTCTGATGTTTACCGATTCTGTTGGTTGTCTCACAAACATAGAGTCTACATACAGTAGCTTGTATATGCACTAAAGAAATCTAAAATACTAATCAGTAAAATTACAATTATTTATTTTGTAAATAAGCAACATAAAAATATCAACATAACAACATAAAAATATCCTTCCCTCCCAGAATGGGTTACAATATTTTAATCAAATTCAATTAATCATAATAAAAAACAATTTACGTGAATACATGTCACAAAAATCATCATCAAAGTCGACGCGGCGTTTCGGTGATTTCACCTTCTTCAGGACTAAAAAACAGTATGATCAAATCTCAATTGTCTTGTAATGGAAGGGATAGACGTTTTAAAAAATTGTCCAAATGGAATAGCCCTTCACGGTAGAGGCATCTACTGATGAATAAGCCTTATTTTCAGTTGAGTTAGGAATTGTATGTTATGTCCGTAAGAGCCACCGTGGATATACTCATATTATTCGAGAGAGGCCCACTTTAAAATTTGGGGAAAATATCTCACAAGATTCAAGGGCGTGTAAATCCTTTTCGTTTCTTCAGCTCTAATCGTTAGATAAGGAATTCACATCTGACAGGCCAACGAAAGTAGATTTTTTCAATTTATCACTCCCTGCTCTTACGGACTCCTCGATAGCTGCTATCGAGGAGTCCGTAAGAGCAGGGAGGCCGTCTTGTCCGGTTAAGGATTGAACACAAGAAAGTGATTAATTGAAAAAATCTACTTTCGTTGGCCTGTCAGATGTGAATTCCTTATCTAACGATTAGAGCTGAAGAAACGAAAAGGATTTACACGCCCTTGAATCTTGTGAGATATTTTCCCCAAATTTTAAAGTGGGCCTCTCTCGAATAATATGAGTATATCCACGGTGGCTCTTACGGACATAACATACAATTCCTAACTCAACTGAAAATAAGGCTTATTCATCAGTAGATGCCTCTACCGTGAAGGGCTATTCCATTTGGACAATTTTTTAAAACGTCTATCCCTTCCATTACAAGACAATTGAGATTTGATCATACTGTTTTTTAGTCCTGAAGAAGGTGAAATCACCGAAACGCCGCGTCGACTTTGATGATGATTTTTGTGACATGTATTCACGTAAATTGTTTTTTATTATGATTAATTGAATTTGATTAAAAGATTGTAACCCATTCTGGGAGGGAAGGATATTTTTATGTTGTTATGTTGATATTTTTATGTTGCTTATTTACAAAATAAATAATTGTAATTTTACTGATTAGTATTTTAGATTTCTTTAGTGCATATACAAGCTACTGTATGTAGACTCTATGTTTGTGAGACAACCAACAGAATCGGTAAACATCAGACACTTGATTGATAGGATAAATCCGTAGGCCTTTTCTAATAGGGACATTTTTGTTTCTGTTGTAAGTCGATACCCCGTCCCTTTGTGAGTTTCACACTGGGGTAACTCCCTTGTTTTTGGATTGCCAATGACAGTACCAACATAACACCTAACCAACCCACTCCTACAAGTGTGATAATTCAGACTATTTCAGGCCGCACAATGCTGTAGTAAGGGCATGAAAGGCTGGGATTGTTCATTTTCAGTGCCATTTGACTTAATAAACAGGGTTGTGCATGTCTCAGACAGCGCCACCATGTGGTGGACTGTCATTAGAGCTGGTGCTGACAATGAAGTGCCGGTGCCGAGCACCGGAAATCACCGGTTCAAATTAAGCACCACCCTTTAGTATAAATGTATTCTGAGGCAGTGTTACTGTATCGAACAAAATCTGAAATGAGCCACTTAGATGAAAAAAACGGAAGTAATTACACTGGACTATAAACGGGCCACCCAGACGATGCAAAATCGCCGTCAAGGGATCATTAACTCACTGAGCTGTCTTGTATCTCCTGCACCCCGTAGGTGGCAGTGATATAACTCCTGAGGCTCTGAAAAATGTCAGCACTGCTTGTTTCCAGGCAGGTTATGTTTGCTTATTATAATGCCAAGGAAATCCCTGCATGAAATGCCAAACAAATTCACACACAAGCTCCCTTCCGCTGGTACCCGTCACGCAGAATTACCATTGGGCGCGAGAGACGCGGGGATAAAATTAGAACTTCCGCCCACGCGCGCGGCTTGACTCATGCTGCGACTGACTTCTTGTTCTCCGGTAAGTGCCACCTCGCAGGGGGTGTGATGGGCGAGACCAACCGTGCTTGTGCTTTAAGTGCTTTTCTAGCCCAACAGCGCATCGTTATGAGGAATCCCCCTCGCTAGGGAATCCGCAGAGCACTCTGAAATCTCATTCCCTTCTAGGATGATTTTCAACGCAGCAGAAGCGCAGATAGCCGGCAGGGCTGTGGGTGGATTGATGTACCTGTTAAATCTGGAATTTGCTTTATCCAGTCCTTGGCAGTACAGGATACCGTGGGGCCTACCCTGCTTCTGAACCTTCACTGAAAATGTCAGAGTTTGAGTGTTGTATATACGGGTAGGGTGACCGGACCTTGAAAACCAGAAACCGGGGTGGGGGGAGACATTTTGCAAAAATAGAAGAAGGACTGCAATTTTATATCAACGGACACCTCTCATCAACAGAGGAACACAGAATAGGCACTAACAAAATAAGTTAAATGTAATTTCTAAAACCAGCATCACACCTGTTAATATAATTGGTTATTCATAACAGCTGCTAACTAGCGCAGCTTTAGAACGCGTAAAAAAGTGTCTCTCACTGTTTTCAGTCGGACTCCTCTAAAAACCGGGACATGAGCTCTAAAATAATTGCCAAAATCTGTCGGGACAGCTGGTGAAATCCCAGGACAGTGAGTCCCTGCAAACCCGGGATGCATGGTCACCCTATATACAGGGATTGCGCTACATTAAAGGGACCATACATTGTAGAACGGTAAAACAGTTCTCTTTACCAAGTCCTGCATGCCTGATAGTAATCACCAGCAAACTGCGTTCCAGAATGTTCCTTTGTTTGATGGTGTCAGCTGGGGTTTTGAAATTGATGTTGACATCAATCACTGGATGGCCTCTTCAACGCCAATGAAAGCAGCCATCTTACATTGACGACACAAGTGGCCCAAGAGGGTCCCAGATTTCAACAAATAGCCTTAAAAAGGTCCTTGATGCTAGAGGAGAGGGAGCTCCTGAACAGCAACATTTCTTTGTGCTTAAGGCTCAGAAAATCTATGCTTTTAAACTGGCCGGATAAACCTTCTGAACTGTTTCAAAGCTTTTATTACAAACCACCACGTCCACCTTCTTCGACACAATGCTTATCCATGTGAGAAGCTCCTACCATGTAGATGCAGCTAACATAGTCATTCCCTTAAATAATGTTAGGAAATATTCTATTTAGAAAAGAATGTGGCTGTTTGGAGATATTTAGGGGCAGATTTACAAGCCCCTTACGACACTTTTGCGCTGCCATTGCATCACTTTTTGTGACGCAGCAGCAACATAAACATGTAGAACTGCCGCAGTGATATTTACATTTCACTATGTCACTCTACGCCTTCACTGCATCAAATTCCCTATGCCTGCTCAGACCAGGCATAGATCTTTTTAAACGGGACTCGCCTATCAGTTGTGGTGCATAGCTGGAATTGCGTCACTTTCAGGAGCAACTCCAGCAATGCGTCACTTTTGCTCCCGCAGATGCATCAGAATTTCTGACGCATCTGTCAATCCTTGCGCCATGGGGCGCCATATTGTAAATACAGCGCATCCATGGTGGCTCAAGGGTTTCATATTGAGGCACAGGGAAACTAATGTATCTGTGCAGATGCGTCAGTTTCTTGTAAATCTGCCCGTTAATACTTTTCTCATCCCCTGCCTTCCCTACTTCATGTGATTGTTAAAGTTCTGCCTTAAAAGTAGTGTTTTCATTGTCTTTGGTAAGTAGACAGATGTTGCACTTTTGGTCAGGTAAGGTGTATTATGGGCACAACATTGGCTTTTCATTCATTGTTTGTTATTTCTGGTAAGGAAAACATGGGGACCCCTCCACACCTTCCTACTTTGTACAGTGAACTGGATAAGGACTGAGACAGGAAAGGTAGACGAGGTGCTAATGGTCCATTACTTACTAGTAATCTTTATGGAACAGAATTCTAGGCTCCCTGAAACAGTTCATTATCTCTTCCCCTTTTCCCGGCCACATGAAAGTCCTGACTATAAAAGAGGCATTCCCGCCAAGGGGAGGGAACTTTATGGTCAAATGGGGAGAATTGGCAAACAAGCTTTGGCTTAGCCAATAAGTTTACCCTTGAAAATGTGCAATCAACACTTTCCCAGTATAGTCTACACCCAGTACCTTACACTGTAACTAGACATTCGTCGATTTAAACTCAAATGTCTTTTGTACTAGGCTGCATATCTTAAGCTGTTACCAGAGCCCCACCAGGCATACCGTGACACATTTTAACACACTCCCACCTCAAGCAGATGCAAGACGTGCGCACTGCGGAGGTGGAGGCAAGGCAGGATAGGGTATGTCAGGTGTGGTAGAAAGGTTTGGTACAGTAGATTAGGTTTGGCAGGGTAATGATATTAGAAGTGACGGCTCCTCCGTTAAGGAAGAGGAGCGTTGCATCACTGCTTTTCAGCAGTGCAAGAAAGGAAAAATAAAATGACAATAACACAATGTTATTATCATTTTATTTTTACGTGCTGAAGCCAGCTTTGTGGTGTGGGAGGGCTTGGCTGTCATCACAGCCAGCAAGCGGAGGAGTGGTTGGTGCACTTAAGTGTGCATGACAGTTTGGCCGGCCGTCTTGAGCAGGCCAAACAGTCACGCGCACTTAGCATGTTCTCCACCCGGCATTATTGCACAGCCAGAGTGGAGAGCATGCACAGGCTCCCACTTCCTGTCTGAGCGCAGAACCAGGCCACTCAGACCAATCACAACGCTGCTGTCATGCTGGTGATAGCAGTGTCATGATTGGCTTTGGGTAGCCTGTGTGCTTCCTTTCTCTAGGAAGAGAAGCGGAGGAGAGACGAAAGAGGAGACATGGAGGCCATGCAGAGGTAAGTGGAATGTTCTTTTTTTAAACCCGCCCGCCACCCCTGTTTCGTGCCAGCCGCCATGGATAGTAGGTTATGTATGGTAGGTACGGAGGTATAGTAGGTAAGCTATGTTAGGTAGGTATGATGGTTTAGGTACTTTAGGTTAGGTATAGAAAGATGGTTCGGCATGGTAGGTTAGGTATGGTAGATAAGTATAATAGGTATGGAATATACAGTACTCTAGATGAATTGTGATGGGTACAGTAGGATAGTAGTAAGGCGAACAAGGGTACCCCAATATGTGAATCTGGGGTGATAAACTGTTTAAAGGAACAGTGGTTCTAATGTGGCCTTAACGTTCCGAGTTGAAGTAACCCTGTGGAGGGCACTAAAATGGAGGGTAGGAACTTAATTCTAAAAGAGAGCGGTAGGTCATATAAGGAGGGACATGTAGGTCAGTATATCACAAAGGTTTATTCCGCAATAATAGTAGTAAGGTGCTCACACAATTAGTGACAATAGGCGTGACGTGAGAAGTGAGGGTGAAGTTAAAATAAAGACATCGCATTGACAACAATGATAGAACTCCTTTAGAAGATTTTTACAGAGTACAAGGAGTTCATGTTGTAGGGGGACACTCTCACAACTGACAGCAAACGTTGTGCGTAGTAACACCTAAAAAGAAGAGAATATTTGGCATCATGTTTTTTGAGGGAAACTATATTAGTCTGTCTTGAGGGGTGGGACTCTCTCGCTAGACACAAGCTGTGAAAAGAAAGCCTAGGACTTGGAGTAATGAAGATTGCCAGCGAGGAATCGATCGTTAATGTGGCCTCCAATTATGGGACCAAACCACTAGCAAATATAGATAAGGATTTTCTGAATTATGGTTCCACAGTTTTGTGTTTGTGTATGACCTCTCTCATGTATACCTGTTATTTCATTATTATGCTTCTGCAGACATATACATGAGCAGACAGGCTTTTAGAAGGACAATCCAATGCACCTTGATATGTGGCCGACTACTCCCCAGCATGTCATGCCTCTTGTCAAGTCTTATGATTCCTTGACCGGCTCTTACTTCAATGGTCACACAATGTTCTCTCTTAACTGGTTTAGGGCTAGCTATGTCTGAACAAGGCTTAAGGCCTGCCCCAGATCTAGAAAACATCACTACATCCACCAGGACCACCCCCAAGATGCTCACATTTAGGAAAGAGTTAAAGAGGAACTTCTTTAAAGAACACTACATAACAATGCATTATTAGTGCTACCTTTTCTATCTACTCATTGATTGTATGCTTTTCGTTGAACCTGCACACTGCTCCGCTGCCTTTTGGCTAGATTTGTGCTACAGAAATGCCCCATACATAAATACATTCATACATTAACAAAGCTAAGCAAAAAAAGAAAGAAGCAGAGAACTCTGGGTAGTTCTCAGGTGAAGGTGGAAAGCAGCTCCAGTATAGAGCACTCTCAACACCAGAGAGACTCTAAATTTGCTCACCTCAAATGTCTGCTTTTGTATTAAAGTCTTTAAGAGTAGGATTAGCACAGTGCCATACACACCGAGATAGAAAGGGACAAAGTATTTTGCCATTTCTACAGCAAAGTCTTTAAGCAAACAAAGTTTAACAAAACTACTATTCTTTTCCCAGAAGTTGTGATGAAGTGCATTTAAATCACACAAACTTTTCTTTTTAATCATCGGACCAATTCTTTGGTAGCTGCAAGACATTTTTTAGTGGTGCCACCTGTGTTCCATACTTTTGTAACATTTTACATCTATAGTGGCACTAATCCTGTTAAAAAATATGTGTAAATGTTATATAGATGTCATCATGCTTATAGGGACTGGTTCTGAAGAGACCCAACAAGAATTCCTCTTTGAAGGGCTGCACATCTGGCTTGCTGGGTTAAGTGCTATTCATAAAGGAGAAACTGGGAGTGAACTCAATACTCAGAGAGAAAAGAATCTCAAACAAGAATCAAAAAACCTCTGAGAGTAGTCAGATTTAGTAGCGCAGAGCAGGATAGCAAACTGGAGCGAAAGAGTGAAGAGTAGAAAACAGAAAAGGATATTTCCAAGCAAACAACTAGAATCAATGTAAAGCAAGGAGCCACCCTCTGTGTCCGGTTGAAATAATAAATGTTGACCTTTGAACCAGGATTCTATTATCTGCCATGATGGATGGGGCTATGGCCTGGAATTGAAAAGGAAAGACAGAAAGTTAAACAAAAAACAAAACATGGACTGGAAACCCAACGCTGACTGCCAAGGACCCTATCATGCTGCAACTCAGAAACACGAACAGCTGTAGGCAGAAGACCCTTCTGCCACAGTACCTGAGAGCCAGTCAAGAGGCTGGGAAAGCAAAAAGGCCAAACCCTCAAGGACACAAGCGCTAACAAGAATAAGAAAAACAAACCGCACCACATCCAACGTAAAGCTTGGTAAGCAATACCCAGTGAGTTCCTCAACCTAACACCCTCAGTTGGATCTATAGTTTTGATCACAATCTAAAAGTCAACTGAATTACAAGCTGGAAAGAAATGTTTAAACTTTACCAACTATACAGAGAATGGCAAATTGCAAGGTATAGCATTCAAGTCTTTCTATCCTCCCACACTATGGGAAAACCTAACTGTTGGTCAATTTCTCCAATGTATATCACTGAAGTCTTTACCTTAAAATCTAACCTACAAGAGTGTGTCCATCCAAAACAATTTACCAGATGTGAGTGTAAACAAGCTTTATAAAACGATATATAGAAACTCTTGAAGAAATCAACTCAAAGACACCTGATGATAACAAGGCTCTGATCACCACTTTCACAGCATTATCTAATAGAATTAAGAAAATCATTAGAAAAGAACTGGAGAATTATGTTACACTGGTGAAACACAATAAAGATCACATGGTTGTTTGGTGCATAGTCAAATGCATAGCAAACTTCTGAGACCACGGGATGGGAGCAGCCGTCTGTTAAAAAACATGTCCCCTACAATGCTGTCCATTTACTGGAAGCACTAATGAAATAATTCTGCGAGGAAACAGAATATGGGCACTAAGGGAGTATAGTAATTGTGCTTCATGCAATTTCATCTACATGCTTCAATGCCCTTGCCAATTATGGGCTATACGATGCCATTAAGAATTATTAAAATGAGGTCCCCAGAACACCATTTTAGTATATGACAAGACAAGCTCAACACAAAGTTAATACATCATTACAAGCAAAAACACTCCTGCTCTGTTCAGATGACTAGTGTTGGAAAAGATGTCATCTTCTGATGAAATAAGGGTGAAAACATACTATTCAGGAAAGAAGAACAATGGATATTATCTTTAAAAACCCCTATTATAAGGTTAAATGATAATGTGGAGTGAAGTTTAATGAAAACTGGTTGGGGCGTCATTTAGATCTTGGTGGACGGGTTACTCCGTCATAACGGTGATGGATATCCCATCCGCCGAAATAGAAATCCTATAGGATATAATGGGATTTATATTTCAGCAGACGGGATATCTGTCACCGCTGTGACGGAGTAAACCATTCACCGAGATCTAAATCAGGCCCTAAGTACTTCCTTAATAGTCGATTAGCCCTTCCATTTGATATTTTGATACTATGTTTACAAGTCCATGTTTTTGTCATCTCAGTATGGGGAGCGTTAGTGATCTATGTAAGGGGAGAGAGTTTTGCAATACTTTCTTTAAGGCACTTTTCATTCTGAATGGATTTGCATACAAATGATCAGTTAAGCAACTTCAAACTCCTGAAAACTAGCACTGTGAGGCAAAGTGGACCGGATAATGTAGAACATTAGGTACAGGTGCATGTCTTACTTCCATCTTAAGATGGTGCCTAAGCTCGAACACATACAAGAATATAGGCTGATGTCACTACATGCAGACACACCAACTGGCCTGTGATTTAAAAGATTGTGTCAGTAGTGTGTATATTTATCCGAGAATATTGCTATTTTCATAGCAGTACACTGGCTTAAGATAGATGCAGATTCCCTAGATTCCACCACTAATTGCTGATGAAGGGCGAGCAATGATTGTGGTTTGGTTTTTTATATATGTTTTATGCAGCGTCTAATTCCCTTAGTTCTGCTTGACACTCCTGTGGGGATAAGAGTTGCAACCACAGTTTGAGGTAATACCTGATAAAATGACTAGGAGTGCATACAATTTAAATAAGGCGTTGGGCTAAGACAACTTCTGGTCAAGGAAAGAAGGGAATATAACATACTTAATGGAGGTGTGAGTTTACAATCTATATACAGTTCTCACAATTTTAAATGTAACTTATTTGAAGTGTAGCAAAAGATGACAAATGTTCTTATTGCACTGAATGCAATATGTGTTCAACATACTTTCATGTGCTCTTGTTTTCCGTTTTCAGAAGTCCTGTGAAACAAAAATAAGACAAACATATCTCTCAATGGACTACCCATTATGTTTTTGGCTTGTTTACATATGATTTCCTAACACAAGAGAGAGAATATAGAAGGGATGTTGTGGGTCCTGATGAATGCACCAACTGAGAGCTAAAATGCTGCAGAAACGTGTCAAACCCCTATAGTAAAGGTGTGCAACCCTTTTTTCTTTACTTTGTGTGGAAGCAACTTTATAAAAGGAGCAGACATCTTCTAACACAAGTTTGATACAGAATTCTCACTTTTCACCTCCCCTACCCCCTTCCTCTATGAAACAAATTAAAACAGACAAAGTACTCGCACTAGAGCTTCCCTTACCCTGGAGGCAGTCTGGTGAGAGCCTCGCAGTATAAGGCAGCACCGTCAGGGCATCACTCTCCAGGGGCAGTGGTCTGGGAGTTAGTGATAGCGATGGTATTACATCAATTAACCCTTTCCGTGCTCATGACGGAACCACTCCGTCATGAGCCACGGGTGCGCTGTGCTCATGACGGAGTGGTTCCGTCATGCTGCGGCCGTTGGCGGCCGCTCCGCCCACGCGGCGCTAATTCCCCGCTTGTGCGGGCGATTAGCGCAGTGGGCGGAGACGTGACAGAACCACTCCGTCATGAGCACAGCTCACCCGTGACTCGTGACGGAGTGGTTCCGTCACGAGCACAGCGGCACCGCAACTGCCCCCAAACCCCCCCAGCGCCGCGGCGAAGGGGTTAAGTATGACTATGCTGCATGTCTGGTGCCTAAGATGACATCAAATACATGCGACCACAGGTTTGGGTCACCTGTTCCATTTGTGGCCCTTGGGGTACTATTTCAATGTGTGTACATATGTGTGGTATAGTGAGTAAAATATTGCATTACTGAATGTAGTATAAATGTGTGTGGTGAAAGGAGTGTGGGGTTAGCTGGATACCTTCACAGGGTGTGTCAACGATAGAGTAATATTGAGCAGGATTTGGACAAATGTAACATTGGACGTTCTCTATAAGAGTTCGCGCCATCTCTTAGACATTTGTACTGCCTTTCCATCAAACAAGAAGTAATTGTGGTCTCCAAATATCCCATCTACCTCCCCCAGACGTATATTTTGTGTGTTTTACACTCACAATCATAACTTCTGACGGTTATTAATGCATGACTCCTTTGGCAGCAAAAAGCTGCTGGTGACAGTTCCAAAAAATTAACACTAATGCTTTTACCTCACAACTAACTGTAAATGTAATAAAGGTAGGGAATGTTCTAAAGGAGGAGAAGTGCCTTGCAACCCGATTACCATACCTTTTTTCACGTGTTTGGCTCTGACAGTGCTTAAATTGTGCCGGTGGTTTCAGGTGCTGAGAACCGGCATTTATTTATTTATTTATGTAGTTTGTAGAGCGCACAGCTACCCCCGAGGGGGTGTCCCGGCGCTAGAATCTGAACATCCAGGTGAGGAGAAAAAGGGCAGGGAGGGAAACAGCAGGATAAGAATCAGAGTCCAGAAAAGAGCCAGGTTTTGAGTCTGGCCCGGAAGATGGATTCAGAAGGACAGAATCTAAGATCGATTGGCAGAGCGTTCCACAATTTTGCCGCGATAACACTGAACCCTCTGCCACCCATTCTAGTGAGTCTAAAACGGGGAGAGATCAGAAGGCGGAGGTCATTGGATCTCAGGGATCTGATGGAACGGGATATTGAGACACGTTTTTTCAAGTAGTTGGGTCCGAGGCCGTTGATGGCTCGGTAGGCGAGGGTAAGGATCTTGAACTGGATACGGCAAGCCACCGGTAGCCAGTGAAGTTCCTTACGATAAGCGGAGACTGATTGACGGTAGGGGATATTACCAATCAATCTGGCCGCCGCATTCTGGACAATCTGAAGCCGGTCTATCAATAGTCAACACGGGCTCTTATGGCAGTCGGCCACATGAGGTGCTGTTTGCTACTTTTGAAATGAGCACAACAGTTATTTGAGATGCATTTGAAATTACAAATTCCTGCTGCCTGAGCGATTCCAGTCGTTTTTAGTGAGCTGGAATAGCCTATCCTGTCACACTTTTAGAAGTGAGATGGTTAGTTGTTGTGCTGGTACAGTCATTAGAAGCACTGGCAGGGGCAATGGGCACTGCAAGCTGCTTTTGCCTCCTGACAAGGGCCCTGCACTTTGTTTTTTACAAATTAAGCACTGCTCACACATAATAACAAGCATGTGCAATGCAATAGGTCTCGCATTTGCAAGAGTTTAAGCTATTGGCATTATAAATGACAATGCCTTTTATTTATCTGTTTTGGTAATTAACACATAATTAAAAGGCATTGTCATGTACAATGCCAATAGCTCAAATTCTTGTTAATGTGAGAAAACAAACGGCCGCCATTGTTCCAGGCTGCTTGGAAAGTGAAAGCGTGCATGGCGCGCTGAATGTTGCAGTAAAGCATGTCGTGCCTGCAGTAGGAGAAACTCATTAAAGAAAATAGTGCTTACAGACTAAATAAGACATACCGTGTAACAACAGAAGTAAAAGGGCCAGTCCTCACGGGAGGTTACAAATGAAGACAAGGTGGTACTAAGGAGGGACTAACAAGACTATTAACAAATCAGTAGCCAGCATTTACAAAGGATAATGACACAAGCCAATGAAAACTAGGGGCATAGAGTATGTGGAGCTTCAATTCCATACTTGAATACATCATGCCTCAGAGTACTGCATGCGCTGCCCAGGCACGACATAAAAATTCCTAATCACTCTTGGGTCCTACTCTCTTCTGCACATAAAAGGGGTATTGCTTTTCCTGGGCATCTTTCCTGAACTCATCTAGTTTGTGCCCTCTTCCAACCAGATTAACATATTTTATGTATGCTATAGAAAAGCTCCTTGCAGATGCCCTTCTGGGAGCCTGGGTGAATGTGTGTGTAACACTGGGACAGATATGTTCTTAGAGAGATCTGATAGAGATGGGTTCGGGATATTGTGGCACAGAAAGCAATGATTCTGTCTTCTTTGAGTAAGGTAGAAGAATTATTGGCTCCCTGCACGGTTTATCAGTAGCAGTGAAGCAGCTATTGCTAGGGTTTATTTTGTACGAAAAGAAGTGCCGGTGCCCAAATATTTCTCAGAATTCCACAGCCGGGGCAATCGAAGGACAGGGTGCTGAATATCAAGGCTGCGTAGTTGTGAATCTACCTCATGTCTCTTTCATCAACCACCAGACACTCCCTGCTTCTTTATATCACTGTTGCAGGTTGTTTTTCTTACCCGCACTGTTTTTCCATCTTTTTCTTTCTACTTCTTTCTCGTTTTGTGTTTTTCTCTCACAACCTTTTGGTCAAAGTCTGTTGCCAACAAAAAAAATGAGTGCTGGACGGCCCCACTTGCAACCACCAGCTCAAATTAAGTGCTGGATATCGCCCTGCGAGTTCCATCATCATTACTTCTCCCCACGTTTCCTCACCAGTAAGTTGTAGCTCCAGACTGTACCAAATTTGCTGTCTCCTTTTTCCCACTGCAAGTCCTTCTCACGCCAAAGTAGGATATGCTAACTGGGAGACAAAGCAAGGATGTGCCATGCTACAAAACTTTTGTCGGTCTCTCAAGGCTGGTAGGTAAGACGGATGTAAGCCCACCCGAGCCTGGGCTGCCAGCACTTACCATTCTTGGCTCCACTTCCACATGCTATCGTTCCTGCATGAAGCAGGGCATTGGTGAATATCTCTCCAATGTTCAAAACCTCCGTGGCCAATACGCTGACTACAAGGCAGCGCTTCCGTCACCTTTATAGACCCCAGGTACTTCAAGAGGTAACTACTAGGACAGTCACCATCCAAAGGACAGCAAACAAGACTCTGCCATTAGCGGGCAAAGTTATATAGATAGCGTCAAGCACCTACCTCATTTGTGGTTTATGAGTTTAACTAAAATTATAATGGGTTATTACTTTTAATTTCTTGTGGCTCACCAATAGTAAATTGACCAATTTGGTAAATTGAAAGAATGTCCCAATACATGTAGCCAAAGCCAAATGCTCAGATATCATGACGATCACTTTGAACAAGGATTACCCAACAACACTTTGCATGATGGGACGTGCATACCCGTACTGGAAAAAGGGAAACTGGTGAAAATGTGCGAAACAATGAAGAGTATTAAATGCATGTTGATCCACACATAGTACTCTGGTTACTTCCCTAGAATACTACTCTGAGAATCACTGGTATAGCAGGTATTTCTGCCACTAATATAACTAACAGAATCATAGTATCTTTCAACCCTGGCTTTGAGGATCCTTTGTAGACCCGAGTCTGACTTGGCTCGTGAAGCTGAAACTATATGATCAATGCTAGTATTTGTGGTTCATTCAGTTGACATGTTTAATTATTGATTTGATAGTGAGCTATGATATTCGATGGTTGTGGCTGGAGGTCTTGCCAAATCGATTGGATGATATCTGGGTTATTTGGCATGCACATTGCCCAGACGTCATTGTGTGAGTGAGGTGCTGGTGAGGACCACTGAACACCATCTACTGCCATATCTAGACTGTGTTGGATAGATTCTGGGAGTTCTAACTAATGTGTTTTGTTGTTAATTTCTGTTCTGCATGTCAAGAAGAATGCCTGACCATCTGACATATGTGTCAAGTATTCTGAACAGTGTGTTCAGTTGAATGTTGATTGTGTTGTTTCTTGGTGTTTAGTGCTGTTGTGAACAAAGTAATATGCAACTACATTTGCGTTGTTTGGGATGCATGTGTGGAGCTCTTTCAGAATATAACAACCAAACTCATTCCCTAACGAGAGGCTAATGGTCAAATGCACAAAGCCATTTGCATGTGTAAATCAGATTTACCTGTGTAGATAGTAAGCTTTATGAGTGACTGTAAACTCAGACATTCTTTAACCACTTGTAAAATGTTGTGGGCGATCCACAAAAGGTGTAGAGGGCGATCCACAAAAGGTTTAGAGTGAATGTTCCTTTGCAAGGTTTCCCAGGAAGGTTTGTGAACCCCCAAACTCTTCATAGCTTCTGGGTATTGGTAAAACTCCTTTTTAACCCATGTGCACATGTAAGGGTTGAAATTTACTGCTTCTAAGAGCAAATGTGCCATTAAATAAAAGCAGTCGCCCTTCAGCAGGTGTGAATGTACGATCCGTACAATTGTAGTGGCAGAGACGACAATGCACAGCGGAATGCAACACTTCTTAAAAGTTTAAGTACACCTGGAAACCTGAGGCTGGTGCAGCCTTCCAGGTGCCATGTCATACATTATGCCTAGGGCTCCCTGTTTTCAGTTTTTACTGATTTTTACAGATAAATACAGACAGAAACTCACTTATTTTCTCTATTTATTTTTAAATGTGGGTACAAATTGAAATTGGGTTGTTTTTTGAGTGATTCTAAATGCTGCTAGTCATGGCTGCCAAACATATAACTGTGTGGATTGATAGGTAAGGGTGTTAAAAAACAAAAAGGAATTTTAGTAAAATTGCTTAAACAGTAGTAGATATGCACAGGCTTGATACTGACATGCACATGTTTTATACAAGTGCATTGAATTATCGTCTCTGGGTTTTCATGTCATTGAAATCTCTACGGCATTTAAGCATGAGTAAACATTGAGCGGTTAAATACATGTGGCAATATACTAGTTTCAGCTCCAATTTTTCACAAAACACAGAATAAATATGGATAAATACAGATAAAATTAGCCAAAAGTAAACACGGAAAAATACAGACAGAAAAGTCGAAAAAATAAATACTATAAAATCGAGAGCCCTAATTATGCCCTAGGGGTGCAACAGGTATGTGTGCCCGCTTTGTGCGCCACTAGGGCACAATGGTATTACAGAGGGGGCCCTTTCCGTAACACAGGTAGCGCTGGAGCACATTTAGCACTAGCACTGTCTTGAGAGGGCATTCGCTAGGGTGACCAGATCTTGAGAACCAAAAACCGGGACATTTGGGAAAAATAGAAGAAGGACTACAAATGTTCACCCACGGAATGGCGCAGAATGACAGCCGTTCCTACCGGAGGACGACGGCGGGACAACAGGTACAAGGCAGGCACTGACCAGAAAGACTGGTCATCCCCTTACCGCTTCCCTCCAGGAAGCCTTGGCTAATAACCCAAAGCGTATGCATGAGAAGGGAATCCCCCTCTCACATATAGAAAAACGCCTTAGTGAGTGTATCACATAGTCTGTACCACAACACTAAGTCTGTTTTATTTCACCACACCTTTTTTAAAAAACGGTCCTGAGGAAAGCCAGAATACTCTAAGGCACTGGCTGAAACATGTCGACCATCTGAAGGACGCAGGGGGCAGTAACTCGCCACCCTCACGCGTCCTGTAGCCTTACTTTTAACCGCTGGTGACGGCCCAGTTATTAAAATTTAATTTACCCTTGGGTACTGGGACCACCACCAAGCCGTTTTAAATCACTACTCACCCAACCTCACTGCACTCTCAGCAATATACCAGCTCCGCTGTAATCAGGCGTCGTAGCACACCCGGGACATACTAGGTGTCACTGGGTGGGCCCGATGATGAAGCATGCCACCAACTAGGTTGGTGGGTGAGGGCTTCATGAATACACCAACAAGGTGCCTGTGACAGAACTAATTTGAGTACTGTAACACTTTGGTCAACTTAAGCTAGTCCTCTTTGCTTAATCACATATAAACCCTCGGGGACTCGGACTAGCTAACTTCCTCTCTCTCCCTCTTGTTACACGCAGAATGACAGCTGTCATCAACATAGGATCACAGAAGATGCAGTAAGAAAGTAAATAATATGTAATTTCTACAACCAAAATCATACCTATTAATTAAATTGCTTACTTATAACAGCTGCTAACTAGCAAAGTGTTCGAACAACCAAAAAAGTGTCTCTCAGTGTTTTCAGTCAACCCCCTGTAAAAACCAGGACATGAGCCAAAATTGCCCAAATCTGCCGGGACAGCTGATGAAAAACTGGGACTGTCCGGGCTTATCCGGGTTGTCTGGTCACCCTAGCGTTCGCTCATTTACTTAGGGGGTGTGGCCCCATGTGAATGAGGGAATCACTTTGCCTCTGTGCCCGCGCCGTATTATAGACATGGACGTAGAGGCAAACATGCTTCTAGGAGGCCAGCTGAAATTGTGCCACAAAAATGTGACATCTCACTCACTGCCCCCGCCTGCAAGGGGATCTTTCTCCCCTCTGCCTGCACTGTGAAACACGGAGCAGCTTTCAAACAGCTGCCTGGTGGTGTCACTTTCTTTGCAATATGGTGCAATGCCCCTGTTTCGCGCCGCGCATCTTTTGAAAGGTGCTCCATGGGCAAACAGGTAAAGTATTTGTAATACGGCCCCAGATGTTCTTCAGGAAAGTTTATTTAATTGCCAAAGTCGAAACTTTGCACCCACATATGGTGCAGGTTTACCACTTTTTTTTAAGAACCTGCCCATAACGCTATAATGCTGAAACCAGTTTTGGGTGAGTGGCGTAATGGAAAGTGATGCGGCCCCCTGCAGAATATGCAGAGGGGTCGCTGAGTGTCCCATATCTCACAATTTTCTGGGTGGTGTGCATCTTCTGAAAAATGGAATTTCCTTTAAGGGTCCCAATAGTCATTATATCTGCAAGAAGACACCCTTCCATGTCGAGAATGCATATGCAGTAACAAGGAAACAATTAACTCTTTCATGCCTGCCACCTCCTTTGACTTACTTCTCCGCTCGGCCAACCAATCCCGTGAGAACGTCCTAAAAATAAGTGAAGAGTAAAAGAAAAAGTGAAAGAGACGGCGGCGGTCCGCGCTGATTTGCCTAAAAGCTTTGGTGGCAGCCGCATACGTTGTCTTGGAACAAAACCCATCACAGCAAGCGGCTTCTTCTTCCACAAGAGGAACGTCCAAAGTGGGCATAAATCTTTTAAGAGCCGATCCATCAATTTCACACACGGTTTGGAGGGTCCCTCGCGAGACACGCACGGACGTCAAATCGCTTCAATTATGAATGGGAAGATGAAAAAGCGAAGCCCTCGCAAAAGAAGGGGACGGGCTGATAGAGTTATTGAGCAGCTGCTCGGGGAAAGATAAACGAGCCTCGCGCCCCGGGGAAGGGCTCGCGGCGGAGTGGTATCAATTATAAAGAGCAGCACATAAAGGAAAGCGGCCTATTACCGTTTCCCGCCCTTTTTTGTAAACGCGGTTTAATGAAAGGAGTGTCCGCTCGTGCACCAGGGCGTGATATTGTTTCCCTCCTTAAATAATGGCCCATAAATCTTACTTTTCGGGGGTGATATGTTTTTGGTACATTATGTCACAAGTGCTCAACCGAGATACCTTGGCGGCTCAATTATGTCCTGTAGCCCCAGAGGCGCGTGGAAGCGGCCGAGTCAAGACAGAGGCGCTTCACTTCAATTAATATTAAGCGTCAGGTCACCAAGATTTAGGGCGTTTCTTGGTCAGTAATACTGGGCACCTGTGAGCCTGAGATTTCCAGGCAATCACCACGGCACTTCCAACTAGAAAATATAACAATGTGCGGAAGGAAAGGGGTCTTCAGATCAAATACTCAAGTATTGCCGTATTCGTTTTATATTGAAAGATTTTGGGGCAGATGTACAAGCCCCCTGTGCCACCATAACGTCACTTTTTGTGACGTACTGGTGGCGCATGTTACTGCTCCATATTTACAAGCAGGGCTCAAGTCCTAAAAAAGAAGTGGGAGAACGAACCTAGTTAGGCAGTATGCAAGAGATATCACAGCGCACGACATCACGGCGCACAACATCACACATGGCATCACAGGAATTGACATCATAGAAAGTAGAATCACAAGCCACGACTTTACAAGAAGTGGCATCACAAGAAGTGACATCTGATCTTAAGCCCTCACATATGTGTTTAGCAGGTCTATCATGTGTACGTTTGAGCGCACTGCGAGGATAATAGCAGAGAGAGCTATGGAAGATGATATGTGACTTCTACACCTTGCAACCCCCCAGTTTAACGTTACACATCCTGTACATTCATTTACAAATATATAATTTATTGTAATATAATATGCACGTGTTGATGTAAAGCGCTTTGACACCCTGCATTGGAATGAGTAGGGCTATACAAGAAAAAATAGTGGTACTTAAATTATTTCAACCTCTCCTCAGGGGAAGTAAGGTCTATAGAAATGCAATTTGCTTTGTGTAAATACTGGGAAAGACCAACACATCTGATATTCTTACAGGGCATGCATATCTCTCCTAAACAGGAACTGAACAAAGTGAAAAGCTGCCTCTCTTAAGTAAGTGTGAAGAGCTAACAAGGTGTGAGCCTTTGTTTCCCCTCCGCTTCATTTGCATCAGGTGTGAGGCTCCTGACTGCTGCCAGCCAGGAGACTCAACAAAAGGAGGCCTGATGACCCCTCAAATTCGGCCCTGGTAATGGGCCCAGCAGGAGTCTTAAATAAGAAAGCACAGTCCCCACCAGCAGACAAGGTGCAGGAGCTGCTGAAAGTGTCCAGAAGTTTGGAAATAACACTGGGACGAGTTCAGCACATTATTCAATGGGGCCAAATCCTTGGCAGGGTGGACGGCGTTCACCCTGTGAAAAAAGTGGGTGAACGCCGTCCACCCGCGTGTACCCCCGACTCGTGCCCTGTTTACAAGGACAGAAAAAGCCACCCTGTGTGGCTTTTCCTGTCCTTGAAAATACGGCCCCTTTACAAGCAGCACTTTGAGTGAAAGGGGCTTTCCATGGGTATTGCTGTGGGTGTTCCCATGCAACACCCATGGAAAGAGACACATTTCCAGATTTACAAGGAATCATAAACCTGGAAATGCGTCAGTATGCTACGCCACCCTAGGGGTGGCGTAGCGAGGCGCAACGAGGAGAAGTGTTTTCATTTCTCCTAGTTTTTTCCTCTTTCAATGTGTGCTGCATTCTAAAGCAAGCATTGAAAGAGGAAAATGCCTGTAGTGATTGTTTTTGTGCAGGAAGGCACCCCTTATTGCACAAGAACAATCTCCCCATGGCGCAGGCAGCTGTTTGTGTGCCGGCGCAGGGGAGAGCACAGGAATGCGAGATATCATTGTAAATATGTCGCATTCCTGTGCTCTGAAAGTGCTGCAGCGTGGCGCAGCCAAAGGGCTTGTGTGCCGCGCTGCAGCACTTTCTTGTAGATCTGCCCCGTTGTGTGTATCCTTTTGAGGGCATGAACCCACCCCTCACACTGTGAATCAACGAGGTAATATTAATAAACAGTTGCACAACATTATGTAATTAAAGATTGCTAATAGCATGTACGTTAGTTAATATGTAAAACAATCACAAAAGGGAACATTCACCCAATGTATACGTATTTAGACATTCATTCATTTGCTAAGGAATGGTGACCTTGATCCAGCGTGAGATAAAATTGGTTTATTCTGTGTTCTTCGACATACAGAGATAACAGGCAACACGTGTTTTGCCCATAGTGGCACGCAGGCCTGGGGCCTTTTCAAGGCTTAAGGCAGTGCATTAAATGGGCAGGTACTGTCCGTTACTGAGTGCCTGCATTTCTTTAATTTAAAAGGGAGAGTATCTGCACTTCTCAACATTTCCGCAATACATTTAATGGAAGCGTAGCATAACTTTTCAGAGCAAACAGGAACTCTAGATTGTGAGTACCAGCACTTCTATATTTCCATTTATAGCACTGGCTTAAAGTATTGGGAGAAGGCTGTTAACAATTCTCACAGAGGGGCTGATTCCGATAGTCGATCGGACAGCTGTCCGTAGCCTTACCGTGCGAGCGACACGTACCCGGAGCCGGTCCGTCCTGTAGAGTAAGTACGATGCGCATAACTGCCAAAAACACGACCGACACGTAGGCTGTGAATCAAGCTCCATTCTCCGTCTGAGCCGTAACTCCTAACGATGAACCGAGTCGCCCGGAAGCAGTATCCATTGCAGTTTCCGGCATGACAAGTACGATGCGTACTTCCTACGTGCCGGACGGGTCGTCACGTACGGCACGTCACAGCATCCGGAAAACAAGCATATCAGCTACGATTCGCGCCACAACTCAATACACGGCTATGAGACGGAGAAGCTTGCAGCGGATATGAGACGGAGCAACAAGCAGCGTGTACGACATGAACACACCATGAATCCCATCGCGCAGGTCATACCAGTACTCTACATCTATGACCAGATCAGGAACCGATGCTGACGGCACAGGCGGTAAGTCAGACACCTACCACATAAACAAATGACACTTACCCGCAAAATGGCACACACACACAGGGGATCCACATCCTGGCCACTAACAACAGCCCACCATAGGGGTTGCATGGCCAGCACCACTAACACCCCCACCCATATGGCTGATGTTGCCCATCACCCCTGCCACCCCCACTCACAGGGGAACTGTTGCCCATCACCCCTGCCACCCCCACCCATAGGGCTTATGTTGCCCATCACCCCTGCCACCCCCACTCACAGGGGACCTGTTGCCCATCACTCCTGCCACCCTCACCCATATGTCTGATGTTGCCCATCACCCCTGCCACCCCCACTCACAGGGGACCTGATGCCCATCACCCCTGCCACCCCCACCCATATGGCTGATGTTGCTCATCACCCCTGCCATCCCCACACATAGGGCTGATGTTGCCCATCACCCCTGCCACCCCCACCCATAGGGCTTATGTTGCCCATCACTCCTGCCACCCTCACCCATATGTCTGATGTTGCCCATCACCCCTGCCACCCCCACTCACAGGGGACCTGATGCCCATCACCCCTGCCACCCCCACCCATAAGGCTGATGTTGCCCATCACCCCTGCCACCCCCACCCATAGGGCTTATGTTGCCCATCACCCCTGCCACCCCACCCATATGGCTGATGTTGCCCATCACCCCTGCCACCCCCACTCACAGGGGACCTGTTGCCCATCACCCCTGCCACTCCCACCCATATGGCTTATGTTGCCTATCACCCCTGCCACCCCCACCCATATGGCTGACATTGCCCTTCACTCCTGACACCCCCACCCATAGGGACTATGTTGCCCATCACCCCTGCCACCCCCACCCAGAGGGCTTATGTTGCCCATCACCCCTGCCACCTCTACACATAGGGCTGATGTTGCCCATCACCCCTGCCACCCCACCCATAGGGCTTATGTTGCCCATCACCCCTGCCACACCCACTCACAGGGGACCTGTTGCCCATCACCCCTGCCACCCCCACCCATATGGCATATGTTGCCCATCACCCCTGCCACCCCCACCCATATGGCTGCTGTTGCCCATCCCCCCTGCCACCCCCACTCACAGGGGACCTGTTGCCCATCACCTCTGCCACCTCCACCCATATGGCTTATGTTGCCCATCACCCCTGCCACCCCCACCCATATGGCTGATGTTGCCCATCACCCCTGCCACCCCCACTCACAGGGGACCTGTTGCCCTTCACCCCTGCCACCCCCACCCATAGGGCTTATGTTGCCCATCATTCCTGCCACCCCCACCCATATGGCTGATGTTGCCTAACACCCCTGCCACCCCCACCCATAGGGCTGATGTTGCCCATCACCCCTGCTGTTGGACAGGCCTCACAGACGGCTTGCTCCCTCCTCGCACGACAGGGCCCGAACTCCGGCCCACCTGGCATATCCCCGCGACAAGCACCCGTACTCCGTCTCCCGACGGACCCTCTGCCCTCGGACCCCTACTCATCACGGGGTCCAGCCCCACCGGCTTCCCCGGCCGGGTCAAGCCGCCCTCTTGGGCCCTGCACCACGCGGCCGCATGGCCTCACCTCGACCCTAACCCCGGGCCTGGCCGGCCCCGACATCCCGGCACCACCACCCACCCAGGAGGTGAGCGGACCACTTGGCAGGTCAATGGGAGAACGAAGTGTCAAGGGCTCTCCCCCGCCAGGTGCCGATCGCCCCCAGCTCCCCCAGGCACTGGCTCCACCCCCTGCTGGGTGTCTGGACACCTTCATCCCGGACCCTCCGACCTCCAAGTGCGAGGGTCCGGACATCAAAGGGCACCAGCCCTATAACTGAGGCAGCTCCGGAGCAGGAAGGCAGTTGTATCCTGGAGTCGAGAGACACCGAGTGAACTCAACCTTGACGGTCTACTGGCGCTGCCGTAGCCGCTCTTGTGAACCATCGTCCTGCCTGCTGGCGCTGCCGCGGCCTTCTGCAACATTCATCTTCCTGGGACCTGCTGGCGCTGCCGCGGCCCGTTGTAACGACCATCCTCACCGGGACCTGCTGGCGCTGCCGCGGCCTTCTACAACCTTCATCTTCCTGGGACCTGCTGGCGCTGCCGCGACCCGTTGTAACGACCATCCGCACCGGGACCTGCTGGCGCTGCCGCGGACCGTACATCTTCCGGGGACCTGCTGGCGCTGCCGCGGCCCGTTGTATCGACCACCCGCACCGGGACCTGCTGGCGCTGCCGCGGTCCGTACCACCTAACCACCAAGCTCGAGGATTGTGAGCTCATCATCATCTCATCCGAACTACCTGATTGGTAAATAGACTGTCCCGCTACCCCCTTCCCTACCTTGCGAGACTCTAATCGAGGGGACCCCTGAGTCCAGACCTCCTTGTACCATTCAACCGTACCTTAAATAAGTGCTTATAAAGAACACTGAACCTTATCCGTGTGTGATATCTGTCTGTGGGGGGGAAGTTACTTGTCTGTACGATCGCTGGAGACGGCTCTCCCCGGAGACCTCTCCCCCTGACCCCGGCCGGCCCTCCCGGTCCGTCTACCTTTTCTAACATTGGTGGCCAGCGGCGCGATCCGAATCAACGCGTAATCGTACAGAGAGTAGCTCACCCCACGACATAAGCACGATGTCGACCAAAGATAGCAGCTCCACCGAGAAATTCCAAATGGAGAAATTAGAAGAATACAACCACCGCGAACTGAGACAATTTTGCATAGAACTTGGCATTGCTACCACCGGCCTGAGTACCAAGGATGATCTAAAGCGCGCTCTTGAGTCATGGACAGAAACTGGGGTCACAGGACCCTCCGACCAAAGCAGCGTCACACCAGACCAAAACAGCATCACACCAGAGGGGAACGCCACGGCTCCCGAGGAGCGGGGAACGGGCCTCTCGCAAGAGGAGATCCGAGAAAGAGACAGAGTCAGATTACACGAGTTGGAGATGGCACGACTCAAGATGGATGGGGAACTCAAGTTAGCTGAACAGAAACTCAACCTCGAGCATATGCGGCTTCGAGAGGAACGAGAAGAAAAGCAGAGACAGAGAGAGCTGGAAGAGAAAAAAATAACGCTCGAGCACGAGCGCCAACTAGCGGAAATAGAACTGCGCAAACAGAATAAGGAACTGGGGGTGCCTGAGCGACCACACACCCCGGGGCCAAGTGAGAAAAAAGTTCACATCCCCAAGGATGTTGTCCGCGAATATGTCCGAGAAGACGACATACAACAGTGGTTTAAAGCCTATGAGATCGCAATGACCTCCCACCGGATCGACCGGAGTGATTGGGGAGCCGGACTTTGGGGGAGATTTATCAACGAGGGTCGCAATGCCCTGCTGCAGCTCCCCGATCACCAAATGTCGTCCTACGACCACATGAAGGCTGCCCTCCTCACCCGCTACGGCCTCACGCCCGAGATGTACCGCCAGAGGTTCAGAGATTGCACCCGGATCCCAGGTACAACTTGGGTAGAATACGTGAACTATTTCAGCCGGGCCTTCGAGGGTTGGATCAAGGGAAGTCAGGTCACCACCTACGAACAACTCTTCAACCTTATGGTATGGGAGCACCTGTCAAACAACTGTTTCGTCGAGCTCAGGCAGCACCTACTCGACAGTAAACTGACTGACCCCCGGCAGCTCGCCGCCGAAGCTGACCGGTGGGAAAGCACCCGAGTGGGCCGGAGAGGACCACACGACCAGAACAGAAGCAACCAAGGCCAGCACCGTCCTCGGGGAGGAGGAGGGGGCCAGGGGCGAGGGAGAGACGCCTTACCAGCAACACCCGTGGCCAGCACCCCGCCTCCGGCCGGCCGGGGCAACCCCCCGTTGCGGCCTGGGTACCGAGCCAACGTCACGTGCCACCGGTGCCAGCGACTAGGCCACTACGCCAATGACCCGAACTGCCCGCTAAACCAAACACCCAAGCCCCGCCAGGTAGCTGCCGCTGCCCTAGGGGAAGAGCAATCATCGGAGGGACCCGAAGAGTACGAGCCGGCCCAGCAAGGGTGGGAACCGGCCGCCATGGTCCTGGCGTGCTTAGGGGGAAGAGACATGGTTCCGCGGGCTCCCCTACCCGCCAACACCAGAAAATACGGTCAGTGGGTGACCATTAATGGACAGAGAGCCGAGGCCTTGCGTGACACCGGCGCCAGCGTGACGGCCGTCCGCTGTCATCTGGTGAAGCCCGAGCAGATCCTGCCGAACATTCTCTGCCCCGTCCGCTCGGCAGATAACTCTGAGAGTATGTGCAAGATGGCCTGCGTCCCGTTTGAATGGGGAGGGGTCTCCGGCCTACTGAAGGTGACGGTCCGGGACGATGCCCCCGTGGACTGCCTCCTGGGGAATGACCTCGAGAGTTCCCCGTGGGCCACCGTCGAGAAAAGAGAGCACCTGGGGATGCTGGGCCTGCATAACCACCCGATCCATGGCCGCCCGTGCCGCCCCCCGATCAGAAGAAACCGAATGGCCAGCACCTCCGCCCCCGGTTGCCCCCGTAGAGGACAACGGCGAGTCCGACCTCCCGGACCCGACTACCGAAGAAGACGCGCAACACCAGGACCTTCCGGATCTGGCTCAGTGGCGTCAAGAAGGGGGGCCCACCCAAGAACAGCTCCGCCAGGAACAAAAGACCTGTCCCTCCCTCGAGGGACTCCGCCAACAAGCCAGTACCCAAAACGCCGGGGACACCACCGGAACCCACTGGGTCTACTGGGATAACGACCTGCTCTACAGCGAGCAAAGAATCGCCGAGCTGGGGGCCGGTCGAGTTCTGGTGGTACCGCTCCGCTTCCGAGACTTTCTGCTCAACCTGGCCCACGATGTCCCCCTGGCTGGACACCTGGGCCAGGACAAAACGTACAGTCGCCTGGTGACCCACTTTTTCTGGCCGAAAATGAGGAATGACGTCCTGAACCACTGCCGATCTTGCCCCACATGCCAAGCCAGCGGGAAGAGTGGTCGGAAGCTGAAGGCCCCTCTGCAACCCTTCCCTGTGGTCACCACCCCGTTCGAGAGGGTGGGGATAGACATTGTGGGGCCTCTGGACCCCCGCACGGCACAAGGACACAGGTTCATCTTGGTACTAGTGGACCATGCCACCCGCTACCCCGAGGCGGTGCCCCTACGGACAGTGACAGCTCCGGTGGTTGGCCGGGCCCTGATGGGGATCTTCTCCCGGGTAGGCTTCCCCCGAGAAGTCGTCAGCGACCGAGGTACGAATTTCATATCTAAATACATGAAGTCCCTCTGGCAACAATGCGGGGTCACCTACAGATTCACGACCCCCTATCACCCCCAAGGGAACGGACTAGTGGAGCATTTTAACCGCACTCTCAAGGGGATGATTGGGGGATTGGAAGAGCCTCTCCGTCGCCAGTGGGATGTACTGCTCCCGTGCCTCCTCTTCGCCTACCGGGAAGTTCCCCAGAAGTCCCTCGGTTTTAGCCCCTTCGAACTCCTGTACGGGCACCCTGTGCGAGGGCCCCTCAGCCTAGTCAAGGAAGGTTGGGAGATGGCCCCCTTAACGACCCCTCCAGACGTCTTCAAATACATCCTGGCCTTACGAAACCAGACCCGGCGCTTCAGGGAGATGGCCAAGGCAAACCTCGAGGCCAGCCAGGAGGACATGAAGAGGTGGTATGATCACAATGCCTCCTCCGTTGAATTCGAGCCTGGGCAGCAAGTATGGGTGATGTCCCCCACCGAACCATGTGCCCTGCAAGATAAGTGGATGGGGCCCTTCAAAGTGGTCGAGCGTAAAAGCCCCGTCACTTACCTCATCGACATGGGGTCCTCCCGGAACCCCCTTCGGGTCCTCCACACCAACCGGCTCAAACCACACTTTGTGCGCTCCGAACTAAGCCTCTTGATGGCTACAGACAGTGGTACAGAAGACGACTCCGAGCCCCTCCCGGATCTCCTGAAGACTCAGGAGAAGGACGGCTCCGTGGACGGGGTCCGGCTCTCTGACGCCCTCACTTCGGAGCAACGCCAGGACTGCCGGGACCTCCTGCTGCAGTTCGCTGCCCTGTTCTCCCTCACCCCCGGGGTCACCCCTTGGTGTTTGCACGACGTAGACACCGGGGACAGTCCCCCTGTCCGGCACCGGGCCTACCGCGTACCAGATCGGGTACGGGCCTGCATACAGGAGGAAGTGGCCAAGATGCTCACGATCGGGGTCATCGAGCCCTCGGACAGTCCCTGGGCCAGTCCGGTTGTATTAGTCCCCAAGGCCGCTGCCCCCGGCACCGCACCTGAACTGAGATTCTGCGTCGACTACCGGGGCTTGAACGCTGTCACCCGGACCGACGCTCACCCCATCCCCCGAGCAGACGAGCTGATCGACCGGCTGGGGGCCGCCCGCTACCTTAGTATCTTCGACCTAACGGCGGGCTACTGGCAGATCGGCCTCACACCCAGGGCTCAGGAACGGTCAGCCTTCTCCACCCCCGATGGCCACTATCAATTTAAGGTCATGCCCTTTGGCATGAAGAATGCCCCCGCCACGTTCCAACGCCTTGTGAACCAGGTCTTGGCGGGGCTCGAAGAATTCAGCGCTGCCTACCTGGACGATATCGCTGTATACAGCCGCCACTGGTCCGACCACCTCCGTCACCTCCAAGAGGTCCTACAAGCCCTCCAGCGGGCCGGCCTCACCATTAAGGCCGGCAAATGCCAAATTGGCCAAGGGTCTGTGACCTACCTTGGGCACCAAGTGGGAAGCGGGCTGGTGGCCCCACTACAACTTAAGATTGCGGCCATCCAGTCCTGGCAGCC